>NC_081326.1:73288786-73888786 GCF_026419965.1 Kogia breviceps
AGGTCCTCTACTAAGCGCTGTATCCTCAACGACGCCCGGTGAGCTGCTTCGCTCACCTGCTGAATCCGGGTTGATGGTTTCGGCAGCTGATGTACAACTCACTTCAGGCACCTTGTGGCGGGTGAAATGCTCAACGTCCGAGATGCTGCTGTTGGAAAGCGCTCTTTTCCCCACGCTAGAGTCTTTAGGCGAGCGCCTGGGGGTCTCCGTGAGTTCTCTAGGAAAAGCTCTGTACCTCGGGGTGTCAAGTGCTGGGACGCGTGGTATTGTTAAACTCAGACCGTTGGTTTCAATCCCTGGAGGGTTATCGGTCCTGCCATCAAGACAACAGGGTCCTTGAGGATCAAGCTGATTCTCTTGACCTTTGGGGATATCTATGGAACCAGGGCCCTGCTGGTTGCCAGCATCTGAAACCACCTCCGCAAGGGCATGGGGAACCCCAGCACTACTACGTTGAAGGCTGTGCCCGGAGGGATCCGTGCTCCTGACATGCACGGCTGAAGGCTCAGCAAGACCTCCCCGTTGCCGCAGGGAGTCCGCATCTTCAGCAGACTCCTCGGGGCTACTGATTTGGGGCGCAGAGACAGACTTGGTCAGTTTGGTGAGAGCCAGTTCCCGCTCCTCCTCCTCAAAAGGCAAAGAGCTAATGGAGGTGAGAGAGGCCTGGATCCCGCTGGGCAAACTCGTATTGCTCTCTGTGTGTCCACCCTCTAAGGAGTTCCTGTGGAGCGCATGTCTTCGAACCAGCTGGTGCAAGACATCCCGGTCACTAGGTAACTCCTGGGCTCTACTTCGGGCCTCGGACCAGGCAACGGAGCTTGGCTCGCTCTCGATGCCTGAATCAGAGATGATGGAAGAGGATCTCTTGATGACCCCAGATAGTACGGACACTTCCTCCTGCTCCTCTGTGTGAGGGTCCTTTGGGGAAGCCTTGACATCCAAGGGATCCCTCAGAGAAGAGGTTAGTGGATCACAGGGCTCCGGGGGGATCAGCTTCAGACTCAGCAGCACCATCTTGCTCCCCTGGTCTGCTCCCTTTCCGAGAGTACTTAACTCATGGAGTGTGGTTTTCTCTGAAGAGATGGCATTGTGATGACTTCTACCTGCTACCCCTTTGCTTAGCTCAGTTCTGTCTAATTCATAGTTATCTCGAGAGCACCCACTCTCGTGCTGGGTACTGGTGACCGCTGTGGGTTCAGCTCTGCAGGGGTTCTTATTGCTAGAATTCACATCAATGTAGGTCAGTGCTGGGGCCTGGCCATCCTCTGGACCAGGACTCCTCCTGGGCAGGTCCTCATCTGTCGGCAGGTGCGTTCCAACATCAGACCTTTGGCCAGTCTGACGTTCATCTTCAGGCAAACCTGGTTTGTTCTGGAATTCACCAATTGTCAGATACACCTGAGATTCTGAGCGCATGTCCGTATGACTCGGTGTGGTGACATTCTCATTTGGCCCTGGACACCTAATAACGTCTTCATTAGAGTCCACCTGGGGTGGTTTCATGGTGGGCAAGACAAGGTCTTCCCTCAAAGATGATTTTCTATTTACAATATGGTTCTCCTCTCTGTCGTTTAGATTCAGTACTGAGGGACTTGTTGCTGGAACATCAAAACTAGGGTACACACTCAAATTATGCCCTACAAAAAGAAGAAAACAAAGAAAAATGTGTTATACTTTAAGAACCTACATTCATGGGGCTTCCCTGGTGGTGCAGTGGTTGAGAGTCCGCCTGCCAATGCAGGGGACACGGGTTCGTGCCCCGGTCCGGGAAGATCCCGCATGCCGCGGAGCAACTAAGCCCGTGCGCCACAACTACTGAGTCTGCACGCCGCAACCACTGAAGCCCGCACGCCTAGAGCCCCTGCTCCGCAACCAGAGAGGCCACTGCAATGAGAATCCTGCGCACCGCAACAAAGAGTAGCCCCTGCTCACCGCAACTAGAGAAAGCCCGCGCGCAGCCAACAAAGACTCAACTCACCCAAAAAGAAATAAATAAAATAAATAAATTTATTTTTTAAAATCTACATTCACAAATTACCCAAATGCCTGATTGTATAATAAAGAGTTTGTCTGGACTTTGTCCCTGCTTCCTGGGAGATATCCTCTAAATTCTTGGAATTTCCCAAGTGATAGGAATGTCAGTTATTCATGGGGGATCCTGAGCTAATGATAACGAGGTGACTCACGGTGAGTCCTCTGATAGTCTGTGCTGAGGAGGTGACTCAGGACGGGGGCTGGCCATGCCAGAAAGACCAACCACGTGACTAGCAGACTGACGGTTTGAACCACGTGACATCCGTACAACCTCTGGGGAGGAGAGATGGGATGGGGGTTGAGTTCCTTCGTGTGGCCCATGATTCAATCAACCATGCCTCCATTATGAAACGCAGTATGAACTCTAGACACGGAGGATTGACTAAGCTTCCCCAGTGGGCAATGCACATGCATACACCAGGAATATCACTCCTGGGGGCATAAAATTTCACATTTGGGACCCTTCCAGACCTTGCCCTGTGAGTCTATTCTTTTGGCTGGTCTTTATTTGTATCCTTCCTAATAATACTGAAATCACAAGTATACCCTTTTCCTGAGTTCTATGAATTGTTCCAGCAAATGATCGAACCTGAGGGGGTCATGGGAATCCCTGGATTGGTAGCCACTTGGTCAGAAGTCTGGGAGGCCTGAGAACCCCTGAGCTTGTGCCTGAGTTGTGAAGGAAGGACAATCGTATCAGAGACCGTGCCCTTAACCTGTGAGGTTTGACCAAATACCGGATTATCAGTGTCAGAAATGCATCACGCTAATGCAAAAGCTGCCAAAGATTATAATTCTAGATTTACCTTTTACTTAGTAAAAAAAAAAAAAAAAAAAACCACTTTGAATAATCAACACTTACAAATATTAAAACATTTACCCATCTTGTGTACAGTATTCAGAGCATAGAGGATGCTTTGGAGCCAGGAGCCCCTGGTTTCCAATCCGGACACTGACACTTGCCAGCTGTGAGACCTCAGACAGTTAGAAAAAAAATAAGCCTTTTTCCTAGTTGAATACATTTTCTTCTTGGGTGGGCAGGTTCCTAGTAACCAGTGGGCCTCACAGCCATAACTCAGAGTAGACTTCTGATATGAGATGGACACGTGGGGAAGACAGATTTCTGCTTTCTGATGGGAAACGCTGCCAAGCTTGAGCTCCATAACCAGGGCAATTATCGTACACGGCACTCAGACCACAAGAGGCTCCCAGGTCACTTTGGTCTTTATAGCAGGATGGAGGTGCGCCAAAGTGTGACCTTCTTTTTCTTACTTTCCTTGAGGGTAAACTATTTTTTTCTTGAGGGTAAACTATTATGTCTCTCATTCTCTCCCCTAGTCTCTTTTCTCCTCTTTCATTCCCCTCCTCCCCTCCTCCTCCTCCTCCTTCTTTTCTTTATTTTCTTTCTCTCTCTGTCTCTTTGTCTCTCTGTCTCTCTGTCTCTCTCTCTGTCTGTCTGTCTCTCTCTCTCTCTCTCTCTCCCCCTCCCAATATGCATAATTGGGATAAGATAAGTGCCTGTAACACAGCTCTTTTGAGAAAGCTATATGATATATTATTCAATTTCCATATACACCAAACCAAAAAAAGGGGACTGGCCTTTTATTTTCTTTAAACAGTTTAAATCTTCCATGCAATTTTAACGAAGTTAAATGATTATAATCATTATTAACATTATCATGGAGTAAACCATTGAGACACTTACTTAAAAACTACATGGAGCTTTTAGACATCATCTCATCCTTTGAGTGAAATTTATGATTGGGTCAGGGATTAGAACAAAGATTGTGAAGAATGAATCTCTTCCTTACCTGGACATGTTCTTTGCATCTTGAGACACTGAGCAAATTTTCCCTTCCTCTGGGGAACTGTCTCACACCCTACAGCAAGTTAGACATTCTCTCTTGCCAATTCCTAGTGTCTCCTCTACACACATGCAGCGTTAACACATCTACCACCATACCGTGATCCATGTGGGCATGGCTGGTTCCCATTGGAGAGGTGAGTTTGTGTTTTATAAGTATCTACATCCCCAAGGCTAGCATCCTGGCTACTTCACAGCCAATGAATTGTGTTCATAAAATGAATGGAGAATAGCTCAGAAAAGCAGCAGGACAAAGACTATTACTCTCATCGACCGTTTGTACTGGTGTGAAAAAACACAATCTCAACATTATTTAGTCCTACAGATGGTAGATTGACGTATCCTGTGTGCAACGCCCTATACTGGGCCGAGCTTTAGAGCGGGAAAGTGGGGAGCAGTTATAAGAGTGAACCAGCCTTTGTCTTTATGGGATTTTCAAAATATTGGCAAACAAACGTGGTGAAGGACAGCTGGCTCTCCTACCCAAACATGCGGGTCGTATGCTGGAAAATATGACTTGAGCTTCCTCAAGGAAGGAGACAGTGGGTCAACCTAAGTAGGGAGGATAGTGGGCACAAAGTCCCAGGAGCCCGGGCGGCAGAGTCTGGTGGGGTGTTGGCTGGATCCCACGTGGATGCGGCAAGAGTGAGCAGAGGAAGTGGGGGGAGGGCACGAGGTCAGACAGGAAGAGAGAGCCCACAACATGGATGAACTTGAGCGCCTCGTAGGAGGAAGGAGCCTGGTCCTTACATTACAAGTAACGGGTGGATGGGTGGGTTCTTGAAACAAAAAGGAAAGCTTTATCATAGACAGTTAAGACAGGACACAGGAAGCCCAGTGAGGAAGTAGACTGTCACAACAGCTATTTTAATTTCACTACTACAACTAGGGGAAAAAGGAGAGTAGCAAAGGATCCGAGTCACAGAGCATGGATTTAGACTCAGATACTAACGGTATTAGTTGACATGCATTCATAACTTCCTTTGTGCCAGTGGACGAAACTATCCACTGCTCCCGGTAGCCTATGGAGTAGAAACCACAACCCCTGTTGCCCAATTTCATACAGTTACTAGATGTTGGCCAAAAAAAATTCAAATCCAGGCAATCTGGCCAACTGTTAAGACCTTAGGAAAACAGCCGAATTGCCTTGGGACAGGAGAGCGAGGGGGTGGGTGAGACAAGGGGTTACAGAGGATACAGACAGAATTTGCAAGTTCCTGGTACAGGTTAAGTATTCCAGCCACAGTACTACAGCAGACCATGAACACACATTACAATTTTAGTATGAAAGTGAGATTCTTTTATTTCCCTTTTTCCACTACACTAAAAAAAAATGGAATACAAACCCAAAGTCTTCATTGCAAATTATAAAAATTAAGGCCACCAAGCCCTTGAGGAATAAGAAAATAGTTCTTTATTCGCTAATACTTTTGCTCCAGGATTAAAGAATCACCAAAGTAAAGTGTAAAAGAGCAAGAACCTCAAGAATAGCTTTGGGAAATAGACTCACATACGTAGAAAACAAACTTATGCTTACCAGAGGGGTGGAGGAGAGAGATAAATGAGGAGTTTGGGATTAAAATATACACACTACTATATATAAAATAGAATACCAACAAGGACCTACTGTGTAGCATTCGGGACTCTACTCAGTATCTTGTTAATAACCTACAATGGAAGAGAATGTAAAAAAAGACTATATATATTTACATAGATATGTGTAAATATAACTGAATCGCTGCGCTGTACACCTGAAACTAACACAACATTGTATATCAACTACTTCAATAAAATTTTCAGAAAAAAGAATATCTTTGGGGTTTGAGCATGGATATAGGTGACTCTGTAAAAGTAGTTTTGGGGAAGGGGTTGGATCAGGTGAGAGGTGTGTGTGTGAGGAAAGCCTTGGGGAAGTATCCAGGCCTCTGCGAGCAGCTGCCTTGGGGGTCCTTCCAGGGAGATGTGACCGTAAATGCTGGGGTCCTAGCCTCAAACGAGTCCCATGTCCAAAGCACATAACAGAAGTTGCAAAGCAATGCCGGTCCTAAAATACTCTGTAGATGTGGACAGTGCATGGCTTCCAGGGACCTGTGTGGGCAGATGGCCCTAGAAAGACCTCCCCTAACAATGACTCGCCGCTGTGAAACTCTAGGGCAGTGATGTGATGGGCAGTAAAGAGGGTTATCAGGGAGCCCCAGAAAGGCTGACATTGACTTTCCAGCTAAAGCTGCAGGACGGATGAGGCTCTGCTGAAATGAGGTTGATTTACAAAAAATAAAGATATGTGAGTATATAGTATATATATATGGTATAGCACATGTGAGCTGGAGGACTGAGATTTATACCCACTAGAGTACCTATTAATATGTATGTAAAAGAAAGACTGGAAGGTGATCTGAAGTCTAATAATGATAGTATTAGGGGGTCTGATAGTGGGTGCTTATTTTAAATACCTTCTCTAACTGTTCAAATTTTCTGTAGTTCAATCATGTAAGTACAATGAAGATCAACATATGTACATACGTACACACACACACACACACACACACAGAGTCTCAATCCAATGTTCTGAGCTTTTTTTTTCTTTCAATATATATATGTATTTTTTTGAGATGGGTGCCAAATTTTACTTATTTATGTATTTGTTTATTTATTTATTCTTTACCTTCATTGGAGTCGAGTTCATTTACAATCTTGTGTTAGTTTCAGGTGTACAGCAAAGTGACTCAGTTACACACATGCATATCTCCACGGTTTTATTTTTTGGCTTAGATGCTTTTCCTGTAGAGGCCATTAGGGGGAGTATTGAGATTGTTTTGCGCAGCTGGTTGGCTGCCATCTCTGCAGCTCACACGCAGTCAAGCCGTCATACACAGCGTAGACACTAGATGTCAGGGTACAACCGGAAACCGAATAACATCCTTTGTTTGCAAAGTTGCAGCCCTTGGAAGTCACCTAGACTTTTTAAAACATCCTACAAATCTCAGATTGCAGAAACTCTGAAATTCAAGTGGCCCCTCCTTTAATTATGGGCACCCCAATAGAATGGTTTAGAAAACATTTTGCCAAGAGGTGACAAGCAGACACGGGCTTTGGCATGGCAGTGAACTGGCTTTGACAAGCTGTGTCATCTTTGATTAATATTTACCCTCTTTGTGCCTCCGTTCTTCTCTGTTAGATAGGGCTTCTGAGGTTGTTTATAGGGTTGAAGAGATAAAGCTCATAAAACCTCCAGCATAGGGGCTGGCATAGTTTGGTCCTTTAAGGGATCGAACATGGGTCTCTTTCAGCTGTGTCATTTGTAAGAGCTTCTTGTGTTTCCATGAGCAGGGCTGTGCAGGGGACACAGGGAACGGACGTTCGCTCTACAGTTCGCACTGGGCTCTTTCCAGTTGATGGATCAGTTCATTAACAAACTCTGTGCAGCCCCAGCAAAACAGATTGCAATCTACACACACACACACGCGTGCACGCGCACACACACACACACACACACACACACACACGTTACCTCTTCCCCCTGAAGTGAGCTGTTCATCCATTAATCCATACATTTATGTGCCCACTTTCTCAAATACTTTACCTGGCTCGTTCCATAAAGCAAGCACCGCATAGGAATGTCAACCGAATGCCATTTAGGTTCAACCAGAAATGAATTTATATTTGAATTGTACATTTGAGATAAGAAAAGATCTCCGTCTGACTCTCAGGGGACTCTGGTGAGGGGGAGAATTTGGTTCTCATCTTACAGGTGAAAACACTGAAGCGGTAAATACAATTCTACCCCCGGAGTCCAAAAGGGAGTCTTTACTGTAAGTGTCCTTTGCTTCCATTGCTTTGTCCATTCACGGCAACAAAGTCATTTCCAATAACAAGCTTAACCCTAGTTCTTGCTTCTCCTCTAGGAACTGACAAATACTCCGTTGATTTGTTCCCATGGCTGCTGGGATGTAAACAGAGCAACTGATGGGAACCCAGCGGTAAGCCCTACCCTTGAGGTTTCCAAAGGAAAAAAGGAAAAGACACACCTGTGGCAGGGCAGTCCACGTATCTGTCCTCGAAGATAACAGGCAGAGTGCTCCAGTCACCATCAATGTCCAGACACTCTGCGGGCAGCGGGGGCATGGTGGCGAGGTACTCTGAATTCCGGACATCCAGAGACAGCTGGCTGTGGGTCTGGATCCTGGGAAACACAGACCCGATGAGCATCCAAGGAAGATTTAAAGGTTTTAAGCTTACTGCTCCATCCCTCTCATCCCAAGACAGCATTCAGTAGACTCTTAACAATTGCCTTCTGTCTGTCTACCCTCCCTTTCTTCCCAGCTACCTACCCAGCCCCCAAAGCCCTAGTCTGCTTTGAATCAGAACTGTTCTGGCTGCTGATCAGGACATGGATTGTGTGATTAGGCAAAACACCAGGGCATTTATCACATACCAATTAGTAGAATGTAATAGATACCATTCTAGTGGAATGTACGCTGAGTTTCTAAATGGCTAGGAATCGTAAATTAGTGTTTTGGAGGAAACACTTAAATCTATATATACTTTACTCCTATTTCTCTAACTACCTATAGCACTTAGGGTCTTAATCATATTTTGTGGCATTTGAATTCAGAACCATCTAAAATTGCTTTTTTATTGCTTGCTGTGTGGACAAGATCCTTGATTAGGGTGTAAATTCCCCTAGTTCAGGAGCCGTGTTTATAGGATATAAACACATATAGGATTTTATATGCATATAGGATTTTAAAATGCCCCTTATTCCTCCTCCATGACCCAGATATCGCTCCACGAGTAGCGATATGATTGCAGAATTTGAAATAAACAGTATTCCTAACTCAAAGGCTGGGCTGGTGGAAAACGTTTACTCCCTTCTCCTCAAGTCCCTGCAAAATGGCAAGAGTTGCTTTTTCCCCCATGAAGGGAAAATTATTAACAACCATCACTTTTCTCCATGCCAGCCCAATCACTCCTGCCCAAGCACAGGTGATGCTCTTATCGGGTTGGTGAGTTTGGGAGAAGAACTGAGCACGCATAGCTACTTTCTGTCTGTCTGTCTTTCTGTCTCTTTGTCCAACTGCAGATGTTTTTAGAGCAGCCTGACTCTGGAAGTCCCCAACTCACTCTCCAGCCCTTTGGATTATCTGCCTGCAGAGAACAGTTCTGTAGCTGCGGAATGTTGCACAGGCCAGGGCAACTTCTGTAATCCGGCATCCTCAGTAAGAAATATGATGAAGCTGGACATAGATGCACATATGCTATTTTATATATGTATATTTAACATAAATATGAAATGTGTGTATTTCATTTGCCTCTTATTTCTCAATTGGCTTTTAACCTATGAAAGAAAAAGAGAAGCACTTTATTCTCTCCCTCAAAGCCATGAAGGCCGTTGCAAATTCATCATTCTTTGGACCTCTGTCTGAATATTTAAATGGAATTTTGTTGCCATCAGTTCTGCACTCAGCTAGCATCCATTTTTGGTCCAGTTTTCAGCTTATTAACAAAGTATACTGATTGAACACCAATGTGCATAAGAGGATGTGCACAGGGTAGGGAGTAAACCTAGAGGATTGGAACTTGACTCTGGGCCTAAAGAACTTACAGAGTCGTGAATAAATTAGGTGGTTAATCAGCTAATTATAATACAACAGGATCGGTGCTGGAGGGTCAGAACTAAGTTATTTTAGGCGGGGTGTTCTCTCTTGCTGGAATGTGGTTTACAGACATTGTGAACGTGACCACACGCCTCAAACGATGCTTCTCACGTGTTAACAAATAACTAAAAATTCCAGGGCACGTACGCTATGAGCTACCAGCTCACAGCTGTCAGGATGGCTATTATCGGAACAAACAAGTGTTGCTGAGTGTACGGAGAAGCTGAAACCCTTGTGCCCTGTTGAGGGGAAGGCAAAATGGTGCAGCTGCCGTAGAAAACGGTACGGAAGTTCCTCAGAAACTTCAAAATAGAGATACCATATGAGCTGGCAATCCCACTTCCGAGTTTTTATCCCAAATAATTGAGATCAGTATATTTAAGAGATAATAGCACTCCTATGCACATAATAGCACTATTCGTAACAGCCAGGATATGAAAACAAGCTCATTGCCAGTGGACAGATGAATGGATAGAGAAAATGTGGGGGAATGGAATATTATTCAGCCTTGAAAAAGGAGATTCTGCAATCTGTGACAACAGGGATGGACTTTGAGAACATTACGCTAAATGAAATAAGCCAGTCACAGAGGGACAAACTCTGCATGGCTCTGCTATACATGAGGTATCTAAACTAGTCAGATTCATAGAAGCAAAGAGGGGAGGGGTGGTTGCCAGGGGTTGGGAGAGGGGAAAATGGAGGATTTCTCATCACGGGGCAAAAAGTTTCAGTGAAGTAAGATGAAGACGTTCTAGAGATCTGCTGCGTAGAGCGTCTAGGGCCTTGTTCCTTTCATTTTTATTTCAAGGTCAGGTTTATCCTGACTCCCGGAGTACAGCCCAACAGCATACAGATACTTCTATTTACAGGTCAAAAAATCTACATTCTATTTTTCTACTTTTAGGATAATGGTTCAACGCTATATAGAGTAGCCATAGCAGGGAGGCTAGGCGTGTGGGGTCTGGACTTTGACAGATTCATGTTTGCATCACTTGCTGGCTGTGCGGTCTAAGTTACTTAACCTCTCTGAGCCCAGGTTTCCCCAGTTTCTTCTGTAAAGTGGGGATAATAACAGTTCCTTGCTCAGGGGCTGAGTGTGAACATTAACTGAGCCACTGCGTGTAAAGTATTTAGCACAGCCTCTTACCAGAAGCTTCTCAATAGACTTATTAGCGCCAGGAAGGCAGGTGAAGTGCCTGCTGCGTTCAACTCTATAGACACGGCAACTTGTAGAAGAAATGATTTTTAAAAGGGAGACGGTGTTACAATTATTACTACAGAAATCACAACAGACTGACATCTCAATGATCATTTTACAGACGCTCAGTCATCAGTATAGGTCTTCATACTCATCCGCAGCTTCACATTCATTCATTCAATAAACTTTCTCTGAACACTTCCTTACTGCGTGAAAAGCACTGGCTGGCACCGGTAAAAACAGAGAGAGGAACAATAAAACACACGCTTGCTACTAACCAGTTCTAAATCATTTTAAAACACTTTTTAAACAGTGCAACCCACGGCAAGAAATGGTCTTCATTTTACACGGCCACGGAGTACATTTAGGCCCACTCCCAGAAACACACACGCTGAAACGAAAGTTTCAGAAACACTTCTTACTACTACTGCCTATCTTACCTTACCCTGTCCTATCCTATCCTATGTTATTTTTTTTTTTAACATCTTTATTGGAGTATAATTGTTTTACAATAGTGTATTAGTTTTCCCTCTACAACAAACTAAATCAGTTATACATACACACATGCTCCCACATCTCCTCCCTCTTGCATCACCCTCTCTCCCACCCTCCCTATCCCACCCCCCCAGGCAGTCACAAAGCACAGAGGTGATCTCCCTGTGCTATGCAGCAGCTTCCCACCAGCTATCTAATTTACATTTGATAGTGTATATATGTCCCTGCCACTCCCCCACTTCGTCACAGCCCACCCCTCCCCCTCCCCATATCCTCAAGTCCATGCTCGAGTAAGTCTGTGTTTTATTCCCGTCCTACCACTAATCTCTTCATGACATTTTTTTCCCTTAGAGTCCATATATATGTGTTAGCATACGGTATTTGTTTTTCTCCTTCTGACTTACTTCACTCTGTATGACAGACTCCAGGTCCATCCACCTCATTATAAATAACTCAGTTTCATTTCTTTTTATGGCTGAGTAATATTCCATTGTATATATGTGCCACATCTTCTTTATCCATTCATCTGTCGATGGTCACTTAGGTTGCTTCCATGTCCTGGCTATTGTAAATAGAGCTGCAATGAACATTTTGGTACATGAGTCTTTCTGAATTATGGTTTTCTCAGGGTATATTCCCAGTAGTGGGATTGCTGGGTCGTATGGTAGTTCTATTTGTAGTTTTTAAAGGAACCTCCATACTGTTTTCCATAGCGGCTGTATCAATTTACATTCCCACCAGCAGTGCAAGAGGGTTCCCTTTTCTCCACACCCTCTCCAGCATTTATTGTTTCTAGAGTTTTTGATGATGGCCAATCTGACCGGTGTGAGATGATATCTCATTGTAGTTTTGATTTGCATTTCTCTAATGATTAATGAGGTTGAGCATTCTTTCATGTGTTTGTTAGCAATCTGTATATCTTCTTTGGAGAAATGTCTATTTAGTTCTTCTGCCCATTTTTGGATTGGGTTGTTTGTTTTTTTGTTATTGAGCTGCATGAGTTGCTTATAAATTTTGGAAATTAATCCTTTGTCAGTTGCTTCATTTGCAAATATTTTCTCCCATTCTGAGGGTTGTCTTTTGGTCTTGTTTATGGTATCCTTTGCTGTGCAAAAGCTTTTAAGTTTCATTAGGTCCCATTTGTTTATTTGTGTTTTTATTTCCATTTCTCTAGGAGATGGGTCAAAAAGGATCTTGCTGTGATTTATGTCGTATAGTGTTCTGCCTATGTTTTCCTCTAAGAGTTTGATAGTGTCTGGCCTTACATTTAGGTCTTTAACCCATTTTGAGTTTATTTTTGTGTGTGGTGTTAGGGATTGTTCTAATTTCATACTTTTACATGTAGCTGTCCAGTTTTCCCAGCACCACTTATTGAAGAGGCTGTCTTTTCTCCACTGTATATCCTTCCCTCCTTTATCAAAGATAAGGTGACCATATGTGTGTGGGTTTATCTCTGGGCTCTCTATCCTGTTCCATTGATCTATATTTCTGTTTTTGTGCCAGTACCATATTGTCTTGATTACTGTCGCCTTGTAGTAGAGTCTGAAGTCAGGGAGCCTAATTCCTCCAGCTCCATTTCTCGTTCTCAAGATTGCTTTGGCTATTCGGGGTCTTTTGTGTTTCCATACAAATTGTGAAATTTTTTGTTCTAGTTCTGTAAAAAATGCCAGTGGTAATTTGATAGGGATTGCATTGAATCGGTAGATTGCTTTGGGTAGTATAGTCATTTTCACTATGTTGATTCTTCCAATCCAAGAACATGGTATATTTCTCCACCTATTTGTATCATCTTTAATTTCTTTCATCAGTGTCTTATAGTTTTCTGCATACAAGTCTTTTGTCTCCTTAGGTAGGTTTATTCCTAGATATTTTATTCTTTTTGTTGCAATGGTAAATGGGAGTGTTTTCTTAATTTCACTCTCAGATTTTTCATCATTAGTGTATAAGAATGCCAGAGATTTCTGTGCATTAATTTTGTATCCTGCAACTTTACCAAATTCATTGATTAGCTCTAGTAGTTTTCTGGTAGCATACTTAGGATTCTCTATGTATAGTATCATGTCATCTGCAAACAGTGACAGCTTTACTTCTTCTTTTCCTATTTGGATTCCTTTTATTTCTTTTTCTTCTCTGATTGCTGTGGCTAGAACTTCCAAAACTATGTTGAATAAGAGTGGTGAGAGTGGGCAACCTTGTCTTGTTCCTGATGTTAGTGGAAATGGTTTCAGTTTTTCACCATTGAGAATGATGCTAGCTGTGGGTTTGTCATATATGGCCTTTATTATGTTGAGGAAAGTTCCCTGTATGCCTACTTTCTGCAAGGTTTTTATCATAAATGAGTGTTGAATTTTGTCAAAAACTTTCTCTGCATCTATTGAGATGATCATATGGTTTTTCTCCTTCAGTTTGTTGATATGGTGTATCACATTGATTGATTTGCGTATATTGAAGAATCCTTGCATTCCTGGGATAAACCCCACTTGATCATGGTGTATGATCCTTTTAATGTGCTGTTGGATTCTGTTTGCTAATATTTTGTTGAGGATTTTTGCATCTATGTTCATCAGTGATATTGGCCTGTAGTTTTCTTTCTTTGTGACGTCTTTGTCTGGTTTTGGTATCAGGGTGATGTTGGCCTCATAGAATGAGTTTGGGAGTGTTCCTCCCTCTGCTATCTGTTGGAAGAGTTTGAGAAGGATAGGTGTTAGCTCTTCTCTAAATGTTTGATAGAATTCGCCTGTGAAGCCATCTGGTCCTGGGCTTTTGTTTGCTGGAAGATTTTTAATCACAGTTTCAATTTCAGTGCTTGTGATTGGTCTATTCATATTTTCTATTTCTTCCTGGTTCAGTCTCGGCAGGTTGTGCATTTCTAAGAATTTGTCCATTTCTTCCAGGTTGTCCATTTTATTGGCATACAGTTGCTTGTAGTAATCTCTAATAATCTTTTGTATTTCTGCAGTGTCAGTTGTTACATCTCCTTTTTCATTTCTAATTCTATTGATTTGAGTCTTCTCCCTTTTATTCTTGATGAGTCTGGCTAATGGTTTATCAATTTTATTTATCTTCTCAAAGAACCAGCTTTTAGTTTTATTGATCTTTGCTATTGTTTCCTTCACTTCTTTTTCATTTATTTCGGATCTGATCTTTATGATTTCTTTCCTTCTGCTAAATTTGGGGGTTTTTTGTTCTTCTTTCTCTAATTGCTTTAAGTGCAAAGTTAGGTTGTTTATTCGAGATGTTTCCTGTTTCTTAAGGTATGATTGTATTGCTATAAACTTGCCTCTTAGAACTGCTTTTGCTGTATCCCATAGGTTTTGGGTCGTTGTGTCTCCATTGTCATTTGTTTCTAAGTATTTTTTGATTTCCTCTTTGATTTCTTCAGTGATCACTTCGTTATTAAGTAGTGTATTGTTTAGCCTCCATGTGTTTGTATTTTTTACAGATCTTTTCCTATAATTGATATCTAGTCTCATAGCGTTGTGGTCGGAAAAGATACTTGATACGATTTCAATTTTCTTAAATTTGCCAAGGCTAGATTTGTGACCCAATATATGATCAATCCTGGAGAATGTTCCATGAGCACTTGAGAAAAATGTGTATTCTGTTGTTTTTGGATGGAATGTCCTATAAATATCAATTAAGTCCATCTTGTGTAATGTATCATTTAAAGCTTGTGTTTCCTTATTTATTTTCATTTTGGATGATCTGTCCATTGGTGAAAGTGGGGTGTTAAAGTCCCCCATTATAATTGTGTTACTGTCGATTTCCCCTTTTAAGGCTGTTAGTATTTGCCTTATGTATTGAGGTGCTCCTATGTTGGGTGCATAAATATTTACAATTGTTATATCTTCTTCATGGATCGATCCCTTGATCATTATGTAGTGTCCTTCTTTGTCTCTTGTAATAGTCTTTATTTTAAAGTCTATTTTGTCTGATATGAGAATTGCTACTCCAGCTTTCTTCTGATTTCCATTTGCATGGAATATCTTTTTCCATCCCCTTACTTTCAGTCTGTATGTGTCCCTAGGTCTGAAGTGGGTCTCTTGTAGACAGCATATATATGGGTCTTGTTTTTGTATCCATTCAGCCAGTCTGTGTCTTTTGGTGGGAGCATTTAATCCATTTACATTTAAGGTAATTAGCAATATGTATGTTCCTATTACCATTTACTTAATTGTTTCGGGTTGTTCTTGTAGGTCTTTTCCTTCTCTTGTGTTTCTTGCCTAGAGAAGTTCCTTTAGGATTTGTTGTAGAGCTGGTTTGGTGGTGCTGAACTCTCTCAGCTTTTGCTTGTCTGTAAAGGTTTTAATTTCTCCATCAAATCTGAATGAGATCCTTGCTGGGTAGAGTAATCTTGGTTGTAGATTTTTTTCCTTCATCACTTTAAATATGTCCTGCCACTCCCTTCTGGCTTGTAGAGTTTCTGCTGAAAGATCAGATGTTAATCTTATGGGGATTCCCTTGTGTGTTATTTGTTGTTTTTCCCTTGCTGCTTTTAATATGTTTTCTTTGTATTTAATTTTTGACAGTTTGATTATTATGTGTCTTGGCGTGTTTCTCTTTGGGTTTATCCTGTATGGAACTCTCTGTGCTTCCTGGACTTGATTGATTATTTCCTTTCCTATATTAGGGAAGTTTTCAACTATAATCTCTTCAAATATTTTCTCAGTCCCTTTCTTTTTCTCTTCTTCTTCTGGGACCCCTATAATTCGAATGTTGGTGCGTTTAATGTTGTCCCAGAGGTCTCTGAGACTGTCCTCAGTTCTTTTCATTCTTTTTTCTTTCTTCTGCTCTGCAGTAGTTATTTCCACTATTTTATCTTCCAGGTCACTTATCCGTCCTTCTGCCTCAGTTATTCTGCTATTGATCCCATCTAGAGTATTTTTAATTTCATTTATTGTGTTGCTCATCGTTTCTTGCTTCCTCTTTATTTCTTCTAGGTCCTTGTTAACTGTTTCTTGCAAATTGTCCATTCTATTTCCAAGATTTTGCATCATCTTCACCATCATTATTCTAAATTCTCTTTCAGGTAGATTGGCTATTACCTCTTCATCTGTTAGGTCTGGTGTGTTTTTATCTTGCTCCTTCATCTGTTGTGTGTTTTTCTGTCTTCTCATTTTGCTTATCTTACTGTGTTTGAGGTCTCCTTTTTGCACGCTGCAGGTTTGTAGTTCCTGTTGTTTTTGGTGGCTGTCCCCAGTGGCTAAGGTTGGTTCAGTGGGTTGAGTAGATTCCCTGGTTGGGGGGACTAGTGCCTCTGTTCTGGTGGATGAGGCTGGATCTTGTCTTTCTGGTGGGCAGGTCCTCGTCTGGTGGTGTGTTTGGGGATGTTGGTAACCTTATTATGATTTTAGGCAGTCTCTCTGCTAATGGATGGGGCTGTAGACCTGTCTTGCTCTTTGTTGGGCATAGGGTGTCCAGCACTGTTCTTTGCTGGTCCTTGAGTGAAGCTGGGTCTTGGTGTTGAGATGGAGGTCTCTGGGAGATTTTCGCCGTCTGATATTACGTGGAGCTCAGAGGTCTCTTGTGGACTAGTGTCTTGAGGTTGGTTCTCCCACCTCAGGGACACCGCCCTGGTGCCTGGCTGGGGCGCCAAGAACCTTTAATCCACACGGCTCAAAATAAAAGGTAGAATAAATAGAGAAGAAAGAAAAGGAAGGAAGGAGGGAGGGAGGGAAGGAAGGAAGAAAGGAAGGAAGAAATGAAGGAAGGAAGCAAGAAAGGAAGGAAGGAAGGTGCAGAGGAAGAAAGGGAGGAAGGAAGAGAGGAAGGGAGGAAAGAAGGGGGAAAGAAGGAAGAAAGGAGGGAAGGAGGGAAGAAAGGAAGGAAGAAAGGAAGAAAGAAAGGGAGAAGACAGAGTAGTATAAAGTATAGTTATTAAAATAAAAAATAATTATTAAGAAGAAAAATTTCCTTTAAAAAAAAAAGAAAAAAAAACCAGAAAAATGGGTCGGTCTAACCCTAGGACAAATGGTGCAAGCAAAGCTATACAGACAAAATCTCACACAGCAACACACACATACACACTCACAAAAAAAAAAAAAAAAAAAAAAAAAACAGAAAAATGGGTCAGTCTAACCCTAGGACAAATGGTGCAAGCAAAGCTATACAGACAAAATCTCACACAGCAGCACACACATACACACTCACAAAAAGAAAAAAAAGGGGAAAATAATAGTATATCCTGCTCCCAAAGTCCACCTCCTCAACTTGGGATGATTCGTTGTCTATTCAGGTTTTCCACAGATGCAGGGCACTTCAAGTTGATTGTGGAGCTTTAATCCGCCGCTTCTGAGGCTGCTGGGAGAGACCTCCCCCCTCTCCTCTCTGTTCGCACAGCTCCTGGGGTTCAGCTTTGGACTTGGTCCCGCCTCTGCGTGTAGGTTGTCCGAGGGCGACTGCCCTTCGCTCAGACAGGACGATGTTAAAGGAGCAGTTGATTCGGGGGCTCCAGTTCACTCAGGCTGGGGGGAGGGAGTGGCACGGGGGCGGGGTGAGTCAGCGGCGGCAGAGGCCGACGTGACGTTGCACCGGCCCGAGGCGCGCCGTGCGTTCTCCCGGGGAAGCTGTCCCTGGATCCCGGGACCCCGGCAGTGGCGGACTGCACGGGCTCCCGGGAGGGCCAGTGTGGAGAGTGACCTGTGCTCGCACACAGGTCTCTTGGTGGCGGCAGCAGCAACCTTAGAGTCCCACACCCGTCTCTACTGTCCGTGCCGACAGCCGCGGCTCGCGCCCGTTTCTGGAGCTCCTTTACGCGGTGCTCTTAATCCCCTCACCTCACACCCGAGGAAGCAAAGAGGCAAGAAAAAGTCTCTTGTCTCTTCGGCAGCTCCGCGCCCGGTTCTAGGGCTCCTTTAAGCAGCGCACTTAATCCCCTCTCCTCGCGCCCAGGCAGCAAAGAGGGAGGAAAAGGTCTCTTGCCTCTTCGGCAGCTCCAGACTTCTCCCGAACTCCCTCCCGGCCGGCCGTGGCGCACCAGCCCCCTTCAAGCTGTCTTCACTCTGCCAACTCCAGACCTTTCCCTGGGATCCGACTGAAGCCCGAGCCTCAGCTCCCGGCCCCGCCTGCCCCGGCAGGCGAGCAGACAAGCCTTTCGGGCTGGTGAGTGCCGGTCGGCACCGATCCTCTGCGGGAATCTCTCCGCTTTGCCCTCCGCACCCCTGTGGCTGAGCTGTCCTCCGCGGCTCCGGAGCTTCCCCCTCAGGCGCCCGCAGTCTCCGCCCGCGAAGGGGCTTCTAGTGTGTGGGAGTTTTTCCTCCTTCACGGCTCCCGCCCACTGGCGTAGGTCCCGTCCCTATTCTTTTGTCCCTGTTTATTCTTTTTTCTTTTGCCCTACCCAGATATGTGGGGAGTTTCTTGCCTTTTTGGAGGTCTGAGGTCTTCTGCCAGCGTTCGGTGGGTGTTCTATAGGAGAAGTTCCACGGGTAGATGTATTTCTGATGTCTCTGTGAGGAGGAAGGAGATCTCCGCGTCTTACTCTTCCGCCATCTTTAAGCCGTCTCCATCCTATGTTATTTTTAAAAGGCCGTTGTAAATCCACTAAGATGATCTCACCGTTCACTAAACGACTGTGACCTATCATTTGAGAAACACGCTCTAGTGTGTGCTTGAACAAGAAGGGTCTTGACAGCGAAGTTTCACTTGTCCATGCTGACGTGGGAGGGTGGTCCTGTCCCCTATGCAGACAGCATGAGCTCCCTGCGGCTGCACCCTCCCCTCCAGCTCTGACCACCAGATGAGTCCACGCGTGTTCCTGCAGTCGCCAGCATTGCAGAGCATCTGTTCACTATCTCTACGTACGATTTAATTCTGTTCACAGCCCTTAGGACCTGTCCTCCAGTAATTTTCTCAGTCTGAAATAAAATGTCCCTCTTGATTCTATAGTTCTTATTTTAATGACCTAATTAAACGTTTACCTCTTCCTAAATAGCATCATTGCTATTCTAGTGTATGCTTTCTTTCTACTGTAGGTTAATATCTACTATTAATTGAGTGGTAACACATTTCTCTAATCTCTGAAGTTGCACCAAGGGGCAAATGTTATAATCTCCTACGTATCTGCAGGGCTCAATCCCTCCCCCTGCTTTACAGCTCCGTTCAAGTGTCTCCTTAGGAAGCCTGTGTCTGACAGCTCTACGAAATAGCACACTTTGTGCCTGTCACGCTGATCTATTTCTCCACAGCACTTATTACGTTTGCCGTATCACATTTATTTATGTATATATTCATATATTTATGTATATATTTATTTGTGTATATTTATTTATGCATATGCTTTCCATTACTAAAATATGAGCTCCATGACAGAGGGAATATGTCTGTTTTGTTCACTGCTGGGTATCCAATACCCCAAATAGTATGTGGCACCCAGTCAACACTAAACAGACACTTGTTGAATAAAGGAACCTCCCTTTTACATCAAAGCACAAGCTAAGCAGTAACTAGTTTGATGTCACAAGTAGCATAAGTTACAGGATCAAGATTTCAAAACAGGTATATGAGATCTGAGATCCAAGGTCTTACCACCATAGTCACTTGCCAGGTTTTTAAGGCATTCGTTATAATTACCATAGCACGAAGTCTGAAGTCTTCATCCTGGTCCTCCCTGGTCCTACCTCCCTGGCTCCTACTTGCTCACTCCAATCTAGCTACACTTGCTTCTTGATGCTTCCAAACACTTTGTGTTCCCATACGAGAACCTCTGCACCAACCATTTCCTCTGACTAAAGAGTCTTCTCCCGTATCAGGGTATGGCTTGCTAAATCCTCAGTCTCTGCCCAAATGCCACATCCTCAGAAAGACTTCCTGTTATCTCTGGCTCAAACATTCCTTCTCCCACACCCAGTGTCGCGTGGGAGCCCGTTCATATTGGCTCGCAAGAGCCAGCTGTATTCATCTCTTCCTGAATCCACATTCAGTGATAACATGTCCCTAGCTTGAACTTGACCATGGTGGGAGCATGGACACATGGAAATTGGCAAACACTACAGACTGGAGTTTTTCTGTTTGTTTTTGCTTTTCTGAGGGCAAGTTGTGAAACATTTATGAGGACACTGGCCGTACCTCTTCTCATAATTTTCTATGTCCCTACCTTGATGTGTTTTGCTTTACTGATCGCTATCTGAAATGAGATCATGTACTTCTTCCCTGTCTCTCCACTACAATGAGTGACCCATGGGGAGAACATCTTTATTCTGTTCCCTGCTGCATCCCCCAGGGTCAACGGGAACAGCAAACATTTGTGTTAAGTCATCAGACATCACCTAACTCTTTCTGAGCAGAGTCTGCTGCTACCCCAGGTCGGGTCCTGTGCACGGCTGGTCTCGTGTGATCTTCACAACTATTATCCTACCCATTTTAAGGAAACGAAGACTAGGTGAGCTTCAGGGGACAAAACAAGCAAACAAACAAACAGAAAATCAATTCTCTCAAGGATCTGCTGCAAGTAGAGGCGCGGGATTTTGAACCCAGGTCTCGCGGGTACCGTATCATCTGTACTTTGTACAAGAGGTTGTCATTCCGACAAAACTCTGCCAGGACACTAGCTGCCTATGTGTCTGTCACCTCCTTGCGTGTTCACACTCCTTGGGAACACAGCCAGGGCCTGGCAGTCTGAGGTTTACACAGTGTTGTGGTGATTTGCAATTAGATTTCCTGCAGTCGAGTCTTGAATCGCAGTGCTTTGCTCAGTGGTCCTCAAAGTGATGCTTATATTTGCCAAATTCACTCTTCCCAATGTTCATTTTAAAAAATACAGTTGGTTCCAGCAGGGGGCTGCACTGAATGAATGAATGCATGAGTGGGTGACTCTAGATATTTCTAGAAAAGCCATTTTAACATGAGCTATGTTTTCCTTGGTGCCCCTCTTAATTTCAGAATCCATGAGGCAAACTTAAACATTTCTGTAACTTTCCAAATAGAATTAAGTGTGGGGAGAAAATAAGGTTATAAAGATGAAGGTGAAAAGATCTTCGGGTCTGTCCTAAGTGATGGATGGATTTCAAGTGTTTCTCCTGCTGGATTTACTATAGCATCTCAAACATTATTCCATCCACATTTATTTTGGAGGCAAACATACTATTCAGAAACCAAAAAAAAATGCTTGGACTTGTGTAGCCAAGGCCAGACATCTTGGAGGAAGCACTGATTGTGCCCACAAGGGAAATCTACAATGAGAGACAATGACCTCATCTTTTGTCAACCCTTGGACTTTTCTGAATATTTTAAAAATTTTTCTGGAGGAAGTCAAACTGTCCTCCTAATTAGGTAGTTCAGCCTTAATTCTTATGCTAAATGCATTTCATAGCTGCTGCAAAGTCTCAGGTGAATTTTTTTTTTCTTCTGACATAGCTTGTGCCCACACCACCTGCTTCTAATTCATTTTGCAAAGAGGACTCAGCACAGACGTCTTCAGGGACCTAGGAAGTCTTGATTCTGTCTACAGAACCATAAGGATACTCAACAACAACAACAAAGCTTTGGCTATTGATGTTCTCTGCCCCCTGCCACCTCCAGCCTCTGCAATTCGTCTGACTCTTTTGCCTTCAGAGAAAATGCACCTGAATGTGCAGAGGTGGGCAGACTTCTCTCCTTCATGACTGGAGATGAAGGGAAGAAATAACTTTGAACAAGAATGTCCTTGGCGCTTAGGGTACACGATGTGGGCATGCAACTGGTTACTTACAGATTTTCCTGAAAGGTCAAGACTGCAAGTTTTTGGTGCTCCATATAAAAGAAGGCCTCGGAAAACCTTCGGACCTGAGGAATAAAATAGCATAAACAATGTAACTCACTGGGTGGGTTTGGCCTTCACTTTTTTTAAAAAAAAAATATTTATTTCTTTTTGGCCACACCATGCAGCACGTGGGATCTCAGTTCCCGACCAGGGATCGAACCCGTGCTGCCTACCGTGGAAGCGCAGAGTCTTAACCACCCGGAAGTCCCTAGCCTTGACTTTTTAAAACGAAATTAAGGCTCAGTGAGGGAAGTAACATATGTTCATATCAGGGAGAGCTTAGCCCACAACCCAGAGGTTCTGAAACACTAGTATTTCTACCCACTCCCAGCTGCCCTCTCTATTTCTGGTTCTTAGCACAAACCTGATTTATGGACACGACTGAACGCATGTTTATGAATGTGCTCTTGGCTTGCGTTCTGTCGTTTTTACATTTAGGTCTTATTTCTTCTACTAGAATATGAGACCCTTGAAAACAGAGGCCATAAATAAATGCAGATGAAATAGAATGTGCAGAGCCAGTCATGCAAGTGTGTCCGCTGAGCACTTTGTAGACTTAGCTCTTTGGTCCTCTTGCTGGAAACGAGAAGACCAACATCTTTTATTACGCATGAGTACCCACCACCGTGCACTCCAGCTGGTGGCAAAAAAATGCGCTAGGAACGATGGAGTAGATGTGAAGACACTTCTTTGAAACACTATCAGAGCACTTCGTCATATCCCTGAGATTGGCTTGCTATCATTTGGTAGCCAAGGAAGGTATTTTTTGAATAGCAGAGCAAAGATTTGAAAGTCGAAGCAAGTTCATGGTGGAACAGGTCTAGTGCTTGGGTCTACAGAAGTCAATCCCAACTTTTATTCTGTCCAATAAGCCAACTATTGAAAAGCTTTCTTGAGAGATCACTGGTGCATGATGAGAGAATTTATACCATTGAACCCCTTACCCGCAAGGTGTGATGCTCCTGGGTGAGATAAGCGGTCACTTGGGAGTGTAATGTCACCGTGTCCAGGAATTGGGTCCACAGAGCCATCAGGTGGGAGGCCAGCTGGGCAAGATCCTTACTTATCTGCTCAGCTATCTTCTCTGGATTATTCAACATCTGGGGAGGTAAAAGGGTGGCAGTAAAGGACCTCCGCTCCATGAAGCCACTGCCGTCTTCCTCCTGAAGTCTTTACTGGCTTCTGTGCCTTTAACAAATCCCTCTCCTTTCTCTGGACTCTCCTCTGCATCCTACTACGTTCTGAACTCAGTACTCGACAATCATGATAGCTTCCTCTTATTAATATCTACTAGTTGGCGGGTAGAACACTAGGTGTTTTTACAAGCCCTTTCCTGTTTAATCCCCACAGTGAACCTTTGGTAGAGTTACTGTAGCCATCATTTTATACAAAAATAAAATGAGAGAGGATTAAATAGCACACCCAAGGTCACACCAAGCTGAGATTCAACAGTAAGACCATCTCACCACAAAGCCATGGCACTAACGCTGCCTTTACAGAGCAGGCGTCGTAAAACATCTCCCGAGAAGCAATAAAGTCTTTATAACCTCATGGCATCTAACTTGCTAGCTGATTTCCACATGGCTGTGCTCAATAGACCCTCCACCATCTTCCCCCCTTCACTCCAAATTTCTTAAGGAGGATCCCAGGTCTTAATGAACGCTCGAAGGACCCAGCCTTACAGAGGTCCGGAACCCCTGGGGGAGCTTTTGGCTAGCTTCAGTTTAGAACTACAAGAGCCTCCTGCCTGAGGGTAACTTTCATTGTGGAGAGGTGAGAAGAGAGATCACATCTCTGAGGACAGCCAGAGAACCAGTGGTCCAAGCCTAACCCTGAATCCTACGCTTCATCACTTACCCACCAAGCATTTAATGTGCATCTCCCATATTCCAGGCACATGTTTAGAATACACGGGAGCACAGATGAATTAGAGAGCGTCTCTTGGGACTTCCCTGGCAGTCCAGTGGTTAAGACTCTCCACTCCCAATGCAGGGGGCCTGGGTTCGAGCCCCGGTCGGGGAACTAAGATCCTGCATGCCGCCGGGTGCGGCAAATAAATAAAGTGAAGTTCAGTAAAGGTGTTTTTTTTTAAAAAAAAAAGAGTGTCTCTGCCTGCAGAGAGCCTCACTCACCAGAGGAGATAGGAAGCTGGGTTAGCCATGAGGACTATAGCCAATATTTTATAAGTTTAAATTTAGAATAATCTGTAAAAATATCAAATACCGTGTTGTATGCCTGAAACTAATATATTGTAAATCGACTTTATTTCAATAAAAATAGGTTTATACCATCCCTATCCTTAATATGCTTAAAGAGTTAACTTAAGAACACTGAAGGAAAAAAAGAGTGGTGGGCACGTGTCTGTCTTGGAAGACGCAGCAGGACACATGACCACTGCTGTCTAAAAGCCATCTCTGAGCTCCTTCTTTGCCATGTGCCTCAGTTTCTTCATCTGCAAAATGAGCGTGCAAAGCAAATAACCCCTTATTGGGTGTAGCACTGTATGGTCAAAGCCTCGCTTGAAACGCTGAAAGTTCCCTTCACCCTTCTTGGACTAAAGGCTGATGCTAGTATAAGGCGTGCTGGGTGGAGGGAAGCACCTGAGAGTAAGAAAAACAGAGAAGAAGGAATCTGACACTCCGTAGGGCTCTTTCATTGTTGGGTACTGCAGCTTTGTGGTTAATGACTAGCTTCCGGGAACAAGGCATCATTCACCTGTAGCGTCTCTCAGCTGCTTCTTCCAAGAGGAAAGCTCAGTCTTTGATGACAACACAAGCTACAAAACTCCAAAACGAGAGAATGGCCCTAACCGTCTTCCGATGGAAGCACTGTTTCCATCACTGGCTCTGTTGGGAGACACAGGAACCAAACATGGAACGTCCACTCTTGGTTCAGCCCCACAATCCATGGCCCAAAGTGTTAAGCGTCAGAAAAGGAAGGCCTGGGTTGGGGAGAGTAGGGGATGTGACTGGCCACTGGAAAACCTCTAGGCTGGAGAGTAAGGCTTTTAGATGGTCTGTTAGTGGCTTATCTTTAAATTCGCCAACACAGGACCCTCACTAATAGACGCCAAGCTCCTGCATCAGCACCGGACGCCTTTCTGCCCCTGACAACGTTCCCGGTCTTCCCTCCGGCTACCTTGCCCAGGGCTCCAGCCACACCGCCCTGAACACACAGCTCTTTCCAAGCACCAGCGCTTCGATCGGGCTGCACGTTCTCCTTGGAGTGCCTATTCCGTCTCCCAACCTCCTTTCTCCCTCTCTTCACCACTTTGGACTTGTCTGTTCTCCACCAGGTAACTGTTTCAGAAGCCCGTGCAGTCCCTCTTGTTCCTCAAGATTCTCTCAAAACTTCTACTGTGTTCCACGTGCAAGCCTAGCCTCCATCTCCTTGCGGTCTACTTGACCTTGCACAGACGACTCTCAAGGCACCACTCGCCCTATGTTGCTTTGGTACCCTCCCTTGCCTGCACCCCGAGCTTCAGCCTTCTCAATATTCTCCGTACCTACACCGTGGCTGATGGATGACGGCAACTCGGTTAACCCTTTATTGAGTCAGCTGGTGACTTTGCATCAGTGAGAGGCACCCGTGCCTTCGCAACTGGACTCCCTTCACTGGCCTTCTCGCCCTGACACCCAGGGCTCTCCCCACCGTCCACTCCAGCAATACTGGCAAACACAGCATGAATTCTGAGCTCAGCCCCCAGACAGGAAAGGAAAAGCCATTCGTTAAATGTGTCTTTGGGAGCATTATTTTCTTCCCCGAGTTGATTACAGCAATGGTTCCAGATAAGATTAAGGAAGCTTCTAATTAAGCCACAGGAGGACTTTCCTGCTCTCACAGAGGCCTGGGCCTGTTCAGTTACAGGTGATGGGTGTGGGAGGGTCTCTCTGGCAAGAAAAAGAGAAGCCCTTCCCGCTGACAAGGAGGCAGTCTGGACCCAGGGCCATTTCAGGTGAAGCTCCTGAAACGTATACAGCCACCCCTGCCGTGCTTTTCAGCTGGGTCTAGCCACGCTCCTTTGCTCCTTTACTCACCACCTCCGACCCTTGCTCTGTTTACTGAAGTCTGAGCTTGGAGTATGCCGAGCTCTGGGAAGCCAAAGATAAATATGTCCAGTCCTGGAAGGGGCACAGGGTCCAGTTACAGCTATTTATTTCGATAGTTAGACCTACAAAGTACTATGAAAGAGGTAGGTCCTGAGTGCTGTGAAAGGGTCATGGAAGGCTTCTTGGAGGAGGTGATGCCTGCATTGCGTCTTCAAGGTAAGCAGGTGTCGGGTGGAGAAAAGCCTGCTTAATACGCCCTGAGCTGGCCGCGTTCTTTCACCACGGGCCTTCGTCTTGGCTGCATGCTGAATCACTGGGAGACCATAAAGCGTTTGGGCCCATCTCTGAGGGTAGGACCCAGACACCAGGATTTTTCCATTGCTGTCTGGTAGACACTCAGCATGATTTGAACCTGTTTGCTGGACCAAAGCACGTGGCTGAGTTTCATTAGAACCTTTCCACCCGTTACCGAGAGCACAAGCCGTCCCTTTTCTAATCAGGATGCACAGGGGGGTCCTGATCATGGGCTCCAATCACCTTTCCAGCCCAGACCCCCAAAACTGGCTTCAAAGGTTCCCTCTGCAGCCGTCCTGGGCCCCGAGCACCCACGGTGCTTCCGTGAGGTCGAGTCTCGCCCTGGCTTTGCATGGTTGGTCCCTGCCCCCCTCACTCCTAATGTCACCTAGAGCCTCCGGTGCCCACACAGGCCCCTCGTCTTACACCTCCTGGTCCAGCACTGATGCTATTGACAGCTCCCGCCTCATGCATGAACGAAATCTGTTTCACCCTAGGCTGTTGGTCCTGGAGAGCTCTCTGCCATCTTTGTTGTATTCCCAACAAATAGTAGAGTAGCTGGCACATCGTAGGTGCTTAAGAAATGTGTATAAGAGTCCCACAGAGTAAAGGTGCAGATGAACTACCCCATGACTGTAGAGCTCTATGTTTTCAAATTGTCTTAAATCACCCGAAACAGTTTCCACTGTCCAATCCACCCTTGAGATGGATGCTTCTGTGACCATGTGCTTGGTTGACCACTAGGTGGCGACGTCCCGCCTCTAAACGTTCTGTGGGCTGTGAGCGTGCCTTTTGCGGGGGCGGTGGGCAGGGAGGAAGCTTTGTTTCTTTCACTCCCAGCATCAGGCCAGCCCTTTCGAAAACTGCAGACCAGGCTGTGCTCCTCCCAGACTCCCCCTTTCCCTCCGTGTCGCCCAGCTGCATCCTTGCAGCGGTCAGCTAATTTGGCTGCTTTGTACCAAATAAAGCCTGACCTAACACTGTCACTCAAAACCAGGCCCTTTTTCCTGCAGTTTGGGGGCCCGGCGCCAAAGGAAGCAGGCAACCCGCTGGGTTTTCATGAAATATATCTAAGAACTCATTGGCAGCCTGAGCTGCGGCCTGAACCACTGCAGGGACCAGATGCATCAATATTGCAGTGGCTCGCAGGGCCCACCCCTTAGTGGTTCAGACACCATGATGCTCCTCTGTGTCCACTGGTGGCAAAACGCATGGGGACATATCCATGTCTCCCCCTGCACTCGCAGGCTGCAGTGGGGGAACCCCTGGTGCATTTGTACGTTTCAGGGGTATAGCATAACAGTACAGGTACACACTGCGACATGACGGCCACAGTACGGTTACTTTATACCCCTATCACCTCACATAGTTACAATTTTCTTTTTCTTGTGATGAGAACTTTTAGGATCTACACTCTTGGTAAATTTAAAATATGTAATAGAGTATTGTTAACTATAATCACCATGCTGTATCCCCAGAACTTACTTATAACTGGAGGCTTATACCTTTTGACCACCTTCACCCATTTCCCTCACCTCCCCCCACCCTCCCGGCAACCACCAATATGGTCTCTGTTTCTATGAGCTTTTTCTTTTTTTAGATTCCACATGTAAGTGAGATCATACGGTATTTGTCTTTCTCTGAATGACTTATTTCACTCAGCATCATATGCCCTCAACGTTCCTCCATGTTGTCACAAATGCCAAGATTCCCTTCTTTTTCATGGCTGTATACTATTCCACTGCGTACAGACACACTGCATTTTCTTTACACACTTGGGTGGACACTCAGGTTTTTTCCATGTCTTGGCTATTGTATATAATGCTACAATGGACATGGAGGTGCAGATACCTCTTCAAGATAGTGATTTCATTCCCTTCAAATACATACCCAGAACTGGGATTGCTAGATCGTATGGTAGTTCTATCTTTAATTTTTGGAGGAGCCTCCATACTGTTCTCCACAGTGGCTGCACGGATTTTCATTCCCACCAACAGTGCACGAGGGTTCCCTTTTCTCCACATCCTCGCCAGCACTTACCCCTTGCCTTTTTGATGAGAGCTATTCTAACAGGTGTGAGATGCTATCTCATTGTGGTTTTGATTCATCTGGGGAACTTTTAATGAAAATGCAAACCCCCAAGCTCTACTCCCATCTACTCTGTTTCAACCAGTTTAGATGAGAGCCAGGCCAGGGTGCGTCTAAAACCCAAATGTGTTTCCACCGAGAGGCCAGGGATGAGAATCACTGGTTTAAAAGATAGAAACGTCAGTTTGCAATGGGACAGTCTCATGAGTCCTGCTCTGAGCACGGATTAGCTGTGTCCCCGACCCTGAGCTACACACTCCTTCCCATCTCATCTGACTCTTGTTACATGAGGATAGCAGTGCCCACCCAGACCATCCAACGCGATGGGATGTGAAAGTGTTCCAGAGACTGTAAATAACAGAACAGCATGCATTGGCCAAGTACTCATTAAGCACATACTCTTAATACGTGATTGATGAACTTTTGGCAAATGCAAAGCACTGTTTTCAAAATCATCATCTTCATGGAAGCTAGCCTCCTGCCATGTGTGAGCCATCGGAGCACAGGTGTCAGCCTCCGTGAGAAGCACGTAGCCCGCAGTCAGTAAAGGTTTGTTAGACGCGTGGTTAATAGACAAATAAAAAGTGTGAATGTCAGGGAAACCAAGACCTGTTAACCTGTTTGGTGTTTTTCAAAATATCTAGCACGTGGCCAGGCACACAACAGGTGTCTAAGAGACACAATGATTTAGGGCAGTGGAAGGAAGAGTATTTCTTCAGTTTAAGGTCTAACGCGAGGTAACCAGTCGTGTCTTTTCATCTCTGATTTCTACACCAAGCAAGCAACTATGTTTGCCCCACGTAAATACCCCCATTCAGAACTAAGAAGTCAGTTTCCTAATTACCTGTAGCTCTGAGCACATCTGAGGGAGTGTTTCTTCAACAGCAAGTGACTCTAGGAGAGAAAAAAAAAAAAACCCACACAATTAAATGGACACACACTGAAATGCAGAATTTGTTAACGGAATGAACGGAGCACAGATTTCAAGTCGGCACTGAAGTCACAGAACAAAATACAGCTTCTGTGGACTTTCCTCATCTATTCTGTCTAAAGGGTCCTGTTTATAAAGAGGGTGATTTGGAGCCATGTGGCTTCACACTAGATAAAGGTCAACGTTGTTCCACGGATGCATTTCTGAGAAACAGAAGAGCCCCGTATTCACTTTGTGTGGTCGAAAGCGATTCCGCATTCTGTCGTGCTTTCGCGGGTATGTGCGCGCATGCAGGCACGCACACGTACACACAGGTCTGTGTGACACATCTAGGACCCGGATCTGTATCTCCTTCATGCAGGGGGATGTTCAGAAGTCCAGGGAAGTGGGGTAGCGGAGCTAAGACTACGGCTCAGCGGCACCAACTCATCGGTGTCTTCCACACGGGCAACAGAGAAGCCCGCAACCCCGCCGTCTCACGGCTTGAACCGGGTGGACTCTGGCCACTTGTGGTTTCACGGTCGCAGCTTTGCCTGCGTTTGAACTTTCCCCTCGTTCCACGAGGCTGTGGTCGGACCTTGCACGTGGCCGACGCGTGGTTTTTCATGAAAGCATCGTTGCCAAGCTGAGTGCAAGCAAACCTTCGGTTCCTCGCGGTCCTCACGGAGGAGCACATGCTGCCCGCCCAGCAGCTGTCCTCAGCTCTGTGAGCCCCACGAGGCAGAACGCACTTGTATCACTGATCATGGCTGTGCACTTGGGGTCTGGGACAATGCCTGGTACACAGTAAACGTTCAATAAAAATATGGTGAGGGAGCGAATGAACAAATAAAGTCAGTTCCTTGGGGTTAAAAAAAAAAAAAAAAAGTCGAAGCAAGAAGCCAACTGCTAAGACACTGTCTTCATCCTCCCCCTGAGCTAAACTGGCTCTGAACTGTGTGGGTCTCCTTTGAGTGCATTTGACCTGAAAAATTTCAACTCCAAGATCACGTGCTTCAAAGGGGGCATTAGAGCTGACAAAGCCAGACGGTAAGATCGCACCAGAAGTCAATGCAACAAAAACAATGCTGCCCCTACTCCTTCATCCTGCACGCCAGGCACTGTGTGTGGGGGATCTGGGGGGCTTCTGCCCTCCAAGACCCCCCAGTCTAGCGGGGAAGAGAAACATGCAAATAAATGATGGTTGTGTGGTGCGTTCAGTGTAATAACGGATAATGCACAAGGCCATCAATACTGCCAGAGCATCATAATCTCCGCAGGGAAGGTCTCAGGGTGCAGGGAGGGAAGCTGAGGTTCCTTCCCAGCAGGATTGTGATTACCCTTGAATACCAGGCTGAGGACCTGGCTTCTGTTCTAGGGACAAAGGGCCTCATTAGAAGACTTTGAGCAAAACCTCAACCCACCACCTGCTGTAAATGAGTGTGACCTGATATAAAGACTGTGCCCCGGGCATCACTGAAGAATCTCTGTGCTCCTGTTTTCTTGTGCCACACATTGTGACCCTGAGCAGTCATTTCCCCTCTCTGAGCTTCAGTTCCCCCAGCTGTCAATCAAGAGGGACTCGGCCCAACGATCATGATGTCTGATGATGCACAAGAAGCAATTCATCCCCAGAAGACAAAAACCAAATATGGTTGACGACTGAGAGCTTGCTAATATCATCCACATGAAATATATATATATATGTAGAAATGCCTACATATATATGTACGACTGTTTTACACTCTTGTAAGGTGCAATACAGTAACTACAGCCTAATGAAGAAAAAGGCTGTAAACAGGCATTTTCCCTTAGAAAGCAACTCCACATTATGTACCCATAGCACCAGGTGGGTAGTAGGTGTTTAATAAATGCGTCGTGGATGAACGAACGAGTAAATGAATGTGACTCGAGGTGCTTGCGTCCTTTCTCCCTGCATTGGCGCGTCCAAGATTTTCTCCGGCTAGAATGATGTTGAATACAAAAAAAAAAAAAAAAAAAAACGGAAACAGTGCTTGCTACTGCGACATTTACAAAAGCATGCTGACTTTTCTCAAGCCCCCGTCCACAGGAGGAGGTTCGGTCGGCTGCTGGGGTGAGTTTTCCCCGTGTGCCCGGCCCCTTACCCAGCTCCATGCGAGGCAGCTCAGGGATGCCCCTCATGATGGTCAGGAAGTAGGCACGGAGTCCCCGGTAGGCGTGTAGGAGCAGGAAGCACAGTTCCCGGTGCCACTTGTAAGCATGCTGCATGCAGTTCTCAGAGGGCACGTAGAAGCTCCCCTGCGGGGGAAAACAGAAACGCAAGCTGAGGGCTGTCCCACGTGGCCAGGTCCAGAGCAAAACTGGGAAGCGGTTCAAGATGCCCACAAAAGAGCTGGAATCTCTTCCCTATCCTTCTGTATGAGGAACCCATTGAAACTGGCCAAGCCTCTATCTTCCTGTGTTCAAATGAAAATAATAATAGTTAATAAAAATAGTAGATGATGGTGATGAGGCGGAGGACACAGACCTCACAGGTTTGGGGCAACTGAACGTCGCCCACTTACAAGCCTCCTTCTCTTGCCACCATAAGCAGCAGCCATGGGACATTTCATAGATTGAAGACTGTGGCTCAAAGAATCTAGTGAGCTGTACAAGTCACTGCGCTCTGCCCGCAGCAGAAAGGATTCTCAAGGTCAGCTGGCTCAATGAAGGCAGGCCTTGCTCATCTGCCATGTGTGCCTTTGAAAAGCATGGCTAGCAGAGGAGAGCGGCTCAGCTAGGTCTGCTTACTTTGACACAGGCATTAGTACAAGTCCTGCAGTGACTCCATTATCTGTGACTAAGCAGAAATGAAAGCAGACAGAGGATTAACAAAGGCATCAGATCTCGCAGCTCTGAGTCCACAGCCTGTTTACCTCAAACACCCCCGAACCCTCCAATTTCTGGTCCTGCTACCTGCTCACAACTGCATTTTCTTATCACCAATGCCTCCTTTTGACAGCGCTCCAGGACCCATGGAAGAGGGCAAGGGCTCTACAAAGTATGTTATTAAGTTTCACTTTTTTAAGACTTGACACCAATAGCATATGGATTTTTCGAGAGAGACATAAAGAAAATGTTGGAGAATCTTCAGAAGGCTGATTTGATATGATTATTGAAATAATATGAAGTCAAAGTGTTAGTCCAAAGAGAAGTCCTAGAAAAATATGGCTGGAGATTATCATAAACAAAACCAGTGCCATTTTCCATAAACACTCGACAGCACGACTTTTGGAAAGTGAATGATTTGCCCCAGAAAATCCCATCAGCCGGCCCTCCAGGCCTACGGAGCCAGCATGGGGCAGCCGATGCCTGCCCCGCCATGAGAACTGCATGAAGTGGATTGAGAAGCCCCGCCCCATCTCCCCAGCACAAAGGAAGAACGCTTTAGCATCCCTCCTTTTCAGCAGTCCGGAAAGGAAACCCTAAATAATACGATAGATCCACGCAGGGTAAGCAGCACGTTAGGCTGTGAGCAAACTCACAACGGAGGGCTCCTGACCAGGGCCCACCCCACGGCATCATCTGCGCGACCTCTGTAAAAAGGGGATGATAATCATCTGGCCTTTCAGGGTTGCTGTGAAGGATTAAACAACGCCACTCAGGCAAAACACAGACTTACGTGACGCCTCAGGGCAATGTCAGGGTGCACTAAAAGGAAAATCGTTTTCAATTAGGACCCACCCACTGATGTGGCCTCTGGAAATGTGTCTATGGATTATGCAGCTCACACCTCAATGGTCATCCACATAGAAACCTGCAAATGGATTTTAACTTAATGGAAGTCTTCTGGGAGCTGTGCAGGGATAAAGTTTGGTTAGAACACAGAACCTGGAGTCAAACAGGGTCTATTCCTTGCTCGTGGACTTACCGACGTGATGCAACTGGTCCTCAACACCTGAGATGTTAGTTTCCTAACATGAAAAGTGGGGATGGGCTTCCCTGGGGGCGCAGTGGTTGAGAATCCGCCTGCCGATGCAGGGGACGCGGGTTCGTGCCCGGGTCCGGGAAGATCCCACGTGCCGCGGAGCGACTGGGCCCGTGAGCCGTAGCCACTGAGCCTGCGCGTCCGGAGCCTGTGCTCCGCAACGGGAGAGGCCACAACAGTGAGAGGCCCGCGTACCACCAAAAAAAAAAAAAAAAAGTGGGGATAATAATAAAGTTAAAGTGTTTAGTATAGTGCCTGGTTTATCTTAAGTACTTGTTAAATGTTAAAAGTTTTGCTTTTTAATTCATTTATTACCTAACAGAGGTACCTTGCCATCAAATCAGACCTTTGTATACACGCCTCTCGAATGAGTCTGCGTGTCTACATCTAATGACTGCCCTGGGCTCTAGAGCTTTATTCCAAACTGCTGATTGGATAGCTTGCCTATTATCACGAACGCACCTTGAAAGGAGCTTATTGCTGCGCCCTTACCTGATCCTTCCCCCTTCCTTCTGGTCTTTGTTAAGGGGCCCACCTTACCCAACGTCCAAGAAAGCCAGGGAGTTCCTCTCGTCTCCAGACTTCTTTCTCACCCCAAGAACCAGTTATGAAGTCTTGAAAGTTCTGAAATGCTCTTGGCCTCTGCCCTTGTTTGAGTCTTCTCTACTGTTCACTTTAATAATTAACACATCCTTCTCCTGGGTCTCACTGCCCAGGTCTTCCCTTTCATCTGCAGCACCAGTATGCTCCCACCGTCTACAAGAGCAAGTTCATATACCTTAGCATGGCATTCAAGGCCTTGAGCCCCGATCACATCTCCTGGCTCAGCGGCTGCCTCTTGTTTCACTCCAGAGTCCACTGGCTGTTTTTCCTTCTTTTAAGGGCCTGTCCCCTTGCTGCCTAAAAGTCACCACCAAGAATCAGGTCAATGTCCTGTTCTTTGTGAACCTTCTCCAACTGCTCCCTCCTCTTGGGTCCCTTGCACATACCTCATTAGACCACAATTATTTCTGTAGATTTCTCTCTCTAACCCTCCCTGCACACTTTGAGGTTAGACAGTATGCTATTTGTCTTTGAACCTGACACATCTAGGACACAGAATGCAATGACTCCATGAGCAGTGAATGAATGAATGAATGAATGAATTGCAGCATCCTCTAGAGGTCTTGGCAGCATCACGACAAAATGGGCTTGGTGAACACAGCCCCAGATTGAAGGTCCAAATTACCTTCACTTCCCTACTTAAGAACTGTGGCGCTTTCACGCAATTTTGGAATTTGGATTTGCTAGACCACCACAATAATCATGCTATAGATATGTATGTCCTACAGATATACACTTATTTATACTTTTTTTTTTTTTTTTTTTTGGTTGTACGCGGGCCTCTCACTGTTGTGGCCTCTCCCGATGCGGAGCACAGGCTCCGGACGCGCAGGCTCAGCGGCCATGGCTCACAGGCCCAGCCACTCCGCGGCATGTGGGATCCTCCCGGACAGGGGCACGAACCCGCGTCCCCTGCATCGGCAGGCGGACTCTCAACCACTGCGCCACCAGGGAAGCCCTATTTATACTTTATATGAACTATGTATACAATCTGATTTTTACTAAGCATGCGGTAAACATTGATAACTTTTCATTTAATTCAGACACACCCATAAAGGCAAAACACATTTTTGTATTAGAAATATCAGTCATCTTCTGTTTTACAGTTATGGGAGAATGCACAAATGGAATTGGTTTGTACTATTCTGGATGTTTCTTTGAAAAAGGAATGCAAGCTCAATGAGACCTCAAAATCTAGAATTCTATTAATAGTAGCTACTGTTCATTGTATGCCTGCTGTGTGCCTGGTACTATTTTTTTTGGCCCCTGAATTCCTCTTCTTGGTGATTCAGTGAGTTTTTCATTATTATCTTTGTTTTTAACCAATAAGAAAATAATAATATAACTACAACAGCATTAATAAACAGCTAACATTTATTATTTGACTCTCTTAAATACCAGGCATTGTTTAAGTGTTTTATATGTACTAATTATTTAATTCTTCTGCAAACCTGATGAGATAAGCACAGTTATTTATCCCCATTTTATAGACTGGGAGACTGAACCCCAGAGTGATAAACAACTTGTTTGCAGGTCTCATGGCATGCGAGAGGGGCATCAGCAACGCAGACACAGTCCGACCCTGGAAACCACACATTCCTAGTCTTAATACTGAACTTAATCTTCAAATTGAGCTTCAGGAAGTTCAAATAGCCTGTGTTCACACCTCCAGGAGGTAGAAGAGTTAAGCTTCTAATCCACGTTAAAGCCTAGATTTTAAAAGGAAATCAGGGGGCTTCCCCGGGGGCGTCCCCGGTGGCGCAGTGGTTGAGAGTCCACCTGCAGATGCAGGGGACGCAGGTTCGTGCCCCGGTCCGGGAGGATCCCACGTGCCGCGGAGCGGCTGGGCCCGTGAGCCGTGGCCGCTGAGCCTGCGCGTCCGGAGCCTGTGCTCCGCAACGGGAGAGGCCACAACAGTGAGAGGCCCGCGTACCGCAAAAAAAAGGAAATCAGCTCTATAAATCACAAAGGGAATCAAACCCCACCCCACCCCACCCCCCACCACGTGCTAGCCTTTAGCTTTGTAACTAACTAGCTGTGATTCCAGGAAAACAATTTTAACTTTCTGGCCTTTTAATTGTCAGCGACACCCTGTTGCTATCTTGGTTAGCAGTTCCCAATTTTGGTGTCCCAACACACTGGATTGTGGTGACTGTGCGCTGAATTACAAGTATTTGTTACCCCAAATGGTTAAAATATAGAAATCACAGTTGATTTCATGCTGCCATGACTTCGTCCAAAGCTGCTCCTGCCGCCCTCTTCCCGACACCCCACAGAGGTTCCTTCAGCAGCAGCAAAACGGAGCGAGCGCTGTCAGGCTTGGACAGATGGGTAGGAATGCGGTGGGGAAGGGGGCGGACAGTCCCAGGTGTGGGTCACATTCCCACCCAGGCGACTGCTCCATTCTGCAGGCGTGCGCTTGCCGCCTGCCATACGCACATATGGCTCCAGCACTGAAGCATCATACAAGCAACTGTTGGATGATCACAGAGAGATCTACATGGCTCCGGCCATGAAAGAAGTAAACTTGGGTTTGTGTTTCTCTCCCTCTACAAGTCTGTTTGCCCCAAGCTCCCCTCCTGGAAACCAGGAGCAGAATATTATTCATCTTCTGTCCCCAGCTGTTTTCACACAGTGGGCAGTCCATCCAGGTCGTTGACTGCGGCGATATTTAGAAAGAATGAAGGGTCAAGTGAAGCTGAAGAGCTACTCTGTAAAAGGCTATCACGGGGGAGTTTATGACGTAACGTCCCACTGAGTGGAGCTAGAGCCGATGGCTGGACGTTCTAGGAAGGTACACACTGTGGGTGAGAACAGTACTTCTCCACTCTCGATGTGTTTGCAACGCGGAGGGACATCCGCTAGCATCATACTCCCAGCTCATCTCTGCCCGCTGACTGAGCAAAAGGTGAGTTTGGGAGAAGAAACTAGGTTCTTCCCCGGAGTCTTCCTCTCTGAGTAGCAAGTCCTCCCTCAGAGGCATTTCTCTCCATCACCTTCAGCCCTGGGGGAAGCCTGGTAGATGAGGTGTTCTTCAAGGGAGGCCTACATTTGTCTAGCACAGCTGTATCTGATTAAGTAGTCAATTCCAGAGTTCAATGTCCGGCAACCCCCTTGATCCAAGATGTAAACCAAGTCTCACATCTTAGTTTGAATTCTAGTTTGTCTTATTTTCCAGTTGGGTCCGCATTCAGTTAAGGGGAAGAAGGTACTGTGTATCAGTTCCCCTTCACACCCACGAGATCTGATCTCTTTGACAATTAAGTTACTCACGTTACTACTTCCCTGTGTCATATACCACCTGGGGTGCTCAGGAACAGAGGGGGCAAACAAGAAGCATTGGCCAGTGTTGGGTTAGAACAGACCAGTGGATTTCAATCGCTATTTGGAGGAACCCTCGGGGTACCTGAAGCAGTAAGAAAGGGGCAGTGGGGGCGAGAACCCCACTTCGTCAGAGCTTTTCTGTTCACAGCAGCTTTATGATGGGTTCTGCAGAGCATTCATTTGAAAAAGGAGTCCTTAGTTAAAAAAATAAATAAAATTTGAAAATCGCTGCACTAATCCAATGCCCCTGCGAGCCCAGCTGTTCTATTGTAGAGTCCAGAAGACAAGTACACATTGTGTAGCTGAAAATCAGCCCTCAACAGTCCTTGCTGTCTATTGTTTTCCTTCCTGATTCCTAATGATTGTTGTCTTTCCTCTCTGTTTGTAAGCCTGTTTTAAACAGCAGTTTTTAAAAAGATACTGTTTGACTCGAATGGCTCCAAAATGACAGTGAGGTTATCTTTTTACTTCCACTTTGTGGGAAAAAGCAACAGAGTTCCATAAAAATTCAGTGGACTCGGAATTACAGGAATGACCTGGGGTCAAGGGGTCAAGTCCTGCTTTTGCTGTTCCGTAGCTTCAGCACTTCGGACAGTGGCTTAATTGTCCTCCGGGCAAGAATGAGGGTAAAGGGGAAACGTCCTTCGCCTTCCGTAAAAGTCCAACAAACGCATAGTCCGTCAGTCTTATTCTCAGTAAGAGCTCCGTGTGAATCCTTCCAGTGATGTGCTTAAGTGATGGTATTTTCTTCAGTAATTTGTTCAATTCCTATATAACTAAGAGATTTGGACCTATTTAAAAGTTTAAAAAGTGTAACTCATTAGTCATCAGATAAGTTGGCATACTGAATCTGAATAGTTCATAGCCGTCTTGTAAGTTACTTTGATGCTTATGATGTCATTTGGATGAATGCATACACTGCTGCTATGGATCGATGTGACTTCAGAGAACTGTGTAGATAGATTAGAAGTATTATGATTGGGAGCCCCCACTGGGTGTCTTCAGCTCATCAGTGGGGTCAGTCCAATTCCGCTTATCCTCATGATCCTAATGACTGTGCTAAACACTTGAGCTCCAAACATTAACCCACCCTGCCCCCACCTGGAAGGATGTATTCTCAAGTCAGAGGAAATGGGGACACGAATGCAAAAGTGTCGTGCAAAGTGGGAGGCATCATACTCGAGGAAACCTCAGGATGCTATGAGTGTGTGGAAAGGCGTAGGTAGGGGAAGGTTTCCTAGAACAGGTAGCGCTGCAGTTGAATCTTGAAAGACTAGGCAAGTACAGCAGGGATGAGGGAAGGCACTGAAACTGCCATAAACAAAGACAGAGAAGGAACAAATTAATAAGGGGCAGGAAAATATAATCAGTAGCATGAGGCTAAGGTAAATGAATCCAGGAGAGAAAAGCAGGAGATGCTGCTAGACAGACAGCCTGGGGGTCTGGGCATGGAGGGTCGGGCGTATCATGTTGTTCAAAAATCAATTCCCAGGCACCCAGAGAACACAGAGGAAATGGACAACAGGGGTCGGTGGGGGATGGGAAGACACGTGTCGAGCCCTCTTCTATGACTCTGGCTTCTCACTAGTCATTGCATCTGGCCCTCCAGACATGTAGGGAAGTTGAAATCGTGATGTAAATTTGCAAAAGTCGAACGGTCCAGAGACATTAAGTAAATGGCCTGTGGTCCCATAAGTACTAAAAGACAACTCCAGGATTCCAAAACAGCACAGCCTTGGTCTGTTATCCTACAGGGTACTACTCTGAATGCCCCAGAATCAACATCTTCTCAGCTGAAGACAAGACAGCAAGAATAGGGATAATAAAAACAGCAGGAGTAAGGTGAAATGGCCATCCGATACACTGGATTAATTATGTAGCATGTGAAGGGTCAAGCGATTAATATTTCCATCCCCAAGAGGCCATTTCCGAGATCATAAACTCAGACGTATCTGCAGAATAAGTGAGCTGTCAGTCTCAGTGCCTTGGGATATGGTGACCACGGTAAATGTTTCTACTTCGGATTCTGTCGGGGTTCACTATGGTCTCTTAAAAATGTAAAATTCTATGCTTTTGTGATTTTAATTATGAAAGGTATTAAATTCCTTTAGCTGCCACTGGGACAGGCATAGAGTCAGCATGTATAATTACTCTCCTAGTTTTGCGTTCTGACCTCTCTTGTGTGAATTTGGTCCTTATCTTTCCCCCTCGTACTTCTGGTGGGTTTTCTATATAGCTCATCCTATAGGGAACCTGGAAAGCAGACCAGAGCAGAGCATCATTGAAAACAGATTCTATGTTCTGATAGCAAACATACGAACACCCATGTGGCTCCTTATAAATCTTCTTATCTGAGACACACAGAGCACCAGAGCCATTTCTAAGAGAGGTGGGGGGTGACTGCCTCAATGTCAGATGGCGGGTACGGGCACGGGTGTGTGACCTGAATGAGCTGCGCCTGATCCCAGAACCCACACTCCTGCACCACCACCAATTAATTCCGGCCTCCCCGGAGCGAACGCTGGCTCTCTCTTAGCCTCTGCAGAAAACAGATCAGGCTGTTCTGAGAAGTTATTAAGGCACATGGGAGGCCACTGCACCAATATTGTCATATTCGAATGTTTAATTCTATAAGAAACCAGCTCAAAATACTTCTGGCTTTTATTGGAATGACCATAGCAATCGTAGAAACCAAAGTAAGAGCATTTGCATAACAAGTCATAGTATATACCTAGAGCTTGTAAATCAACTCTCTATATAAAGTCTGTGTCATTACTGTCATCATTTTATAGATAAAGAGACAAAGTGGTGGATCTCTCAAAGTGTCAGGAATTGAGAGTTTTCTATAAAATATGATCCAAATTTATAGACCAATAATAATCTGAACACATTTTCGGTAAAAATTGGATTGTGTCCATGACCACGTTGCAATCAAATATCGCTGTGCATTAGCAGCTGCGTTTTCCTCAGGGTTCAAGATCAAGCTGTTAAATGTAAAGGCCACTAAAGCGACAGCATTAACATTGCAACACTTCTGAACCAAGCTGAGACATTTGAGTGGTTTTTAATGCTGCTCTGAAGTTAATTGGCTGCTCATTATTTGCTAGTTACTCTACCGGATACGGGGAGCGCCTTCTATAGGACACAGAGCCCAATCTGAATTTGTGACTATCACCTCACCGATGAAATAAGAATAATAAGAGCAATTACCTCCCAGAAATATGATGAGGAGAAACTAAGGCAGCAAATGGAAGCAGGGTACTTAGAAGAGTATCTGGCAAAGAATGAACGTCTGACCAAGAATGGGTATTTGTATCACAGGAACATAGAAGAGGGCAGTGCCAGCCACTTTCCAGGTATGGGAGGAGAGATGACAGAGTTCGAACATGCAAAGAAAGGACAGGTCAGAGGGCCCAGCAGGTAGAGTGACGGTGTTGGCCATCATACCTGCACCCACACTACACAGACACTCCCTCCCTTTCCTCTGAGCTAAAGAGATCGAGGCATAGAAACGGGGGGTCAAGGGGGAACCGGAATCCCGTCTCCCTGCAGTTTTCCAAATACAGGTTATTTTGACTTTCGGTATTACAGACAGAGCCTTCAGACGATGTCAACAGGCCATTTGAAAACTGTGTCTACCAACGAGGACTCTACAGACAGTAGATTCTTTCATTAAGGTGACTGGAGTCACTACATCATTATGATGTCGAAAACACTGCAACATCCCACATTCGAAAATGCCTAATCCCTCCAATAAAACATTTATAGCTTTGACACTTTGATTTTCTCGTATCTTACTTCCAATGCTTCTTCATTAAAAGCGTTTCCCCAAACTGTGCTCAATGTTCAGCAATTTTGTTGGCAGTTGGCAAACTGGATGCTTAATATTTAATCTAATTGAGAACATTACACAACTCCAACTGAACAAGCACTTTAGTTGTCAGATCATCATAAAATCCCAAACACCTTTCTGATGAATGTCTTTATTTTTCAAGTCTAGCCTGAAGAAGGCTCTGACTTAACTAAATACTATCCATCAACTCAATCGGATGCCTTTAAAAATTCCCAAACAGTCACTAAGTGTGATATTTTAAAAACACGAGAGATCACATGCGGAGTGAAAGAAGCATGCCCTCCATTGTCAGGGTCGACCTGAATTTAAATGCTGGCTTTGCAGACTGTAACCTCTTCGGGGCTCTACTCCACATGTGTAATCGCTGAGTCTATCTATCTATTAAAAATAATTTTGGAATGAGATACCATCTGTAATACAAGATTGATGACATGCTTTAGTTATATAATAAATCAAAAGCCTGGTTGATATTAAGTGTACCATATGGCCACTCCATAAATAGTAGATACAATGAATAAAATAATCATGATGATTGTTATCATTATTGTAGTTAATCCTATTATTTTTATGAATAACATTTTAGTGTTAATAAAACATCATCTCATTTTTCCTCCTAATCAGATCACATTCGAGAGTTACATTCTGGGCGCTATTTTCAATTTGATGCATTCCTCTTTGTTTCACTTGATGCCTCTGATTCGTTAAGACTTGGCTCTCTGCTCTGGCAGAAACACCTTTTGGGAATAGGATTTTAGCTTGTTCAGGATCAAATACGGAGGAGGTTTATCCCCCTTGCACACTGCTGTTTGTGGATCTAAGCAAGAGAAGGGTAGATGCAAGAGATGAAAAGAAACAGGAGTACAAAGGAGGGAAGGTTCAACAAGCTCACGGAGGAGCAGAGAGAAAGCAACAAGCTCCACTGGGCTGGAACCCACAAAGAGGTGGGCACCACGCGGGCACCACGCAGAACAGGAGGGCTTGATGGATGTGAGCTTCTCGTCAGCCCTGGAGACTTGTGGCCGGAAGTCTGCTCTCAACCCAGCTCACAATAACTCAACATGTGGGCCCCGTGGGTTTGTTATGAAAGCTGCTCTAATCCAGAGGCCACAGCCTGGCCCCGCTCCCCATGGTTTCTCCTTGTCCTGACTTTAAGTGCCCGGATACCAGCCTGTTCTGACCCTGAAACCAGCCTCCCATCCCAACCTACCAGCATCTGTACGCCTTCACCTTACCAAACCCATGTCACAGATGCCCTGGGGATAGACCCTTGCTGATTCTCAACAGAGATCATAGTAAATGCAAGTTTTTCTCTCCTTGGGGACTACTCTGTCATTTCCTTTACACAAATGTTACTTTTAGTAATACTTCTACACCGAGGCGAGAGAAACTTCTTTCAAAAAGAGTTTGGGGTGGTTTTGACCCTAATTATGGTTGATATTATTACAAACAGCCATATTTTAGAATGGAGTCGAATATACATACGTAGAACATTTAGCAGGGTGCCCAAGTCAATCCTGTCCACTTTTCTTCGAGAATCATCGATCGGGTGTTGTTTCTGGGCTAGGCACTGAGCAAAAGGCTCTTAGGACATGTTAAAAGATTACTGGTACAGGATTTCTGGGTTCAAGCCCCTCGTAGTTCTGTGTGTGAGGCAGCACACAGGGATAGATGGTTTTGTTGCAGCTTGGGAAGTGCTGTGATAAATTTATATACAAATGCTACTACAGCACACGCGTGCGCGCACACACACACACACAAGTATCTGTATCATTCTTGGGCCAGTCAAGAAAAGTGCCATGTAAGAAGTGACCCTATAATTTAAAAGACACAGATTTTTTTTTTTTTTTTAATGGAGAATGAAAATTCCAGGGACGTATGTGAAGGCTCATGTAAAGTACAACCTTTTGCTGAAGTGAAAAGAGAAAATGAGTATGGTTTTAGCACAGCATACGTATGGGAACAGGGTTGAAGATGAGTTTAGATTTAGGGGCATAAAATAAGACAGTATGAAGGCCTCTCTTGCTTGTCATGATGATAAATGTAAGGTTCATCATCTCAAACTAGCCTACAGGTGAGATGCAGTAGAGGGAGGAGGGTCAGAAGATGAGAGACAAATTGGGGAGCTGTGCATTTTTCCAGGTAAAAAGCATCTGCTTAGGCAGTAGAAGAGGATAAGGCGGGGGTTACAAACCCAAGCCACTTAGAGTTTGAAGGCATCAGTCACTGATGTGGATGTAGGAGAGAAGGGATCAGAGATGATGGTGAGGTTGCTGTTGACTCACTCAAATAAGCAACACAGGAAACATGTTTGGGCCCCAAGAGGATGATGCCAGCTGACCAGATATGCTGGTTAAGAGTAAATCTCTAGAGTCCACCAGCTTGGGATGAAATCCCAGCGCCGTCATTCACAGTCTACCTGGTCTTGTGTATGCCTCGGTTTCCTTGTCTGTAAAACGAGGGAAACAGAAATAGCTGCTTCATAGGGTGCTAGCCAAGAGTACATCAGCTAGTGTGTGCAAAGGCTTAAGACGGGCTGGAAAAGAGTAAGGACTGAATATATTTGAGCTAATATTAGTCTAGTCATTCACTGAAAGTATGGAGTCTGATCTGAATCTTAGCCACAGAACCTTGTATCTCTATGAATTCACTGCCATGATCACCAGGACAATTTACGTAGCAAACACAACACTGGCCTCAGAGCCTTAAATCCAGCATCTAAAGTTTACCATATGGACAATCCTAGGTAAGTCACTTCCACTCTCAGGGCCTCGGCGTCCCCATCTCTGAAAGGGGTTCACAAATCGCAGGGGTGTTATGGCTGTTAAAGGAACCAGGGTGAAAGGGCTCTGGGACAGAGAGCACCCTATGGGACTCAGGGATCGCACCAGCATTACTCGAAGTATCAGTGTTCAGTCTCAGAAAGTGTAGCTTAGGCACCTCAGGAAGTTTTCAGGGGCTCTCCACTCTCCGACCCTCCCCGCTCCCAAGAATGGCTCAGAGCCTACAGGCAAGGCTGCGCCAAGGCTACAGTGCTCCCCGAAGCCCCCAGCAGACATCCTGGCAGCCACAGGCAGGCAGCATTTTCGTTGAAAGTTCTCTTGGGAAAGAGAATGAGATCGATATGGAACAGGACTCCCTGTGCTACCCAGAGAAAGCAGCCAATGAGGCAGAGAGAATGGCAAAAGCCGGCAAGGAATGAGAGTCAGTTCCAGCAATTACTAGTGGAGCAGACTCTGTTGAAGTGAGAGGGTCAGTCAACATAGTACAGGCCTGCAGACCAGGAGCCGGTCTATGCCTGGAACGGCCTGAAGACGTAAGCCATTCCGAGGGGGTTTCACTGACAGGTCTACTCCTGGAATGGGAGATCCAGGGTGAGTACCAATAAAAATGTAAGCGACTGTAATAGCACTTTCTACAAAGTCATGAGCAAGATTCACAACTATTTACAACTACTTGGGGGGGGTGACTTAAATAAAAGAGGGGCTATCTAATCAATTCAGAGGTAGGATCTTTCAGAATAACTTCTAATAACATTCATGCACATGGTATTTACTGAGTTCCACATGCTTACCCAGATGAGGAGGGTTACAGGGTAAAGGAAGATGTGGTCTGTCCCCTCAGGGCTTTCCACCTAGCAGGGAGGATTCAACTGTCTCCAGTGAGATGAGCATTGCACAAGGGAAAAGAAGGATCACTGAGGGTTCACATCAGTCTAGGTTCTCAGACAAACCCCCCTTGGGCAAGTAACATTCATTCTGGATCCTGAAAGATGCGTGGGGGAAAACTAAAAAAAAAAAAAAAAAAAAAAAAAAATCTGATGTACTGCCTTTCTCACTCATTTGAAAAACAAAAAATTCAGTCCCCTGTTATGTTTGCAAACAGATGCCACTTGAAGAACATAGCTGTCTCAATACTAACCATTTTCTAAAGGGGAAGAAACAGGCATGAGACCCTGTAACCAGTAGGCTGCAGAGCCTACACAGGCCCTCAGCTATAGAGACTACGGCTTCTTTCCTTCCCAGCGCTGTGAACTTGGGCAAATAACACAACCTCTTGGTGTCCTAGTTTCCTGATGCACAGCACAGTTATGGTAACAGTAGCCTCAGAGTTGCTGTAAGGGTCGCATGAGATGATCTGTGTAAGTGGTGACGTCAACATCATCATCAAAACCACCAACATTGTACAGCACTGGACAAAGACGCCCACTTAGGTTGTGAGTCTGGAAAATGTATCCGTGATCTATGTGCACGTAAAGGATAACTAAATTTAAAAATGTGCCTAGGGCTTCCCTGGTGGCGCAGTGGTTGAGAGTCCGCCTGCCGACGCAGGGGACGCGGGTTCGGGCCCCGGTCCGGGAAGATCCCACGTGCCTCGGAGCGGCTGGGCCCGTGAGCCGTGGCCGCTGAGCCTGCGCGTCCGGAGCCTGTGCTCCACGACGGGAGAGGCCACAACAGTGAGGGGCCCGTGTACCACAAAAAACAAAACAAACATAAAAATGTGCCTTATGGCTAGAATTATCTGTATATCTCCAGAGACTCCTATCTAGACAACCAAATGAGAGATTTGAAAGAGCTTGTAGCATCAGTGCTGGAAGAACTGATTTTGGAACTCCAATATCCTCCTCTACAAAAGGTGAAAAACAAGCCTTGACTCTGGACTTCCTCATGAGTTAGTCATTGTTCACGCATCATTCGTTTACACAATAATAGTTAACGAGGCACCGGATCCAGCAGAGTTCAAGAGAGACATGGTTCCTTCGTCAGAGCTTTTGTGGTGATGGGGAGAGAACGGGAATGAAACACAGGAAGTCGATGGTTCCTATGAAACAACCATCAGGTAAAGACACGAAACTCACGGGCTCCTTCTAGGCAGGACTTCAAGTTCAGGGAATTCTCCTTTCTGTAATAAAAATGATCTCTCTCTTCCAAATAATAGCGAGACTATTAATGGAAAACATACTTAACCTCCACCCCTTCATACGAACTATAATTGATAAACTCTAATGGGTGCAATGTATTGTTGACGGAAACACGATAACCCCGATTACTTCCAAATATCTGAGCGATGAGACCGGGGAAAAAGAAAAACTGAATCCATGTAAGTGTAACTCGTGAGTTAAAATTCTTTTGTGCACATGAGCAAAAATAGCAATAATTCAACTTCTATTCCTTCTAATTGTAGCTGTACTAAAAATAATGAGAAAAATAAAAACAGCAGAATGAAACCAGGAGAAGAGATCTAGCGTTTATTCAATATTGACCATGTGCCAATCATTTTAAATACGTTAACCACGAGAACAGCCCATAGGGCGAGCGTTATGTTCTACTCAGAACCACGGTTTAGTTTAGTGCAACATACGAAACGGAGCAATCGCTTCAGAATCATACAGAAGTGGGTTCGAATTTTGGTTCAGATAAGTGCTCTTAGGAAAAATGTTTGGCCTCTCAGACCCTTAGTGTCTTCATCTACGGAGTGGGTTTCATAATAAGAAATGTTCACGGATGTTAAAAAGCTCAGAAGAGATCCTGTTTGCAAAACCTGAACACTGTGTACCTCACACAGTCCTTGCTCAATAAATACCCCTCTCTAGTTTTCCTGGGTACTGGATTTCTTGCCTCCTAAAGTGTGCTACAGCTGTTGAGTCTACACTACAGAAATCCTGTTCAATGACCTGCTTCCCCCAAAGACACACACACACACACACACACACACACACACACACACACACAGTGTTTCCCATCAGACGAAGCAACACAGCCAAGAAATTTCTTACCAGACACTGGCCATATGCCCTTCAAACAATTAAACTGAACCAAACTAGAAAATAAAACCATTTATAAAATCCCAAATGCAAACCTAAGTTGAAATGAGTTGAAAACACTGCAGGCGATGATAAATAAATATCATGTGCTTACTTACCAAGCTAACTCGGCGTGCGTTATATGGGAAGATGCCATTAATAATCACACAGATGAACACTAGTGATTTGGTCTCCATGGGAACAGAAGGTACTATCACACCACTGTTCTTTGATGGATCTTTTATTATTTCAATATTTGAAAAGTGATTTTTCAAGACAATAGAAACTATCAAACATATTCAATTATGTGTAACATCGGAGACAGAAAGTGTGGAGTTTTGGAATATTCCATTGGTCCTGCTCGTTTTTCAGCAAGAAGAAAAAGGACCCTGATTAGGAGAACTGGCTGATCTGTTTGGGGAAAAGATCACAGTATCCAGTTTTCCTGTAATTTCTAGAAATGCTAAGCCTGGAACCTGCCCCTGGTGGCTTTCATTGTGGGGTTGACTTCCTGCCTTTACTCATGTTACAAAAGCCCACCAGGTACCAGCAAATGCTCAGAGCCCTGGAAACTCGGGGAGAACACTCTGCAATCAGATAGTAAAGAGTATCGTATCTGTTTAAACGTTTGAGCTGGAGATTGAGAAAATATCAAAAGAACACTTTAAGGTAATACACGAGGAAGACCATACCACTCCCAATTAGCCAAAAACAAACAAAAGAGCCCAGAGCTGTCCTGGAAGTTCCTCTCCCTCACCCAGACCTATGTATTCTCCCTCCCAAAGGCCTCTCACTCTTAACACTACTCATTTCCTGGGATCATTACCTGGGGGCAGGTTTGTTCCTGGATTACGGCAAGGGCCACCCATACCGCCGCCTGTTTCCCTGTTTCACTCCTTCCCTCTAGGAGCTATCGGGTGACAGAGACACAGGTATGCCTGTGTATGCAGGTGCTGGTGATAAGCTGTTAACAGGAGCTAGTGCTTGGACAGCAACTTATGCCAGGTTGACCTTGTACCTTGCACTAAGTCACATGCTTTAATATATTAACACATTGACTTCTCATCCCCAAAGTAGGAATTTCCCACATTAATATAATTTCTATTTTACAGATGTGTTTAACTCAGGTCAGAGAGTAAGAGACTTGTCTAAAATTACACACACACACACACACACACACACACACACACACTCACTCACAGGGTTGAGAACAGAAAATTAGCAACCTAGATCCAGAGTCCAGGGTTCATGGAAGATGTTCTAGACACTCAAGCAGGTATATGATTTGAAATGCCTGGGTTTCCCAAAGAGGGGGCGATATTATAACGAGAGTCCTCTGGCACACGGCTGAGTCATCCTTTTGGCCTGGAATCTGGAGAAGACCTGCTGTTTCATTCAGACCTGCATTCTTACGAATGTAGTTCAAATATCACTCCAAGCAGCACCTGAAGCGCTATTCTGGGACACTGTGGAAAGGCCCTACTGTGTGCAGCTGCTAGTGAGAAACGCATAGCCCGGTGTTGAGCCTGGGACTCTGGAACACTGCCTGGGTTTGTGTTCTAGAGCACTGCTCACTAGCTGGCTCCTTGAGCTTTCGGTGCTTTCGTTTCCTCAACTCCAAAATGACTCTAAGAATAACCTGGTTCGTAGGCTGTCATTATAATGAAATGAGTAAATAAATATAAAGAACTTAGAAGCACGTTCGGCATATCGATTATGTTGATGGTGGAGAGGTGGCAACGATGGGGGTTAACGTAAGTTACGTGTTCACCCCACAAAAGACTTCTTCGGAAACTCATTTTCAAGCCTTTTATTCAAACAGCTGGTATAGATTTCAGCTCATGGTTGACAAGAAAATAGAAAAAAGAACAGCAACAACAAGAAGTACCTGCACATGCATCATTGTTTCAGGTTTCCACTAAAGGTTGGTGGGACGGGGATAACTGCTTCGGTCAACATTGAGTAACAGAGACCAAGTTTACTCTCCCATTTGAAAGAACTAAAAATCCACATAAAATATATGAAACAACAGTTTTCAGATACTGGGCATCGGGCTGCCTAGACTAAAAGTGAGCCCTACAACTGTCCTGACACACCGCCTGCAGGGAGTTTCCGTGGCATATGATGCAGGAAAGTGGAATGTAAGTAAATCCTGGCAGACGCTCTGCGTTGAGGAGATTCAGCTGAGAACACAAGGAGGTCAAGGGGCCCAGAGCCACAGGACAAAATACTGGAGAGGAGAGCAGAGCAAACAAGTCCCAAAGCTCCTACACAACTGAGAGTAACTGGTGTAGCAACAAATCAAAGTGGAAAACCTCACTAGTTAGCAGACAGGTAGAGAACTCAGAAGGGCACTGCCTTAGTAGTGGGTAAAATTGCCCTGAAGACCTAAGACTTCTCTGGTTCTTCCTAACAAGCCTTAAAAGCAAGTCTGGGGCTTCCCTGGTGGCTCAGTGGTTGAGAGTCCGCCTGCCGATGCAGGGGACGCGGGTTCGTGCCCCGGTCCGGGAAGATCCCACATGCCGCGGAGCGGCTGGGCCCGTGAGCCGTGGCCGCTGAGCCTGCGCGTCCGGAGCCTGTGCTCCGCAACGGAGAGAGGCCACAACAGTGAGAGGCCCGCATACCGCAAAAACAAACAAACAAACAAAAGCAAGTCTTGGCGGGGGGAGGGGGTTGGTCAAACTGGCTCCAAATAACTTAAGTACATCTCATAACAAAGTTCTAAATATGTAAAATACATATAGTATTATATACATATATAAAGATCTATATCTATATAAATATACGAATATCTCTATAAAGACATATCTATATAAAGATATAGATATATAAATATAGCGCTGAACATGAAAAAGGTAAATTCACCATGCCTGACATTGAATTACCGGGCATACAAAGAATCAAGAAAATACAACACACAATGAAGAGAAAAATCAAGCAATAGAAACAAATCCAAAATGGCACAGATGATTAAAAAGTTCTCAGCAAAGAGAGTTACGGCGAGGAAAAGAAGGTGAGGCAGAGAGTGGGAGGTGGAGACATGGAGGAGAGACAAGAGGAGCTGGAGAGAGAGAGACAAGGGGAGTTGAGAGGTGGTAGAGCAGGAAGACAACAGAGAGGGAGGTAAACAGAGAGCTGAGTAAGTGAGGGGGAAATGAGGGACGAGACGCCTGGCTAGAGGGCAAGGCAGATTGAGGACCAGGAAGGGGCAAAGCAGGACACAAAACGTGATGACACAGAGAGATCAGCTCGGTGCTTTGCGACCACCTAGAGGGGCGGGATAGGGAGGGTGGGAGGGAGACGCAAGAGGGAGGGGATGTGGGGATATATGTGTATATGTACAGCTGATTCTCTTTGCTATGAAGCAGAAACTGACACACCACTGTAAAGCAATTATACTCCAATAAAGATGCTAAAACAAAAAATGTGATGACAGAGTAGAAGAGCAATCACCTGCCCTCCTTGTTTTAAACTCATCACAAGTATAATGTATGGCTTAATGATGTAAGTATTTATTTAATATATACACCTCCCCCAAAAAACTCCCCCCCGGCAGTATCCTGCTTGTCCATGACAGCAGGATAACACAGCTCTTACTGCAGTCTCACCAAAGCTGAACAGATACAGACACATAGCAAGGGGGTCAAGTTACTGAATATGTTAAAGAAGAAAAAGAGGAAGTATTGCTGTTGCTTTACTGACCAGGGTTCTGAGTCTCGGGAGGTTCACTGACTTACTCAAGAACAAAAGCTAGTAAAGGGCAGAGTCCCATTTAAATACGGGGTTCTTTACTCCAAGTGTAGGCCACGCCTAAGAGCCAGAACATAAAATGATTCTTTCCAGTAACTCCTGCCAAGTCTTTAACTCCTCAATGAACAGTTACGCTCAAATTATAGTTTGTATTTTCTCAGATGGAGCAGTTAGGAGTACAGAGAGGCTCAGGGTACAGCAGGCTGGGGACCTGCCAGGAACGTGAGGCTCTTACACACCGTGGACCAGGTCTCTGCGGAGGTAGCTTCCAAGGCCAGGCACACAGGGCTTAGACAGAGTCTGCCACACTGCGTTCTTCTCTGCAGCTTTGTACTCGTGTGACGTGAGGCAAGTTGGTCCACCTCTCTGAGCCTCAGCTTCCTTGTGCCCAAATTCCAAGTGATGATGTTTAATGGGCATTAAATAGGATAAAGCACAGAGAGCATCAAGAATCACGTAACCATGGCTGTTCACCTACACTCCCTTTCCGGGGGGCACCTGTTGGTCCGAAACTCCACAGTGAGGAATAGTTAGTGCCCTACTGCCCCCAGTACTTGCAATCTAGAAACTCAAGTCTAGCGAGAGACTGGCTAGAAAACGAGCAGTGACAATTCAATACAAAGTTTGCAATGGTAAGAATGAACAAGAAGATATTTGGTGTCCCAAGAAGGGCCTCCTAACCCAATCCGGGGTCAGAGGAGAGGGTGGGGATTGGAGGAAAAAATGCTACAGTCAACAAAGCCTAATTAGAATATGCAGAGTCACATATGTTAAAGCTTGGATAGCCTTCTTCATAGACATGGAACAAATCCTCACTGAGCCAGAGGTCTTACTGAGCTTTCTTCCAAGTTGAGCACCTGTATGTGTGCATTATCCCAAGCTCAGAGAGGTGATGAGCTCAAGGACTAGAGTGACAGAGCCTGGGTTTATACCCAAGTGAGTCCAACTCCAAAGCCTGTACCTTTTGGTTCATTCCAGGAGAAGTTGACTCAAGGATGCTTCAGAACCACCTGGGGAGATTTTTTAACTACTGCTCTCTAAACCTCAGTCTAGCTGGGCTGAATTGGAATCTCTGGAAATAGGGCTCAGATATGCATAGTGCTTAAAAAGAAAGCTTCCCAGGAGATTCTGATGTGCACTCCTGGTTAATAATTATCTCCAACTGCAGGGGCGGCCCCAGGGGACGGCTCTCTCTGCCTGTGACCTGGTATCATGTTCAAGATTGTGTACTGCCAATAAGCAACTAAGAAGTGCAAATGTGTTGGACATCTGCTGTCTATGCCTACGGTAACAAATATACTGAGGGCTAAGAAGCCATGGAGCTTGACAGGCACATGTTGGCAGTGGGTAGAACTGCCTTTGACGAGGTAGGTTTGACAGGCTGAGCTCAACTACAGACTCTCTTGAGCCAGCTTACTGGGGGTGAATGGCACATATGTCAGCTTTTAGGTTGCCTATCTGAGTTTCCCTTTCTTCCTTTCTAATACAAGTGTACCTTTAGTCCAGGATGAGACTTGGGGAAAGGAGGAAGGAAGGGAGAGGGTAGCTAGGCTTGCAAGCGCTGCCTGCAAGTGCTCAAGAGGGCCTTGATCACCCTCTGGCTCCCAGGATGCTCTCTAGCCATCTGCTTCTGACATCTGCCCTTCCTGGGCCAGCTAACATCTTAGACCGAAGCGAGGAGCAGGGGCCTCACGGAAATAAGTGCGCACTGCCCTGCTAGTCTGCTGATCGGGTTCAAACCAGAACACAGCTACTTTGTGGCGATTGCTTCACCTTTCCTGCAAAAACCACATTTGCCTATGAATGCACTCACCTGTGTGTGTGTGTGTGTGTGTGTGTGTGTGTGTGCGCGCGCATGTGCACGCACACATCACACTCACATGGACAACAGTGTCACCAAGAAGTCAATCCGCCAGCTGCTATGTGTTTTCATTATTGAAGGAAGGCATTTAAAGGAGTGTCACTGGGCTCACATCCCTAAGTGCTCTCTCCCAGCATTCCATCTGTTATGTCTTCCCTGTCGGTACCCTCGGCACGGGGCCTGCGAGAAACTGAGTCCAAAATTGTCACCACCAAGGTGCCTCTCTGGCCTCAGCCCTCTCCTTCAGTCGGTCCTCTGGACAGCAGCAAGAAAAATAACCCATCCCGCTATGCCAGCCCCCTGCTTGGAATATTTTTGTGGCTAACCTAGTTCACAGGGCTCCTAATGACCAGATCACTGGTGACCTTCCCGGCCCCATGTCTATTCCCAATGACCTCCCTGGAGTCCCCAGATGTGCCATATGCCCCTTCACTCCCTGCCGCTGGCCCTGCTATTACCCTTCCTCACCCCTCCCCTCCCCTCCACAACTGACAATATCCATTCATGAGACTCAGATTAGAGATCCTGCACTCCGAGAAGTGTTTCCTGACTACCTCCGACTCTAGGGAACCTGGCCTTCCTTTATGCTTCACTAGCAGACCCCCATCTAAAGAGCAACCCCCTGCAGCGTGAGGTCCTCCCTCTCTCTCTAGGCTCTCTAGGTCCTCCCTCTCCTTGTCTAATTCATCACGAGGTCAATGAAAATAGGTGCTCTATAGAAACATGTCAAATAAAGTCATAAATCAAAGCTTCAAGCCAAGGATATGCTCTCTAAAAAAAAGAAAGATGGGCCAAATGACTTCAAAGGTCCTGAAGGTACTGATGTCTCGCCTTGGAAGATGGAAGGCTTGGGAAGCCACTAGTCCATGGCAAGAGATGGATCTAAACCCAGTCCTGCACCCTGTTACCTACTAGCTGAAAAATCGACTTAAATCTCCTCCTGCCCTCAGTCACCCTGTTAATCTTGAGACCACCCCATTACATGTTCCAGCAGTGCTACAGCACCGCAGGTGATTCTTTCTTAATGTTTATCTTCCATGAAATTACCTTTTCAATATCTCTTTTCTGGCAAAATTGTAAATTCCAGGAAACTAGGGATGGGGCTAATTTGTTCACGATGACTTCACTCACCTCCCACTTGAGCATTAACTCTAAGCATTGTCTGAAGAAGCACATAAGGAATGGCTTAGACTCAGGCTCCTCAAAAACAAATTAGTATTATTTGCGAAAAGGAGCACACTTTAATATACGTATTGATTCAAGGGACACCTGGATTAAACGCTTGGTGCCGCGTGTGGCAGACACAGCCCCAACGCTTACGGGAGGATTAAAGGAGACGGGCAGGTGAGAAATGGTTCCACGTGGACAGAAAGCAGGGCTCAGACTCAGCATCCCTGGGCTCATGCCCCAGCCCCGCCAGGGACCGGCTCTCTGACGCTGAGCAATTTGCTGAAGTGATCAGAGCTTTAGTTTCCTCAACTGCAACATGCGAATCTGTGCAGGGAGCTGAGAGGGAGCGTAATGAAAACATCCAGCGCAGAGCCTAACTCGAGGAAGTGTTCAGTATATTTAGCTGATATAATTATGCTATAGAAGGTAACTGTGATCTGCGGTGTCACCGCAGGGGTGGGGGAGGGGAGAGGAGACGGTCAGGAGAGAAGGATGCTCAAAGGGGGAACCACCTTTCCCGTCTTGAATCCCAGGCAAAATTCACAAAGTGAGCGGGTTTCTTCCTCTCCATTAAGACAACGAGAAGGAACGGGTTCAGAGTGGTGAAATGACTTGTCCAAGCTCTCCTAGTTCATCCACGGAAGAACCTGTCCTTAGCCCCACGAGGTCTTCTTCCTCCAAACCTGGTGATCTTTGCCTGTATGCCCTGCTGTGTCCGCATCTTGTATTCACTTGGTATGTGTTTACTGAGCGTCTGCTGCGCTGGAACCTGAAGATGCAGCGGGGAACCGCAGGGCAGTCTGGGAAGGGATGCACCTACCTCATCTTTGCTACCTGACCTCCCCCATCCTGCCTAGACTCTTGGGAGAGGGACAAGACATCTGAAAGCAGGCAACGTGGAATAAAGGCAATTTTTCACTAATGAAAAGGGTGGTGCATAAATAAGCGATACCATGGGCTTTTGCATGAAAAGCCCATTTCCACGGAGTTATATCCTCTTTTAGAAATGACCTGTGCAATCGTGTTGGATCCATACGCAGACTGATGCAATCCACCACATCCAGAAAGCCCATCATAGCCTGTGCAGCATTTAGCAACCTGCTATTTATTCCACAGGATTTTAGTAAATGAGAAAATCATTTAAATGAGAAATTCAGCACTATTTAATTTTAATGGAGTGGGAGGACACACAGTGTTTGCCGTCTTACTTCCCAAAGTCATAGAAGGCATTAAACACAGTTTTTGTGAAAACTGTAACACGTGCTTTCCTTTAAATAACTACTGTTTTCCTGGTAAGTTCGGATCCTTCCCCAGGTAGTTAAGCTCAGAGCATAGCAATCACACATTTCAAACAGCTGTTCTCTGCACCCTCTGAAATCTCTTCGATTCCACTCGCATACAGATATCGGTGTAGCACACTCCATGTGCAGGTATCACACTGGTGAAATGAGTTTTGACAAAGCACAGGGCCAGAGAGCTGAATTCTAGGTTTGCACTTGTCCATTTGGGGGAAGTTATCTGAGTTCACCAGACTCTGCTTTCTTATGCCCATAATCAGGAAACAAAAACCAAGGAACAGTCATTCTTCTCGGGTCGTGGGCCCCAGGCACTTTCACCCACTAAAAAATAGATTTAAAATTATGTTTGTATGATTGCACTGATATGAAGATTAATATAATCCATATTGGATTATATCCATCTTTTGGTTCTGATTTTAAATGAAATTAAAACATGTCTGTTGGCCCCTGAAAGTACTCTGGGCCCTCGGCACTGAGCCTACTGTGTCTGATGGCTAAGTCATCTGTGGTCCCATCTTATATAAAGTCAAGAATCTAATGAGATCTCATCTCACCTCATCTGTCCCTCCAACATTAACTGAGCACCTACGATGTGCCAACAACTCAGATGGACACCGAGAGCAACAGAAATGATAACATCCCACCAGGCAGGTCAGGCAGCCAGTTTCCTTAGCGCTACGTCACGAATTCCTCGTACAGAGCCTGAGACATAGTAGGCGCTCGCTAATTATCTGATTAGCAACCAAACCAATGGCAGTGTCTCTGCCTACGGAGATGCCACCATCCAGAGTCAACCTAATGATGTGCTAACGGTAATAATGAACGTCTGTGTCTTACCCCCACGACTCCAGATCCTCACGAAAGGAAGATGTTGACAATAACAAGCAAACGTATATTTAAAGCAAAGGGTAAAGGAGAGCAAAGAACCCAATAAAAATGGAGCAGAAGGGAAAAGAGGAAGCGCACGCCTGGGAGAGGGGAGACTTCTGCTTGGAAGTCAGGTCCGTGCCTCCCACTTTCCCTCTCGCCTCCATGCACACCCTCCCATCAGTGAGGGCAGGGCCGTCATGCAACAAGGCTCAGCACAGAAGGGCTCGCAAAGCCAAGCCCTGTGTGTGCATGTGCTGTGTGAGCATTATTCCCTTCAAGGGAGATGCTGTTCTTCAGTTCTCAGCAATGTGACTTAAAAGGGAGCTGGCATTTCCTCTCAACGACACACGTTCCTCCGTCTGGGGAACCACCTTCTAAGGGAAGCAGAGGATGGAGGGATTTCGCTTTGGTGGCCAAGGTATTCATCTCAGGCCCAGTCATCTGCTCTGGCAGCACGGTTTCTGTGATCTCCACAGGTGCACAGGACCCGAGAGGCTCAGAGCATCGGCGGGAGACAGATCTGTTGGAAAGTTAAACGCCTAAACCATCTGCATACGAGGGCTTTCGTTCTCTCGCATTCTGGTGTTCTCAGATTGCACGATCTCAGACACTCATTCATTGAACAAAGGCTTCCTGAGCACCTGCACTGAGCCAGGCACACCCAGGGGAACAAAGCAGAAAAGCACCTGCCCTCGCAGAGCCGATGAACCAGAGCCCCTTCTTTGCTTAACCATTCACCTAGTGGCTGATGACGGGTGGTGGGCTGGCATCGGGCTGACTGAGTTAAAACGCCAGCTTGGTCCCCGCCCAGCTGTGTGACGTTACAGATGTGGCCTAACCTCTCTCTGTCTCAGTTTCTTCAGCTGTCAATGAAAATAGGAAACTTTTTTGTGGACGTTGACGGAGTCCACACGCATCAGTGGCTTAACGGAGTACCTCGGTGCAGAGCAGGGGTTCAAAAATGTGATTTCAAACGATCAGCATCACACTTTTCACACCACCGTGGACTTCAAACCTTTTCATTTCTCCTTTGCCTCACACACTGGATCTCATGACCCATTGAGGGCAAGGACTGAGTTTTCTTTGTTTCAGCCCCTGCAGCACAGAGATGCTAGCACAGAGTAGGGGCTAAGTAACGGACTGGCAGACAGATAAAGAGACAGACACACTGATGCTCCTGCCTGGAGAAGCAGAGCTCTGAGAATGAGGAGAGTTCTAGAGTCTGCATCCCTCCACCACGTGGCCATTCCTCCCCCGGGGACTTGGAACAACCCCATTTATTTCAGTGAGGAGGAGGTCGGTGTGCAGCTTCCCTGGACCGAGAAAGGGATTCTCCTAATTTTGAGTCACTGGATTCCTGATCTTCAAGAAGAGTCTGTCAGACTCTGAGCACTGATTAAATGTGGGGGTTAATTTCTCATGTCAGTTGGGCCCATCTATGGCACCCAGATAGGTGGTCAAGCATTATTCTAGATGTCTCTGTGAAGGTATGCTTCAGAGGAGATTAACCTTGAAATCATTAGACTCTGAGGAAAGCAGATTACCCTCCACAACACGGGTGGGCCTCGTCCAATCAGTTGACGACGTTAAAAGAAAACAACTGACGAACGCAAGACCCGCCCTCCCCACGCTGAAGAAGAAGGAAGTTGGTCATTTGCTCAGCAGAAGCCCTTTGGACTTAAACTGTAACTCTTCCCTGGCTCTCTAGCCAGCTGGCCTGACCTGCAGATTTTGGACTTGCTGGCCTCCACATTTGCATGAGACAATTCCTTGCAATAAATCTGTCTGTCTCTCTGTCTCTGTTTTTCTCTCTCTCTCTTTATATATATGAATATATGCGCAGGCGAGATGCTATTATCCTACTGATTCTGTTTCTCTGTAGAATCTGAATGAATACATCAAGCATATGTCGTGTCCCCAGTTGTACCAGGCAGTGTCAGGGATACCACAGTAAAAACAGCATAGCAAAGACTGAAGGAGGCCTCCAGCACGATCTCATCCAATCCTCTTTCTAGACATTGAGAAACTGGGGCCCAGAGAGGGCAAGTATCTGGTTCAGGGTCACACAGCAGGGTAGAGCCAAGAACAAGAAACATCTAAGATCCTTCGTTCCATGTCCTATCCACAAGATAATGCTGAGGTTCTTGTAGTAACGTTTGATTTCATTACGTGGATAAATTCAAAGAAAAATAAGACCAGCAGAGGATTTTATTGTGCCAAGCTCTCCGCTCCAGGCTTTTATATGCTTATTTCATTTAATCTTCTCAGCAACCCGGCGAGGCAGGCATTAGTATCCTCTTTGACAGATAAGCCATGAGCAGGAGAGAGAAAATAATTCCCCTGGGGCAAAGCTGCTGGCTTTCGGGGGAAGGGGACGGTTAAGCTCTGGCTGTAAACCTGAATGTGAAGCTCTCGCTGCCCTTATAAGATGCTGCAGGAAAGAGCAGGGCTGCAGGACCAGAGGGACCTGGGCTTATGGGAAAAGGGGCGTGACACGTCACAGCAACCCTCACCTCCCCATGATTTTCCATGCCAATGGGTTCATTCTGCTGTGAATCTCTAGTTTCTGCACATGTCTCTGCACAGAAAGGCTTATTCTGAAGGGAACACCTGTTCTCTGATGGCTCCAGCTGATGCTGCAATCTGCACGGACTCCGATGTTATTTGCTACTGCACTGGGCTTCTTGGGGCTTTGGGAGGCACAGCCCCCAAGGGAGGCGGGGGAGTGGATTTTATTCTTTGCTTGGCAGCCCTTGCCAGGTGGGAAGGCACAGGATGGGCACAAGGCTCTGAGCCTGCATAACTGGATGGGACCCAAATGGAAAACGCACAGGGAAAGAATCAGGTGCTGAAAATACCCCCACTGAGCTGCGAGCAAGTTCACCGCTGAGCACCCACAAATCAGCCATTTTATCTGACTCTTGTAAAAGTCAGGTATATCTTCTTTGACACACATCCCCAAAAACAGCCAAGAAAAGAATGGGGAAAAAAATTCTACTGTATTGTGTGCCCGCTATGGGTCTATTTCTATACTGTTTTTCCACATACTAAGGCCTAAAATCCCTTCCAAGATATAGGTATTATCCCATTTTAGAGTTGAGAAGCCTGAGTTCTTACAGGTGAAAGAGTCGTCCCTGGCACAAAGCACTCAGCAGAGCAGGTATCCGAAACCAGAGCCTTCTCTCTGCCACATCCCTGCGGTGACGCTTGGCCTCTTCGGACGTCAGCGAATCAGATAGGCTGAAACGGCCTACGATGTTCCCTACCCCACCCCACGCCGGGTCCAGGGTTCCTGCCAAGGGCAGTCCCGCTTGGCGCCCATATGTCCACGGAGATGTCGCAGCCTCCTGCTCTCCCGCTGCTGTCTGCCTGCCGCCACATAAGGCAAGGAACACCTGTGGCTCAGCCCTACACGATCACGCGCGTGGGCCAACACACGTTTCCTGAGCACTCGTTATGGGTGCCAGGCATGGTGCTGGGCCCTGAAGGTGTGGCGCTGAAGGCAATGCCCTCTGTCCCCAACCACTCGGAGCCCAGTGGGGGAAAGACAGAGATGCCTAGAGGTGACCGTGGTGAAAACACTTGGGAGAGGGAATTTCTTGCTAGGAAATCAGAGAGTGCTTCACGGAGGTGGTGGCAACCGAATGAGGCATGAGAGGCTGTGCAGACAGGAAAGAACAGAGAGTTCCCTCAGGGCAGACACCAGATCACCATCATCCCCATATGCTCCTGTGGCCCCAGCAAAGGCCCTTGTCTTGGGATGTAAGTGTCGAAAGATGCTTTGAACTGATCTATGAGCCCAGATGTTCTGAACCACGTTCCCTGGAAAATAGAGTCTGAACTGGAGATTTTCACGTGGATCTACTGGGGAGGCTCTTGGAGCCAGAGGAATAAGAAGGAGGACTGGACAGACGGAGAAGCTGGGCTGTGATATGGTCACAACAAAGCCTTCAGTCAAGCTCTGGCGGGTCTGGAGCAGGGGCTGGGCTGAGGCAGGGGTCGGGGCTGACCTAGGGGAGGCACACGGCAGCCCCTGATGAGGAAGGGTCTGCGCTTGGCCTTGGGGATACAGAGGGAGCAGGAAGTCCCTGGCTTCCATGCCTCCCCATCCCATCCCGGAGCCCTGAAGCCGTGCATGCGCACAAGGTAATAAGGAAGATGCCCACCCCTGCTGGCTGGGTCTCTGCCTTCCTCTCCCTTGCTACTGTCCCCAGGTCCTTTGCCAGCGCTCAGGACCCTGGTTCCTAAGGCTCGGTGGTTGCCCGAGGTCCTGCGTCTACAGGAGTCCACCTGCATAGCAGTTCTCTTTGGCTCTAAAGTCTGTGCCCTCCTGGGCACAGAGCCCAGTCCTGGGTTCAGGTCCCCTGTCCCTCAGGAGGGTCTTGGCAGTGTTCTTCTAAGCTCCTCTCTTGAGAACGTGTGACACAGCCGCCAGGACAAGATGGAGACTTGACGGGGCAGCTTTTGCGGCCAGACCTCCTGGCTGGGCTCAGAGCTGGGAAACGTGATGTCACAGGAGAGCCAGCTGAGTGTAGGACCTGATGCGCCGGAACGTCCGAGGGCGGGGCTTGGCTGCGCAGGGAGATGCAGCATCTCTTTTGGGGGCTGGCTGAGTGGACAAATCTTCCCACTTATGACACGGGTTGTGTCACGGTTAACAGTGTGTGTCAACCTGACTAGGACACAGGGCGCTCAGATATTTGGTTAAAAATCATTCCGGGCGTGTCTGTGAGGCAGTTTCTGGATGAGACGAACCTTTGAAAGAACAGAATGAGTAAAGCAGAGGGCCCTCCCCAGTGTGGGCGGGCGACACGCACCCATCGAGGGTCTGAGCAGAACAAAAGTGCTGAGTGACAGAGGGCTTCCCTCCCTTCCTCTCTTTGCACCGGGACGTAGGTTTTCTCCTGCCTTAAAACTCAGACTCCGCGACTTCCCAGGCGGTCCAGTGGTTCAGAATCCACCTTCCAACGCAGCGGAGGCAGGTCCGATCTCTGGTCCCACATGCCACGGGGCAGCTAAGCCCACGGGCCCCAACTAGAGAGCCTGTGCGCCGCAACGAGGATCCCGCGTGCCGCAACTAAGACCCGATGCAGCCAAAATAAATAAATAAATAAGTATTTAAAAACAAAACAAACAAACCCAGACTCAGGAGTTGACACCATTGTCTCTCCCAAGTGTCTAGGATGCAGATGTCACACCGTGGGACTTTTCATCCTCCATGATAGCATGAGACCATTTCTTATAATATAGAAGGGAGAGGCATAAATGTCTCTCCTATCTATCTATCTATCATCTCTTATAGATTCTACTCCTCTGGTGAGCCCAGACAATCTGGTTATTTCTGAGCAGGCCCCTAATAATAACAATCGTGTATTGGCTCAAAAGAAATATAGAGTAATGTTGTAGATGCCTAAAGCCCTGTGCATCATAGAAGTGTAACAACAGGAGTTTCTTAGGAAGAAAGACCAAGGGGAAGGACAGGGTATGCATATTTATTGAGCACCTACTGGGTACCAAGTACTGGTCTAAGCACTTTTTATCCATTACAGCAACGAACACACAAACTACCCTGTGAGGTTATTAACTATTAGCAACCCCACTCTACAGGTGGGAAAACTGAGGCTCAGAGAGGTAAGCAAATGCAGGATCGAGCCAGGGTTTGAAATGAGCTCCATGCGAATGGGCTTTTGAGGTTCCACACGGTCCGGGGGAAGCCCCTCACAGCACATCCCACGGCCTCCATGGAACCACATCCTCCGAGGTACCGTCTGGAAGAGGTGCCATGTGAAGGTGCTACTCCCTGCATCAACCCCGGGGCCTGGCGCCGGGAACATGTCTGATGAACGCCAGCAGCCATCCAGAGAAGGGATGCATGGATCGATGAGAGGAAGGGAGGCACGGAGCAAAGAATCTGCACCAGGGACATTTGAAAGGAGCCGGAATCTCATAGAACAGACGCAGCCAGCAAAGTGAAGTGTGCAAGGCTTGGGGCCTCTGCCCCGAGGCAGACATTACCTCTGAGGAAGTCGGCTTGCAGTATCCAGCTCCAAAGACCAGGTTTTCCAGGGAAAGGCTAGACTGTTCTGGTCCCGTGTCTGGGCCGCCTTTCCCAAGCCAGGAGCCTCTTCCTGGACGAGTAAAACTGAAAAGAAGGGAATAGAAAGAATTGCAAATTTACATAATTTTTTCTAAAAGGATGTGAAGAAAGTGATGGGTCCGTCAATTCAGCCCCTTGATGCTGTTCTTGGGAAGCCTATGAGATAAGCCGTTTCGAAGAAGTAGCTCACCCTCGAGGGATGCCTGGGTGGGGCCTTTTGATGCCTGCCATGACAAGTGGGTGCAGCTGGCATGTGAGCCTGGGGGCCAAGGATGGCACACATCCCGCTATGTGGACAAAGAAACGCCCCCTAAATGCCCACAGCCTGCCTGCTGAGACTCACTGAGGCAGAAGTTACTTAACCACCCGGGCAGGTGGGTTGGGCTTCTGGCCAGAGGCCAAGGGGAGCCTCCACCTGCCCTGGTCTGAGTCCTCCCCCACTCCTTTCATTGGCATAACCCGAGCGAGATCCTTCAACCCCCGTCCCCTCCCTGAACCTCTGTCCTTCTGTGGAAGAGCGTAAAACAATACCCACCTCCACGACCCACACAGGAGCCTCACAGGATCGTGGAGGTCAAAGACTCCCACTGCATGGATGCTACTTAGAAATACTGTACCTGTTCCCAGTCAAAACCACAGGCCCTGCCCAGCTCTGCAAGGCATCCCAAGGTCAACTGGCAAAGTGTGTCTGCAGTCGTCAATTTTAGGATCAGAGGAGATTAGAAAAGTCTGCATGAGTTGAATTCATCTTATTTGGGTTTATGATCATTTCTCTCTCCCTTGACCTTTTTGGTTTTCATCAACTGACCTATCAGTAAAGTCTACTTAAACTCCTTTTCCCTTTCTTTCAGATCCCTTCTATTAAACACCCGAGTGGTTAACTGTCATGTCATATTGTGAACATTTTTTTATAGGCATGTCTAATTCCCCCGGGAAGAGTCAAAGTCTCCAATGGCCAAGAGGGTCTTGATAATACAAAGCCTCAGATGGCATTATCTCCATCCTAGGTGCTCAAGAAATATTTGTGGAAGGATGGAATTTACACCTTCCAGAGTAAAAGCTTGATGGGGAAATAAAGCTAACGTTATATTTTGGTTTAACTCATTTATTCAAATGCTTATCGGGCTAACGCTATATGCCAGGCAGTGTGTGAGGTTACTTGGGTGGCAAGATGGTTAAGGCATGGTCCTTGGTGTAAAGACATTTGGGTCTAGAGGGGGGGGCAGATGTAATATATACAAGGCGGGTAAACTCAGGCCAGTGAGAACAGAAGGGAAGTTTACAAACCAAGCTGGGTGAAAGGGACGGACAGCTAGAGACGATACTTAAGCAGAGTATGTATCGCCAGGTGGTTGAGAGGCAGCCGGTAGAGCTGGGCTGCTAGGGTTGGAATCCCAGCAGCAGCATCTGTCAGCTCCGTGGGGAAAGTTTTAAACTTCCCAGTGCCTCTGTTTCCTCGTAAGTCAGAAGAATTGATACCTTAACAGTGGGGTTGTTTGAGGATTCCATGAGCTTAGCCACATATGCCTTTAAGTACCAGGTCTGGCAAACAGAGATGATTCAATAAATGCTAGAGGTTATTGTCAATAATACCACAAAAATAATAAAATCTAATATAACCATTATATTTATAGAGCTAGTTTGAAAATACCACAAATACAATCAACTCTAATAAAATCATTTCTCCCATTTGTTTAGAACTGAGATCCGAAGCAAGTCTACAGTTTAGCTAGAAAACGGGTAAAAGGAACACTGCAGAAGAAATGCAGAATGTGTGCGTGTGCAGCGACGCTCATGGCACATTCAGAGGACCGACTGCAAATCAGTCACTAGAATAACTCGCTATTTGCCTTCGGTGCGGCCCTGAGTAGCTGAAGCTCTCAAGCGAAATCAAACTGTACCCCTTTGAGAGCTGCACACTGAGAGTTAAACAGACCTCAGTCTGTTTCAGGGAAGGTGAAGGATCTTTTGAGGTCAAATTTCCATTTCACACCTGCTTCGTCCTGGCTGGATTTAACGGTTGCTGCTGAAACTGCTTTTCTGGAAAAACTGGAGCTTGCCCTCCTTGACAGGTATTTCCCAGAACCTCAAAGTGTTTCCAGCCACCGTGAAGGAACTCACAGAAATCCTTCCCGCAAAATCCAGAGAACAGAAGGCAGCTCTATTTTTAGCCCCCTCCCTGGAGAAGCCTGAACTCTCATGGTGAATTTCTATCTGCGCTTCTCTCCAGCAAGGTGGTTGCAGATAAACCTATAAAGCACTGTTTCTGTCAGGAGGTGAAGCTGGGCTATGCAGAGCGTCTAAAGTAGCCCCATTTGCAAGCAGAGCCCGGGATGGAGCTCGGCAGGCACAGGACGCGTGTCCTGGTCACGTCGCCCGGCCAAGATCTCATTTCCCACTCTTTGCCCCCAGCAGGGGAGAGGGACGGGGACCCCCTACCCACCAGCGAGGGGGGGCTGGAGTCTCCACCACGTGCATTTCAGCCCCCAGCACTGAAAGGGGACATTGGGAATGTTCCCCTCCAGAATCTCCATGCTGCAGGATTCCGTCCCCGAATATCCCTTTGCCCCCGCGTGCCACCCGCGCCCCCATGCACGTGGGAGGTTCGAAGCGAGCTGATGTCCTCGTCTGGTGATTCCAGGTGCTTGGAGGAAGACACCCGGGCACAGTACAATGTTCTCGCTGCTGTCAGCTCTGTCCCTCTGCTCAAGTCATTCACAGAACCTCAGTGCTTCATGGGACCCCGGAGATGCCCTGGGACGATTCACTGAAGGGCGAGCGCGGGGCCACTCAGGGGGTCCTATCGTTGAACAAAGGGAGGGGGCAGGAAACCGTGTGCCTGGCACTGTCCTCGTGTGAGAGTCACTAAGACCTTAAATGGACGGGACCCAGGGGCGTCCCTGGGTTAGGGGCGAGGGCTGTGTGTCTCGGGGACGTTAGGTGACTTTTCAAATAAGACAGGGTTAGAAAAAAGCCGGTTCAGGTGAAGGCAGCAGGTCTCGCCCATTCGGCACCAAGCTTCCCTGCCGGCGTTCTCCTGACCCCAGAGGCACCCGCTCCAACATCCTGCCCATCTCTCCCCTGCCCGGCAGTGAGGCTCAGAGCCTCAACCTGCAGCCCGGGGGGAGCTCCTCTGGCCTGAGCTGATCTCTCGCGGCCACAGCTCTCAGCGTCTCAGCCACACGGGAGACTCAAGCGTAACAAGAAACCCAAAGCGCGCCCCTCCGCCTCCGCGTCACAGCAGGGCCTGTGACCTCATACCTGATCAGGGGCTGCTGCAGGGCCACCAGGGCAGCGTGGACGGTCACCGAGATCACCGACAGGTGGAAATAGTCGAACATGAGGGGGACCTGGTGATGCAGGCCTCTCCGGGGGTGGAAGTGCAGGCCCAGAGCACGGCTGCTGATCACGGGGACCCCGGCCATGTCCCGCAGCCTGGAAGGCAAGCGAGTGACTCAGTGAGTGGTGCCAGGTCGTCCCTGCTGCCAGCCGGGTGGGTCCAGAAGGCAACCTCGCCCACGCACAAGCACTGTGCCTGTGTCGGCTTATCCAGTTCCTGCAAATACTCTGCTAGGTGGGAACTGTTTTCCCCGTGATGGGCAAGTGAAGCAACCAAGACTCAGAGAGGGAAGAGAACTCATGGGACATCACACAGCTGCCGTGCAGCAGAGCTGGGGCTCACACTCTGCTATTACCGACACGGAGCTCATCTGCCGGTGACGGAAAGATGCCCAGACGCTTTCCCAGGCTCAACGGGGAAGCCCTCCCAGACCCCCATTCCCTGCTTGCTCTTGTATTTCCCCCACAGATGCCCAGCACAGCACTTCCTTTGTACCTCTGTGTTTTCTACTAGACTCCTACCTCTTAAGGGCAAGCACGGTGACTACCTCATTTTTGTATCCCTGACGCCAAGCTTAGAATCTGGCATATTGTAGAAGTCGGTCAAATATTTCCTTATTAAAAGGGATATGTGACTGAGTGAATAGATGAACGACCCCCAAAGAATAATAGAGTCTGATCAATTTCATCAAGGACTCCCCTACCTTCTCTCTCTAGTGTTTTGTAATCGGTATGTGTCTGATTCCCAAGAGATAAACCAGCTGGTAAGCAAAGCCTAACAAGAGTCTCTGGTTGTCAAAATGGGGCTGATCTTCCTCTAAATAAAAGCCATCCAGGGCTCATCTCCTCCTCTGCACACCCATCGCTCAGGCTCTCTGGGCGTCTCTGAACCCAGACCCCTTGGGAAACCTGGATGGAGCATCTTCTGTGAGCAGAGAAGAGAGCTCGGAGGATGTCCAGATGAGAAGCTTCTTCTTCCTCTGCAGATGAGGAAAAGAGACACAGAGAGAAGACAGCGAGGGGAGCAAACTCCCAAGGCCCCACCCAATGGGCTTTGCTTTCTGGAAAGCCTTGTCGCTTAGCGCTTGGGTGCAAATGAATGCCAGGTAAAAGAGCCAACTAAGTCAGTGGAGCCCAGTGTGACTCCAAAATAGCCCACAAATGATGACCCCCTCTCTTACCAGGAAGAAGCCCGATGGGGAGGGGGCACAGAGTGTCCTCTCGCGAGTCTCAGGAAGTCATTGACATTCACATTCACTAGCGTTCTGACAACTGTTTATTGCGGCCTTACCGTGAACTGAACGTGGCGTTTTTTTCCCTTAACGTGCACGACAATCATATGAGGTATAAACGGATGTTATTCCGTTTATCGATGCGGAGGTAAAGCCAACGTGAGTTAACCGATTTGTTCAAAGTCACAAGGCCAGACCTAAACGCTGGGCCCAGGCCTGTCTGACTCCACAGTCTGTCCTACACTACTGCACATAATTACTTTGAATCCATTCAGACACAGGCTGCTGCAAATCACAGGACTATCCTTAGGGCTTGAACAACAGGGCGTGAAATACATGTCAGGGTAGCAGAGATGTCAAAAACGTTAACAAGAATTTAAGCCACTTTAATAGGAGTAAAGAATTCAGAATGAGGGAGGTGATGGCTCTTTTGTGCCCTGAAATGAATAGAGCTAATTCATGGAGATAAAATACCAAACGTAAAGTAGATAGCTAGTGGGAAGCAGCCGCATAGCGCAGGGAGAGCAGCCCGGTGTTTTGTGACCACCTAGAGGGGTGGGATAGGGAGGGTGGGAGGGAGACGCAAGAGGGAGGGGATATGGGGATATATGTGTATGTATAGCTGATTCACTTTGTTACACAGCAGAAACTAACACACCATCGTAAAGCAACTGCACTCCAATAAAGATGTTTAAAAAAAAACAACTCAGTTCTGGGGGAGGGGGAGTCTCAATTTAGAAAAAAAAAAAAACCATAGAGGTAAACTGGATAGCACTGAGAGGACAATGCCTGGGTTCATATAAAGGAACTAAAACCAGCAAAAAAATCAAGCAAACAAAAAATGCAAAACCCAGAGAAAGAGCCCTGGTGTTCAACTGACGGGGAAGAGATGACTCGAGGAGATGACTTGTGTACCCGAACTGCGATCCAGGCTGAGAATTTTGATGCGTGCTTACAAGGACTGAACTTGAGGGCAACTGAAGGAAGGCAGAGAAGGATGGCTTGTCCCTTGAAGTAAAGAGGAATTTCCTGATAAGCAGAACTGTCCAGGGACAGAATGGGATATAACGGGGAGACGTGAGCTCCTGTCTCTGTGCAAGCACATGTTCACGGGTCTTTGCAGAGCAGCGGGTTCAAACGTGAGGTTAGACTAGAGCACTCTCTCCCCCTCAGTGACATTGATATTGGCTTTGTTGGGGAGCCGGGATGCAGTCCTGTGCATTGTAGGATGTTCAGCAGCACCCCTGGACGCTACTCACTAGAAGCCAGTAGCACCCACCCACCCCCCGTGTAACAATTTAAAATTGCCCCCAGAAATGGCCAAATCTCCCCGGGGGACAGAACTGTCCCACCCACATTGAGAACCACTGGACGAGATGGACATCAAGAGCCCTTCTGCCCCTGACATTCGATGCCATGCTTCTCAGTTTTGATCCTGCTCAAAACCTAAATGGTTGCAAAGACGCTGACTGCCTGGGTCACGTTTCAAAGCCTAAAGTCTATCCCCAGGATGTGCTACAGATGTCTTGTCATCCTTAAACCCAATTTATGAAAATGAAAAAAATATGGCACTTTCGATTCTTCCCCGGCCTCTGGCTTCCCGTTCCTGTTAGCTAATCGCATACTCCATGAAAGTGCTCTGCTCTGATTGCTGTGAAGTGCTTTGTACTATAGGGAGGAAGTGACACATGGAAACTGGCCCCACCTGCATCTCGGAAGCCACGAAGAGGAAGAAGACATGGATCCGTGCCCTGGGCCTGGCTCAGGTATTACCCCTCTTAATCTTCGTAACAGACCTAGGAAGTACAGGGTCTATAATGATGCCCATTTTATAAATGAGGCTACTGAGATTTAGAAAAGTGCAGCATATGCACCCAGTGTCTCACAGTCAATGAGCACAGAGCCTGTTGCTGAACCCCATACACTTTGTTTGGGCCAATCTCCTGTACACAGCCTCGCCATTAACTACTGTTTTGATGGTAAGAAGGTCACATTTATTGTGTCCACCATAACTTATCATTGAGGCTGCCTGGAGAGCTGGGTAGGGAAGGACTTCCAGGCTGGGTTTGGGATCAATGGCAGGGTTCTGTGATCAAATGGAAATGTCTACCATGGAGCTATGGATGAATACCTCTGAATGAAGGGGCACAGGAAGATAGGGCAGGGGTGTTGATAAAATGAGTGAATGATAGAAATCCTAAATAGTTGAGAGGGAATATGGGAGCAATAGAGACGAGGACTTCATTTCTGAGTTTATAGCTTAGAAAGAAGGTCAGCCTCTTATGGGGCTTCTGAGTTCAATATGGTGCTAGAACAATAAGTCCTGGAGATGGTGTGAGGAAGATAAGATTTCTCTACCATCCACCATCCCACCAAGAGGTAAGCAGAAGTGATGAGAGAAGCAGGTGTCCAGAGGGGCTTGGGGTCCAGATAAAGACCCCAAGAGTGAGGGATCTGCGATGTTGAGCCCAGACACAGTGGCAGGACCTTGGATAGATCCTCCTGCCAGCCCAGAGATGAGGCGTGACCATCTACAATACATACACATCAGCAGACGTCTATTCTCAAAGCACAGACACAATCAGGTTTCTGACATATTAGTAGTGGTCCATCTGTGGTTCAGATCCCCTCTGATTCAATGCCCCGTGTTATGAAAACTCCCATAACAATCAGACAACATCTCGGGGATGGGACAGTCCTTGGGAAGGGAGCCAAAGTGCTAACAGCGACTCTGAAATTTGAAGGGGTCGGGCAACCATTCCGCCAGCACTAGCCCCTTGGCCACCTGGTCTCCCATTCTCCACTGGAGAAGGCGAAGCATTTGCTGAAGAGGTCGTAGAGATCAGAAGTGAGGATTCATTTCCCCAAAGTGGTCAGACGGTGCTGAGATTCTGCTAATAGAACAGATGGAAAAGAAGGGCCACCATTTTCACCTTAAGCTTAATGAGGGCAGTCTTCACGTGAGCATGCTGTGTGTGCCCTGGGGGAACACAGGCCCTGCTGCCTGACTTATCCTGCAAAGGCCCTCAGGAGAGAAGCTGAGGGTGGCCGGATTGGCCAAAGAAGAGTCAGCAGCACTGGGGCGGGGGTCCCCACCAGTGTGAGGTGAGGATGAACGTGCTTGTGTCCATTATCCAAGAGCCAGATGCGTATTCCTCGGAGAAGAATCCGCCAAAAGAGCTCCCTGCAAGGAGAGTGAATGACCCAACCATAGGAGGCATCGTTATATCAAAGAACAGCAGAGGCTGGAGGAGAGGGAGACCGCCTAACGGGTATAGCTCCAAGGAAGGCACAAGAACACCCCAAGCGCAGAGAAAGCGGTGATTCAGCATCTACCATGTTAAGAGCCTTGCTTGCAAGTGAACCCGTCACGTATGACTCCCTGCCCCACCTGCAATCTCCTCCCTCCTCCTTGTGCCTGACCCTGCAAGACCCACACACCCCAGGGGGAAGACAGGAAACTGTATCAAGCTGCTCACCATACCCAGTTGCTGCAGCAGGAGTTTCCTACCCCGAGAACGCCTGAAGCAGGGGTGCACTGGAGCAAAGGGGCAGGGTCAATGAAAAGAAGTCATAAACTGGATGAGAGTTTGGAGGTTTGGTAACACATCCGACTGGACTTTTTCATACCTGAAAAAGGGACTATCTATTTATCACATGAAAGCCTGCGACACGACTGTTCGCCCCAGGGTAGGAGGAAGAGGCCACCGAACCAGCTTAAAGGGAGAAGTTATGAGAAGGAGGAGGGCTGCTTCCTGCTTATTGAATCTGATAAGCAGGAAGCTGATGGATTTTCAATGTACGTCAATGGATTTTCAATTTTCGGAAAGTTGAAACATCAGAGCAGACATTCAGTGTACAGGTGAGGATCCCGGCCGGATCTCCTTTGATTCAGAAGGGGCCCTTGAGATCTGCAGCCTCATAGGGTCATTAATCTAAAGAGCTAATTAATACTGCCTTGCAAGTGTACGGAGGCGGGTTCGGATATAAGAAGGTGCCGGTTCACAAAGCAGGAAGTCAAGAGTTCTCTGTGCCTGCAGCCTCTGAGCTTCCTGCCTAAAATGCATGCAGCTCTAAATGACCACATAGATATTCCTTGCCCTCGTTTCTGTAGCTGATCAAGAACCGGGTTTCTAAGGGATGTTCTGAGGTTTATGGCCATCAGGCTACCTCGGGGCTGGAAAAGTGTCGGGCAAAGGAAACTGTATTATCCCATGATAATCATATGATTATCACATGATTCAGGGACTCCAAGGACACTCACTGTTGTTCACTGTCTGTAAAGTGCAAATCCACCTTGAGTTGGAAATCGACTTCACTTAGTGCCTCTTCCACCTAGAAGAGAAACAAAGTTTAAGGACTGGTCCAAATGAAACACGCAGCCGGCCGGTTTCCCAAAGTTGAAAAGAAGGAGCTCACAGCAAAATTAATGTCATTTGTGTGTAAAGCAGAATTTCCATGCATGTTCTGTGGAATTCTAGTTGAATGCGGTGCCTGTATTACATGGAAGTAGAAGGGAGGGATTTATGTCACATTTGGGGAAAAGCCAATTTTGCAGGAAAAAAATGTTAAGTGAGTTTTCTAGATTGCAGGACTTTTGAGCACCTTATTTCCAAAACAGATTTGATCGGGAATTCCTCTGAAGCAGGAGTGAAGTGTTCTGTGGCGCCTGCTTTGGAAAGGCTGGAGCAGTGAATTTGCAGAGAGGAAACCCCGCTTGGCTGGAGATGGGAAAACGCCAGAGGTGGTGTGACTGCTGACACCTTCGAGGGGCTGGCGCTATCCTTCCGGGTCACAGAAGAGGAAGCTGGTGCTCAGAACAAAGTCAAGTCACTTCCCAAGGCGGCTCAGCTTTACACGAAAGCGCATCCTTCACTTCTGTCTAGCGATCCATTACATCTAACCATTTATGCTTTCCGATACTTCAGCATTTCATGTCCTATCCACGACTGTTTCCATGCTTAGCTTTTAAGAACAAATCAGTTTTCATTAATTAGCATGGGAATCTATTTGTTCTACCTGCCGGCTTCTCAGGTACGTCTAAAAGATGGTAACCCACGCCTCTTCTTTTCCCAAACTTAACACCTCCAGGAGAGTCACTTGCCAAGTACCGGATCTAGCTGATGTCCCTACTCAGGAAACCCAGATAAGTACTGCACGCCTGTGACAGGGCGTAATCTCCTCCCCACAGCCACGCGGGGTGGACCCCTTCTCCTCTGTGACCCACAAAAACCCTGTTTTTTTTCCCATCTCAGCATTCAACACTTCCTATAAAATTGTCTCAGCTTTACAACTTTTGCGTTATAAGCCCATGAGACAAATATTAGCTGCAGATACGTTTTGTTTAGAGCCCTGATAGTATTTTTTACAATGTTTCGGAACAAGCAGAAACCATTTAAAAATCAGGCAATTTCACATTTCCATTGCAGGTTTCCAGCTTCTGAGAAAACAATCCACGGATCTGGCCGTGCTGGGCGGGCATTCCGAAGCTCCATTCGGATCGGGCTCAGGGGACTCTGACAAAAGTCCAGCTGACTGTGGCTAAGTCCCCCCGGGCCATTTTCTTACCCAGTATCCCCTGTCATCTGGTCTCATTAAGGGAGAGACTAGTCTTAATCCGTTCTGGGTCCCCAATTTCAGCGACAAGGTCCGGCCCACAGAAAGTATTTGTGTACCTTAAAGGATAAATAAAGCTCTTCTCCACCCCCGCCCTCCTCTTGGTTTTTGTTTCTTTGCAAGAATATCCTCATTCTGTAGGGATGGAAATCTCTTACCCAAAGGCCTCTTTGGAAACATATTCCTGGTGAAGCAGAGCTCAGGCAGAGACATATGGATGGAATTTATCTTTAGCTCCTCAGGGTTTTAAAATTTGTTTAAAAAAATTTTTTAAGCATTTAAAAGTTAACATTTTGCTCAATCCAAGCGCTATGAATAACTTCCTCTCCTAGCTTTGTTTTGCATAATCACTCACCCCGCTTCATACACACAACCCAAGCAACACAGCCTCTTGTCACCAGTTCCTGGGAAATAAGACTGGTAGAGCAAGTCCTCCAAACCACCTCCAAGCATTTGCCTACTTAACAAAAATTCGCTGTTAAGCTCCAGTTTTAAACTTGCTGCAATTTTTTGGAACAAGGAGAGAAATCAAGGCCCAAGATCAGCTGTGGCTATAGATAGAGCCTGGCTATGACGTCACGGATGTCTCAATAAATCTTTCATTGCAAGATGCCCCAGAACGCAGTCACTGGTTTCTCTAACCACTCATTTTTCTTCATTGGCTGCTGGCTACCTGCCCCTTCCTCCAAACACACACATTCACACGTACACGCGCACACACACTCACGCACGCATGCCCTTCCATTGCCCTACTTTATTTTCGTTAACCGGATTGCTTCCGGGCTTCCCTGGTGGCGCAGTGGTTGGGAGTCCGCCTGCCGATGCGGGGGACACGGGTTCGTGCCCCGGTCCGGGAAGGTCCCACGTGCCACGGAGCGGCTGGGCCCGTGAGCCGTGGCCGCTGAGCCTGCGTGTCCGGAGCCTGTGCTCCACAACGAGAAAGGCCACGACAGGGAGAGGCCCGCGTACCACAGAAAAAAAAAAAAAAAAACCAAGGGGGGGGTGAAAAAAAAAAAGGATTGCTTCCTTTCAAGGGTGGTTTTTTCTAATTGCAGTATAGTTGATTTACAGTGTTGTGTTAATTTCTGCTGTACAGCAAAGTGATTCAGTTATACATATATATACATTCTTTTTTCATATTCTTTTCCATCATGGTTTATCACGGGTTATTGAATAGAGTTCCCTGTGCTCTACAGTAGAACCTTGTTGTTTATCCATCCTATATATACTAGCTTACATCAGCTAACCTCAACCTCCCAGGTAGATGACTTTTTTAGCGTCGGGCATGAATTTCACACAGTAGTGGAAAAAAGAACAGCAGCTAGGATTTACAGAAGAGTTACTATGTAGCAGATACTACACAGGACAGCTACCACTGTCATATACTATCTTATTTAATGTGGATAAAACTGTGAATTAGGACATATTGGCCTCACGTATAAACGAAGAAACTGAGACTTGCTGTCGGAAAGTCACTTCCTAGGCTTAACTAGTTAGTGGCTCCAAAGCCCAGATTCAGTCAAGGGTTGCTCACTTCTTCAGCCTTTTCCCAGGGTCTCATCTGTATTGTGGGTTGTACAGTCTCACGCTAGCTAATTTCAACTCGGCTCATAACAGTAGTAACTCTTGTATCCTCTCCTCCTTTATGAAGTTCTCTCCTGAGCTGCACCATAGCTGGGGAGATAAGAAAGCAGCTTTGGAAGTCAAGCGACATGGGTACAAAGCTTGGCTCTGCATTTATTAAGCATCTGTGTGACCTTGGGCCAATCAACCTCTCTCGGTTTTTTGTTTTTTCATCTGCAAAATGGGGGTGAAATGATTACACTTACCCCTTAGATCACTGCTATTGTGCAACTATGTAAGAACATGCACATAAAGGGCTTAACACAGTGTGTGAACAAAGGCCATTCTCAACAAATATTAGTTATTATAGTTATTTCCAACTTACTATGGGCCTGACCACCTAAAGGACCCCTTCATCCACTAACTCCACCCCCAGGCTTGCATACTGGTCACAAACACAGGCTTTGCGGTCAGACTGCCTGGGCTAGGTCTGGGCTGGGCTTAAGAATCTGAATTTTTAAAAAGTACTGCCAGGGGACTAGGACATGGTGCGTCTAGGAATCATACTTTGAGAAATGCTTTTCTTTTTGGAGCCCATAAAAATGCAACCATCCCACTCCTGGGCATATATCCGGAGAAAACTCTTATTCGAAAAGACACATGCACCCCAATGCTCACAGCAGCACTATTCACAATAGCCAAGACACGGAAGCAACCTAAATGTCCATCGACAGGTGACTGGATAAAGATGTGGTATATATATATATATATACACATACACACACACACACAATGGAAAGTTACTCGGCCATAAAAAAGAATGAAATATTGCCATTTGCAGCAACATGGATGGACCTAGAGATTATCATACTGAGTGAAGTAAGTCAGACAGAGAAAGACAAATATCATACATGTGGAATCTAAAATATGACTCAAGTGAATTTATTTACAAAACAGAAACAGACTCACAGACAGAGAAAACAAACTTATGGTCACGAAAAGGGAAAGGGGGTGGAGGAGGGATAGACTGAGAGTTTGAGATGAGCAGATGCAAACTACTATATATAAAATAGATAAACAACAAGGTCCTACTGTATAGTCCAGGGAACTGTATTCAATCTCCTGTAATAAATCATAATGGTAAGGAGTATGAAAAAGAATATATATATATATATATAACTGAATCACTTTGCCGTATACCAGAAATTAACACAACATTGTAAATCAATTATACTTCAGCTAAAAACTGCAACCTTGTCCACAAAGATTATTTTATGTAACATGCTCCTCTTCCTCTTCAGGACATTAAGCATCTCGTTGCTAATAACTGTATCTTCTCTGCCTTGTCTGCTGGGAAGCTCAGCACTGAATGTGTGGGCCAGCATCTGCAAAGGTCCAGAACTATGCTTGTGCATTTCGGTCTGTTACATCTAACTCAGGCTTTAGTTCCCTTTTGTGTTTTTCCTCTACTTTGGCTCACTCTATTGCTATTTTTTCCCTTTTACTATTCTGTGTATTTTGTCAGCCTTCCCAAATCTTCTGGGGGGGTGTCACACAAAGTGTATATAAATAGCATACCTATCCTACTCCACACTCCCTGATTCTTTGCAACTTTCATGAAAACATTTGTGCCTTAAGCTGTGATTAGTTCTGTCCATGGTCACCTCTTACATTTACTTGTGCACTAAGCGTGTGGACTGAATCTTCTCCGTGTCTGCACTTCCCATAGCACAGGGAACGGTACATGCTTGATGTGTTGGCATCGTATACGCCTGCCGCACACATTGACGGCTACGTCCATGCAAGACCGTGAACTCTGGCCAACGGGCTATACGGTGTTTGGGCTGCCATAAACAGATATTCACTGGAGGTAATGCATGCATTCCAGAGATACAGCTGTTATGAACTTATCCAATTAACTTTAATTGTCACGGATGTGGATGTAATGATTAATGATAACGTTGTTTGCTGCCATATTGATTACCCCCAACACAATAATAAATTATTAGCTTGTAGAGCTAAGTGATTTTATATGCAGAAGAAAACAATATGTACCATATGAACAAAGTCTTGTACAAAATATATACAAGATTACAACCCATGCTGGCAAACACACTCCCTGTTCAGCCTCTGAGCCATGGCTTGTTGCAAACTCGCATGAGGCTACACTTGAGTGCTGGGAAACAATAACCTTGAAAAGCTTTAGACTGTTGGGGGCAGGAGGAAGAGTCTGATGGAATTCAGATGGAATAATGACCAAGAGACCAGAGTAATGTCCAATCCCAGCCTCCAGTCACAACCACTCTGACCGGGAAGGTCTTTGAGACCAACGCGCCAAAGGACAACAGCCCATGAGACATCATGTGACTTTCTCTTAGTAGATTTCGGGGAAGCCGAGCTTGTGCGTGAAGCCCAACTGGGAGTCCCTTAACCCTCAGAACCAGCTCCAGTATCTTTTCCTAAACTGCCTGTGTCCACCAGAGTCCAGTAAAGAAGTAGATGATGCACTCAGTTCGTTAAAAAGAGCTGATTTACGAAGGTGTGGGGAGAACTCAGGGAAAGCAACCAATGATGATGGCTGGGTGCCTCGGGGTTAGTCACCGCAGGGCTCCTCACCACCTCCTCGTTCGCCCCTCAGAGCCTTTGTCCTAGCTGTGCCCTCCTCCCGGGATGCCTGGCCCCTCCTCAGCACGTGGTCTCCGCTCAGTGCTGGCTGCTCAGGGGGCTCTCCTGCCTGTCACGCCCCCTCCAGGAAGTACTCGCCATCTCGTGTGAAGGCTGGGTTGAAGCTGAGCTCTTGGAATCTGAGTGTGTCCATCAGGAGGCGCAGCATCGAGTCTCGCACAGTGAGCCTGCCGTGAGCTCTCTTCCACTTTGGGCCCAGCTGTAGTTTCACAGGACCCCCAACAGGGGTGAAAATTCCTACTCTTGTTGCCTTTGTGAGTGTATCTCATGGACGAGGGAGCTGAGCGAGAAGCAGCGAGAAGGCTCAGCGATAGAATATACAGGATGTAGTTATTTGATTGCATGGTGATGTACTGATCTCATGTTAAAACATAAGCTCTCGGACACCAGGGGTGTTTTCTTGTTCGTGATTTTTATCTCTAGCCCACGGTACGTGCTCAACAGATCTTTGATGAATGGATGGGTTCATAAGTGAAGAATCAGTGACAGCTTTTCACGTGCAGCCACACAGGGGAGCTCGTCACAACCTCAAGCATAAAAGATGTGGACAAAACGCCGTGGGAGGGACTTCCCTGGTGGTCCGGTGGTTAAGACTCCGTGCTCCCAATGCAGGGGGCCTGGGTTCGATTCCTGGTCAGGGAACTAGATCTCGCATGCCGCAACTAAAAGATCCTGCATGCCGCAACTAAAGATCCTGTGCGCGGCAACAGAGATCCCGGCTGCTGCAACTAAGACCTGGCTCGGCCAAATAAATAAATATATATTTTTTAAAAGTCAGCTGAATATAAAACTTAAAAAAAAAAAAGTCATAGGGCATGAGAGGAGTATTAGATGGCCAGTAGAAGTCGTTATGCGTGCTATGATGCCTGTAGGGGATGCCCGTAGGGGACACATCTCTGAGTAGGCTCTCCTAAAGTAGGAGTACACTTCCACACCTTTAAAGATACTCTAGCAGGGAATGACCAGCGGGAATGCGGTGATGGGGATTCGAGGTGGGACTGGGCGAGGGAGAAAAATGGTTTAGACTTCAGATATTCTTTTTTTTTTTTTTTTTTTTTTGCGGTACGTGGGCCTCTCACTGCTGTGGCCTCTCCCGCTGCGGAGCACAGGCTCCGGACGCGCAGGCTCAGTGGCCATGGCTCACGGGCCCAGCCGCTCCGCGGCACGTGGGATCCTCCCGGACCGGGGCACGAACCCACGTCCCCTGCATTGGCGGGCGGACTCTCAACCACTGCGCCACCAGGGAAGCCCCAGATATTCTTTTGAAACATCTGATTTTTTTTTTTTAAGGTACAAGTGATTTTTTAAATTTATTTTTTGGAGTAGAGTTGATTTACAATGTTGTGTTAGTTTCAGGTGTACAGCAAAGTGAATCAGTTATACATATACAGATAGCCACTCTTTTTTAGATTCTTTTCCCATATAGATCATGACAGAGTACTGAGTAGAGTTCCCTGTGCTACACAGTAGGTCCTTATTAGTTATCTATTTAATATATAGTAGTGTGTATATGTCAATCCCAAACTTCCAATTTGTCCCTCCCTCCCCTTTCCCCCCAGTAACCATAAATTTTGACCCATCTGATGTTAATATCAGGTTACGATCAGATGTTAACCTCCTAATTAGGAAATGTTCAATCACCTTTCTCCAAGGCCTCTGGGCCTTGACTCATGCAGTTCCCCCCTGTACGGGACGCCCTTCTTCTTTCTTAGTCTGATGAACGCTTAGTCCCAGCATCTCAAAGCCAGCTCCTTTGTGAAGCCGTTGATGTCCTCCCACAGAGCTCATCTCCAACCTTGGTGCCCCGTGCTCTTTTGCACATGCAGCTGGCACAGTGCATTTCAGCTACCACTGCCTGTCTGTATATGTTTCTCTGACGGAGCATCCATCCTTTGAGGGATGGGTCCTGCTGCCTTCTTCAGCTTTGTCCATCATCCGAGGGCCCACCCCAAGCCCTGCACAAAGCAGGTGCTCAGCAAACCCCTGCTGATTGACCTGTTTACGGAGGCCCAGAAAGACGAGCAAATGGGCAGAGGAGGAATGAGTAAGACAGTCAGCAAGTTAGTCAACGGGACCCGCCTGGAACATGAAACAAGCAAGTACATGAACGAAAGCATGAGTACAAAAAGGAATAAATCAGGAAGTGCAGGAATGCTCTGAAATCAGCAGTCCCGATCTGTCAGATTTCAGAGCGAACGTACAACGTCTCCTTCACGTCCCATTCTCCTAGCACTGGATGCAAAAGGCACAGGAGGGAACAGCCACTTGTGGCTGGTGGAAGATTCCGGGACTTACCCTTTCACCGTCTAAGAGCAAATGAGCTCGGAAGATCACAGCATCGTTGATGGGTACCTCTTCGTTCCTGTATAAGATCTGAAAGACCCGGCTGTGCGCAGTGCTCTCGCGGACACAGGCTGAGTGCAGGCTGCCGCTGTCTGCAAAACAAGAACCAGTAGGGAGCTCATGACTCCCGTCCTGCCCTGGACCTGCAGCCTCCTTGGGGCTCAGTCCAGCTCAAGGAAAGCAATGGCCCCCAACTGCATTCCGATTCCCAAAAACCAAAAGCCACAGTTGAATGTGATTCCGTCACAGAAGATTTATGGTCACTGAATCGGGCTGGCATCTCAGAAAGAACCTTCTTCGGTCCTTTATAAGTCATAGGATCTTGGCTAAATCACTTGTCATGCAGTGGGCAGTGTTCCTTGGCTGGAAATTAGTACCTGCTCAATTCTTTACCTGCTCACATAACCCCTCCTTCATAAAGCCTTCCGTAATCCCCCTCTGCTGAAAATAATGAGGAGAAAGGCAGAGAGATAAAAACAGAAACTGGTCTCCTACAAGGATATCCTAGCGTCCACAGAATCTCTCTCTCCTGAAAGTGTAGTTTGCACAGCACACAGGAAATGCAGGATGCTCCGTCTTGAGTTTTCGATAAATGTGCTCATTCTAATGACATTAGACATCCAGTGCTTTAAGGGACTTGCTCAATCCCGTGCCTTCCAGTGCATTCTAAATGTACCCTAATCCCTAAACATTGTCTCAAAGTTAAGTTGAATTTCAGGAACATAAACCTACTCAAGGAGGTTAAGAGATCTTCTTGCATCCACTGACCAGGGTTACTATGAAGAGAAAATGGGTGAATTCTTCCAAATCACTTAACACACAAACTGCAGAGTTGGAAAAATATAGAAATCTTCTAAAATAAATAATGGTACTATTTATATAATATAAAGCAAAGATAACTCATTCATAATAATGGCCAAGTGGTATTTCACAGCTTCCAAAGTGCTTCTCAAATGTGTTTCTTTCCTTAATCCTCACAGAAAATTGCTAGGGTAAGTTTTCACCACAGATGAAGAGACCAAGCCTCAAAGAAGAGGAGGGAGGTGTCATGACAGTCGCTACATGAGGAGGCGTTGTGTGGATTCATCCTCACAGCCACCTACTTAACAACTGAGAAAAGACGTCTTGGGTGAATGAATAAAATGCACCCATTTCCTAGCAAAAGACAGGTATGTATGCTCGAAAGCCCTACTGAAAAACGGAAATAGTGTGCTTGCAAAGGGAAGCAAGACAGTTCAGCAAAGGAAAACGGCTCGAGTGCCTTGTGCAGTGTCCCCAGCTCGCTGCAACAGTCCCTTGGAAACAGGGACAAAGGGTGACTGTCACCTCCCCACGCACAGTGACACTTAACACCTGCACTGTAGCTTCAGAGTAGGGAAAAAGAAACGTCAAATCCCAGGTCGTTTCCAAGGCTGTGCAGATGTTCATGCTCCAGTTTGCACTTCACCGTGAAGGAAACAAAATTTCTGGCCTGGCACAGCCCTACTTAGACCTGTTGGATTCAAAGCGATGTGGCTTTTCAACAGAAGTGATCCTTGCGTGCAAACGCCCTTCTGTTTTCATTTGCTGCACCGGCCCTTCTTCTATCACTGTCAAGGCCTGGTTGATCTATAAGCCAGACCGACAACGTGGCAGAGGATGGATGGGGTAAATACTCTGAAGGTCAGAGCAACACTGAGCCGTCTAGGACCTGGAGGGACAGCCAGCAAAACAGTTCAATCACTTGAACTTGCCTTCTTGGGCAAGTGACATCACTTCTTGTAACACCAGCTTTCCATGTGAAAAACGGGCATCTCCACGCACTGACCTTCTGGGATCCGCGAAGACAGAAGAGGATAAAATAAATCAACATCTGAAGATCAAGCATGTCCTAGGCACGCAAAATGCAGTAGGAGGACTTTTTCATTGTGTTTCGAGAAAGGTCGTAGCACTTTCTGTTGAATACATTTCCACCGGCTACATATCTATGGGAGACTGAGCTCCTCTGATTTTGAGCAGATTGGCAAACTGGATCACAGGACTCAGCAGTATTTACAGAAGACCGTGGCATCCCAAGGTGCCTCATTAAGCCCAGGATAAGGCATTTCTGATGCCCTGTGAGATCTCCTGTGGCATTTTCTCATCACTAGTTAAGTAGGGCACAAAACAGGTGCCTCCTTGCAAAGGGACAGCGCCTGCCTGCTTTGTTCCCACTGGGACTCTCCCTTCACCAACGATGACAGCCCCCACTTGGACACCTTGCTCATCACCCTGGCTCTCTTCCTGACATTCTGAAGGAAAGCTTCCTTTCTTCCCCTCAGCAAGGCCACTTCCCGAACTTTCTATGACTGGCTCATTCGCAGGACCTTCCTTGGCGGACAGCGGGTGCTCATTCACACCTTGTTCTCCTCACCCTCTTATGCACCAGGTTCTGGGCACCTAGAGGTGAGGGCAGTGCCTGCTCTCTCCACTCTGAAAGACCTTGCTCATACCTTGGGAGGCTGCTGCTTCCTAGCAGTGGGGTAAAAAGCCACTTTCCTCTTTAGACTGTTTTTTGTTGTTGTAGTTGTTGAAATCACAAACTCATCTTTTTTTTAAAATCCTTTTGTAATTTTACATTGGTGAAAAGAACATATCTTGGTATATCCCAAGTGTTATTTCAAATATTCTGACACTTTTTTTTTCTTAATGTTATTGGAGTATGGTTGATTTACAATGTTGTGTTAGCTTCAGGGGTACAGCAAAGTGATTCAGTCATATATATATATATATATACATACCTTCCTTCTTTTTCAGATTCTTTTCCCATATAGGTTATTATAGAACATTGAGTTCCTTGTGCTATACTGCAGGTTCCCACTAGTTACCACTCTCTATATAGCAGTGTGTGTAAATTCGTCCCAAGCTCCGAATTTATCCCCCACCCCTTTGTTTCCCCTTTGGTAACCATGAGTTTTTGAAATCTGTGAGTCTGTTTCTGTTTTGTAAAGAAGTTCATTTATATCATTTTTAATTAGATTCCACACACGAGTGATATTATATATTTGTGTTCCCCTGTCTGACTTACTTCACTATTTACAGTAGCCAAGTCACAGAAACAACCTAAATGTCCACTGACAGAGGAATGGATAAAGAAGATGTGGTACATATATACACACATATATATACAATGGAATATTACTCAGCCATTAAAAAAGAATGAAATGATGCCATTTGCAGCAACATGGATGAACCTCGAGATTATCTTTAGACTGTTTTTACTTATTGTTTGGAGACCAGACCAGTGGTCCAATGAGAAGGTGTAGATTAGTCTTCCTAAATATCTGTCTTCTTTTGTATGTGTCAGGGTTGATACCACGGATGAGTATCGGAAAGGAGAGTTAGAACTCTGAGGGAAAACGAGTCTGATGGAAAGAAGGTGGGAGGGGCAAGAGAAGGAGATAGAAGGAAGAGGAGGGGAGTAGACAAAAGGGAGCAGAGCAGATGAGAGGACCTCTTCAATGGCTCCCATTGGCCAAACAGCTTAATCTGGAACTTCAAACCAGAAAGCAAGAGTAAAAACCTTTTAGGCTCTGCTGTTTCTTTCCCCCGCAAATGAGTGATACCAATACCCTGCCTATCTGTGTGCCCCTAAATGCTTACAACTCAAGTTACCTTCCCTCTGCTGAGAGCCCCCTCCAGCCCCAGAGGGCTCTGTGAGCACAGATTACAAAGCACAGGTGCTGCTTATCTGACGTGGACCCTCTTCCCCAGAGTCCAAGCCAGGGAGCTCTCATGGGCATTGACTTGTAGACTGAATCTCATTCCCACTCTGGGAACATGGTCATGGCTCTGCCAGTACACAGGAGCTCCCCAGAGAATCAGGTTTGCGCTAAGCAGTCAAAACTCTGGGGGAGCCCCTTCCAGCCCTCCAGGCCTGAGGACGGCTGGGTGAGGTCTGGGCTGTTTGAAAACAAAGATTCTAAGAAGCTATCACAGCATTTCTTCGAACCCAGGCCACATTCATATGGGAGAAGCTTCCAAAACATCAGAGTTCATGGAACTTGAAAAAGCCAAGTCAGATTATGAGCAACTCAAGGTCAGAACCTTGGAGTTTATGTGGTTTAGAACAGGATCTCCTTCCGCAAAGCAAAAAATCGGTGTCCTAGACTTGCCCCACTACTTTCTTGCTACGTGGTCTTGGGCAGGACAGTAAATAGGAGCTTAAGTGAAGCAAGAGTCACGCCCAGCTTATTTTCCGTGATGAATGTCAGACTCAGATGAGATGAGAAGTAAGAGGTGTATGTGTAACTGTGAGATTCTCAAAACCCAAGAAGATTTCCTGGTAAGATGACGATGATAACGATGATGACTCTTTACACTAGATAACTGTCTGGCTATTTCTAGGAACAGGAAGGACAGAAAGTCACCTTGAAGCCAAGGATTATTATTGTTTCTAACTGTTTCAAAGAGTAGGCACGGGCTTCCCTGGTGGCGCAGTGGTTGAGAATCCGCCTGCCGATGCAGGGGACACGGGTTCGTGCCCCGGTCTGGGAAGATCCCACATGCCGCGGAGCGGCTGGGCCCGTGAGCCATGGCCGCTGAGCCCGCGCGTCCGGAGCCTGTGCTCCGCAACGGGAGAGGCCACAGTGGTGAGAGGCCACAGTGGTGAGAGGCCCGCATACCACAAAAAAAATTTAAAAAATAAATAAATAAATAAATAAAATAAAATAAAGAGTAGGCAGAAGAAAAAAGCCACCTGCAGCAGATGTTCACTGTTTTACAAGAGAATTAGCGGAATGACCTTCAGTATCATATCAGCTTTGTCAGACTGGTAAGGCCACTCTGCACACTCACTGCCAGGGCAGAGAGGTGTGGCAGGACCTTCTGTGAGTCCATCAAGGCGCCTACCTTTCCTGGAGACCCTATCACAGGAGCACGAGTGGAACAGTCTGCTTCGAGAGAGGAGGCAATTCTGGGAGCAAAGAGACCAAGATCCTGATGACTTTTTCTGGAGTTGGGAGGTTGGGGAGGTCTGTTACGCCGGGACGGACTTTTCCTGATGTAGGAGGTATTAACATACTGTGTGGATCAGGCACGGAAAACTTGTTCCTGGAAGTAGAAGGACTTTGAAGAAAGCTGAGCCCCGAGATGGTGACTCTGGATGTTGCCCACGGGCAAGGGGTTTATAAGCAGAAGGCTGATTTTGTTACATGGTGACCTGAAAAGCTCTGTGGACCCATCTATCCCGGCACACAGGCTGTGCTTTGCAGAGCAATGGCACTGGGGTTCCGAGGCTTGTGCGCACGAGGTCCGTAGGGATGTGGAAGCAAGTTCACCATGGAGAGGATGAGCCTTCTCCGAACTCCAGCGAATCACCTTCAACGGAAACACCGGCACGGCCACGAGAAGCCCAGAGCAAGGGACCAAGCAGCTCAGTTTTCTCCTAGCCTGGCATTCCGAAAAGGACCCTGGTCCACTGTGGCATCTCAGAGCTTCTTGGACAATGGGAGACGGGGGAGACACGCTGGCACATCTGCCAACGGGGCAGTTAGAGACACAGGCCCGTTCGTGGACTAGCCAAAGAGTTGTGAACACACTGGCACCTTCAATCTTTGAGGCACATCCGATGGATGATACATCAATAAGGGGCTGCATTTTAGTTGTCGTTTTTACCGCCACGTGAAAGAAAGCACGCGTTTTTCTTACTTTCTGCTTGACCCTGCTGTACATGGAATATTGACTATTTTATGTTTTAGTGCCCACTGAGATGAGTGTAAGCCTTAACCATAACTCCGGATTAATATGTTTCTATGGGTTTTACTATAAAATATATCAATTCATTCCTTAAATTCTTATGAATCACCTGCTATGCATCAAATCATAGGCAAAAAAAAAGAAAAACAAAACAGATTCAGTAATCAACAATCACAGGGTTCCTTCACAGAGAACAGACTAGTGGTTGCCCAAGGGGAGGGGAGGTGGGGGAGGGATGGACTGGGAGTTTGCAACTGGCAGATGCCAACTACTGTATACAGAGTGGATAAACAACACGGTCCTACTGCATGGCACCGGGAACTATAGTCAGTATCCTGTGATAAACCACAGTGGAAAAGAATACGAAAAAGAACGTATGTATGTATGTATAGATATACACACACACACACACACACACACACACACACAAACTGAGTCACTCCGCTGTACAGCAGAAATTAACACAACATTGTAAATCAACTGTACTTCAATAAAACAAAGTAAACGAAAACAAAACAAAAACAATCATAGCGTTCCCTGGGGGGTGTTCCTGTCTGGAACCATCTATCCATGGAGTAGGGATGGGTCGTCCCTTAACTGTTCACCTCCACAGACGTCTCCTCGTCTGAACGAATTTCTCATCTTTCCAGATACATTGCATTATTTAAAACATCTTATACAGGCTACTTTAACAGTTTTAATTGAGGGAGCAAATTATGTACAACAAACTGGGTTTGGGCACAGATGTTGTTACTTATAACTCTATGGTTTGAAAAAGTCACTTCTCTGTAACATGCAACAGACTCGAAACCGTCTTGCTCATTTCACGTTGCTCCTCAAAAGTTAGTCTGGGATCGGTTGGTCTGAGTTCCAGGCCCTTTGAACTCCTTATCTCACTTGACCTTGGGTATGAGAGTCTTCATTTCCCTCGTGAGGGAGCTCAGGATCATTGGGTTGAGTTACATCCTCAGCAGCAAAGGCATCAATAGTAGATGGTAGAACGGTGACTCCAAATCATGTGCTTCTTTTCATTCTTTCGTCTCTGAGTTTGTTTACTCATTTATGATTTAACTAAGCGACCCCACAGACAATATTAGACATAATACCCCTGGTGATGGTACAGCCACAATGAAGACTAGCCTGCAAGTTTAGTGCAATACTTCCCAACTTTCTTCCCTCCTCACCGCACTCACGTTACTCCATCACTCCTGCTTCATAGAGAAAGAACTGAAGTCCTAGCATGACGGAACAGCAGGCCTTGTGTATTATACTCATTCAGATATGCACTGAATCAATCAATGAATTAGTTATTAATGAAGGCAGGGATACAAAGGGATGATTTTGGGGGGGAGCTCCAGTTCCCAGGACGTCTGACTCCTATCTTAGTCTGCAAGAAAACTCAAGTTACAAAGCAGAGACCGTGGCCTAGCAGAAATTCAGAATTGCAGAAGGAGGGCAACTAAACCAAAGAATACAGGAAAGAAAAAAATACCCTTGAAATTCCTGAAAATGAACAAGGGCTGCTGATGTTATTGAGCCGTGAGCATCCTCCCATCAACACTAAGTGGCCTTAATAACTTAATTATAAACCCTTTTCACCTACCTATTAGAATGAGCCCAGTCAGGCTAGCACTTGATAACACTTTATTAGCCAATAATGTGCACTGCTATGTAATTTCAAAAGTAAAAGGCCAGAGGGCCGCCTCTAACACACTCCAGTTGCCCAAGGCTTCCCCTGCTGGGCTTCCTTCCGAAGGGTCCTAACCCCTGTGCAGTCTCAGGTGTTTCCATTTGTGTTCTAATTACAGAGTCCAGTCCATGGCCTTGCCCCTCAGGCTTTTGTAACAACAAGAAATGGATTGGAGTTCAAAGACATGGATTTCCCCGGGGCTCTGCCGTTTGTACACCTGTGCACCTGTGAACAAGGAACTTACCGGGTCTGAACCTCGGTTTCCGCCCCTGTGACCTGGGGATGGGAGTTCAAGGGTTGGGAGGGTTGAATGAGATGACCTAGGAGTGTACCCGGCACAGAGTCTAACATTTAACAGGTGGTCTCGGAGAAGTGGCAGCCAATTTACTGCTGGATGGGGAGAAGCGTGCAGCTGATGTGACGATGAAACGTTATCCACAGTGGAATTCTAGCAGCTGCTAGCAGAACTCTCGAGGGAAGTGGAAAGGAAATCCTCAATTGTTTCTTGATCCTGGGAAGACGGCAGGCTTGGAGCGGGGCAGTGGGCACTGCCTGGAAAGACAGAGTTTCAGGAATCTCCCTGTTTATACCTGGGAGTCTTTCAGTGAGATGTGAACTCTCGCAGCCTTAGTTTGCTCACAGACAAAAACGGCAATAATGATTTGACTCACCAGGGTGGCAAGAAGAAGATTCCTTATTTTTTTGTTTGTTTTTGGTTTTTGTTTGTTTGTTTTTTCTTTTTTACACTGTATATCTTAATTTTACTGTTTTTAACATCTTTATTGGAGTCCAATTGCCTTACAATGGTGTGTTAGTTTCTGCTGTATAACAAAGTGAATCAGCTATATATATACATATATCCCCATATCTCTTCCCTCTGCGTCTCCCTCCCACCCTCCCTATCCCACCCCTCTAGGTGGTCACAAAGCACCGAGCTGATCTCCCTGTGCTATGCGGCTGCTTCCCACTCGCTCTCTATTTTACGTTTGGTAGTGTATATATGTCCATGCCACCCTCTCCCTTCGTCCCAGCCTACCCCTCCCCCTCCCCACCTGCCTGCGGATGGAAAGTAGCCAAGTTCATGATTTCCCTCTCCTCTCCCTGCTCCCCCTAGGATGGCTCCTCCTACCCTTCCCGCCTCTGTGTTGCAGACCTCCATCTAAGTCTCGGTGTTTCCAAGACTTTATACGCCACTCACGAGCTGAGAACCCTCAAATGCCTGACTCCAGGGGCACCTCTCTCCTGAGTGGACCTGATCCCTCGCCTGCTCGCCATTACTCCTTGAGGTCAAGTCCACACCGTAACTTATGTACCCAATATAGATCCTTTGGTTGTGTCCCTCCCCCAATCTCCCTCTCTCTCTCTCTCTCTTTTTTTTTTATCAAGTACTTCTTGTTATTTTATTATTGGTAAATAATGGAAGAAACACTGGTCCTCATTTTCATACCTTTTTTTTTTTTTTTACATAATCATTCTTACAGTACTCTTTCATTTTTGGCTAATTTTGTTGTTGTTCAGTCTCCTGTTGCTTTTAGGTATTATAAAAATTTTTTTAACATCCTTATTGGAGTATAATTGCTTTACAATGATGCGTTAGTTTCTGCTTTATAACAAAGTGAATCAAAAACATGGAACGCTTCAGGCGTTTGCATTTGCCTGTCATCCTTGCACAAGGGCCGTGCTATTGTCGTTCCCATTTTAGCATATGTGCTGCCGAAGCGAGCACCCTCCCCCAGTCTCTCAACCACAAACAGTAAAATACTTCCTGGTCATCTTTGATCCCTCTTTCTCCCTTACCCTCTCACCCAATCCTCCACAAGTCCTGTGGGTTTACATTCGAAATGCGGTTCTGATGAATCCCTTCTGGGTCACTTCATAAAATCTTCTCTCAATAGAGAATATGGAAAACTTTATTTCTACTTCTACTATTACTACTCTTTAGTCTATTCATATAAACTATAAACCAGACTTCATCACCGCCCTCCCCCCATTGCACTTAGAATAAAATCTAAATTACCTACTACGGTTGAATTGGCCCTAAATGACCAGTTTGGAAGCTGTAGTCCAGGTGAGGGTTTAGCAAAGAGCCAGGTCTTTTCCTGAAGTCTAGGTCAGGCAGATATTTATAAAACGCATGACTGACCAAGGCTCCAAGTGGTCCGATCACTGAGAATTTGGCAACAACGTTTAATAAACATTTGTGGAAGTGCACGGAATCTGGGCTCAGGCAGCTTGCTGCTCAGGGATCTGTTTGCTGCTATGTCCTCAAGATGACCCGGAATCCACATCTATCCTGTTCCCTTGCAAACAGCCAGTGCTAAGTGTGCCTGAAACATTCAGCCTGGAGTTTTCTGAGAGGGGTATAACCAAGGCTCCACCTTCTCATTCTGAAACCCATTCTGTTAAAAAGTCATCAGACCCAGCAAATGGGAGGCAAAGAGCCCTGTTTATGTGATTCAGACTTTCCCGAGCCATCTGCCTCGGCCATATGCTTCCCAAGGACAACTAAGTATAGCACAATCGCAGCTAATCAAATCTTGGTAAGAGCTGCAGCATCCCCGCCCAGTCATGGGCCTGGCATGTTCCAAGGAGCACAGAGCCCTTCTCCAGCCCAAGGTGACCTTGGCCTCAACGGGAGACCACAGAACGTAGGGGGCAGTTGTGACTTGCTAGGAAAACATCAGGCACTGCCGAGAGGCACTGCTGAGAGGGTGAGAACAGGTGGTCACCCTGCCTTTCTCTTCCACAGAGATGGAAGTCCCCTCCAGAAGATCAGCCCCACGGCCACGGCTGAACCAAGACGACCGGTCCCTGCTGAGCCCCAGGCCCCAACTCTGTCCGGGAGCTGAACCCCCACCACTGTCCCCTCCCCAAGCCGCGAATGAGTGGAGACCCCCCCTGGTCAAGGCCATTCTCACCTGGGCTCTCCTCCAGCACCTCACCTTCCTCTCTTCCAGCCCTGTCTGTTAGGACACATACCCCAAACGGTTAGCACAGGTACCGACCCATCAGAACGCGAGCCAGGCGCAGTGATGAGTAGGGCGTCCCGTGGGCCATCTGCTGGGCCAGGCACAAATCCTTTATTTACGGACTACAGGGAATGCGAGGGTTTGGGACAGGGACCAGGCGGACTGGCCAGCGGAGGGGCAGCTGAGGCGTTTGAGGGCAGTGGCCACCCAGACAACTGCTCCTACCAGGTGCACTGGCCGAACGTCGCCCCTCGTGAAAACGAACATGCTTTCCCCAAAGCACGTGCAGGGCAGCCCAGCCTCTCTGCTGAGACCTGTCCCTGCAGCTAGAGGGGTTATATATATTTTGGTCCCTCAGAGTCCCATGCTTTCGCCTCACTCCTTCTCCCTCTAAACTCAGCGTCAGCCTCAGCGTCAGCCCCGAGGGACCTGAGCGCCCGTCCTCCAGGACGTGGGTGGCCTTGCAGCGCTGCTTCCCCCTTCGCTGCATCAGCGTCTCGCCCTCCTGCTGTGCGTCTGCAACGAGTGCCACAGGAGCGTCTGTCTGCGCGCGGGCCTGCAAACCACCCCAGGGCCGGCTCTCCCCTCTCCAACACAAACCACCTCCGTCGCTAGATACCCCCAGGCTCTCAAAGGTGGTCTGAGCGCCTTCGAGTCCTGGACTCTGATGCGTCACCCTGACTCAGGCCTGGCAGCGGCTGAACCTAGTAACTGACCTTCGACTTGCCACGCAGCAAACGCAGGACACAAGGCTGTCTACCCCGCGCCCTGACCCAACTCTGAGATATTCCTTGACCTGAACTTCTTAGCTCCCGCCTGCAACTGGACCAGTCTCGGCACAGCTGGAGTATCTGGCAGCCACCCACTCACGTGGTGCTGACACTTCAGGGCGCAGGACCCTGAGGAACCGAGCTAGGATCTGATCCCTCCCCATCTTCTTGGCCAACTTCACTCTCCCCTGCAGCAGCTTTCTCTGACCGTCGCAGCCTAGAGGGGACGTGGATCCTACACGTTCACTCAGCATTCGGAAGATGCTCCACTTCTGACTGTACCCCCTCAACACACTTACACCCCATTCATCAAAAATATTGAGAATTCCAGGGTCCGGGATGGATCTGCGGACATGAGACAGTCCCTGTTCTTGAAGAAGGCCGTTATCATTCTCCTCCCATGAATAAATGTCGTGATTTCCCCCAGTAGCTTCACCTTTTGAATCGTGCACTTACAACCCATCACAGGTGATCAATGGGTGTTTGGTCAATTACAGAGATAGGGCAAGATGGCGTGAGGAATGTCAGAGAACTTTTTAGACCACTGGGACTTGGTGGGGAGGGGCATTGCTAAGAGGTCTGGGTTCGTGTCTCGATTTTTCCCTATTACAAGGACGTGATGTTCCTTTCATCACTTTGCTTTCTGCAAAATGCAGCTATAATTTCTAATTATGGTATTGTCATGAGTACCAAATTAGATCACAGGAAGGCATGTCTATGGTTCGCTAAAATGAACACTACTTTTCAATGTTCTAATTACTTTCTTAATTATTTGGGGGGGAGGGAGTTACTGGCTGATAGTGACTTCTACCATGTCAAATACAAGTTTATTTCTGATTAGAAATAAAAGCTAATAAAATGAATACAAATTATGTTATGGATAATTTTCAGTGGTCCTAGCATAGTGCTTGCTCAAAGTCGGTAATCTATAAATACTTTTTGAATATTCTTTTTCCTCTGACCTTTTTCCCGCTAAGCTTCCTTCTTCTCATTCATCATAGACCCTGCTTGTTTTGTCCCTTCTTCAGACATTCTCTCAGCGCCGCGGGCAGAGATCACTGCCCCCTCCTCTGACCCCAGAGCAGTCTGCAGCAGCTGACTTAGAACACCTGTCGTGTGCAGTCACAGTTCTGTGTGACTCTCCTCTGAGCCTGCAGAATACATCACTCACCACTGCGTTCTTAGCTTCTAGCGAGGAGCCTGGCGTAAAAGAACACAATTAATATTGTTTTTAATGAATTGAGAGCCTCATCCTCCTCTCCAAAACCTGTGTCTCCTTGCAAACGTCACCTCTTCATGGAGCTTTTCCCATTCCTTGTAGCTACAAGTAGCCCAGGCTCTGAGATCAGCTCTGCATTCAAGTTCAGACTCTCCACTCACTTGTAATTTTTTGTACATTTTTTCATTTAGTCTTCTTAAAAAAAATTATTGTAGTATATAGTATATTCTCCATTATAGGTTATTACAAGATAATGGGTATAATTCCTTTGTTTTATACAGCATAGTTTTGTTACTTATCTATTTATATAAAATAGTTTGTTAATCCCATAGCCCCATCTTGCCCCTTCCCCTTCCCTCTCCCCTCTGGTAACTACTAGTTTATTTTCTATACCTGTGAATCTCTTTCTGTTTTGCTATATACATTTGTTTGTATTTTTTTTTTTAGAGTCCACATATAAGTGATATAGTACAGTATTTGTTTGCCTCTAACTAATTTCACTAAGCATAATATTTTCTAGGTTCATCCACACTGCTGCAAATGGCAGAACTTCATTCTTTTTATGGCCGAATAATATTCCATTATATATATTATCTATCTCACATTTTCTTCATCCATTCATCAGCCCACGGACACTTGGGTTGTTGCCATATCTTGGCTACTGTAAATAGTGTTGCTATGAACATTAGGGTGCGTGTATCTTTTCAAATTAGCGTTTTTGATTTTTCCACTTGCAAATTACTTACGCTTTTTGAGCCTAATGTCCTTCATGTGTAAACTAACCAAAAAATCTCTTCTTCTAAAGCGTTACCGTGAAAGTTAGATAAGACAGTGACTGGTGTCATTATTTTTATTAACAGTGCGCTTTATCCATGTCCACACCTTTGTTGTGTGTACTCCACCTTCTGCTTTATTCAGCTTGGAATCGCCTTATCCTCACCCGCATGCTGCCCCCCCCCCACCCCATCGTTCTACAGGCTACTTGAAAGCACAGACAATAGGATGGTCATTGGAGTGTCTTCCCTGTGGCCTAGGTGAGTGCTTTGAATAAACCAGGTGCTCAATAAGACTCTGGCAAAGCACTAGGCAGATCATTAGCCTGGTTACCTCCAAAGGTAGACTGGGTCCTCATCGAGGAAGACAAATTTTCCTTTTTCATCTGGGCCACTATCCTAAGTCTGAGAACCCACATGTCCATGTGGGGGCTACTAGCTAAAAGGAAATCACACAGTTCTGTAAACCCATTTCACAGATAGGAACTGGCAGTCTCGAGAAGATGGAGAATCCAGCCCAAGGGCAGAACTAGCAGTGGAACCTAGAATCTAGCCTCCGAGTCCGGGGCTCTTCCTCCCGGCCCTCAACGCCCTCCCGGCGCTCACTGGGGCGCTGGAGGGCTGTTTGCAAGGCTGTTTTCCATGCCTTTGTGTCTGAGCAAATTCTATAAATAGCATCTGAAAGTCACAGCAGCACCTGCCTGGGTGTCAGCCAAGGCTTGGCCAGTGGGCTCCAAAATCAATGCACACCTAGGCCTGTGTCCTCAAAATCAATGATTGCAGATTCAATTACCAGATGGCCTCCTCTCTCAGGCTCATTTTTCTGCACGTCTCCACCTTGGCGCAGAGGTGATCGTGCCAACTTGCTGCTGTGCGCCACAGCCGCCATCACCCACCTGGCATGAGCTGCGGGCAGGAGATGGGGGCGGCTCTCCTTTTGGACATCCCGGCAGAGTCGGCCTCCCTCACTGCATGCTGGGCTGCCACGGCATCACATACCTCGTGATCACACCTCATCTCCTCATTAGCTAATGTCTGTTTGAGTTTCCTGGGGTTCAGTCATGTAGCTCATCTCAGCAGCCATATGACTGGGACTGAGAAAAAGTAAACTTTTAATGACTGTAACGATTTTCCCTTCTTTATTTTACGTATTTAACTTCTCCTTAACTAGATCTTTCCCAATGGCTTTTTTTTTAAACATCTTTATTGGAGGATAATTGCTTTACAATGGTGTGTTAGTTTCTGCTGTATAACAAAGTGAATCAGCTGTTATGTATACACATATCCCCATATCTCCTCCCTCTTGCGTCTCCCTCCCAGCCTCCCTATCCCGCCCCTCTAGGTGGTCACAAAGCACCGAGCTGCTCTCCCTGTGCTGTGCGGCTGCTTCCCACTAGCTATCTATTTTACATTTGGTAGTGTATATATGTCCATGCCACTCTCTCACTTCGTCCCAGCCCACCCTTCGCCCTCCCCGTGTCCTCAAGTCCATTCTCTACACCTGCATCTTTATTCCTGTCCTGCCCCTAGGTTCTTCAGAACCCTTTTTTTTTTTTTTTTTAGATTCCATATATATCCAACGGCTTTTAAGCAAAATCGACTTTCTCTCGTCAGAACTAAAATGCATACAAAAGCCAAAACTCTCAGACCTCCTGGCTACCACTCTCTCTCTCTCTTTGCCTGAGCAGTGACGCTTACCCAAAGAATGCCTCTACTGGCTGTCTCCATTTCTTCATCATTTTACTCACGCTTCAGTGCCCCCAAAATCTAGTTTCTGGACCCTTATCACCACCCAAAGAGCTCCTATCAAGGTGATGAATGCACTAGCTGTCACTAAGATGCCCAGGAAAGGTTTAATGCACGTTGTACTTGAATTCTCAGAAACTTTCTGCCATGTCGGTCAATGCTTCCTCCTTGAACTATCCTCTTCCCGAGGCCTCTGTGAAATCAAGTTCCACTAGTTTCCTCTTGACTCTAGGGTAGCTTTCGTCTGCCTCCTTATCAAAGACACCTCCCTGCTGCCCTCTGTGTCACCCCCCACCTCCCTTACAACGTTTTGTTTTACTTAAGTTACTGCCGGAGTCATATTGACTGTATTCTCTTCCAACCAGACTGTAAGCCCTGTGAGAGCACTAAAGTGGCCTGTCTTATGCATTCTCCAAGTCCTGTACCTAAAACGGAATGCAGTACCCAGCCAGTCAATGAAATGCATGTGTCTGAGCCAGACTTCTCCTCTACATTCAAGACCTTGAAGTGCAGTCGCCTACTTGAGATCTTCTGTTTGGATTTTCAAAGGCAGCACATACGTAACATGTTTCAAACCACCACTAGAGGGGGGAAAAAAAAAAAAAAGCGAAAATGCTGGTTTCTCTTCCAACATTCCTCATTTGAGAAAATGGCTCTATGAGCCACCTTGTCGTGTAAACCGGAAATCTGAGAGTCACCGTCTCCCTCCACCTTCTGACTGTGACCCCTCACCTCTCCATCTCAACCACCCACCGACCTGCCCACGCTCACCTGGCTTCTCACCTGGGCGGCTCAATGGCCTTTGTTCTGCTCAACCTTGCTTCTGGTCTGTCTCTCTACAATATTTCCAAGGAAGCATGTTTTCAGCACACAAACAGAATCGAGCTGCTCAAAATCCTTCCTTATCTTTCCGGTCCTTTTAGGACAAAGGAAACACTTTTTTGCCCTAGCGCGGTCCTCAAAGCCAGTTTGCCCCTGTTTCTCCTCGTCTCGTTCCAGGGCCCCTCGTTCACTCCGCCGCAGCCGCAGTGGCCCGCCGTCCCTCTTTGTCGCTGCAGCACTTTTGCCCAGGCCATTCCTGCTGCCCGGGGTGGCCCTTCCCTTCCCTGTGGGTCAGGCCAACTTCTGCTCAGCCGTCTCCTTCCCCAGAGAATGCTCTCTCATCGCCCTAAACCTTGTCAAACCCATGATTACAAGCCCTCATAACACAAGGCATCTCTCTGAGTCCTGTGACATTAGTTGGTGTAAAAATGACTTTGAATAATCTCCTACGTTAGACCAAGTCTTCTGTGAAAGACAGGCTCTTTTTGCTCAAACGGAACGATCTGCTTGATAGATATTTGTTGAATGTGAAATTTTAAAATATGTATGTTTAGGTTTGGAAAAATGGATAAAGACTCTAACTTACTGACTTTTTAATATCTTTAAAAAAATCATTTCCTTCTCATGTGATCATTACAAAAAATCATCAAACGCGTTATCCACTTGAAACAGAACTAGCACTGTAACTGTGGCAATGCTTCAGAAACCCCCAACTCCTTGACTCCACTGATTTAGAAAGTCTCTGAGATGGTTTCCCCCTTTGAAAATGGAAACTGAGACACTTTTCTCCAAAGACTGCTATGAGAATTGATAAAATAGTATCTACAAAATACCTAGCACAGTGCCTGGTTCATTCAGTTGCATTATCAATAGAAATGCATTAGTCCCATTGCTACCAATCCATGAAAATATGGGTCATCCTCTGGCACGTATTTCGGAAGGCGGAGGCAAAGTGCATTGACTTCAATGAAGATAAACAAGTATGTTCATTTTCAGGACCACTTACCGCGCTTTAAACCTCAACCATATTGACCCAAGCTGCTCTAAGCCAAGACAATCGATACTGGAGACCGTGTGCTCAGATGAAGCTTTCAGGCAGAATTCAGATGAAAGGGAAAGATCTTTCAATGAGGTCTGGAGCTGATGGGAGACTCTTTTCATCCACCTACTCATTCTTTCATCCATCCATCAGTCCACGGACTCCGCACCTCAGCACTGAGTGACACAGCCGTAATGGCAGGTGTGTGAGTCACGGCGGTAAAGCAAGTTTCTGTCCTCCTAGGACTTACATTGTGGTAAGCGGGGGGGAAAGGAAATACTCGAATAATCATTCAGTTATAAAGTCATAAATGCTACAAAGAGAGAAACGGAAGGGAATACGGCACACTTAATTTGGGCTGTGGGAAGCGTATGACCTAAGGGTGAAAAGAGGCATCTTATGGGCTATTAAAACTGAAGTTTGACAGTGGCCACAACAGACCCTACAAACCAATGTGAAGGGCTAGACTCAAAAGCAAGGCTCACAAAGGGAGTGGACAAGGACCACGACTCTAAATTCCTCAGTTAGATGAGAGGAGTGACACGGCATCAGGTAGAGAGGCAAGAAAGAATTTTAGAGAGAACAGACATACAGATGTTTGGAGAAGGCTGTTGCTATGAAGTCAGTCTCTATTTACACCACCTCCAATGGAGGAGAGAAAAGAGGTGTCACCTCCTTTCATCCAAGCACGGAGGGCCTACCCAAACAGCTTAATACACATCCCTCCAGTTCGGGGACCAGAGGACCAGTGCACGTTTGACTCCTCAGAAAGTTAAGGCCACTCCACGCAGCAGGAGAGAGGTTACTGCATTGGGATAAGCTTAGACATTCAGAATTTGTTGAGGCAAAGGAGACATCATTTATGGACCAGACATGAGATCTGTAGGGAGAGCTGACCCGGTGCCATTTTAAGGCCAGCTCAGGGGAACCACGTGTGTGACAAGAAGATCCCGGCAGGGAAAGTCTCTGTGAGTGAAACACATCCAATTACAAGATGGAGATCCCGGGAAGGCTGAGCCAGCAGGGAGGTGTGTGGAGTTGCTGATACGGGACCCCTGAGGTTGTACCCCACTGGCAGCATAGAACACTACAGCTCACGTGAAAATGACGGTGAAGCCAAACAGACCCAGTTACAAATCCCAATCATACCATGTTCCTCCCTAAGCCTCCGTTTCCCCGGCTGTAACTGGGAATAACGTTGATTACAACATTGCTGGGAAGAATACGTCCCTATTTGTAGGACTGACAGGAAAGCTCAACTTCAGCTGAGAAGCAAAAGCTTTGAAACACCAGACTCCAAAGGTTAGCATGACTTTGTCTAAAACAAAGATAAAGGACAAGCTACAGACTAGGAGAAGATATTTTCTACACGGCACATCAAGGAATCGTGAGCAAAGCTGTGTTTGGCAGGAGGTAGGAGGCAAAATTACATCAATAAGGAGCAAATTATCCAAAAACAGCAGCAAAGGTTGTAAATGGGAAACTCATAAAAGGGAAAATAAGAATAGCTCATAAACACATGAAAGGAAAGTAATTAGGGAAATGCAGACAAAACAAGATACTAGATTTGCCGCAGGGAAATATCCTCCTGAACTGCTGGTGGAAGTTTGAACTGGAACTTTGAAACGCCTTCTGGCAGTTCTCTTTCATTTAAATCTGCACGCCTGATGGATGCTTTTTAGCAACAGGGCTTTTTGTCATCTAGAGCAGGTCCTCATGCATTCGCACACGGAGGCATATGCACAACATCTGTATTCATGAGACAGCTGTTCCAAGGGCCAGAAAGTTCAAACTGTCTTCAACAAGAAAGAAAACTTCTCAATCCAATAGTAGCTCTAGCTTCCGGTATGGCTTGATTCCTTGGCCAAGGGATGAAACTCAAAACCCTGAATCCCTCTCTATTTTCTCTTTCTCCACATCCCTTTGACCGTTCAGTGGACATCCCAAGGCTCTTCCTACAATGGGACCATGGGCACAGCAGTCTCAGAATTATCATCCTAGCACCCCAATAACCAGGAGGCTAGAGAGACAAGACAGGTCCCTCCCTGGAGGTCCTTGTCCAGGACCCAGGCATATACTGATTGCATTGCTTGAGCCCGTCAAAGCCAGGCCTGGAGCTGGCAATCAATAGGCCACACCACTGAGAAGACGGAAGAGGGACACTTCCCGAGGAAAATTAGGTCACTGTTGACAGAAAGAGGGAGTATAGAATCCAAAAAGTCAACTGCATCAAGAGTGCCACTTACCATGCTAGGAGCTTTTCATGCTGTTTGGGCCATTTGGTTGAACAACAAAAAACAGGCCTCTTCTTCCCCAGGGGAAATTAAAACTCAGGAATTTTAAATGAATTTCTGACTCTTCAAACTGCAAATGGAGGGCCTTTTTCATAATGGAGCAAAAACAATCATTTATCGTGAAAATGTTCATTAGATTTCAAGTTCTTGAATTAAAATAGCAGCTTTTCCATTGACTAGCGACCTCGGTCAATTCATTTAATGACTCTGGGTCTGTAAGTTTCCACCTAACCTTTCTTATTTTTTTTTTTAATTTATTTTTTGCATGTTGCCTACTGGTACCTTCTTTTTCTTTTTAACATCTTTATTGGAGTATAATTGCTTTACAATGGTGTGTTAGTTTCTGCTGTCTAACAAAGTGAATCAGCTATATGTATACATATATCCCCATATCCCCTCTTGCATCTCCCTCCCACCCTCCCTATCCCACCCCTCAAGAGTGAAGTAAGCCGGAAAGAGAAAAACAAATACTGTATGCTAACACATATATAAGGAATCTAAAAAAAAAAAATGGTTATGAAGAACCTAGAGGCAAGACAGGAATAAAGATGCAGATGTAGAGAATGGACTTGAGGACACAGGGAGGGGAAAGGGTAAGCTGGGGAGAAGTGAGAGGGTGGCATGGACATATATACACCACCAAATGTAAAATAGCTAGCTAGTGGGAAGCAGCCGCATAGCACAGGGAGAGCAGCTCGGTGCTCTGTGACCACTTAATCTTTAAAGTTCCTTTTGGCCTTAAAACTCTGATGTATTTTGCACTTAAGTCTATTTTCTCTGGTTCCTATTTCAATGACTTCAAGGCAACGATCTTTGGAGTCTTTTCTCAATGAAAGTGAACTAACCAGAAAGATTTAGATCACAATAGTTCCTCACAACTCCTGATGCAACCCTAAAATCGCAGGGTGGCTGGTGCAACCCTAAAATCGCAGGATGGCTGGTGCATCCCTTTGGTTAGAAGCCCTTTGCCCAGGCTCATCAAGTGCACAAGCCCAAGGAAGACGGACACCCCAAAAACAGTAAAGGCTCCCAGGGGATGGGTTTCTCAGACTGTGCTCCAAGGTGAGAACAGTCTAGTCTAGTAGGAAGGGCACTGGTCTAGGAACCTGGCACGCAGGTTCCCGCGGTGGCTTTGACACTGAATCTTCAGGGCTACAATTTTATAGAGGCAACGTCTCCTTATCTATAGCACGTGAGGGCTGTCCCTGATGGATACCAGGCACTGGGTACTGGGCCACAGGCTGAGAATGGAAAGGAGTCATAACAGCATGATCCCCACCTTCACTGAGTTCTAGGCTGCAGGGACCAAGAGAGGAGCCAAGTGGCTTTCACAGGGATACACGCGCACCACGACGACCGCCACGAGGCAGAGGCACCAGCGCTCAGCGCTCAGCCAGTTCAGGGGAGGCTTCCTGGGGGAAACGGACTTCAGGAGAAGTACCAAAGGAGAAGTAGGAGCAAAGAAGCAAAGGGGAGGACAGACAAAGGGAGATGCATACAATGTCCTACCCCTGGGTGCCTGCACACCGGTGGGAGCGCTGGTGCACACACAACATGAATACATGGTAATAAGCAGTGAGGATTACAGAGAACGTTCAGACAAAATATGCCAAGATTCTGAGCAGCAAGGTCACTCTTACGTGGAAGATAAAAAGCCTGTGTAACTAGGAAGAGGAATGTGATGATCTGGTAATATACTAGGACATAAACAAGAAAAAACAGAGGGGGTGGGCTAAGCACAGCTGGTAGGTGTCACAGAACAAGCAAAGGCAACTACTTCCCGAGAGAAACGGGAAATAGCCCAGGCTGAGCCAGGGCGTGTGTCAGGGGAAAACTTGAAAGGTTTTATTTCAAAGACCTTGAAGATAAAGCTTAGAAATGTCCAGCTACTGGATGCTTCCTACTCTGTATCAAAAACCTCTCTCTAATTACCGTACTAAGTGAAGTCAGAAAGAGAAAGACAACCACCATATGATAGCACTTATATGTGGAATCTAAAATGTGACACAGATGAACTTACCTACAAAACACAAACAGACTCACACACATAGAGGACAGACTAGTGGTTGTCAAGGGGGAGGAGGGGGTGGGGGAGGGATGGAGTGGGAGTTTGCGGTTAGCAGATGCAAACTAGTATATACAGAATGGATAAACAACAAGGTCCTACTGTATAGTACAGGGAACTATATTCAGAATCCTGTGACTAACCATAATGGCAAAGAATATGAAAAAGAATATGTATGGGCTTCTCTGGTGGCGCAGTGGTTGGGAGTCCACCTGCCGATGCGGGGGACACGGAGTCATGCCTCGGTCCAGGAGGATCCCACGTGCCGCCGAGCAGCTGGGCCCGTGAGCCACAGCCGCTGAGCCTGCGCATCCGGAGCCTGTGCTCCGCAACGGGAGAGGCCACAGCAGTGAGAGGCCCGAGTACCGGGAAAAAAAAAAAAAAAAAAAGAAATATGTATGTGTATATGTGTATATATATATATATATATATATATATATATATATATATATACTGAATCACTATGCTGTACAGCAGAAATTAACATAACATTGTAAATCAACTATACTTCAATTAAGAAAAAAAAATACTCTCTCTAAACATTTGGTACCGTGGACTGAGACTCCCTCTTTCAAATACAAGCCCATCTTTGTTTTTTCTCTCAGTTCTCTGGCTGCCCTCCTCAGGCATCTTCATGAGCTTCTTTTCAGCTGCTCAGCCTAGGTGTTTATGGCGCCCCAGCCATCCTTGGCTGCCTTCTCTTCAAAACCCACAGAACCTCCACATGGAAACTTATCCCCAGTGCTGACATTAATCTCTGGGTATTTGCTGGTGACTCTGCATGAATGAACCTCAGCTTAAATCTTCCCTGGAACCAGCCCTGAGTTTCCTGTGCGGAGGAAACGGAGGCACCGGGCACTTGTTTCAGTTTCAAAGATGTGGAACCAGGGTTGAACCCAGATAGAGTGTAGATGCCATTTTGTGCTCTTTGATGGGTCTTCCGTGGGTAAACACTCATTGAAACAATGGCATGAACATTTGGTTCACCGCCTCTTTGAAAAAAGGTTGAAAATATTTAAACAGTACAATTGGGATGACGTGTAGTATCCTAAAAGCACATCCACGGGACACCGGCGGGGCAGCCCCTGAAGGTCTCATTTTGCTACTACAGTGTCCATGGGAGTGAGGAGGGCTGGCGCGTGAAGCGAGTGAGGCCGCGGAGGAGGCCGGACCTGGGGAAGAAGACTGAGCCTGACCAGAGTGATGCCAGTGGGCTTGGAGAGGACCCGAAAGACCCGAGGAGGAGGAGAAAGTCCCAACTGATAGGACTTGAAATCTGATGCAGTGTGGAGGGGGTGCTGGGGAAGGGGTGCAAGGAGTAATGCTGGCCCACCTTGCAGGACCAGGTGGGTAGCAGGGCCATTTACCAACACAGCTGCTGCTCAGCACAAGTCCTGTCCTTGGCACTGCGGGTGGAGCAGGGACCCGCCAGACCCTGGAGCCCGACTCACTGGGGTTGAATCCTCACCCCAAGACTCACTACCTGGGAGGCCTTGAGCCAGTCCATGAGCTCTCCATGCCTAAATGTCCTCTTCATACAAAGGGACCTATTCCTGTAACTTACCACTTAGGGAAGGTGTGATAATAAAGTAAATCCATACACATAAATACGTAACGTATTTGAAATATTCTATTTCGTGGCACATAGAAAACACTCAGTGATGATTTACTGAAAGTAGCATTATTATCAAATTTTAGAGGAGACACAAACAATAAATATATATGTAATAAAACTAGCTGAAGAAAAATAAAGCAGAATAAGAAATTGAGTTATAACAGGAAATCTTTTTTTTTTTTTCCAATAACTGGGCAAGAAGCCTCTCTGAGGAGGTGACATCTGAGCAGAGACCTGACCTGGATTCACTGAGAAAACAAGCTAGGTGAAGATTGCGAGAGAAACGGCCAACTTCACAGTGGAAGGACCCCCTAAGCTCAGAAGCTCTGAGTTGGGAATGAGCTTGGTGATTCAAGGAAGAGTAAGAGTGATGCAGAAGAAGGCAGAAGCTGAGTTTAAGGGGAAAGTCAAAGATCGGACCATACAGGGGCCAATCAGGACCTGCTAGGGACTTTGTATTTTGTTCGAAGGTCTGCAAGAAGCAATGCGATGCAGTAGAGTTAAGAGCCAGACTGCCTGAATGGGACCTTACCCCAGCCTCTTCCCAGATGTGCACATCAGTACCTTCATCTCGAAAGTGGGGATAATAATAGCACCTACCCTATGGAGTTGTGAGAAGTGAGAAAATTTAATATATGCAAAGAATATAGAATAGTGCCTGGTGTATATTAAGCATTCTGTGTCACCATCATCAGAAGAAGAAGACTTTCAGGAGCGGTCCAACATAATCCAAATTATCTGTGAAAAGCACTACCCTGGCTTTGGTGTGAAGGCGATGCAGGTCAGCCTTCGGCAGTGGTGAACTGAAGTGAGTTGAGTCCTGAGCGTGATGGAGAAAGATCATTGCACTGGATGTGGACTGAACACTTCTCAGGCTGATGTGCAGCAACACGGATGGACCTCGAGATGATCATGCTAAGTGAAGTAAGTCAGACAGAGAAAGACAAAGATCATAGGATATCGCTTATATGTGGAATCTAAAATACGACACGAATGAACTTATCTACGAAACAGATTCACAGACATGGAGAGCAGACTAGTGGTTGCCCAGGGGGAGGTGAGGTGGGGAAGGGCTGGACTGGGAGGTTGGGATGAGCAGATGCCAACTATCATATATCGGATGGATAAACAACAAGGTCCTACTGCACAGCACAGAGAACTATAGTCAATATCCCGGCATAGACCATAATGGAAAAGAATATGAAAAAGAATGTATATACATGTATAACTGAATCACTTTGCTGAACGGCAGGAATTAACAACGGTGTAAATCAACTGTACTGCAGTAAAATAAATTTTTTTAAAAAATTCTCAGGCTGGATGGCTCTGTGCATCTATATTACCACGTTTCCCTGAGAATATGTGCGTGCTGGGTGACGCTAAGTAAAGTCTTTAAAAAAATCACTGACTACTTAAAGTGGATGTATTATGACCAAAAAAATTAATGGGATAAAAAGAAACAAAACTCTCATGCTTTTCTTTCAAGACCATTCTGAGTAAAAGCCATGCTCTTCAGAGATTATGTGTTCCTCATAGCCTCTCCTTGGGATCTTCAGAATTAGCTACCAAGACAAAGTGGGAAATCCTGTTTCTGTAACTGTCCAAATACCCTACGGATATGTAAAGGTAAGATAGGAATTTTCTGTTAATTTCCCAGCATGCGCAGTTTTAACATAAATCCATCCTCTTATCTTGGGCTGTGCTTAGAAAGAAAGGGTTATTTGATAGATGCACGGAAAGCCAATCTGTGAGAAAGCCTGATTCAATCCCACCCTGCTTTGAAATGGCTCTTGTTCAAATCATTGGGCAGCTGTCGGGGAATTTTGCTCCGAGTGAAGCCTCAAGTAATATTTTCCTCATTTTTTACTGGGCACACATAAATAGCACCGTGAATCAAAGACACTCTATAAAAAGGCAAGAGCAAGACTTGATAGTGGTTTTGAAATGGCTCTGGCGCCCAGCGTGGGGAGTACAGAATCTCCGTTAGCAGGACTTTTACCCTTAAATACGTTCCTCCTCCCTCCCAGAACCTCCCCAGAACCAGAGGCTCTGATACACCCGACTCTTCCTCTGTTTGCTCCCTTTACACCCCCATGTAAATGGGGATGCAGACTCCCTCATTTTACATGTGAGAATATTGGACAACATAGACTTTAACATTCCTCACGGTGAAAAAAGAGCTTATGCCCAAGTCAGGGTAAATATCCAGGAGAGTTTGGACCAAACAGGAGCAGGCTTTCTGCGGTTTATGGCAGTTACTATTATCAACCTCAGCCAGCTCAGAAGAAAATATTTCCTTTCATTTCATGACTGCACTGTTTTCCAGAGGCACTGGATAAAAACGCACCTGTCAGCAGATCAGCAGTAAAGACCCTCTGCCACACAGGACCATCCTCAGGGACCTGTCTTTTACATTAAGGGTGTTAAGACCGCAGAATCTCTTCCTGTAACTGTAAGTCACTGAGGGGAGAAGACTGAATCATCCACTTATCCATCGTTCGCACCAGCTTATTAGCTGCAATTACAGAATTCCGAGGTTCTGCTCTTACGCGTCCCCGTGTGAATTTCCTCTTTGGTATTTTATCCAGGTATATCTCGCCTCGCGCTGAGAGTCTGACTTAGGAGGCATGGCAGGAGGCATCAAGAAACTGGCAGCTTGCTAGTCCCTAGGGTGTCCTGTGAGGGGAGGTCCTCGCACCACACTGGGAGAAACTCTGCTGTGGTTTCAGGGGGTCCTGAACAGCTCTCCCCACCACTTCCTGGACACCGTTCGTGCTGTTACTCCAAATTCCACACAGCATATGGTCCGTTCTTAGATCCTCTGTGACCACTCGGCCAAATCAGGAAGAAGTTAGCCTGCCTCTTTTGGATACTTGGCTTTTTTCTAAATAATCATCAGCTTTTTTTTTTTTTTTTTTTTTAACCGCTATTTGACTGTTGAGAACTCGAAACAGCATCCTTTCCCACTGAAACGCTTCCCCCCCAAACAACCTGTTTGCTGAGCCTTCAAAAGCTTTGCTATTTTTTTTTAATGGTATGGGATTCAGTTTCCTTCTTCCTTTCATTCCGGCCCAAGCTCTGCCCTCTGGCCTTGTATTCACTAATGCAGGACACAAGCCTGTGAAGCCAGCTGTGCCCCAGGCACCCTGGCAGGCACCAGGGAGCCAGAACTGAATAAAGCGACATGACCAGCACTCTGGTGTGTAAACGTAAGCATCAACTTCCACACTGCGGATTAATTTATAGCCCTAAGGATATATAGTAATGATAATAATAATAATCACCATAATAATGTCTCTTCATTTAAAAAAAAAAACACAATGACTCTGCCTATATGCACACTCTCAGACAACGTTCTTTTCATTGGCCGCTGTCTCGTACCATGTGAAAACTTCTTGAAACCTCCAGCGATAGGAAGTTCACTGCTTCTGAAGACAACATCTGAAGCTAGGCATCTGGAGGCTCAAGTGCTCCAGAAACAGTGCCAGACACACGGGAGGCACCCGAGAAACATTTTACCGAATGAGCAAAACCCATCAGGACTAACATTTCAGTTCATGTAAATTTCACCCACGTCCGCTGATTCTGGCTTTTGTAATAAAACTTAAAAGAGCCAGCGTTTATTGAGGGCTTAGGATGTCAGCACCCTCTACGTGCTTATATGTGCCTTATTATTTTAAGTTCTTACAACCCTATGAAGAAGGTGTTGTTATTATTACTATCATTATTGTTATTGTTATCACTCTTCCCATGTTGCAGAGGAGGAAAATAAGGCACAGGGAGGTTAGAAACAAGCCCAAGGTCACCCAGAGTGACTGGGTCTCAGCCGCCTGGTTCTGGAGCCTGTGCGTACTGCTCTAGAAATAAAGACTGCTCTCCCCCATGCACAAGGGAAGCGGCTCTGATGCGAGTGCATCTTCTCTGGCCTATGCTTCAGGGAGCCTGTGCTCTCCCTCGCCTTTTTCTGTAGGTGTGTTTCCCTGAAATGCGGTCCCCCAGGTGCAGCTTTGCTGTGCAGGTGCACGCTGGTGGTGCTGCTGTCTGCGTGAAGAGCAGGCAGGGGGCCCAGGAGCCCTGCTCAGCGTGCAGGGAAGCACCAGGGCAGGTGTGCCGATGGCAGGGCAGCTGAGGCTGTGAAGACCCGACGGCGGGACTCTGCTCAATTTCTGAGCACAAGGAGATTTGCACTGATGACCTGGACCTACAGTGGGGACACCTGGAGGTCAGGTGTGCTCACAGAAGACAGACTCAGGGAGGCAGCAGTCAGGCCTTCCAGCGAAGGCTGTCTTGAGCCCTGGGCCCCCAGGGCCTCCCTCCTCCTGCGCCCTTGTCACTCACCCCATGCTTCCCCACCCCAGTCCTTGAGCGCCAGGAGAGCAGGGTCAGCCATCAAGCTCTGTGTCAACTGTGCCTCATCCACAGCCAGCTGTAGAATCTGGCATTTGATACCGTGTAAGTATCTCCACAGAAAGTGCATTAAATGCGGGATAGATTAGGGGACCATCCCTGAAAACTGTGGCAGAAGGTGATCAAGGAGGTCACGCTTTGGTGCGCAGGTGTACGTGCAGGCTCCCGATGCGACAGGAAGCCCATTCCCTGCCCATATACAGTACTTTAACTGATCCCCAAAACAGCCCTTCAGGGTCACTTCTGTAGGGGACTAAACCCAAAGGCTACTGGCTCAGGGTCACAAGGAACCCAGGTGAACACAGGTCTGGCTGACTTCACGCCACGCCTCCTATACGACAACCAAGGAACCGCGCAGCACCACTTCTAGGGGTTTCTGGATACAGATGATAAACAGCAGATCCAGAGAAGAGGACCTGTGTGCAGGTGATTTAGCACAGGTGTGCCCAGTGAGACCACCTGGGACGTGGGGACACGGGGCAGGGAAAGGAAGGAAGACAGGCAAGGGTGCATTTCAGCAAAGGTCCCCAAGAAGGCACCGCCCGCCTGATCCTGCAGGGGACTCTGGAGGGTGAGCTGCATCTCAGTCTGTCCCATTGTGTGACAGGAGATGGGCTTCTGTATCCCTGCGCTAATAACCACTGGTTCATGGCAGGGGTTGTGGGGGGGCGGGCGGGAGGGGATGGGGGCCGGTGGGCTTCAAACTCCCAGGCAAGTTCAGATCTCGGGCAGAGTGCTTCTGGGACCCTGGGGGCGGTCCTCCAAAGCAAAGTCCCAGGTGCAGGTACTGAGAGCAGAGGGGCAGCAGAAGCACACAAATGGCGGAGGGGCACGTGCTGTGTGTGCACAGGTAGTGAAGAGGATCTGCTCAGACAGGGAATGAGCAATTCTGCCAGGGGCAAGGGATCACCCTTGGAGAACCTTCAATAAATCCTTTCTGCCAGCCTAGTGGACTAGCGGGGTGAAAGGGTGAGGAAGGGAGGGCTAGGCATTAAAAGCAAAAGCAGAGGCAGAGGGGCTTCCCTGGTGGCGCAGTGGTTGAGAATCCGCCTGCCGATGCAGGGGACAAGGGTTCGTGCCCCGGTCCGGGAAGATCCCACATGCCGCGGAGCGGCTGGGCCCATGAGCCATGGCCGCTGAGCCTGCGCGTCCGGAGCCTGTGCTCCTCAACGGGAGAGGCCACAACAGTGAGAGGCCCGCATATCACAAAAAAAAAAAAAAAAAAAAAAAAAAAAGCAGAGGCAGAGAGGCACGAACCGTGGTACAAGAGATTGAAGAAAGCTTCCCAAAGGAGAACCTTGGAGGTCAAGCAGACTTTAAGATTTGGTCTCAAGGACAAAGGATAGGCAACAGTTCTGACTTGGACCCCCAGGGAGCTGGGTCACCGGACCAGCTGGCAGAGCACATCCCCAGCTTTTGCACTGGGAGTCCAAGGTGAGGGGCCCTGGCTTCGGTGTTTCTCAGCTGCCTGCTGCGAGGACCAGAAGGGAGAGCATCCTTCAAGCCTGGGCTCAGCCAGGCACATCCTTCCTGACACCCTGAGCAGTGCTCTCCTCCGGCCCCAGGTGGGCACTCAGAGCCTGGGAGCTGGAGTGTTTCACCTGCTTAATATTCTCCATGCAAACAAGTATGTTTGATATGGAGGGATACTCTAATGGACCCTGAAAAGAAGTTAGTTTGATTCATTTGAAGAATAAATGTCTCTCCCCACCCCTTAACACCGTGAAACTCGAAAGCTTCTGCTTAATGGAAAGGGAAATTACCTCTCAAAACATTACTAAAACTAATCATGGCAATTTGTACACGTTTCCACAATTTACTGCTCATCCTTTCTCCTGCTTTGATGAGCGGTGACTAGCAGTTGCCTGGTGGTGCTGAATCACCTATAGCACAGCCTCAATCGGCTTAAGCAGTATCCCTCCCCCTCCCCCTCCCCCTATTTTCCCCTAAGTGATCATCCGTCTAAGGGAAAATAATATATTTTTAACATCTCCAGGTAGGAAGGACTGCAAAAGCTATTAAATAGCATCATTTTGGTGGAAGGAAATAGCCAAGGCTAAGTTTCCGTAACATTAATTCACAGATGCAGACATGCCGATTACCTGTAACCCTGAACTCAGAGGAAAAGAGAGAACCAATCTGTGAGACCCACAAAATGTAAGACTTTGAAGCAAGCAGAATCACAATATTTTTTTAATTTCTTACTTCTGGTTTCTCTTCCTGGAATACCTTAACCCTTATACGTTCATGGACCATCATTCAGTTCTGTATCTCCTGGCACCCAGGACTTTGGCTTAGAGGGGGAATCTGAAAAGTTTTGGAACAGCCCAGGGATATCCTGGTGTCAGTGAACCATTAGAGGATCACCTACAATTTATACTTTTCTATTCTGGGTGATGAGCAAGACCCAGTGGCCTTTAGAGTCGTACAGACCACTGGCCCGAATCACCCACTCTCCCACATCTACAGAGAAGTGGCTCCCTCTATGCCCAGCACCAAGTGCCATGAGCAGATGTGATGCACTGTTACAGCTGGGGTACACCTGTTCACACACATGTCCCTTCTGTAATGTGGTGAACTTTCTGGAATGCCCAGGGGAGGACTGCTCTTACCTGGTGCACGCTCAGAGCCTGTCCTAGTCTATTCTACAAGATATGTCACTACCTCAGACAAGAAGGAACTATCCATTTACCACAGAAACCTCTCCCAAGTCACCTTTTTAAAAAGGTCACATTTTTAAAAGTACAGAAGAAAAGAAAACACCATAGTATACCGGTTATGGCTACATTTCCTGCGGGGAGTTACTATTTTTTCTTATTCACAGAATCAAATCATAACACCTACCTTGGAAAACCCAATGACAAAGTATTTCCCATCTAGAGAAGCAGAATCCAAATCACCTACATAGTTGAAACACATTTCCGTGTCATATGGCTACCAGAGAACAGATATATTTAAAAAGAGAAGAAGACTGTACAATTCTGCCCCTTAATTTGTGCAGCAACATCGTGTGTTTGAACAGCATTGGATTTATGTCTTCCTAGTGCTTTCATTTCATCTGGCTGTGCCTCTGAGACGAAATCAAACTGCTCCACATGGCACATCATGGCCTCCAAACCCAGCCGCCAAGGTTTCTCTTCTCATTTTGTCCCCGTCCTGATCACCCGCCACGCCAGATCTCTCATCATCCCGAGAACACCCTTGCTCAGGTCCCAGGGATATCGGGGCCTGGTACCTCTGCCGAGAACGTCCTTCCCTTCCTTTGCCTGCATGGCCAACTTCTGCCCACCCTTCCAGCTCTGATTTGAGACCTGTGTCAGCTTCCACCTCTACTGTATTTGTTTGTGTGACACTTCTGTCTCCCCAGGAAGACTGTGGGTGCCTCCGGAGCAGGAAGGAATCTTCTCTTCCCCACGGACGTGGTCCATGGGACCAGCCTGGGGCAGATGCTACTGGCTAAACAACTACTGAATGCATAATAGCATCACTTACCCTTGCGAGTGGTTATTGTGAGCTTACTGTGTGCCAGGACCATTCTAGCCATTGCCTTGCATAATTCATTCAAACCTTAACATCAACCTATGAGGTAGGGACCTCCTACCAGTCCCACTTTAGAGGTGAAGAACCAAAAAAAAAAAAAAAACAAATTGGCTAAAATAACTTTTCTAAATCCACATGGCTGAGAAGAGTCGGAAGCAGTATTTGAACCCAGGAATTTCAGTGGCCTGCACCACTCCTGAATTATGCCTCTTTAGACAGAGAAAGCTCTTCCTATTTCTGTTTTCGAGATAAATGCAACCAAAAAAACAAATTAAATGATTTGTCCCAATAAGATCACTCAACTAATAAGTGTCAAAGACATCAAGTGTTTTGACTCCTTCGGGTGATGTCTCAATATATCAGTACTCGACCAAACATTTTTTTTTTTTTTCTTTTTTACTGAGAACTACATGCAGATAACGGGAAATATGTCTGGGTGATTGGATGTAAATATGACTGCTGAAACATTCTCCCCTTGCTGTACATACAGAAGTTGCTCCATGAAGGGTTGGAGAATATTCCACTCCTGCCCTGAAGCTGAACTGGCCTTGCAATGGGCCTTGACCAACGGAATGTGGAGGACAGACCCTGTGCCATTTCCCAGCCTAGCCCTTAAGAGACCTGGAATCTTCCATTTCTTTCCCTTGGGGACCTGAGCTACCACAGAAGAAGCCGGACACCCAACTGGAGACAGCTGGACCGTTCCCTTAGGCGGTTCAGCTGCCTCAACTGCGGGGTACGATGTGTGTGAAGACACATCTGATGATATGATCGTGGGTAATCCGTCCTCCGCTGAGATCCCAGCTGAAAGCAGTGCACAAATGCCCTGGCTGAGCCCAGCCAACTCAGAACATCGAGAATAAATTGTTGTTTTGAGTCACTAAGCTTCGGAGTGCTTTGTAGTGAGGCAACGTCTAACTGAAAACACTAAAGTTGGAAAATTCACCTCGGGGAAGGAATCGCAAACACTATCTATTCCTCACCCATGAGCCATCCCTATTGTAACTACTGCTGACCTCCATGTGGGCCTTCTGTTCTAAATATCATCCTCATGTTAACTCAAGGGCCTACCAAGTGGACCACAATTATCCCCATGTCAAACTAGACCAAAGAAGAAAATAGCCTTTTTCTCCCAAGGTGCATTTCATTTTTCTTTTTTTTGGTCTCGCAGCACCAGGAGGAGTCCTCCTTTCCCCAAGCTGCTTGCTGGGCTCTGCCAGCTGGTGGACACCCAGCAGTCCTCTGATCCTCACAGCTGGGCCTCTCAGCTCCAAGAGACAGCTCAGCCAGAGACGGGGACCGAGCTCCTGAGCTACACAGTCACGAGAAGAAGCAGAGTCCTTTGTCGGGGACCTGGGGATGGCATCCATCAAGTCAGCTGGGCATTAGTCCCACCTGACTTCCAGGTCCAGCCTTGTCCCTGAGACCAGAACCCAGCCTCAAACCCCTGATCAGGTGACCACTCACACGCCAGACTGATTGGACACTTACTTTGTATCAGTTCCTGACCTGGGACATTTACCTTAATAATCTCTGTAAAATATAAAACACCCTTTTCATCGATAATGTCCAAGACGCACAACCATATAAAATCTATGGGTTGTAGCAAAAGCAGTTCTTAGAGGAAAGCTCATAGTGATACAAGCCTTCTTTCAGAAACAAGAGGAATCTCAAAGAAACAACCTAACCCACCACCTAAAAGAATTAGTAAAAGAAGAACAGACAAAACCTAAAGTCAGCAGAAGGAAGGAGATAATAAAGATCAGAGAGGAAACGGAGATTTAAAAAACAGCAGAAAAAGAATCGGTAAAACCAAGAACTGGTTCTTTGAAAGGGTAAACAAAGCTGACAAACCTCTGGCCAGGCTCACCAACAAGAAAAGAGAGAGGACCCCAAAAAACAAAATTAGAGCTATAATGTCTAAGACAAAGCCCTACAGAGGATGGATATTTATCCTCATGTTTCAGGTGAGGAAAGGAAGCTCCAGTTGTTAACGCCTGGGATCACGTGACTAGTTCCTGCAAGATCTGGGTTCAAATCTTCTACTTTTCTCATTCACCTCCATGAACCATCTTCTGGCAGAAGCTGGGCTGGGGAAGGGGCACGACACAGGTGGTGGCACAGTGGAGAACTGCAGGCGTCCTGAAGGCACATAGGAGAGGGAGTGACCCCCAGTCTTAGATGCCTGATTTATTCCCTGGAGAGAGGAGTAGAGGGAAGAGTGGAAGAGAAGGACCTCCTTGGAAATGTGGAGCCTTGACTACTACTTAATGCTTAACCCTTTCCAGAGTCAGGGGAGGAGCCGGTGGTCTCCAGTTTCTTTCTCTTTCCGTATCACAGGCTTGAGTCAACCTGTTGCCCATAAACCACCAGCCTCCTCTCATTGTCCCTTGCATGGTCCAAGGAGCCTACTCTGCCCCGAATCTCCCCCTCCTCCTCCCGGGTGGGGCTACACAGGTCGCCACACCTACACTCCCACTCTGTGGTTATTCAGCTGCATATGCACTTTCACTCACCATAATATCACTGTCAACAATGGGGTGGGGTCTAATTGCCAGGGCAACTCCAGATGAATTTTCGGAAGTGTAGCTATGACTGGAACTCTTACTCTGCTGGATTTGATTTCTATAATATTCCTGGCTACCTTGTACGGTGAACGTTAAGCGGATTTTACCCAATTCTGTCTTTTTATCTCCACGCTTCCTCTTCCATCCCGAAGTGTTTCCTTCTTCTTCTTCAGGTCTGGCTGATCTATACATTCTCCCAAATTTACTAAAGCAAATATTTCTGCGAGAATATAATCTTGACGCCTAGCCTTATTTTTTATGTAATAAGTTCTATAGTTCGGACTCAACACCATTAACACAGAATCTGCTGGGAGCCCTGGATACCTACTAATACTCCAGCTTCTCCAAGGTTAGAACCTGGATTGTTCTTGGCAATCCTTCTTCCCTAGGAGTGTTGCATTGACTCCTTGCTGTGCACAGAATGTGCTACCACACCTGCCTGCTGACTCAGTCCCCTATACCTAGATGATTATCAAGTTCTCTTAAACAACAGGTTTCTTCTTACCTATCTGCTGGATACCATTTCCCTTCCTCTTCCTCCCTGACTTGACTTTAGCCAACCTCCACAGCCAGGTTTATCCTCAGATGCCAGCTGCTCCTGGGACAGTGTTTGTTTGTTTGTTTGTTTGTTTCCTTCAGCCAGGTCCCCCTTGCAATAACGTACACACATGGCCAAAGCAACAGTGGGTCTCCATTTCCAAAACCCACTCATTCAGCATTCAACAATGATTTACTGAGAGTGCCTTTATGCATCTAGCACTCTGCTAAGCCCTGGCTTACAGTGATAAATGAAGGCTTAGCAGCGGGGAACAAGGTCCCCACTGCCATCCTCCTGCTCACCTGTCTGCCCAAGGATGGAGGCACTCAGTCTGTGGGGGATCCTTGAGGACACCTTCAAGGTCACTCGGATCTGATAATACCTAAGAAAAGAACAGAGGACAGGCTGCTGAATATCAGATTTCTTATTGTTGGCTGCTGCTAAAAATACCTAGACGTAATCCTAAAGATTGTAAGGAACCGGGGAAGTTTCTGGACGACATGCATGATCATCTAGCATCAAAGAGAGATTTATTTTGTTAGCATAGTGGGAAAGGGATGGGAGGGGCCAAGCTGAAGACACCCGAGATCATCTGAAACACATAAGAGTTTGGTAGCGACGGAAATAGGAAAAAGGAAAAGATAGGTCCTATGGCACAGGTACACTAGGGGTGTGATTTTTCTTCAGTCAAAAAAGTCCATTTTACAGAAAAATAGGAAGTTTAATGCATGGTGGACAATCCATACACAAATTGAATTGCTATCATGTTGCAACACAGACAAACATTTCCTTTAGAAACGCAGCAGCTGAACTGCTAATCCTGGGGATATTGACAAACATTTTTACCAGTGTATTTCTGTGCCTTTGTTTTTATTATGTCACCCGCATTTCCATTGGGTCATTTCAGAATACCGTGCAGGTTCTCACACTGTCAGCAAACTCGCTCATCTGTCTTCTTTTGCCGCACGTGCAGAAGCGCCCTTTGAAGTTCTGTGCTTTGCAATCAATGATGCTTTTGTTTGCGAGCACTTGGGAACATTTCTGGCCTCATAATTGTTCTCCCCTTCCACTGATTTCAAACCCATTGTGCAACAGAAATGCGAATAAAACAAAGTGAAATAGAAGTAAAATAGACCATGAACACATCAGTCTCTCATGGCTCATTGAACTCACAGCTGGGACCTATTTTGCTATGGACTCTGTTGCACTGTGAATACACTTGGAGAATGTTTCTGTTGACATGTCTATGTGTATATGGTGATCCAAGGAGATGTAGAGCAAAGAACACTGGCACTGCACTCATGTAGCCTGGGTGACATCCCTTGAGAGCTGTGTGACTTTGAGTACATCACACAACTTCTCTGAACTTGTTCTTGTATCTGTAGAAGGAGGATTTTTTTAAAAAAAAGAAAAAAAAGGGACTTGTCATGACTTCTGCTTCCAGGAAAAATGGAGTAGACATACTTTTTTCTATCCCCACTAAGTACAACTAAAAACTCTAGACAGTATATAGAAAACAAACAAAAGAAGATTCTTGAAGGTGAAAAAGAAAGCAAACAGTCTAGGGACCTCAAGGTCCAAGGAAAGCCATGATGGTGAGTTTTCTGCATTTTCTTCTCTGCCTTGTATACCACATATACCTCTCCCTGTAGCTCATCTTTTAATCCCCTCTGTAACACATTTTACAGAACAAAAGTTTTTAATCTTGGCGAAGTTGAATTTATCCCTTTTTTTTATGGATCACGCTTTTAGTGTCCAGTTTAAAAAAACTCTCTGCTTAGCTCTGGATCCCAAAGCTTTCTTCTATTTTTTTTTCTAAAAGTTTTATATTTTGCATTTAAGTCTGTGATTGACTTTGAGTTAATTTTTATATGAGGACTGAGATTTAAGTTGAATTTTTGTTTTGCTTTCTTTTGGCCTGTGGATGTCCAGTTGCTTCAGGACCGTTTATTGGAAAGGCTTTATAGAATTGCTTTTGAAACTCTGTTGAAGATCTCTTGGGGAGATCTGTGCCTTTGTGACTGCTACGTCCGGGTAGAGATCCAGGCTCCCCAGAGGGTCTCCACGTAAACCAGGCTAGGTGGAGTTCTGGTCACCACCCACTAGTGGTGAAAATCTAGCTCCCTACAGGAGACCTGCTCTTGCCAGGTGGGGGAAAGGTGTGGCTTGTTACAGCTTGGCAGTGGTGGACATCTAGGCTCCCACTTGGCCTTTGCTGGTGTGGGTGGAGGTGAAGCCACTGTTTTTCCTGTGTTGCTTGGCTAGGGTAGAACTACTATTGTCAAAATTTTTCTGTCTTGCTAGGCTGCTTCTTTCCTGGTCCTTTGTCTAGAGAAAGCAGGCTTTTTGGTTGGAGCTTATTTTTGATATTTAAAATGGCCTCTGAGTGTAGAGGTAAAGTGCTGTCTAGTGTGTTCCTAAAAGCAAGAAGGCTGTGATGTGCCTCACAGAGAAAACAGTGTGTTAGATAGGCTTTGCTCTGGTATGAGTTACACTGCTGTCAGTCATGAGTTCAATGTTAATGAACCAGAACCAGATGACTATATATATATATATATATGTGTGTGTGTGTGTGTATATATATATATATATATCTGCCATTAAACAGAAACACACCTAAAACAGGCTTATGTATTGATCAATGGATGAAAATGTGACCGGAGGCTCCCAGGAACATTACATATTTGTGCCCTTGTGACTGCTGTGGGGAGGGTAGAGATCCAGGCTCCCCATAGGGTCTCCACATAAGGGAACAATGGCTCATTATACAGAGAACATTTACTACCATCATGAAATTTACAGGGCAAACACAATAACAAATAACCATGGACACCTTCATCTGTGAGAAGGAGGCTGAGGCAGAGTAGAAGGTCCCTGCACTGTCTCTAGGAGACAGCTGCTACTTAGCAGTAGCTAATTACCACTGTGCAGAAATGTTGGCTATGCAATGCTAGATCTTTTCGTTTTTCAAGGGAAGACAGAAATTTGGATTTTCAATAAAACACCTTTAAATTTTTTAACGTTGGTTCATAAATCAATGACAATGACAAGAGCAACAGCAAAAACAATTAGCAGCAGCAACCATGGCCATGGTGTTAACAATAAAGCACTGTGTTGACAGGATAAAGCACATTTTCAGGCTAAATCTCCATGGGCCAATAATAGGCCAACTCTAATTTATATAAATACAAGATGTCACTTCTGGTGTTTCCATAATAAAAGACCGGTGCATTTCAAAAATGTCATCATCAAAGGAGGAGGCACAAATTGTACCACCAGCAGTTGTAATATTCTAATGGCTTCCTCTCCAAACATAAAATAGGTCAATCATTGCCAGAGGCTATGTATCACTTTTCTAACAGACTGTGCTGGAAGCAGTTGCAGGTATGCTCAAGATTTATTAAGCATCTCTGTGCTAGGATCTGTTCTAGGAACTTCCATGTATGCAATCTTGTTTGACCCTCCATAAAGCCTTTGTAAAAAAAAAAAAAAAAAAGCATCATCTCAAGTGTCAACCAAAGAAGATGTTGAGTCATTGGAGGTATCTAACTACTTACCTAAAGCAGTTAAGCTAGCGAAGGACAACCAGGTTCTATCACCAGAAATAATACTAATTTGTTTTTGCCTGTTACATCTCATAGGAATCACATTTTGTTGCATAATTATAACACTTTTATAAGCAACTCCAGAGCACTGTCTGAATTCTTGCTCTTTAAAAGCACTGGTGCTACTGAACCTTATTTCAAAGAACTAGTCATCTTGCACTTCAGGTGCTTTATAGGCATATGTTGAAAGAAATAAGTTTCAATTAGGTTGGTCCATTTGGCTTCTGGCTTGATTACACAGAATGTTTAAACCCCTTCAGCAATTCTCTTTAGTCTGACATGAAGGTCCTGCCAGGTCATAAACTCATAAACCATGTCATATATGATATACACGATACTGTTTGATCCCTTCAGAAAATCTGTGATGCACTTACCATGACTTCCATCTTTAAATTAGAAAACTAACCCTGGAGATGAAGGCATTTGTCCGAGTTCACATATTTGGTAAATACTGTTAGCGCATCTCCTAGAATAACCTCATTGCTTCAAATAGATATCCTCTAACCATCTTACAGCCACCTTTTTCCAGCTGTGGTGACTCAAGGAAGACACCATGAAGAAGGGCGCAGTTGGCTCAAATCCTTGGAGAATGAACAAGTGGTAGGAGAATATGGGGTATGAGTATCAGTCAGAAGGAACGGAGAAATTAAGACCAGGAAGTGGAAAACTTCAGACAATGTGCCGCTAAGTTTGAAGAGTCTAGACTTCCACAGAACCCCTTTTGGGAAGGGATAATAAAATAGTCATCCTCTATTGGCTTCCAACCACTGAACTATGCCCTTTACCTAATGTGGCAGGTAGAATAATGTCCCTTCCAAAGATATCTACACATCCTAATCTTCAGAACCTGTGAAAAAAGAATTAAGGCTGCAGATGTAATTACAGTTGCTAATCAACAAAAAAAGTATTTTAAGTACAATGAGAGCTGTACTTTTCTACACTGTTGGTAGAAATGAAAAATCACGACAGCCTTTCTGAAAAGCAATTTGGCAAGAATCTCAAATATGCTTATTTTCCTTGACTCAATAGTTCTAGGCATCTAACTTTAAAAGTGTGTGTGTGTGTGTGTGTGTGTGTGATTTTATAATAATGAAAAATCAAAACAACAAAGACATAGTTAAATAAATGGTTGTACACTCATATGATGACATATTAGATAGCCAATAAAAATTATGATTTTGAAGAATACTTAATAATGGAAAAATGTGCAACACAAAATTTTTAAATGGGAATATCCCCATTGATTTTTCTGATATGTTGTTTAAAAGTTCAAATAATGCCAATAAGTGGATCAATAAAGTTTTAATAAGTTTAAGCCTGGTGCTTCAACCTTCATGAGCTCACCTCTATTTCCCCATCACCTTTTTATCCCCAGAAGCCCAACCCCACTCATTCTATCACTGATGTATTTCTCCCTGTTTTCTCAAAAACACAGTGAAAACAAGAATGACACTTCTCACTTCTGTGTCCCTTAGAGCTCTTACTAAGAGCACTGTACTACGGAGAGAAAAGCATCTCGTAAACGTTAGTTCTCAGTTGATTACAGAGATACCCATCACCACCAGCTGCTGGAGGAGAAGCCACACCCTATTTATCTTTGTATTTCCAGCAACTAACATGGTGCTGACACACTGCTGACATTCACTTAGTGCCAGAGGAATGTATGAATGAATGAAAATTCCAATAACAGGAATTCCCTCAAACCACAGGTATATACAATCCAATCCCAACATCTAAAACTGTATGCGTGACTCGGAATCCACAAGCAATTCTTTTCATACTAATAAAACTAGAAATCCTATTCTATAATGGGAATACAGAGATCTATGGCATTTTTGTCATAACCACTTTTGTATCAGACATATTATGAAACCACCACTCTGGGACCCAGGGACATTTGACATGACCTAAAATACAAACCACTGTGTTTGTGGAAAGGTCAACACAGAGTCTGGAGTCAAAACGCCTAGGATCCAGCACCCAGCAGGCAAACTGGAGACAATAACTTTCCTTCCCTGAGCCCCTTTCCTCGTGGGTGAGGACACCTGTAATGGCCTCACAGAACCGTCATGAGGTATGAAGAGGGCTGTGCATGGAAAGTCCTGGGTATGATTCTCAACCCCCATATTCCATTAAAGAAAAAAATACTGGCGTTACTATTACCTAAGATGTGTGTGAAATAGACATCCTCCCCCAAACACCATCCCTATCTATCCTCCAACCTCACAGCTGGGGTGAAACTGGGGGAAAGGTGAGGGTCTGGGTGGGACAAGGTTCAGAGATGCCTGGTGGACACAAGATGTAGTGCTCTACTATGACTCGGTTTTGCCCGTATGGCTGGAAAACATCTTTCTCTGAGTCCTTAGACGCAATACAGCATAGCGGTTAAGAATGTGAATTCTTAAACTCTGCCTGTTAATGGCTGTGTAACCCAACCTGAAAGTGGAAGACCCACTGATTTGGGGGTGAAACTCTCTGGCCTAGCAGGGAGACAAAGGGAAGTCCTGCCGGTAAGAGAGGCTTGATGTTCCAAAAAATTAGCAACAACAGTAAAAAAAAAAAGACCCAGGAAATGACCAATATATTTTCACTACACACTCATGGACTGATTCATCTGTTCTCACAGTATCCACCCACCACACCACGACAGGACTACAATCCACTTGTTGGAATTCACTGGCTTCGGTAGCAAATAATGAGATACTTTTTCAAGAAAAGCCCACTTTAGTATTTTAGCAAAATTTGTCTGGATACTTCAACAGCATCGAAACAACGATTATAGCAATGCAGTCACAGTCCACTGCCGTTTACTCTGAGCGCCCTCCTCGTTCCTGTATCCCCATCGCCCTGCGGATCCAGAAGGGTCTGCGTGGGAATCATACTGTGAACTGCCTGCCAAGCATCCATAAGTCCCTCCTTCCTTACCCCCCAAAACATCAATAAATAACAGACGTTGTCAGGGAAAGCAGTGTGCGTACTCAAAACTGCTCTCCCTCTGGAGCCCCGTGCAGCCAGGAGGGATCTTAAGATCCTCTCCTGGTTATGGAGAGAAAAGCATACATTGTCAGATGGAGCAAACCAGAAAGCGTTGGAAGAAGCAGCCTCAGGTTTATGACCTTTGGGCTGTGTGTCCCTTCTCTGACTCTGTCTTCTGACTTTTGGCACAGACAGAAAACAGTAGTGGATGTTAAAGCAGCCACCTCTCGGCTCTGGGGACGAAAGCCGTGTGGAAAGGACGGTAGATCAGAAACGTACAAGTCTGCAGCCCTGGTGTCATCAGTGGTACAGTGATGCTGTGTCTGCATCTGGATTTCTTGGGACACCCTGTGGTATTTAAGTCAGGGTAGGTCACATGTCTGAAGCCAAACACAATCTTTCCTGATGGAATCTGATTCCAGACCGTCCTGGGGCCATATTTTCTATGGAGGAAAACTCAGAAGACGTGACAGAGGCAATCTGACTTCTCCCCCTGACTTTCTCTTGGCAGTGGAGAGCTTAGCTTTACCACGCAGTAAGCCATTAAAATCTAAGATTCCAGGTTGGACTTTTTAGTAGAAACAAAGCAGATAGTTTTGGTCCACCAGAGTTTAAAGCGACTTCCTGGAGAAAGAGGGATCTCTTTGTGTAGCTGAACCTAACTCACTGTCATTCTCCAACAGGGTGTGTGGACAACACACACACACACACACACACACACACACACACACACACACACACACACACCAGTAATGGCAAAACTGAGTTGTGGTTACTTAATAAACATGCGTTCAATCAAACTGTTTTTAAATCAAATGTCTACAGAAACCCATTTACAGAGTTATTGCATGTTTAAGTGGCACATCCCCTACCAGGCAGTGGTGTGTCAACACTGCAAAACTTCATGTTCTTTGCCTTCAAGCCGGTAGCTTGAAATTGGCCAGGATGGGTATATATGCATCCGGGAAATTGACCAGCGTTTCGACTCTCTTTTTCCTTTGGAGCCAGTTTTAAACATTCATCAGCACACCACTGCCGCCCCCTCCTCTTGGTACCACCACCACTCCATTCTTTTCAAGAAAGGGAAGCTGAAACCTGAACAGAGCAAATGAGCGGGCACTTTGGAAAAATTCCAAGAAAGTCACCGTTGGGTGGGACTCAAACTGCCTAGCCTTCTGGAAAAATCTCTCTTACTGCTCAGAGACACCTCATTGAATAAAGCTACACCAATTAGGTTCCTGAGATAATTCTCCTACCAGCTGGAAGAAAAATGACCTTCACAAGAAGGGTGCCCTTTAAATACAGACTTGGAAGTCAGAACGAAATATCTATAATTCCTCCCCGATTTTCACCTCTTCTGATTCACATTAAAAACCAAAACAAAACCACAGCCGCGATAATGACGTTTTTGTGTGACTGAAGACGATTTAAACTCTCTGAACTTCAGTTTTCTCATTTGCAAAGGGGGCTATCAGTTCCCTTCTAGAGTTGATATTGAGAGAAATAAAAGCCAAGGCACAGAACAACAATGGACTGCACATTTTAAGTCACGGGTATTGTTTTTGCTGTTGTTATTTTTACGTATCAACCCCAACAGGTTCACAAACAAATGCTCCCATTCATAAAAGCAGGCCACTTAAGGAACTCGAAGCCACAACACAAGCAGCCTAGTTGGAGATGCTGTCTATAAAAAACGAGGTTGCAGAGCTGCTGGAACACTGAAACAAACGTGCTTCCCCATCCTGGCATCTCCCTCTGCTGTTTTCATTCACACTGGCTGCTGGACCTGTTGTTCCTACCTAATGAGTCAACCCAGATGGGGGTTCTAATGTGTGGCCACATGAGTGGCCATGTGTCAGTGTTGCCCACGCCAGTCTCTTATGTCACCCAGAAAAGCACCATCTGCAGGTAAAACGAAGGTTCCCTCTCGAGAGCCAGTGCGGGACGGGATGTCATCAAAGGTGCCTGGCACCGGTGCACACTCAACGGGGGAAGGTTCTCTTTTTGACTGGAGGCAACATTTTGTTTTCTTCAGTTTGTGTTGCTTGGATTAAATGGCGTTGGGTGGAAGCAGGCTTTCAAGCTTCTCACACAGCTTTAAATGACACGGGTGATTTAAAACCGCAGACCAGAAAATCTGCTGTGCAATATCACACTAGGCCAAGGGATCTGCAGAGAGAATTTTTCCAATGGGTTAAGGCCTGATCCAGCAACGAGGTCCAAGATGTCAGAGGCTGGGGGCAGGGTTGGAGAGCAAACACAACTCACAGGTCTTTTGTGTACAGGGACCAGAGGCACGGAATGAAAACACGTGGTGGAACCTCAGAGCTCTGGCTTGTACCTCACACAGACCAGGTGTTAGATACCGACTCACCTCTCAGAGGAGCGTGACCTTGAGCGATTCATTTGACCGCTCTGGGCTTTGGTTTCCTCATCTGAAAACTCAGTGGTCATGAGGAACAAAGGGGATCCTACAGGGAGAGCGCCTGGCACAGTGCATGAGCCGTGGGAAGCACCAGTTCCTTTTAAAACTATCATTGTAACTAGCAAAATAGTGGCTTATCTAGATGCTGCCGTTGGGAAGTAGACTCAGCAAGTCGGAAGATGGTCCCCAAGCCCACCAAGCTAGTTTGCAGAGACCACACTAGAACACAAGACTGCTCACTTTGGTCCATTTTCCAACCCATCGTACCGATACATTTGGACATAATTTAATTCTAGGATACATGTGGATATTAAGTGACAATATCTTCTATACAAAGATGAGCAAATTATCTTATCATGGCTTTGGATACTCCATAAAGATTAACAGTAACAACCACAATATCAGAGCAAGAATAAAGGAAGCCACCCGTTCTTACAAGCCAACCGGAGTCAGACACCATACCGGGTGTTTTACATACAATGTCACGTTCTACCTGGACAGTACTCATAAAAGATGATCATTATCTCCTCCACTATCCTTTGAGGAAACTGAAGTTCAAAAAAATGAAACTATATACTCATAGACTTACAGCTTATAACTAGTATTAGGATGCAAGCTCATGGCTATGTAACTCCAAAGATTATATTTTTATATATATATATATATATATATATATATATATATATATATATATATATTCTTCATAATTAAAGTCAACTCTGGTCACCAGCAAATGTAAGTGGGGTCCAATGATGACTCATAATCGCATGAAGAGCCCAAACACGAAAAGCCATGCCGGTGATGATGATGGAAAAAGCCACTGCAAGTTTTCTGTCCACTTTATTCATATTTTTCCTACTCACTTATGGTCAGTTGACCAAAGCCAGGTACAAGGCATCAAGATAGCGGCTGAGGACCCAGAGATGGATGATAAAACAGCCCCTGTCCTCGAGGAGCTTACAGTCCAGCAGAGATAAAAGCCAATTTCGCAAATAATAATTCTCATCATACGGAGGCTCCCAGAGTTTTCGAGAGGATGAGGTAAAGGGCAAGGTGAGCTCAGATTGGGAGATGTTGCTTTCAGTAGGATGCAGGGGTCCATCCAAGGCAGGAGTGAATTAAAAGTGGTCCTTAAAAGGAGCACAGCATACAGGAGAGACCTCACATGTCAAGAAACAGAAGTGTGAGCCAAGAGTCAAGGCCAGTGAAGACAGCACAGTGGCTAGAGCAGAAGTCAGTATCTTGAATGTCACCCATTTTCAGCAGGCCCTCCTTAGCATGCTGGTCTCCGGGTAACAAGGCTGGACCATGTTCCGTAGAATCACGGTGTGCTTCTTTGGTATTCGAGTGCAGGCTTTGATCCAGAGCATGACTGAGACCCTGGCATGCAGGGGTGCTCTATAATGGAACTGTGTTCCTGCTGCATATAACTGCACGTGAGTTCACCTGACTTCTTTAGGCTTTGACTCATTTCACAAGTGTAGGTTAGTACTGATGAAGCTTAGTGCCATCTTGGCTCACCCTTGAAGAATGGGTAGGTCTTGGCCATGCCGGGAAGATGCAATGAAGTTTTAAGGTGGAAGAGCAGCTTGGAGACCTGCAGAGGGGTGGTTCCCGGAGAGCGCGTATGGGAATAGTGGGGAGCTAAGTCTGGCTAGAATGCAGCATAGGGAATGAGGAACTACAAATAGATATTTCCAAAATAATTTACTCTAATATCTGCTACTATATAAACAGATGGCCCAGGATACCCCTCCTCCATCACCCAGAGGGTGTAAGTGGGTGTAGTTAAAGGTATCAACTGTGAAATCAAACAGAGCTCAGTTTGAGTCCCCCACTCATCACCTCCCAGCTGTGTGACCTTAGGAAAGTTACTTAACGTTCCTGAGCTACCATTTCCTCTCTTGTTACGTGGAGATAAACAACTAGACCCAACCCATAGTGTTGCCTGAGGGTGACATAAAAAAAGTTTAGCGCAGCACAAAATAAGTCTTTAATAATTACCAGCTGAATTAATGTAATTATTACCATTACTATTTTAATAAAGATAGTTTTGTGGAAGGCATTGTGCTACACTGGGAATGAACAATCTTTGGAGTCCAACCTGGGTGTGAATCCTGGCGCTGCCACCTGCCAGGGGTGTGACATTAGGAAAATCATTTCACCTCTCTGAGCCTCAGTTTCTTCATTGGTCAAAGACGTGTAGCGACACCCCTCTGGAAGGTCTGTTGTAAGCATAAATGTGATACTATATGAAAGGTGCCTACACACCGTGTGTGCTCAGAAAATACAAGATGCTTCAAACATCGTTTTGGACGATGTCACCTGCTACCCGGCTTCCGTTCTGAAAAAACACAAGTAATCTGGTGTGAGTCATATACCATGCATGGGCTATGACAAAGGGTAAGTGGGTACTAAACCTGCATTAAAAACAGCTTGAGAGATGATGGATGTATAGACAGAGATAAACAAATAAACACATTTGCCAACTGTTCTCGGAGAAAGAATCCCTGACCAGTTCTCCCAGCCCTTTCCATCAGAATGTGTCTCTTTTGAAAAGACACCGTTGGGCTTCCCTGGTGGCAGAGTGGTTAAAAATCCGCCAGCCAATGCAGGGGACACGGGTTTGAGCCCTGGTCCGGGAAGATCCCACATGCTGCAGAGCAACTAAGCCCATGCAGCAAAACTACTGAGCCTGTGCTCTAGAGCCCGCGAGCCACAACTACTGAACCCGCGTGCCACAACTACTGAAGCCCGTGCGCCTAGAGCCCGTGCTTTGAAACAAGAGAAGCCACCACAATGAGAAGCCCGCGCACTGCAACAAAGAGTAGCCCCCGCTCGCCGCAGCTAGAGAAAGCCTGAACGCAGCAACAAAGACCCAACACAACTAAAAATAAATAATAAATAAAACTTTTTTAAATAGAAAAGACACAGTCATCACCTTGGTTAATTGTCTTCTATCAGCTGCTATGCCTCTTAATTGCCTTTTTTTTTTTTTTGCGGCACGCGGGCCTCTCGCTGCTGTGGCCTCTCCCGTTGCGGAGCACAGGCTCCGGATGCGCAGGCTCAGCAGCCGTGGCTCACGGGCCCAGCCGCTCCGCGGCACGTGGGATCTTCCCGGACCGGGGCACGAACCCGCGTTCCCTGCATCGGCAGGCGGACTCTCAACCACTGCGCCACCACGGAAGCCCTTAATTGTCTTTTGATATAGAAACTAACAGGAGCTTGAAGGCATTCTGGAGATTTCAAGGGATTTCCTTGTCTGCGTAGCGATGTCCATTTCCTCATCCATCAAATCTTTATTTCTGCAAAACTGTTCAGACGGAACCACAATAAAGAAGCCCCTTAGCTTCATCTGACTAAGAGATGTGCTCTGTAATTACAATGGGGGAGGCGTTTGAAACCAAAAGATCATTCTATGAAGCCAGCTGTCACCGGAGAACTCCCCGCCAGCTGGCAGTGAGGAGTGGGGTAGAGAGCAAGGACTCAGGGTGGGAAGGACCTGGAGAAGCAGGAGGTTTGCCTCTCGGGTCGGCTGTGAGGCTCAGAAGAGGCAGTGGGTGTGAAGACGACGGTACCATGCCCAGCCAAGGCTCTGCACTCTGGTCATAGTTGTGAATGTTAATACAAACATGATTAGCATGTCTGGACAAGCCCTGGGCTCAGCGTAAGCAAGAAGACCTGGGTCGGGAAGGTTAACAGACAGATGACGCTGTCTAAATGTTAAGTGAATTGAACAAATAGATGAAAGGGAAAAGAATCTCAAATGTTTAGGAGCGGAATTCAGAGGCGGCTTAATAAAGCTGTGACTGAACCCAGGAAGGCTAGCTTGAACCGGAGATGCCCCTCATCCTGGTGGGTAAACAGACTGCTCTTTGATGGGCTGTGTTTGCTCAATCTCTCCCTAAGCAAACTCTCCAACCTCTCTCTCTCTCTCTCTCTCTGTCTCTCTCTGTCTCTCCCTCCCTACCACCAATCACCCTCAACCCCGCCACTTCTCTGACTATAAAGCCAAGGCATCTGCTCTTATTTCTGCAGCCAGGCACCAGCTGCTCAATTTTACTATCAGTTACCTTTCCTTATGTTTTTCCCTTAATCTATAATCAGGGTTCCTTGAGTTCAAAGCTCCAGCTGCTGGTGTAGGCAGTTCAGGGCAACGTCAACCGTCTTTGGGCAGCAATCCACCACTTCCGGTGTCCCCCTTGCCCTTGAAGAGCGGGCAAGGCAAACACCCATCCAACATCTTCAAGGGCAGGGCCTGCAGGAAAGAAGCAGGGACGCTCCAGGCATCTCTGAATCTGCAGACGACGCCATAGAGAACTCACTGCACGGTCGCAATCCTCAACTCTGTCCTGCTGGAAGGTGCTGCCCTGTCCAGAGGCAATGAGTACAACCTCTAGCTGCCAAGCACTGACCCTGCCGTGTGCCACTGCTCAGCCCAAGAGGACACCTTCCCTCTAGGTGCCAGTGAACCACCCAGTATGGGCATCTTCATTTTATTAATAAAGGAGACAGGTTCGCAGAGGTTACGTGGCGTCCCCAAGGCCCCGCTGCTCATAATGAGCTGAGTGGGGATTGAGAACTGCTCCGTCCATCCTCAAAGCCCATGTTCTCTCGCCACCCCGCTTTTTCTTAGCAAGACTTGTATCCTGGAAGCCCCCAAGTTTCAGGCAACCAATCATCTCCAGAGTGAGCTGTCAGCCCTTCTCAATAAATCTGTCATTTTTACTCCTGTGTCCTTGGCATATCATGCACAGTGGGTGCTAAGAAATGTTTGCTGACTTCACGCAGAGTCCCTAAAACATAAAGAGCTGAGAAATGAATGATATAAATCATAAATGCACTGTGTGTATATATATATATATATTATATATATATATTATATATATATATATCATGCCTCTTTGGTATGCATTTTGTCATTTGACTCAGGCATACGGGGTACTAATTAAGGATCTTTGCGTGATTTTCATCTACAATGTGCAAACCCGAAATAGTTTACTTTATCATTTAAGTTCTCAAGAATTATTTCTTGAGAATTATTTCTTGGCCCTACTACCTGCAGGATGACAGAAAACAGTTTCACTTCCTTTTAAAAGCAGGTCTAAAAGTTGTCATTATCTGAGATTACAGATGAGGAAACAGGTTCAGACAGGTTGACTGACTTCCCCAAGGCCACACAGCAAAGAAGCAGCAGAGCTGGGATTTAAAATCAAGGTTTGTCAGGGACTTCCCTGATGGCGCAGTGGTTAAGAATCCGCCTGCCAGTGCAGGGGACACGGGTTCGAGCCCTGGTCCGGGAAGATCCCACATGCCGCGGAGCAGCTAAGCCCGTGTGCCACAACTACTGAGCCTGCACTCCAGAGCCCACGTGCAGCAACTACTGAGCCCGCGTGCCACAACTACCGAAGCCCACGTGCCTAGAGCCCATGCAAGAGAAGCCACCACTATGAGAAGCCCACGCACCGCAACGAAGAGTAGTCCCCACTCGCTGCAACTAGAGAAAGCCCGCGCTCAGCAACAAAGACCCAACCCAGCCAAAAATAAATAAATAAATTTTAAAATAAATTTAAAAAATAAATTCAAGGTTTGTCAGATTCCTTGAACCACATAACCCCATACTACAGAAAGGTCTTCCAATGTTGAGCATAACACAGTCAATCCTTAATAACCTCACACTGATGACAAATGAGTGAAAACTTGAAAAAAAGACTTTACACTTGAGTGACCTGCTGTGTTCCCAAAGCCCTGGATTTTGTTCCTTTGGTTCCACTTCTTTTATAGCAGGTTGAGTTGAAGTTGGGTAAAGAAATACAACAGAATTGCGGCAAGCCCCATGAGAACTCTGAGATGGATACCAGCATGCAGAGGCCCCCTGGGATGAGATATTCTTTGGTGAAAGGATAGCCCCATGAGATGTGGTCAAAAGGTCCTAGAACCCTTGCTGCTCGGGAGTCACATGTGACCTTAGGCAAGTCACCTAATATCTCCAGGTCTTTCTGTCTAGATGTTCACAGTGAGGAGACTGACCTGAAGTCTGAAAGCCAGAACTAAATTCCTGCTCCAATCTGCTGGAGAATCCTTTTGCAGTGCTCTACGCAATCCTGCAATTTCCAGGTGGGGCTGTGATCCATGTTTCTGCTTATTGGCAAGAAAAAGAGCAAAAGGCAGCTGCAACTAACGAGTGTCATCTTGGTCTTCTGATTGATGAGATTCTCAACAGGAGGGATCCAAGCTTGGATTTGTACTTGGGCTGCCTGGCTCTAGGTCCAAGGCTTGGGGCGCCACATCCCGGCAGCCCAGATGACCCCCTACTTTAGTCCAAGAGTGACCCCTTTGGTCTGCAAGGATAAGGGACATTCATATTTCTGCAGAGCCTGGGTGGGAAGACCCATGAGGACACCTGCTTCTCTGTGAGCCAAACTTGATGGCCCAGAATTCTCTCTGCTTCCAGCATTAGAATGATGCTGACACCCTCAGGGCTGAAAAAGAAATATGTTAACATAAGTACATTTGAATGTACTTACAGCCACAGAACCGTATACTTAAAAAATGGTTAAAAGGTACATTTTTGTAATGTGTGTTTACCACGATTTTTTAAAATGGGAGAAAATGGTGTTTGAGAAATTGAACGAGTGAATGAAGAGTTGGGTACTTCAATAACCTCCTGAAGATGTCTCTGCCCTCAGACATAATTGGGCCCCTGTCCCCTGCCATCGCCCCCTTCCTGCCCCTAAAGCATAAACATAAATGTCTTAGTCCGTCATTCAAGCCCTCCCTCAGCAGCGAGGACATTAACCTCCCCAAGGAAGAAAAGGGGAAGGTGCTAATTATGCAACCTTTTCTTATGTTTCACAGTGAACCTTGAACAAACCCCTACTGTGCACTATATGCTGTTTAACATGCAGGGGCTACAAAGTTATTTAAGACGGTCTTGGTGTTCTCAAGCCAGCAGATGTGAAAAGCACCTTGCCTGTCACTTAACGCTGTCATTGATTCCCACTGGGAAGGCCGGCCTGCACTGTGCGGAGCATATGGTGCTAAGATCTCCCCGTGTCTTCACCTATGTGATTCTACAAGACCACCATGAGATACCTCTTCTTATGATACACAGAATACAGACTGAGCTCAGAGAGATGACACCAGCTCTCTCTCCAGCTGGGGAGACGCAGAGCCAGGATTCAATTCCAGACCCACAGTGTGCGGGTCCAGACGTGAGTGACAGACGAGGAAACAGAGAGCCAGAGGATTGAAGTGTCTCCTCTGCAGCCACTGAGGGATGAAGGACCCGTCCCAGCAGCTCCTCCTCTCCCAGGCAGCAGGACAATTCATCTCTGCTTTGACCTCTGAGTGAATGCAGCCAGCTGCAAGGTCCCAAAAGGGACCGCCTCCTTCCAGATCTGAGAAGAAGGAAGGTGCTTTAAACTGTGTCTGTGCCAAAGAGTCCTCCCTCCAGGTGACTTTAAAGGGCCGTTGGTAATCACACTGTTCTTAGAACTCAGCCACGCAAACCCCTGGGAGAGGAGGAGACGTCTGAGAGTGCGGCTGAGCAGGAGACCATGACACTCAGCAGAGACTTCACTTTTAGCACCATGAGGTGGATAATTAAAGAACGACTCAGGGGAAGGACATGAGAAATGACAGAACCGGGGTCCCTCCCCCACAGTCCAGAGTCCCCAGTTCTGCATGACAGGGTTCAGGCATGTCTGCTAGTTAAATAAATGTTACCTGTTTCCTTCACCTACGTCAACATTCGTATTTCCGTATTATTCAGAAGAAGGCTTCCAGACAAAAAGGACACAAAGCAATGCACCATTCCCCCGCACCAATTAACTCCAACTTTGGACAATTTTGCAAATCTACCCTTTTGATGAGTGGATGAGAGCATGGGGGAAAGCGCGATCTCCAAGGGATGTTCTTGAGAACACGAGTATCACACAGCCCACTCCACGTGTGTGCACGCCTGCACACACACACGCGTACTTCTGCACGCACGTGTGCACACATCTGTGATCTGATGAGTAAAGAAATATTGTTGCAAGGAAAATCCCAAGAGAGGAGTATGGAAGGCTGCCACTAGGGACTAAGGTTCCATGGAACACACTTTGGGATTTTTTTTTTTTTTTTCATTGTGAGAAAAAAGGTCTTGATTAGGAATCAGGAAATCTGAGATCCTGAGCAGATTCTTCCACTGCCCAGCTGCCTAACTACTGCAAGGCAAAGTATCCTTTCTCTGCACCCCGTATCCTTATTTATATAGTAAGTAAACTTGAAAGAGTTGATGGGAGAGCAGTCCATGAAATGGGAACAGCCAGTGCAAAGGTTCCATGCCCGACATTATCTAGAAACTGCAAAGAGACTATTATGAGGGCTTCCCTGGGGGCGCAGTGGTTAAGAATCCGCCTGCCAAGGCAGGGGACACGGGTTCGAGCCCTGGTCCGGGAAGATCCCACGTGCCGCAGAGCAACTAAGCCCGTGAGCCACAACTACTGAGCCTGTGTTCTAGAGCCCGCGAGCCACAACCACTGAAGCCCGCGCGCCTAGAGCCCGTGCTCCGCAACAAGAGAAGCCACCGCAATGAGAAGCTCACGCACCGCAACAAAGAGTAGCCCCCGCTCGCCGCAACTAGAGAGAGCCCGCGTGCAGCAACGAAGACCCAACGCAGCCAAAACTAACTAAATAAATAATTAATTTTTTTAAAAAAGAGAGAGAAAGACTCTTACGGCAGGAGGTGAGCCAATGAGGGAAAGAGTAAGTCATTCTGGCTTTATTCATAGCACACTGGAGAACAGAGAGTTAGAACAGAGGAGCATCACAGTCTGACTTACGCTTTGCAAGGACCATCTGGCTTCTGTGTTGTAAGGGGGCTAGAGATGAGCAAGGGTGCCATCAGGGCGTTCAGACAGGGAAGATTAGTGTGAAAATCCAGATGGGACAGACATGACGGTGGCTAGAACCAGCATACTAGCAACAGAGGTGAGAAATGTCATATTCTGCATACATTTGCAAGATAGAGCCAATGAGATTTCTGGATGAAGTGGACTCGAGGTATGAGGGAGAAAGAAGTCACGAACTGCTCTAAGATGTTGGCTTCAACACCTAGAAGGATGGAGTTGACTGAGATGGGGTTGTTTGATGGAAGAGGCTTGGGAGGGCAGGAGATCAGGTTTCTGGTTAGGAGAGATCAAGTTTAAGATGGCTTTTAGACATCAAGATGACAATGGATGGAGAATACCTACTGCACAAGTCTGAAGTATGGAAAAGAGGAGAAATTGATGACATAAACTGGGAAGCCAGTGGCTCATAGGTGGTATTTAAATCCATGGGACCGGGTGACCCACGAAGTGAGTGTAGAAAAGCACTGCCAAATTGGTAAAAAACTGAAATACTGAAAGGAATGTATTTTAAAAATAGACAATAAATATCAAGAGCCATGCACAGTCTTCTATCTGCCATTTATTCTTTGTATTCAGTAAGTACAGCACAGCCTATAAATCCTGGCACCCTCCTGGACCCTTGGGTATCCATTCATCTTCTCTCCTTCCCTCTCCCTCCTCTGTCTCTAACCACCTGAGTCTAAAGATTTATCTCAGTTGGGGCAGACAGAGAGAAGAAATCCCTTTTTGGCATCTATGCCTAAGCCTAATCCTTACTGCTCCATCTGTTTTTTCAATACCCTGCCCTGTGAGAGTATTAGGGACTTTCCCAGCTACACATAAAGGACATTGGTTCCATTTCATTACTGTTTCCTATGGGTCTGGAGCTCACTAAGTCATGTGAAGAGAGAAATCGGTGGTGGATTTGAGCTTTATACAAACCACAGAAACGACCAACCGATAGGATCTGGAGTGTGATGAGAAACGTCTTTGCCACAGTGCTCAGTAAACATCTCCTTCATCATCAGGACCTGGTTCAGATAAGTAACCTCAACCAATGACTAGGAATTCAAATGTGCGAGTGCCAACTACCTGTCAGGCAGTGCCTGCATTCTCCATGCCTAAGCCAAAGGGTGTTCTAACCCAAATCTGATCCTCCCCTACTTAAAACATTTCATACTCACCCCTCCTGTAACATCCTTAGAGGAGAAAGTTCAGACGCCTTAGTCTGCATTTCCACCCAATTGTGCTTAAATTGTGATTTTTCTCTTGGAGTCTGGTCTCGCCAACAGAATAGGAAATAGTGTTGATAATACCGGCTTTGGAGGCAAACAGCCATGAATTCAAACCCTGGCTCTGCCCTGGGATAGCCAGGCATCCTGGCGCATCGGTTTACCCATCTGTAAAATGAACGTAATGATACCTAGCTCATAGGGCTGTCAATAGTATCAAGTGAGTTGATATAGTAAAGGTCCTGGCACACAGTCTGAGCTCACAAAGTGTCACAAGTTACTGAATGATTTCATGCAGGCTCAATTATGTCCATGAGCAGACAAATCCCAGCCCTGATTCCTACCTGGTCTCTGGACTCAGATACCCCATTGCCTCCAGACCTCTAGATTCGCATCATCTCTGGCTGCCTGGTCCTCCTCCTCGACTTTATGTACTAATTCACCCAAGGGGGCAACTGACGATCACTATGACTTCTCTCCTCTGTAACATTACATTAAAGCACCAATTCTTCCCATTCCACTGCTTCAAGACTTTTCAACGATTCTCTGTCCTCACCACTGTCATTATTTTTCCCCACCCCACTTGCCGTCCTCTTTGCTTCCAAAGCATCATTTTTACAACACAAATCACCAAGAAAGTCCCTTACTTAAATGGTTTCTTAGCCCTCCTTGATCGACAAAGTGCAATCTTGCCTCTCCCACTCCATCAAAAACACCACCTCTAGGGAGCACTCTTCAGCAGTGTGGCATTCCCCAGGGATGCCACGATCTCCATCATCCTCAGGCCTTTGCACATGCTGCTCTCAATGACTGAGATTCCCCTCCAGCCTTCACCTGACTAGTAGAACCCCCGTCTTCTGGGTAACGTGTCGTGATGCCTCCTGAGTGAGGAGACGGCATCCCTGTCCTCCCTCCGCACCTTAGTACCTTGTCCATGCTTTTTCGTTCCATTTCTGACATCACTTTATTAACTTACATCTCTTCCTCCCATGGCACACGCTGGAAACCACCTGAGTTCATGGTTCTTTCGCAATGTTCTGCCCCGATTTCCTGGGACAGAGCCGACAAGAGCAACAGCTCCAAGTCTCCAGAATGGGTAAATTAATGAGGGAATAAATAAAGGAACAAGAGGCGACCCTGGGTCTGTTTTACAAGGGGGTAATTTGTGCAAGAGTTGCACGGGAGGGATGCAATGTATACCTTCTTGAGAAAGATGACAGTAGAGAAAGCTTTAATGGGTAGAAAAAGCGGGGGTCAAGAGATCTCCTCCGAGGATTCTACGTATGGAAAGATCTTTTGTCAACGAAGTGTGAATAGATTTGGTTAAGCAAATGCCTCTGGGGTCTGTCAGTCTCTGGCTGGAAGGATTCAATTCCCAGTACATCATCCCCTGATTATTCAAGGAAAACATCCAGAGAGGTGCCAGGCAGCCAGGAAAGGAAGTTTGAGCAGGAGGGAAAAGTCGTGCTCTGTAGCTGTGTTGTTTGCAGAAGTGGAAGCGTTTAAAGAAGTTGGAGGTAGGTGCAGTCATGGTAACATCTGAACACCCTTGTCTGCCCAAGCCAAACAAAACGTGCCTCGTGAAGTAGAAAGCAAATGCGTGGACTCTGGGGTGCGGGCATCCCCGCAAGAAACCCTCCACCTGGCCACCTGCACAATGTGCAAAACTGAGCCAGACTTGGAACCCATGTCAGGCTCTGCTTCCTCCATGATTTAGGCGTACTACATCCCTTGTAGAATTGTGGGGTTACGTGAGGCTATTTGTAATAATAGAGAATTTTATAATTTTCTACTCCAAATAAATTCTGGTTGATTCTAGTGGGTGGAGACATAAAAGTTTCATGGAATGACACTAAAGAGAGTTTTTTCAGAGAGCATAGAATCTCACCCTTTCTGGGAGCACGGCATGCAGGTGAAAGCAAAGTTCTGCCGACTTTTAGGAAGAGCAGCAAAGAACCAGCCTTCCAGGCATGTCTTTTCTTTTCCCAAACAGTAACTGCAGTGACCTGAGTGCCAATTCCTGGGATCTGTGAGGCCATGGAGACCCAGACTTCAGTGACGTGGGAGATTTTTAGATTCCCACAGTTCACAAATGCTCCTCTACTCAAAAGGTGGAGATTCCCTGCCTGATGCCATGAACATTCTTAATCAGTGTTTAATTCCTCTGGGCTTTGTAAAATGCCTTCTGCAGAAGTCTAAGACGAGATGGAACAGAGATTTGAGATTAAACGAGGACTGTTAGGGTGACGATCGTTTCCTTCCTCACCCTGTTGGATGATAAAAGAGCTTCTGGTCAAAGAGTATTCATCTTCATCAGCATTACCAGGGGCTTAGAAGGAAGACACGTGGGAAAAGTCCTTCATTTTCAGGGTGTCCTGTCTATATTATCAAGAGTGAAGTGTTTCCTAATCATTCAAGAACAAAAATGTCATGACAACTGTAAATAATGAAATGCATTTTAATATGCAAAAAATAATAATAATAAAAGAAGCAAAATGTCCCCCAATTGAGCACTGGTTAAATAAGTTATGATGGAGTCCTATGATGGAATTCTTTGCAGCTATTAAGCATATTTTAAAGGGACATAGAGGGTGATGAGAAATGTTCACAACCTGGAAAGAGAGAAAATAGAGAACAAACTAATATATTACATTTTTGTAAAGCAAAACACATGTGCATATGAAATACTGTCTACCTAGTGTAAAAGGAGAGAAAGAGAGATACAGGTAGAAATAGAAAGAGAGAGAGAGGTTCTGATTACAAAAGTGATATGTATATTGAGAAAAATAAGGAAAAGTACAAGGATGAAAATGTCACCATAATTCTTTCACTAGGCAAAACTATATGTGTATGCTACTGAAAGGTGTTTTTTTTAAATTTTTATTGGAGTATAGTTGCTTACAATGCTGTGTTAGTTTCTACTGTACAACAAAGTGAATCAGCTACACATATACATACATTCCCTCTTTTTGGGATTTCCTTCCCATTTAGGTCACCACAGAGCACTGAGTAGAGTTCCCTGTGCTATACTGCAGGTTTCCATTAGTTACCTATTTTATACATAGCATCAATAGTGTATACATGTCAATCCCAATCTCCCAGTTCATACATTTGTTCTCTACGTCTGTGTCTCTATTTCTGCTTTGTAAATAAGATCGTCTATACCAATTTTTTCAGATTCCACATATATGCATTAATATACGATATTTGTTTTTCTCTTTCTGACGTCACTCTGTATGACAGCTATTGAAAGTTTAAAATGAGAAAACGATGAAATGCATTTAAAATTGCTTTTGAGCAACATCTGACAACAGCTGGGAATGAAACCAGAGCAGTTAAGGCCTTCACTCTCTTATATCTTCTACTCTGACCCAAGATCCACTCAAGGACCCTTCTAGAAAAGAAACATCCTACAGTTCAGTATACCTCTATTGACTACAGTGTCTCACGAGTTTCCCTAAAGCTATTATTTCTTTAGATATGTACTGTGTATTGGAAAGCTAGTAAGAGAGTAGATCTTAAATGATCTCACACACACACACACACACACACACACTCACACACAAAATGGTAACTATCTCAGCTGACGGACGTCGGAACTAACCGTATTGTAATCCTTTCACAATATATACATATATGAAATCATCACACATACACCTTAAACTTACACAATATTATACGTCAATTACATCTCAATAAAGGCAGAAGAAAAGAACTGTGGCATTTTCACTTTATAGATTCCAAAAATGAGATAAAGAACAGAAAGCAGAATTTCCCCCATTGAGGCCACTACAAACCAGCATGGAGTCCATTAGGTTTTCCACTGGCGAGGAGACCTCTTCCTGGGAGATCAGTGGTGATGAATTTAAATAACTGCTTAAAATATTAACAGGATCACCCAGTCCAGAGTCCGACCGGGCCAGTGGTCTGCTCCAGCCCTGGCACTGACCAGCTGAGGACTGTCTGGTGCAGAGTTTGCATTGTAATCAGTGGCACAGAAAGGCCAGAGAGGGCTTAGCCCACTTTGGCAGCACTGCCAGGCCTGGCTCTCTAACTAGATGCTTTACAAAAGCACCTCATGACTTCTAATGGAGATCCTGCAAAACAAGCAAGGAAACCGAGAAAGTAACTCGCCCACGGGTACCCGGCTAGTTGCAGAAGACGTGGAAATGGATCCAAGGTCTCTGTCTCTAAAACCAGATCTGGGTCTCTGCTCTTCCCTCTACACCATGTCCGTGACCACACATGCCCTGCCGTTCTCCTTGAGAGGCCTGAGCAAGGACCACGGTGAACACAAAACTAGAAAAGACCACACTATTCAGTGCCTTTCTGTTCCCTTTATTCCTCCAGGAGGTTATTGGGCCCTGTGGGTGGTTCTGAGCTCACCAGAGACATTTTAATCTCTGCGGGCCAACTCTCAGCCCCCTGGAAGGGGCTTTTCTTTACAGATCTGCTGAGCATGTCCTCAGCCAGGGGTTAAGAGGATAAAAGGCTTAAAGCAGCAGGCTTATGAAGTCACGGATTCAAAGGGGAAAAAAAGGAAACAAAAAAAAATGGGACAGGGTAATTGTTAACAGGAATGTGGATTTGCTAGAAAAATAATCCAGAAGGTCCATCTACATAAGTCCTTGGGTCACTGACGTCTGTTCACTCTCCACAGGAATAATTATTTAAAATGCCGTTTTAGTGCTCGCTTCGGCAGCATATATACTAAAACTGGAACTATACAGAGAAGATAGCATGGCCCCTGCACAAGGGTGACGCACAAATTCGTGAAGCGTTCCATATTTCTGAGGTCTGACGATACACACACGTGCGCGCGCGCACACACACACACACACACACACACATACCCCACACCTTGAGTACTGATGTTTCCCAAAGAGGCTTACATGCCTGAATACGTAGCCAAGAAGTAAAACCTAGCAAAGTAAAAATATTTGAATGGAGACTTCTAAAGATGGTGAGAGCTAAATTGCTTCAAAGAAGGACATATTGAGACAAATATTTGAGGGACATAAATCCCTTTATTAGTGTCAGTATATTACTGGTTCTTAAATAGCAGTTTTACTAAACAAGCCACATTTATAATAATTATATTCTTGTTTATCCTCAGTATACTTAAACAGATATTTAAAATAAAAAACTTATCGTGGGGAGAAAAAATGCCATTTTATGGGGAAAGAGAGATCAAATTTTTATGAAAATAATAATCATGGCATTTCACAGAAGGACTCTTAAAGATCATTGAGCCTGGGCTTCCCTGGTGGCGCAGTGGTTGAGAATCCGCCTGCCGATGCAGGGGACACGGGTTCGTGCCCCGGTCTGGGAAGATCCCACATGCCACGGAGCGGCTGGGCCCGTGAGCCATGGCCGCTGAGCCTGCGCGTCCGGAGCCTGTGCTCCGCAATGGGAGAGGTCACAACAGTGAGAGGCCCGCGTATCACCAAAAAAAAAAAAAAAAAAGATCATTGAGCCTATCTACCCTCCCTGTGCTAGATGGAACCCTTGGCTGCAAGTGATAAAAATCCCAAATCAAACCATGTATAATCCCCACTCCCTTGCAAAAGGGTAGGAATGAATGAAAAGGATCACAACATATTTTAATAAGAGAAGTGAAGAAAAGGATTGTTTTTGACAGAACCAGACAAATTAATGAATTGTTCTCTGGCAAAAGCAAAGATAATTGTATTTCTGAGTCTATAAGGCACATCAGGGCTGGTTAGCTAATTTCCCAGGGAGCTTAGCTGTCACTGGGTGTCAGGCCACAGTGGGGATGTCGGGGCATAAACACAAGATGGGATTTTCTTTCAGGAATCACTTAACTTGGGAGCCAACCTTTTTCACTCCAGTAAAGACAAGGCAGGTGAGTTTGTTCTAAGGGGATTTCAATCCTAACATTTCTATGAGCATTGGACCTTCCACGTAAGATCTGACCGTATTGATTATAGTTCTTTTTCGTGCAACTATTCTGTGGGTAGGACAGAATTTATACGTAAAATCATCTAAAACCTCTGAGTAGGGAAAATCTTCTAAATGACCCTGTAGAGAAGACAGGAGGTGAATCTGAACATCAAACAATGAAAACCTTCACTCAGAAAGAAAATCACTTTGATTCAGAGCCTTGCCTGAATTAAGACTGAAAATCAAATCTGAATTCATTTTCAAGGACAAATGTTAGCTCCCTTTCGGCTAACACTGTGAGAAATGAAGGTTCATGCTCTCATAAGCAGGTATGAATTATTAATATATTAATGACTTACACGTATCCAGGCAATGGGTTTTATAATTAATTGTTCACTTAAGCATCTCCTTATGAGAAAATTATTGTCAATGAAGTAATAGCTCCCCTTTTGCTTTTCTGGCTCCCAGAACCCATGCTAGAAAGCGAGGGTGGCATCTCTATAGGTTCCTAGGCAGAGGGCATGTGCTAAGGCATGTGTTAAGATCCAGTCTCCTATTGGGGAAGAGGAGATGTCACAACCGTATAATGAAAGAAGAGATTTATGTCTCCTTTTCTGAATGATAAAGAGGTTCTCGACAACAGACTGGTGTATATGCATTTAGTTCTAATCCAGTCATTCTCAACCTTGGGGTTACCTGGGGAACTTTAGAAAGTGCTGATGCCTGGGTCCCACCCCAGAATTTTTTTATTTTTAAATAAATTTGTCTGGAGCGTGGATTTTCCAGTTCTCCGGATGATTCTAGTACACAGCCTAGGTTGATATTTTCCCAGAAATATTTTCAACAGTGCTTCCTGTGCTTTTCAACCAGAACCACCTGGAGAACATGTTAAAAAAATGGTTTCCTGAGCTTCACAACCAGAGATACTGACTCAGCCCATCTGAGACAGGTTCTGAGACCTTGCATCTCTAATCAGCCCCCAGGTAATGGCGATGCTGTTGGCCCACGGGCCACACACTTTGAGTAGCACTGATTTAAACAGTACACTAGGAATTAGGGACCGTTTTATCTTCATGACTATCATTTAATGAAGATCCATGTGACCCCAGACCTAAGCTGTTCTTGATCTGTCAGGGTGCACCAGGCTCTATGCTGGGCACTGGCCATATGAAGTCACGTAAGATGGAGTCCTTAGCCTGAAGGGGCTTGGATCCAGCTGAGAAGAAGATAAAGCCACACAGGACATCACTATCATTCCCTTGTGCAGCCCAGCCCTCCTCCCATGGCAATCTAAGAAAGTTTGTGGCAGTTGACATTAATATCTCTATAATCACATGTCCAGTAAAAGATACGCTGGGATGAATTCTATAACCCTCTTACCCCCATCCACTTCTTCACTACACTTTGGTCTTTCAGGTTGGCTCTGCTTCCTGACACCGCGGAGCCTTCCGGTCCGGCCCCTCCAGGTCCTCTGCTCGGCCAACGCCCGCCCAGCTTTCAAATGATAGCTTATCTCCTACCAAGACATCTTCTCTGACTCTCTGCCCACAGACTGGCTTCCTGCTTCTGTTTCACAGCACAGCACCCAAATCTGTCTTTGTTATATAGACCGTATCACTCACCAAGGTCATTTTCTACATATGTATCCATCTCCCTCATTAGCTGGCAAACACTTTGAAGGCAGAATATCTTTCATCTGCATCCTTACAGAGCCCAAGCCAATAACGTACGCTTACTAGTGTTTGGGTCATGCGCGTGTGAGTGGATGACTGAATAAAACACATGAGGTACGCTTTAGAAACAGGGAGAAGAGGGGTTCATAAAAACTGGGCTGAGTACAGCAGGTAAACATCGATCAATATGCAGAAGTGGTTTGGAGAGGAGGTTATATTTGAGCGGGAACTCGCAGAGGGTAGAATTTTCAAAGCAGATATTGGGGGGGAGGGTCAATGGTCCGAGTACAGACAGTAAGATAGAAGTTTAATTTCAAACCCTTCAGCCTCAGAGCCCTGGGCTGAGGAGTGAGAAGCAGGCGGGTTTTTAAACAGGGAAACAAATGGTCTCAACAACCCTTTGGGGTAATAACGCTGCTAATAGTGTTAAGGACGGACTGGAAGCCAGGATTTACTAGTCGAAGTGATAATTTAGATAACATCTACTAGACACCAGGTTCCATGCTAGCTGCTCTGCATATATTAATGAATGCAACTAGCGCCATAACCATTCAGATTACCCCACGAGATAGACTTTGTCATCACCATTTTAGAGTGATAACTGGCTTTAAAGGGACATGTTCTTAGAGCCTATAAGTGGCAGAGCTTAGCTTCAAAGCCAGGTCTGCCCCCAAAGCCAGGCTCCCAAGGGCCTCCCTGCCCCTGCCTTTTTCTCAGGATAAGTCTCACTGCCAAGTGCAGCGGTGACAATTCATGATGCTTTAGACTGGTTCCAGGAGATGCTTTTCCTTTGAGAATTCACCTCAGTCAACACAGACCTTGCATAAATGCAAGTTGACTGTTCAAAGCAAACATCACCAAAAAGCACTATGCATTCTGGGACTAGAAAAACTACTGACAAATATAAATGTGCTGTAAGCAAGTAACTCCCTGATCAGGGCAAATCCTCATTCAATATGCTCAGTTCTGTATCCATGCGGCTCCAACACAACATCTCACAACAAATCAAGAAAGGGTGTCTATCTGGGCAGATGGGGTAAATGAGCTATAGCACATTTGTAAAAGAGGCCCACAGACACCACTCATCAACTGGAGAAGCCAGGTGGAACTTGGATGACCACAGTCAAACGCAGTCCAAAGAAGGGCGCTCTCCTCCCTCCGCAAGCCCCAGCTCTGCTTTCTACCATCCCAAGGACAGTATGGGGCACACAATTAATCATATATCCTCACACACCCCCAAAAGGGGCCAGCTTCCCCAAATCCCACCTTCCTTCTCTTTAACGACATCAGGAGATCATCCACTTTCTTTCACCCAGGCCCCCACCTTGCCTACTAGGTCTGGACTGCAGCTATCACATCCCCACGGAGTGCTTGCTAGAAAGTAATGACATTTCACCATCCTCATGGCTCCTGTAGGATTCAGAGCGGAAAATTCCTTGGCCCTTGAGCATCAGGGACCACGCCTGTCACAAACTCCCCTGGCAGAGGCAGAATCCTGGCTGGCACCGTGCCCAGCCTGTCCCCAGCTCCCTATAGGCAGAATCCAGGGGGCTGGGGACCGTTCACGACGAGGTCTTACTGCAGACGGGACCTTACACATCCCAGCACTCCCTCCACCCCCGAGAGGTCTAATCGCCTTCATCCAAAAGATGCCCTTGGGCTTCCCTGGTGGCGCAGTGGTTGAGAGTCCGCCTGCCGATGCAGGGGACGCGAGTTCATGCCCCGGTCCGGGAAGATCCCACGTGCCGCGGAGCGGCTGGGCCCGTGAGCCATGGCCACTGAGCCTGCGCATCCAGAGCCTGTGCTCAGCAACGGGAGAGGCCACAGCAGTGAGAGGCCTGCGTACCGCAAAAAAAAAAAAAAAAAAAAAAAGATGCCCTAGCCTGTTCATGGAGGTATAGCTAAAATGAAAGCCACCCTCAAGCAAGTCTGACCGTACAGTTATGCCCTCATCCACATCGAAGTGTGTGCCTAGATTTCCACACTCCTTGACACCATGAGACAGTAGCATTAAGAGCTAGAAGAAAGCTGTGAGAGTTCTCCTTGCTCTGCTAGATGGACCAGTGGTCCCCAACGGTTAATGATTTGCAGGTTTACCAGTAAAAACATTTTGGGGCCCGCAACCCCAACACATGTATATTTGTTTATAAATCATATACATGTACAGTTCTACTTGTATATAGCATGCATTATAAACACAAGAAAAGGTATTTTAAAAGATAAGAAATGTGATAATTCATGTTTTAAAAATAATTATTTATGTACTGATGGAACACATAACTTTTGTAATATAGACATACACAGTAATAAAATTATATGTATAACATATATATTATATATACAGTGGTAACATATATACAGTAATATACAATCATAAAAATTATATATAATATATTATGCATGTCAAAATACACACACACACACACACACACACACACACACACACACACACACACATATATATATACACAAAGAAGAGTGAATCAGCGGTCTGGTTTTAATTCAGGCTAATTCAACATTAGACTTTAGCAGTGAATGCAGCTAAACGAGATGCTTCCCCAAACCACATAGATCTGGAAAGCAGAGAAGAGCACCACAGTCTTATCGAATAATTCATGATTTCCATATTCATTTTCAACCTCTGCACAGGGCTCTGTGTGTTCTGGATGTGCCATTTTGAAATGCTTTGTCAACGATGACGATTTCATACAAGCTTTAGTCAATATCTGATGGTCCATTTACAGTTTGGAGGAGGTGTACATTATTAATAATTATGGTTACAAATCCATACGTAAGTTCACACATCTCAATCTACTTAGTGTTGGGCTCGGATGAACTGGTGATTCCATCCCAGTGCGGGACTTAGTGAGATCACGCACATAAAATGCCAAATGCAGAGTACATCCTGAGAAAGTAGGAGCAGCTATATTTTAATTGTGTGTTTTTAAAAGTCATTGTAAATTCTCAGTTTTTGAGAGATCTGGGTACAGGTTTTATGATATGTGGTTTGGGGAGGTGGCCCCTAGAAATATTGATCCTACAGACACCTTTTTTATCAGAGCTACCCAGGCAAGCTTCATTTCCAATAAATTCACTTTCCTTTAACACTGACTGACAGATTTAATGGAAGAGGTGCAGGAGGATGAGAGAAATTAACATTTTCTGGTCTTTGTCAATCTATGGCTTATTTTTTCAAATGCACTAAAAGTTTGGATTTTCCACTTGGCAGGAAAAATAATACAGAGTCTTTCCTCATTAACCCCAAATTTCCTATGCCCTGTCCTCACCACCAAGATCTGACAGAGAAAAAACAAAACAAAACAAATATGTAAACAAATACAAATAGCGAAAGCATACTCACCCTCTCTGAAAGAGATCCACATTATAAAATTTATGTAGCTCTACAGAAAACTCAACCGTTCCTTGTACTTCAGACATGATCTTTTTGGTTCATTACCTAAAAAACAAGAGGGAAATGAACAGCTTGAGATCACATCAGCCAAACACAGAGAGCCTGGGCTTCTACAACTGGAACTCAAACAGCACTGACTTAGATGGACAAGGGTATGTGATCAGCGGGACCACGACGTGTCCATTGGACACCATCACCCAGGGGTTCCTATTAAAGGAAAGACGCAGAGAGATGAAGTAACTTACAGGATGTCACACAGCTCACACCTCCAAGAACTGGGACTCAGACCCAGATACACTCATTCTAAAGCTGGGCTAGTTCCCTGCCCTTCCTTACCTGTCAACACCTGGAGGCACTAGCATCCCAGCTACGAGCACGTGCTTGACGGCCAACAGAGCAAGAACGCCCACTCCTCCACTCTTTACTTGTGTGACCTTGAGCAAGCCAACTGAACCTATCCCATCCTCAGTTTCCTCATCTGTTAACAGGAGGACTGGTAACGGCATATAACTCTGATAGACAATGGGGAGATTAAATAAATCTGCCACATAGAGCATTTTGCACATTCCCAACATGCAGTAAAAAGTTCATAAATGTAAGAGACAATGAATAATGATTAATAATGATGAATGAAGATGGTTTTATCATTGTTAGTATAAACGTAGCCTCTAAAGATCTAAGGTGCCTGGGGTGCAAGGATAAATGTGTTTTCTGCTAAGCAGGGGAAGCAGAGGTAGTGGGTGCTATCGCCAAGCAGATGCTGAACCCCATGTGACAGGCTGTTGATTTTCCAAGCCAGGAGACCCTGGGCCAATAATCAGAAGGTTGGATAGGAAAGAGGAAAGGGTACAAAATTAAAATATTCCCAGTCTAGGATGAGAAGCAAATTGACAGGGAGACTCAAGGCAGGGTGGATTTTCTGAGGATATGAAATCACCTAGATATCAGAGATTTGAAGGAAGGAAAAGCACCTGACTTTTACTGAGCATTTACTGTATTCTTGGTGCTGCATATTTTATGTTGAGTCGTCTGATTCTGTCCAAGAAGAATGTTGTGATAAAAGTTCTTGCCCCGTCAGGCAGACAAGGAAAAGGATCAGAGAGTCTCTAACCTGGAGCCCCTTTGTGACTCCAGAATATTCTAGTGGTGTCTACTTTTGGTAACCAGCCTCAGTTTACTACCATGTGTAATGGGACAGTACAAGCTACCTAGGAGGAGGATAGGAGATAATTACTTGCAGGTCTTTGCAATTGAGCAGGCTCTGGGAGAACTAGAAGGTTCTAAATAGGTAGCAGCTGGCATGATCTTGAGGTGGGGAGAGAATAAGAGGGGGGCAGGGGGGTAAGAGGAGATTTGGTCTCTCCTAGCTGGCGAGTGGCGATTGGTACCTAAGACTCCTTTCCAAGCTCCTCTTCTTTCTGCCCCCAAGACGCCCTGAGGGCCAGACCACCATCGCTGGGGTTCAGAGCGCAACTTCACTGCAGCTAATGGGGCCACCAAGAATAAGAGCACAAGGGACTAACGAGGCCTTAGGTGCATCTCAGCTCTGGCAAGGGTGCCATCCGGGGCAATGTTCCTAGAGACACCGGATTCCGCATACCACATTAAAATGCAGCAGATCCTAGGACCCAACCTCTATAAATTCTGCAGGATGGAATTTCAAGCTGATGAGGCTGGAAAAGCCAGACTCAGAAAAAGTGCTGAAAACCTGTTTCCCTAACGCGTGACCCATTGAGGTGCTCCCCGGTCCTGCCGAATGCATCGGAGCCAGTCGAGGTCAGAACCCGCCACTCAATTCCAATTCCACGGCATTTCCAGTAAAAGGCCAGTGCAGGGGCCAGCAAACAGAGCCACTCGCTGCTTCATTTCGTTTTTACCTTAAACAGCAACCACTGCATCTCCCCTCTTTCTCACCACCGCACTCAGTCTCAATCCTTAAAACACTGCAGAGCTGGCAAAGACATCTGACACCCTTGCTGTGGTTATCTGTTCCAGTAATGCCCGAAGCCCCCATGATCTCTGCTCCTGGGGGAAGGTTATGGAGGATCAGAGGGAGGGCAGGAACAGGACACCCCTACATCCACAGGCTAAGCACTGTTTGGGGATGTCCATTCATCACTTCACACGCTCCTCAAAACCTCTCTGAGGCAGGTAGTGTTGACTCTGATTCACACGGGGGGGCATCCATGCCACACGAGGGAAGAACACTGACCCGGGAGCCCACCGCTTTGGTTTGCCGGCGCCAGTCCTTACTTGCAGAAGGGCTGAGACTGTGGTTTTCTTCGGGGGTTGGGGGTGGAATTAATGTTTAGAAGAAAACAATGTGTAATACATAGAGAATACTGTACAGAATATTTTCTCCTGGGAAGATGCACCCTGCCCTCCTACTGTTCAGGAACTAACAGGATGCGATCCTGGAACACGCAGATGCGAACACAGCTTCCTGGTGGGGAAGCTGCCTTTTCCTTTTTAATGCCATGTGATTCATTATAGCCAAACACCCAGTAATTCAATGAGGACGATGAGCTCACACTTAAAATATCAGTTTTAAAACTCCACATTGATTTTGCTGGCAACTCCACTAGGTCCACTTTGTAGGAGGTGCAGGAAACTGCAGGAATCCAAAACCACTGGTTTCATAGCACAGGGAACTCTGCTCAATGTTATGTGGCAGCCTGGATGGGAGGGGGGTCTGGGGGAGAACGGATACGTGTGTATGTGTGGCTGAGCCCCTTTGCTGTGCACCTGAAACTATCACAAGATTGTTAATCGGCTCTACGCCAACATAAAATGAAAAGTTTTAAAAGAATCACTGGCTTTGGTCCCAAAGCTCTCCTCGATCTTTCTGAGGACCACAGAGCGCAGTGACCGGGTTCATTTACAGGTGTGGGGCCCAGGCCGGCAGCACCAGAGTCCCTTCGTTACGAAAGCCAATTCTTGGGTCCCACCAGGACCGACTACATCAGAAACTGCAGGAGTGGGCTCCGGCACCTGCGCTTTCACAAGTCCTCCAGGGGATCCCGATGCAAACACGCATCGGAGACCCGCTGGTGCAGAGACGAGAGTCACGGAGTCAGGCAGAGCCGAGTGGGGTCGGTTCCTTGCGAGCTGCGTGCCTTCGGCCCCATCGCTTTGTTCACCTCTCTGTCGCTCTGTTTCCTCCTGTCCAGTCGGGAATAATAAGAGCACCCGCCCCATAAAGTTGTTGACGTGGTCGGCAGAGATCACGTGTTAGAGCATACAGACAATACACGCGTGACATACGCACTGAATGACACACGGCTCACACTCAACACATCCGACACACACACATATCACACTCACATACCTGGTACAGACACACACACACACACACACACACGTACACACACACAACACGTGCATACCCACACACAGTACCCATCAAACACACAAGATGCCCACGACACCTACACAACACACCCCGCCCACACAACACACAACCCCCCACACACCCCAGGCATCTCTGCACTAACTGCCTACCACCAAAGAGCCCCCCATGTTCTAGTGACTTCAGCGCTTCCGTTACGTTTGGTGTGATCCCGATGCGCTCAAGGTCACACAAGCACTTCCTGAGGTCGGGCCCGGGTTCAAGGTCACCCAGAAAAGTGAGTAGTTTCTCCCCACCCGGTGCGGGTCTTTGCAGCCTCACCCTGGGCTATTCCCACCTCCGGGCGCAAAGCTTTCCTCCCCGCTCCATGTCAGAGCTGAGCCTGAACCCACCCCCCTTAGTTCTTATACCACAGGATCTTCCAAGGCCCCATCTCTCCATGGGTACCGCGGGCGGAACGGCAGCGCATTTAAGTGGCTCTGAGGACTGAAGAGTATCACGCACATAAAGAGCTTCAGTCATTTCCTGGCAAATCGTCAATCACTCATCAGTGGAAGCAGTTAGTATTTTTATTTCTGCCTTCAACACTGTTGGCAGAAATTCAAAAGGCCCCTCATGCAATCCAGACCCAAAGCACTATCCCTCTCTCCTTTATTTTAGAGGTTCTGGGGTCCCTGGAGGCCTGGCCTCCGTGTCAATTAAGGTAGAAAAATTGGGGCTTCCCTGGTGGCGCAGTGGCAGAGAGTCCGCCTGCCGATGCAGGGGACGTGGGTTCGTGCCCAGGTCCGGGAGGATCCCACGTGCCACAGAGCGGCTGGGCCCGTGGGCCGTGGACGCTGAGCCTGCGCGTCTGGAGCCTGTGCTCCGCAACGGGAGAGGCCACAGCGGTGAGAGGCCCGCGGACTGAAAAAAAAAAAAAAAAAAGGTAGAAAAATTGTACTTTTTACTGCAATGTTTCTCAACTGTTTCATTAGTTACTTACATTTTCAAAAATGTTTCAGAACATTCACAGTAGCCTCTGAGGAAATTTGTTAGAAATATTAAGGCTATTTTGGAGAAATACCACGATGCCAATACCTCATTAGATACAGCTTGGAAACAAATCCCTTTACAAACACGTCTTCCTTTAAAATGTAATCTTTCTTTTAAGACATTAATCTTCAAAGTGTGTGGCCTTTGAAAGATTAAATGAAAAATGGCGTGTTGATCTTAATAGACATCAGTGTTGACTTTATGAAAAGGGCATGCAAAGTTCCTGTGCTCAAAAGATTACAAGTCAGGGCTTCCCTGGTGGCGCAGTGGTTGAGAATCCGCCTGCCGATGCAGGGGACGCGGGTTCGTGCCCCGGTCCGGGAGGATCCCACGTGCCGCGGAGCGGCTGGGCCCGTGAGCCGTGGCCGCTGAGCCTGCACGTCCGGAGCCTGTGCTCCGCAACAGGAGAGGCCACAACAGTGAGAGGCCCGTGTACCGCAAAAAAAAAAAAAGTACAAACCATTAAGACAAGGAAGAAAACCTAAAAACAATCTGGTGGCCATGGAAGGAAAGAAATGATAACGCCTTTCCCCGTAGGAGTTACTGGACCCCTGGCAGGCTATGGGCTTCCCCAGGTTCTCCCAGCTGTCAGGGGGCAGAGCAAAGGCCAGAACTCACATCTGTGATTCTCACTCAGCACAGCAAACTCAGCCCCAGCCACCTGGCCCCTTGACGTTAAAAAGTATTTTCTTTCCTTCAGTGTAGAAATCAAAATGTGCTGTATACGTTTATTATTTTTCATGTCTGAAGACAACGCCAAAAGAAGCATCCCAGGGCTTCCCTGGTGGCGCAGTGGTTGAGAGTCCACCTGCCGATGCAGGGGGCGCGGGTTCGTGCCCCAGTCCGGGAAGATCCCACGTGCCGCGGAGCGGCTGGGCCCGTGAGCCGTGGCCGCTGAGCCTGTGCGTCCGGAGTCTGTGCTCCGCAACGAGAGGGGCCCCAACAGTGAGAGGCCCGCGAACCACAAAAGAAAAAAAAAAAAAAAAAAAAAGAAGCATCCCACACAGCACTGAGTCCGTATTTCCCTTGGGGTGCTGTGCCCCTCTTAAGCAGCACCTGAAAACGCAGGCATGAAGTCACGTAAGGTTTCACAACCTCATAAAAGGATAACAGACTCGCAAACTCAGGAAGAGCCTTAAAGTACCAAAGGCAAGGAAGCACCACTGCTGCTGGCAGCTCCCAGCATGGAGCCTCCCCCTCCCTGCCAATGCTGGTGGCACTCACCCAGAAGTTAAGCATGTGACCGGAGTGGGTGGCAGTTCATCTCTCCTCCCACCTCCTGAAACACACGTACACAAATGGGCACCTAAGCGTGTGTGCGCGCACACACACACACACACACGTGCACACATAAAATGCATGTGGTGACTTGACCTCTTGGGGAGACAGCAGAATCTTGCAAAGGGCAGCAGCTCTGATTCTGCCAAACGTGGGTCACGTGCTGACCACTGTAGGGACTAGCTGAGTCACGTTAAACCGGGTTTTTCCTCCCGGCTAAAAGCAGCATCTATTTTGCAGGGATTTTTTTTTTTTTCAGATTTGACACTAATGGATATTTTTCCAGTAACATTACGGGTGCTCAAATAATAGTGGATAATATGCTAATATTAGAATAACTAATAATAGTAATAGGAGGTGACACATAGCAAAGACAAGCTTAAGCACCCAAAGAAGTTCGCCCTGGAAGCGGGGACCAGCGGGAGAACCTGGGCTGAGCTGGGCAGACAGCACACTGAGGCACCAGGGGAAGACCTGGGTGGTGTCCAGGGCCAGCTATCAGGACGCAGGGCTTGGGGGTGTTCAGGACACGGCCAGGGTTCCTGGGTCCAGGGTCAAGCTCCCGACTCGCTGGGTCCTGAGGAAGACAGAAGCTGGGGAGGTGGTGACAGCATCTTCCATTCACTGAGGTGGGAGAAGCTTCAATGCAATGACAGAGAAGTCAAGCCGGAGATAATGGACAGTCCCGCCTTGATTGGCACTGATTCCCTGTGCCTGAAAGAGCACCTTCAGATGAAGAGTTCTCCCCAGAAGCTGAAGAGGGCATTCCTGCTTTGGGAACGAGCCTGGAGCAGGGTCCTCAGTGTTCCCTACAATCTGGAGCCTGTGACTTCTAAGGCTGTACGTGCATTACAACGTTTCCAGAGCATTTTGTTTGCAGGACGGCCGTCCACCCAACTCAAGCTGTGTCCTATGAAGATGTCAGCTGGTTTTGCATCGGCGGTTTCTCTGTTTAACACGTTGAAACCATCGGCTTGACCCAGGCATTACGACCTCGTACGTTGAAGTGCAGAGATCCAGAGAGCCCCGCACTGGCTCCTCTACCACCCTCATCACGCACACGAGCAGGTAAGGCCCAGAGCGGAAAGAGCGCTGGCCACCACTGCAGAGGGGTGCGCGCTCAGGACCCGTCTCCCGATTTCTAGTCCAGCGGTCTTACGTTCCTGGTGGTCAGAGTTTTCACATCCGTGATCTCGTCTGCTCATGGAAGGTGCCCCGAGAGGGAAAAAGAGCAGGGGATGGCCTCCCTGATACCTGCATAGTCATGGGGAAGGAAGTGGGTGTGACTGCGATTCATCAGGACCTCAGAAGTTTAGACCTCACGGGAAACTCAGGGATCACTTGGCTCAGCCCCTCGTACTGGGGCCGAGGAAACAGAAAGTCTGAGAGGCTTTGGCGCTGCCTCGGGGTCACAGAGCCATCTGAGAGAAAAGCCAGGAAGGACCTCGGGTATCCGGGTCCTTAGAGTGTGACGCTCTGTGAGGCTTAACACAGACACACCCACCTCTGCTACAGGAGCAGCCTGACAGCGATGCACGTTTAACCTCAGCGCAGCCCAAACTCTTAGCAGAAAAGCCAGGCCCTTCAAACTCTGGGACCTTCCCGCCCTGCCAATCTGTCTTCTCTCTGCCACCCACGCCCACCAGAATCTCTGCAGGCGGCCTCATCAAGGCGCTCCACCGCCTCTGATGGCGTCTTACCTTGTGTGATCCGTTATCTCCAGCAGGTGGCTCACCCATCTCCTGCTCATCTGACCGGCTCCCCAAGCTTAAATGTCCAACACAGCTCCCCCAGGAAGTCGTTGCTGAACAGCCACGCCACCGCCTTCCCAGCACAAGCCCCCGGGGTGTCACACACATGCCGCAACAGCCCTGACCAGCCTGTGTTCTGGAAGTACGTCCATCTTTCAGGTTACACCGCGAGCTGCTTAAAGGAAGGGTAGCCACCGCGCGTTGAGTGAAGAACGCGGTAGTGAAGAGCACGCCGTAACATTTGTGGGACAAATGAGAGGAGGAACGGAATAATACACAAATACAAGAGAAGTTCACATATAAATGGATAAGCACATGAATGAATGAGTTGATTACTCTTCTTTCCAATCAAATAGAGAGCTTCCCTGAGCACTTGGCAGCAGGCCCCCACTTAGGACTTTAAGGGTGAAATGATTCCACGGCTCTCAGTTTTAATGCAAGCTTGAGTCCCTTTTGTCCCCGGGGCAGGAAAAGCAAGGCAGCACAATCCATCTTGTTGGAGAAGATTCCAGAGAGGACCCAGCATCCAAGAGGGATACAGTACCCGATGGCGGCTCCACTGCAGTAGACACTCTATTTATCCTTCCAGAAGCCACAGTGTAAACAGGAGAGGAGGTGAAAGTAAGCCGCAAGGCTCCCACCCAACGAGTCGAGGCTGGCATTTCAGAGGCGCTATCTGTTTGTGCCCCGGCCGTGGAGCTTTGGGACCCGATTCTGCTGGCATCTGTCATTAGCTTCCCAAGCACGGCTATGAGTCAGCCTGCGTCTGTGTTCCCACAAGGACCACCCACAAGATCTGGAAGCACCCGCTGTCAACCTTCTCACACGCGGATGGCCACCCTCCTCCCAGCCACCCTTTCAGCCAAGGTAGAGAGGGAAGGACTTGAAAACGACGTGAGATGATGTTTCCTGGAGCCTCCTGGGGGCTACGAGGAAGGGGAGAAGCAGCCTGCCTGGGCTCTACTTTAAGTAGAGCTGATGCTGCAAGCTCCTCCTTCTCCAGGGCCAGGGGGACCTCCAGGGGTTGGTGCATTGCACCCGGTAAGGCTTCTGTGGAGGCTTCAGCTGTTGGCTCACAGACTCAAAGAGCTGCAGGGGCCCTGGGGCTTAGGAAGCCCAACTACCCATTATACAGAAGAGAAGACTGAGTCCCCAGAGTACACAGAGAGGCAGCTAGGTGCAGAGGAGGTAGCAAAGGCTGGGGCCAAACTCTCACAGCCACGAACCCCGTCCTTTATTAGTTCCTAGTTTGGTGCAGGTGCCTTTTTCTCGGGTCCTCAGTGCTATCATCTATGAATAGGGCTCGTGATACCTTCCCGGCAGGGTTAGCGTGAGAAACCGAAGCATTTACACGTAAAGCATATAAAGTACATATCGCGACATCCAGCACTCAGAAAACACCCAAAGTAGCTGCTGCTGTTATTGACATTATTTTTAAAGTGACAACAGACACTCAATGAACAGTAATTGAGAGAAACAAGAAGCCTTTCACTCACGGTTAGAAATATTCTCCCTTAAAATGAAAGGAGGGGGTTCGTCTCATATTTCACCTTTCCTTGAAAACTGCCCTGCAGGCATGGTCCGGCAAGAAGGCATCCCGGGACGATGGGGAGGAATCCAAGAGGAGATGTGATGGATGGAGAGGATGGAAAGAGGGTGATGGAGGCATCAGTCTGGCCTGGATGCATCCACCATCAAAGGGGCCGGGGGAGACACAGGACTGGCAAAGTTCATTCATCTGCATGACCTCCAAGAGTGACTCCGTTCCTCCCAACCGTGAAAATGTCCCTATCTGTGCTGTCATCTCCTGATCTAGGTGCCAGTGAGGCCAAACATCTTCTCCAGCTCTAGTATAAACAATGCCTTCGCTCAGACCCAGGAGCCCTGAAACCCCGAGGTACCCAGAGTCCATTCTGTTACTTGGACTTTCCACTCAGAGTCGCTCAAGCCAGACATGCTTTGGGCCGGATCCCAAATCCAATGCCTATTTCTCTGTAACCTCAAGGCCAGTGGCTTAATATGGTTGGACCTCAGTCCTCATCAGCTGTAAAAAAAAAAAACATGTCGGGCTTCCCTGGTGGCGCAGTGGTTGAGAATCCGCCTGCCGATGCAGGGGATACGGGTTCGTGCCCCGGTCCGGGAAGATCCCACATGCCGCGGAGCGGGTGGGCCCGTGAGCCGTGGCCGCTGAGCCTGCGCGTCCGGAGCCTGTGCTCCGCAACGGGAGAGGCCACAACAGTGAGAGGCCCGCGTACCACCAAAAAAAAAAAAAAAAAAAAAAAAAAAAAAAAAAAAAAAAAAACCATGTGTCTCGGAGGAGAGGAGTAGATACGATGAGACATAAAGGCAACTGGACCCAGAGCGAGCATTCTTATCAGCTGACGTTTAGGTTGATGGGACCCTGAATAGTTTCCAATTTTCCCATTTATTCATATTCATCATTTATACAAATGAGAAAGGGGTGTATCAGAGCAAAGAAGTAATGGAAGGCACAGAGGTAAAATTCTGGAACCCTGTGATACTGAAGCCCTCCCCGTTTATTTCATTTAATCTTTAAAATTCAAAGTGAAAGGTCATGAAAGTAACACTTTGGGGGAGGGGAGGGGGAGAGGTCATTAATGTTACAGAAGGCAACCTCAGGGATCTAACATCTGTATGATTCTTTTCGAAATACTGATTTTTAACTTCTTGAAAGGTAAGAGCTACGTTTGTTGGTTTGTTCCTTCCTTCTGTCAAAACTCCCTCCAGCACTTTCTAGAAACGCTGTCCCAATCGAGCCGGGTCCTCGCGTTTAGCAAAGAAGACCGTGATCGTCCTCTTGGCCTGGATGTCCACTCTCCTTGGTGTCCATTCTCCCGGCTCTGCCTTTGTCCCCCACTGATCTCTTCACAGCCCCCTGGAGGTCCTCCTCCTCTATCCGTCACACCTTTCCAAGCTCTATGGCTCACCCCGTCCCCCCCTGTTTTGGAAAGTCTGTGTTCACTGCTGTTCCGCCAACGTGTCCTGTCTGGTCAGGATGCCCCAGGCACTGTACTAGGAGCTAGGGACACAGCAATGAGCCATAGGGACACGATCTCAGCCTCACGCCGCCCAAGGGCCAGCTCTCGGCGTGAGCGTCTGTGTCAGGAACAGTCACCCTCGCACGGTCGAGTGCAGCTCGATGCCGGGCAGCAACCAGGCTGGGCCTGTACACCCACCTGTCCCCCGGCCGAGAGCCGTGTGCAGCTCTGTTCCTTCCTCTCCCATCCAGGAGGCCGGCCCGCCCAGTGGCCACCGGGCCCTCACTGGTTCCGTTCATTTATGTAGTTAGTCATACCGACCAGATGCCCCGTGGACCTACCGAGCGCCGGGCGTCCGGCGTGGAGCCTAGGGAACCCATCCAGGGAGCGAGCTACACTCACGGCCTCTAGCCAGCAGTTCAGAGTCTCTCGGGGGAGCCAGGCAGGCGAAGGCTCTACTGGGATGGGGTGCAGGCTGCAGCGGGGCTGTGGCGGCCTCTGCTCCTGCGCGCAGCAGGGGAGACTGGGTGTCCTGCCGGACAAAGGGACGCGCGCGTGTGTGTACGTGTGTGCAGCTTAGGGGCGGGGGAAGTACGGGAGTGTGAAGGGACCCTCAGGGAAGGCCTCAGAAGCCCCGCCGTTTGCCCCCCGAGATACACGTATGTATTCCACGCGGAAGCTGGCCGCTGGTCCCCTCCTCCACCACTGCTCCCCTTGGCTCTCGGCTGGGGGGCACAAGCCTCCACGCCGGTGTCCCTGCTTCTCTTACGCTCGGGCCCCCCCCCCCCCCGCAGGGGTGCCTTCACCCCTCAGCAGCACAGGAACGACGGTCGGTCGTGCCGGGGGAGGTAACCTCAGCCACGCCACCCTCCGAGGGCCTCGCACCTCCTTGGGTAAAACCACACGGCCTCGAGATGCCCCGCGTACGGGCCCCTCCCTGCTCCTTCACGTAGCCCTGCAGGTCACGTGAAGCCTTGGCCTGGGTCTCCCAGTGGCCTCACCCAGCACTGGTCCTCCGTTTTCCGCCTGGTCTCAGCGCAACTATCGTTTCCTCGACAAGCCTTTATTTCCCCCTCCTCACGGCTCCTTTCGAGTACCACCCTCTTCGAGGATATCTGGAGAATCAACTACCCTATGGAATTCTTCATTTGCTTAATTTCTAGATCACCCTCTCAAAATGTCACCTCCAGGGCCTCAAGCCCTCCTCGATTCCTGGGCTGCTGTATCCCAGTGGGCAGCAAAGGGCTTGACCCCGAGACAGCACTCCGTACAGACCCGTCGATGAACTAAAGGTTACAATTCAGCCAAGTCCTGAAGAAAGTACAGGATTTACGAGTGGAGGGTTGAGGTGGAGCACATTTAAAGCAAAGAGGAGCACGGATGCGCGGGGGGAGGAGGCAAAACTTCTGGAACAACTGTGATGGATGCTGGATACTTCACCATTTTCTCTCATTTAATCTTCAACCCCAAACCTAACAGATCAGTAAAAAAACGCCCACGTTTCTGTGAGGGAACTGGTGCTGCAGAAGGCGGCTGTAGCTACCTAAGACCACTCGGCTAATAAATGTCACGACGGTTGTACACAGCATGGACTGGGCTCTGAGTCCCCGGCCAGTGAGAAGGGAAGCAGCTTGGGAAATGGGAATCGGGGTTGTGCTGGGGACGCCGGGCACACAGGGAGTAAGGCTGGAAGGTAAGACCCTGAAGGAAAAATAAACAAGGCAACAGCTGGCAGCATCAAGGATTTGGGTAGCTGCCTCGAAGTGTGAAACAGAACAAACTGGAAACAGCAACCTGCACACCGGCTTGGATACTAATCTTCATAAAATGACAACCTGCTTTTTGGGGCGTGAATTCATCATGAGCTTATGCTTTTTAATTTTTAAAAACCATCTTCCCTTTATAAATGTCTCAGCCACGCCCGCTCAGACCCCCTCTGTGGTCATGATGAGATCCCTGGTTCATTCAATCATACTGCGAATACTGATACGAACTCAAGGCTTAGTGTCAGCAACGCTAGGAGCTACCAGGGAGACGTGAATGCATAAGTCAGGAGTTCGAGACAGGGAGGTAAGACGATAGATAATTATTGTACGCTACGGTCCGTGCGGTAAGGGGACCGTCCAGGAAGCCTGTCCCGGGACGATGGAGGTGGGCCATCACTACCTCACCTGTGTAAGAGGTGGAGGGGAATGGAGCTTACGGAACAGGACCCACACCTGTGAAGGCTCAGCACCGTGAAATGCAATCGCTAAGGTGACCATCTCCCACTCAACCTGACATATTTAACCACACACAAAGTGTTACCTGACATTCAAGAATGAAGAAGGACAAAGAGTAAACGGTTCACACAAACATGCTTGATTAGACAAGATGACCATGACAGAGGTAGCCAGGCAGGCAGTGAAGGGCTGGCACCAGAACCGGACTCTCTAAGTCCTGCCCCCAAAGGGCCACGAGCAGCTGGGGCCCCGGCCTCACAGGGCCTGAACCTCTGTTCCTCCGTGTGGCCTCCCACAGGCCCCAACACCAGTGCTGCTTAGACCTCGGGAGGCAGAGGCCTCCTCTGGTGCTGTGGGATGGCGACAGGGGAGTCTGTCCAGGAGCAGGGCTTCGGGGAGAGAGACAGGCAGAGAGGAAGAGGAGAAAATGCAGTCTGGGATATGTCTGCCTCTCCACCCTGCCATCCTCTCCCTTCTCCTTGTACCTGTTCTCCCCCCAGCCCAGCAGCGGGAAGGCAGAGATGAAATGGGTGAAGCTTGCCAACATGGAGCCCCTCAACGTCTCCCCTGAGACTTTGACCAGGTCACACCCGCCAGCTGCTGCCTGGGAGGCTGCCCCTTCTTCCTGGAGCTCCCGCCACATGCCGGACCCAGGTGGGCTCTCTGAAACCACGACCCCACTAAACCTAAACACCCTCCTGTGAGGATGTGCTGTGATTACCCTATTCCACAGAGGGGGTAGCTGAGGATCCGGGGAGGGGTGACCTACCCAGTGTCGGAGAGTAAGCGATGGAGCTGTGAACCACTGTCACTCAAGCCCCCCTTATCTTTCCCCCAAACTCCAAAAATACCTCCCAGAGGGTCACCTGCCTCCTCCATTCTCCACGCAGAAGCCAGAAGGTCTACTGAGATGGAAATGGACTCATACAGTCCCTACGCTGTAAACCCCCACTGGCTTCCCTTCACCCTTTAAGTAAAATCAAGTCCCTCCAAAGACGTACAAATGGCCAACAAGCACGTGTGCAAGAGCCAACATCATCAGTCACTGGGGAAATGCACATCAAAATCACAGTGAGACCCCATCCACTAGGACGGCTGTAATAAACAAACAAACAAGTAAATAACTGCAAGTGAGCACTGGCAATAACTTGGAGAAATTGGACGCCGTGTCCATTGCTGGTGGAAACATAAAATGATAGTCACTGGGGAACACAGTTTGGGAGCTCCTTCCAGAGATAACACAGAATTACCACATGATCCAGCAACTCCACTCCTGGGTACATACCCCCCAAAATCGAACACAGGTGTCCAAGCAAAAATTTGAACACGAATGTCCATAGCAGAATTACTCACGATAATCTAAAGATGGAAACGAACGAAATTTCCATCAGTGCATAAATGGGTAAACAAATGCAAATGTGTTATACAATGGAATATTATTCAGTCATAAAGAGGAACGCAGTACTGACATATACAGCCACGTGGACAAACCATAAAATAGTGTGCGAAGCGAAAGAAGCCAGACACAAAAGCCCCCATATTATATAATATCTCAGTCACTCTGTGTGTGTGTGTGTGTGTGTGTGTGTTGAGCGCTGCAATATTCCAGCGTGCAGAGAGATGAAAAAGGGAGGCGAGAAGTGGGGGAGGGGGGAGGTGGCTGTGTCTAGATCTGCTTTTTCTTTTCCGTCTCCTTCCACAGCGCTTACAGTGGGGTGGGAGCACGGCTAGGGACCAGGGATGTCAAGTAAGTCACATGGAAACCCTGCCCTTCAGAACTTCACACTTTGAGGAGGAAGACAGAGAAGCAACGGAGGGGATCACTCAGTATGACATTGCAAATGCTACCCAGGGCAACAGGTTTCTGGACACAAGGAAGAAGGATCACCCTCGGAGCAACTTTCCAAGGATCTGGACCGTCCATCAGGGGTCTGGATGGATGAGGAGGGGCTTGGGGGTCTTGGGGGCAGTGGAAGACCATTCCAGAACCACGGAGCCAAAGGCTCCCAGGCCCCCAGCCCTCGCCCCTCTCCTGCACTCCTGCAACCCCCCTTTCTCTCCCAAGCTAAGCTCCTTCTTTCTGGTCTTGGATCCACAGCTATTTGTGAAATGCTGGTTGGCCAGGTGCCTCCCAGTGCGTATCTCACCGCCTGTGTGTCTTCACTCCCATTTGACAGAGGAAGGCCTAGAGGTCAGGACTAACCCCAAGACGGGGCTCTACCTCAGCCCACCCCCAGCACCAGCTCCCTTCCCCACCCCATCAATGTCTTTCAACCTGCCAGCATCACAGAGACCCCACTGATTTCCAGAACATTCAAGCCGGTTCATAGTTCTCACCTCCTTATCTCTGCACTGACTGTTCCTCTGCCTTGACCTAACCTCACCAACCCTTCGACCTCCCAGATTTCCCTCAAGAAGAACTTACATGCCAGCTGCGCTTTGAAATCAAGCGGACTGGTCACTCGGCCCTCGGTCCCTGCCCTGCTTCAGTCACACCCCCTCTTACTCATTACCGCTGTACTATAATGACTCCAACAGCTAATATTTACTGACTGCTCCCCAGGTGTCAGGCCCCATTCTAAGATTTTTTATTTTTTCGGGGGTGTACGCAGGCCTCTCACCGCTGTGGCCTCTCCCGTTGTGGAGCACAGGCTACGGACACGCAGGCTCAGCGGCCACGGCTCACGGGCCCAGCCGCTCCGCGGCACGTGGGATCCTCCCGGACCGGGGCACGATCCCACGTCGGGCGGGCGGACTCTCAACCACTGCACCGCCAGGGAAGCCCTAAGATTTTTTATGTAATTAATTCAATCCTCCCAACAAACCCATTGGTAAATACTATTATGATCATTCCCATTTTACAGAGGAGACACAGATAGGTTAAGCAACTTGCCTGAGGGTCACACAGCTAAATGTAAAGCACAACCTGGATTACAATCAAGGAGGTGCACCTGTGGTCCCGGCTTCTTGCTCAGGGCCTCTAGCAGTAACTGCACAGGAAGGAAGGATGCTCACCTGTCTGACCCAGCACCTAGCCCAGGAGGCAGTGCAGGATGTGGGGTGAATAGGCCTGGATATTCATTCGTTCACAGGGAGCTGGGTCGCACATGGAAAGCACCTTGCATAGTCACACATTCAAATGCAGTTTGGAGTGTAAGCCTCTCATTTGAGTGAATATTTGCCCTTCTTGTCTTTGCAAACTGCTCTTTCATCTTCTGGCCCCCGGCCCAGGAACCCCTCTCACTCATTCTAGCTTCTATGCCCGACTTGCATGTACCTCCAGGCAACTCTCTAGGCCAGAAGAACTAAGTAGCACTTTGCTATGTGTGAAGATGCTAGTTAAGTAGAGTAATTCACTAAATTACTGAAGTGTGCATGGAGCCAACAGTGGGAGGGGAGCCGGGAGGAGAAGGCATCTGAGAGCAGGAGGGGAATAAATCCTGTATTTGCTGCAAGCGCCCCACATTTCTGGAACTCAGGGTCACTGTGAACACTCCCCATCAGCCTGCCCGCCTCTCCTCTCCCCCTCAAAGTCACAGAGCCAAGTTACTCTGATGTCCACTGCCGTGGGGTTTTTCTGAGCCAAACAGGAAAAGAACAGTGTTTTAGAATTAGACCTGAGTTTGAATGCCTCCACTTTTTAGGTCACTTTGTGACCTTAGGAAAATAGCCTAACATCTTCCAAGCTTCTAGGTTTTTATCTGTAAAATGGGTCTGGGGGGAATTAGATCAGCACAAGACAGTCCTGGCACAAGCAAGGGGCAGTGTGCTAAGCCTTGCTTTCTCTTCCCTGTGCCAAGCTCTCTACCCCTCTTTTCTCCTCTCCAGACCTCTGGAAAGGATTTCAAAACTACCTCCCAGACTACGCTCTGAAAATCTTCTTTAACAGGTGTTTCTTCCCTAAAGAATCTCTTGGTTGAATAAATTTGGGAATCACCGGATTACGCAAGGTTAATCCTTGACCCTGAAGGACTTCTCACAATTTTTTACATGCTGATCCTTGGTGTAAGTCTTGAAGGTGGAGGGACTGTGATGCTGATTTGTCCAAAAAAAAAAAAAAAAAAAAAACCACATTTCAAGAGTGTGCTGCGTGCTATGAACATTGTTTTCTATGAACAGTGAACTTACTTCCTGAACCTTAGTTTACAGGCCAGAGGGGTAGATTCACTCGCAGAAAATCCCCTTTTGTCTGAAAGGATAATTATGATTTCAGTGCGGGGCCCTCTGCATGGGAGTGGAGCTCAGTGGGTAGTGCCAGGCTGGAACCTTCAGGCCGTTTACTTTCCAGCCCCTACTGAGCACATGCCCGGTATCTCCCCTCCCTCAACCCATCCTTTGTTCCTTTGCCTTATCTCTTTGTGTGCCTCTCAGGAGTCTCTGATGTCCTGGGGAGCAGGTCAGAGTGTGAGACAAAATAAGTATCTACATGACAATGGAAAGGATGGAGGGAGGGAGGGAGGGAGGGAGGGACGGATGGAGAGACAGACAGAATGATGCAAGAGTCAAAGTGCTAATCAAGGGTTCACACCACCCATACTGGAAGCTAGATCTTCCACGAGCACACATATGCCTGTGACTCGGTCTCTTCATTCATGAAATGGTTTGTTGGGCCGGATTAGGCCAGGCAGGTGACCTGCATGGGTCACTGGAGACCGCGGGTCATGTGACGGACCAGAGAATAGCAGCCCTGAGCCCCAGTGATGGTGGCCTTTGAGCAAAGTAGGCCTGGAGCTGCCCGGTCTATTTTCCAGCAGAAGACAGACATCTTATTTACTGGGTGAAATCTCCTGGTATCAACTGTTGGGAATGAATTTAGTAATTTTCAAAACCGTCTGCCGTCCAAACAGAGCCCATATGTGGAGGGTGTCTGTCCCAGGGGACACCAGCTCGTGAGATGTGGACCAGAGAGTCCTGAGCTGGTCTTTGTTCAATGGCTGCCGTGGGTCAGGCTTCCATGTGCTTTACCACTGCATCCCACTCAATCTCCCATGGGTTCTGGGCGTGGCTACAAATCATTATCCCCACTTGACAGATAGAGGCTCGAGGAGACTAAGTAACTTGCGCATCATCAGAGGACAGAGTCGGAGCTGGGTGACCTTGGATGCCCTCCTTCTGTGAATGGCACACACCCACGGTGCCCCTGTCGTGTTCCCTGTGCTTGGCACTGGCTCTCACTCAGCCCACAGGAGCCCGGAGAGGGTCGGGGTTCCAACTTTACCCAGCTCACTGAGGTTCAGTGAGGGCCCAGGGCCAGTGACTGGTGGAGACAGATCCCAACTCAGGTCTGTGCAAACTGAAAACAGCAGGGCTGGAGTTAGGCTGCTGGCTGTGCACACCCGAGGAGGCTGGTACTTCACGCAATTTCCTGAGAGATGGGGGAGGAGGGCACATACAGCCATTTAAGGCGAATCGTTTAATAGCCTGGGTACAATGAGGTCACTGTGTCCCTGCTCAAGACCTTTATGTTCCTCTATTTCTCTGCCCTTTCCACCCCACTCTTTCTAAATCACCCCCACTGACCCAGCAGGACGTTCCTGATGTAGTTAGTTAATGCCTTCGCCTTCGTGCGCCCCTGTCTGGGAGGGAAATATGCCCTGAATCCCAAGTGTTATTTATCTAATAAGACTGCAGTTACCTTAATTATGTTTCAATGTCTCCACTTGTCCTAGAAATCTGCCTCCACAGCCCCGCCATTTTCTCGGCTCTCTAGCCCCGCTCATGGTCTCTGAGGAATTCCCTGCAGAACTGCCAGCCCCAAAATAGAAGGAGCCCGGCGTAGAGACCGCACACCTGCTGGGTTAGCCTAGAAGGTCTCCTCCTAGTTTGCATTGCAGATGTGCTCCAGTCCAGGCCAGACAGAGGTTGGGAAGCCAAAGGAACCCTAGGGGAGGCGGGGAAGCTGAGGGTCAGCCACACCTGAGTTTACACCCAGGCTCTGCCACCCACCACCTGGGTGGCCTTGGTGCCACCGACCTGACCTCGCCGAGATTCGGTCCTATTCGATTGCAGGGTTTGGATTGGGCAGGTCTGAGGGTGAAGCTCATCCTCCCTGGTCTCAGGTGGGTCTCCTTGGGCACAGGTCTCGTTTGCTCAGCAAACATGTACTGAGTGCACGTTATCTGCCAAACGGTATGCTTGACGCTGGACATTTGGACATGAAAGCAAGTTATGGGCCCCTGTGCTTTGTGGGGAGAAAGCAGGAAAATCCCGACTCACAAGGACCTTGATTTTTACCACTCTGCTGCTTAACAAAGATACAAGTTTCGGCGGATTACCTAACGCTGCGGCGCCTCATTTGCATGATCTGCAAAATGAGAACAACAGTCACCTTTTTCCATATGTCTTTGAGGATTAAAATAATACAGGCAAAATCCCCACCAGAGTCTTTGGGTCACAGCCAGTGCTCCACAGATCGAGGCAGTTACTCTACTGGTTTCCTACAAACAGGACGCCGCGGGGCATCAGGGTTGCAATGGCAGCACCCCTGGCGTAAATTCGTGTCATTTATTTTTGTTTATGGACCTCAGTTTACCCATCTGTGCGACGGAAGGGCAGCTCTGCTTCCTGAAAAGAGCACAGGCTTTGGGGACAGACTTGCAGCGGAAGGCCAGCTCTGCCCCTTACTGGTGGTGTGACCTTGGGTTCTGGGACCTCTGTGGGCTCTCTAAGCCCTGTGTGCGCCCTTGACCACGTGTCCATAAGGTAAGCACGTTTGCCAGATGTGACAGGCTTCATTCTCACTGACAGTGGACAAAGGAGAGAAAGTGATAAAATGAGAAGACCGACAGCCGCTTCCCAGCTCTGCTATAAAGACCATATGAAATAGTTTATTCTTGATTGTTTTCGGCTCCATCTGACCTACTGAGTCCCCAGGACCCGGGGATGGGGTGGGGAGGAAGAGGAGGGGACTAGAGCATGAACAGACTCACCGTGTCCTTTCTCCCCAGCATCCAACACAAGCTCTTAGATACTGTGAGAGAAGGCTCCATAAATATTAGTCTATGGATGCCCTCATTTATTTATTCAAAAGAGGTTTCCTTGACTGTCTTGCCCCAGATCCCAGCTAACTTGTGCCGGAGCTGGGGTGTGCAGTCCCCTAGTTTAGAGAGCAGAGCGGTTGATCACCTGACAGAGAATCACCCCCGATAAGATCTGCTCAGAACAGGTATATCCATAGAAACAGCAGTGTGAGGTTTCCAGGGGCTGGGGAGAAAAGTGCTGGTGAGTGACGCTAAATGAGTATGGGCTATCCTTTTCGGGTGATGACAATGTTTTGGAACTGGATAAAGGTGACGGCTGCACAACACTGTAGATGTGCTAAATGTCGCTGAACTGTACACTTCAAGTTTATGTCAAGTTTATGTTATGTGAATTTTCCCTCAATTTAAAAAATACCATTTCCAACATTACACACGCTTGTATCGTGCGACTCGCCTATCCCATCGCTCAGTAAAAACGACTTCATACTGAGAACAATTAACTCAAGATGTTCTGATGTCAGCTCTGATTTCAAGGCTGCCTTCCCCTTCTGGGTTCCTCTTCTTGGTCTGGATTCCACAGATTCGTCTCCTTCTCCCACAGGACAGAGCTTCAAGAGTTTGACATCAGAGCTCATGTCCCCAGAACATTTTCCCCTGAAGATGGCACATGCTGGGATCTTTCATCCCCAGGCAAGAAAGAAACGCTGTCACTCCCTGCTCATCGCGGCCCCCAGATGCCTTCTGGACCAGGCAGGGTGGCCACCTCCCTCCCCTGGACACCCCATCTACTCTCAGAGCTTAAGCAAGTGCCCACCAGCCTCTGGTAGCTCACCCATCCTCGGCCTGGTGACGGGCTCTCCTGGAACTCGGAGGAGATCTCCTGGAGCTCCTCTCCCTCAGCTCCAGACAACGCAGACTCAGAGCAAAGCTCTGCGCCTCTGTCCTCCAAGGGCTGTACGACGCGGGGTCAGCTACTTCACACCTTCTGTAAAACGGGGAAGGGCCACCATCCAGCACCCACCAGGGCTGCAAGTAGTCACGACATAGACACTCCAGAGTGCGGGCTCCTTGGGTCCACACAGATGAAAGGACCCAAGGGAGAGAAGAGGCACTGATTGGATTATCAAGGGTATGAGGTGCATCTACAGCCAAAAAGATGCTGCTAAAAACAGTAGTTCTCCCGTGGGTGATTTCCCATTAAATCTGCTCAGCTTACATATTGAAACCTGGCTACCTTGCTTCCCTGCCCTTGCAGGCCTCAGGTAACTAGGAACAGACACTCTCAGTGCATCGACAAGTGAGCCCTAAGTTTTATTAGAAACGAACCAAGTTCGGAGACCCCAGAGGGAGGGGTCCAGCTCATCAACCTGCAGACCCCACCTCAGGGTGTGGAGTGAAGGCTTGATCTGGGGATAATGCAGACATCAGAGGGTCCTGCAGGTGAGGTAGGAGAGCGGGTGGTGCGGGGAGCAAAGAAGGGGTGGAGGACCTTCCCCCAAAGTGCGGGATCTTTCATTCATTTTAAGGCAACATGTTACGGTAATTATTTTAAGTGTGTGATGAAAAGCTTTTTGAAGCAGCCATCCCAAGTATGCTATTGAGACGTCAGCACTCAGACACCAAGAGAAAATAGTAAAAATGCTTTGTACGCAGTCCTCAGCCCTACTGGCCCCAGCCTCCAGCCTCTACTTCCCTTAATACAACATCTGGTAAATTCCTTGGCAGACTCTTGCTCAAAGACAGACTAGGAGAACAGTATGCACTTTCTTACTAGAACTTGAACCCAGGTCCTCCAAGACTATGGGACAGTTCATTCCACCATACTACCCTGCTGTGGAGATTTCTCAATCTCCTCATTAATAAAATAACAGGAGCAATAATAATATTTTTTTAAAGACACACCGAGTTAGGACTCATCGCTTAGCATCATCTTTATGAGCCCACGGGTCCTTATTGTAAATGGAATGTCCCAGTTAACATCTACTGTCCCGGTAGAATTAGTAACAGGTCCTCACTCATGCTCGGAGGTGGCCGGATATGAAGAAGACACAATCGTGTCCGTAGCAACTCTCTTAGACGTGCCTCGTGAGTGCCACCCATTTACACAGGAAGCAATGGAGGCTCTGAAGGATGAATTATTTCAGCTAAGTGCCAGAACAGCATTCAGTCTAGTTTGTCCAAAAGAGAGGCTGAGTTCTAATCTCTCCCCAGTCATTTCCTCTCAACATGAGTGGCTTTCAGAGAGTAGCCCTACAACCCCCGGGCAGGGGAGACCATCGAGGGAATTCAGGCTACCCAAGCGGGTGGAGCTCAAAGGTTCTCGCACCCCTCCTGTCAGCAGACCAAGCCTCTTCTATTCTACAGAGGGGGTGCGGAGGGCCTCAGTAGGAGCGCCTTGGGGAAAAAGAGTCTATTATTTAAAAAACTAAACAAAATTTCAACTTAGTATCACCAGGACCTGGAAAAATGCTGGGCACAGCAGGTCCCCAGGAAACACTGAATGAATGAATGAATGAATGAATGAATGAACTATAATCAATATCTAATACCTTCCCGGGCTCATGGCTACTTGGAACATGATTTGCACAGACTTCCTGGTGAGCAATTATATTCGTGGTAAAATTCACTGCCAAAACATTCAAGTCAGAATCATCCAACCCCATCTGCAGAGGACAATCACATGGAAATGCAACAAAAGGTCCTAATTACAGAAGGAATCCTTGAGCTCATCCGACCTTGTAGGTAAAAAGTGTACCCTCGGAAAGGTTATAAGCAAAACCATGAATGTAACATCATTACCCACTGAAACTACCTAGCAAACCACATACTTTTTATTTTCTCCTGAAAATCGGCCTTTAATTAGCATGCACCCTCTCTGACTCCCCGATGCCTGGACGTGCCCCATTATACTTACCCAGGGCATAGATAACCCCTCACTGCCTTACTGGCCTTCCCCATCAGGCCAGAAGCCCCAAGAACTTGGTTTTATTCATATCTATTTCCCAGGGGCCCTGCAGAGTACTTAGCACTGTGTAAAGATTCAGTAAATATCAGATGGGTGGATGGATGTTTGGGGCGAAAGAGTCCCCCCTGTGCTGGATCTCTCTGGAATGTGGGCTTCGGGTGTTCTGGAATAATAGCAATACTTGGCTGGGGTTCTGCTTGAGGTCAAAAGGAAGCCTGATGAATGGTGAAGCCAAAAAAAAAAAAAAAAATGGGGAAGCCAGAGATACCCCAGCTCAGATGGGCCTCAAGGAGAACACGGATGTCCCAGACTGGGGGACGTAAGGCAAATCATGCCGCCACTTACCCAGGGCCCTGTCTAGAATGACGTGCTGCCGCATACCAGTTCTGGAACGGCTGGGGGGTAGGACGCAGTCCCAGGGATCAGAGAGCAGGTGGTAGACTTGAAGCCTGGCCATTTCCACAGGCTGATGTGTCTCCCTGGTTTATCCCAGCCTCATCTGCCACCCACCACCTTGAGATGGAAGTGGGAGGAAGGGAGGAATGAAAGGAGGAGGACTGGGAGAGATGAGCCGGGGAAAAGTAGGTCAGACGCCTACTGTTCCAGCAGAACCCAAATGTGGAAAGGATGCTTCCAATCTGAGGAATCCTCTCTGATTCCTTAGCACACGGCTGCTCAGCCCTTGTTTAAACCCATCCGAGACCAGCAACTTTCCACCTTCCAAGGGCGCCATGGCCATTTTCCCCTTGGGCTACCCACAGCCTCACTCCATACTCAGGGGCAGTGATTCCTTCCCCTAATTTTAGACACCTCCGAATCCCATATTCTAAGATGCCCTGGACGTGGGTCCGTGTTACAAGAAGCTGTAATGTTTGTGAACTGCTGTCTTAGATGAAGAACTGAAACACTGGCAGACTACGTGCAGTTTATTGTCAAAAGTCTGGTGACTGAGGAAATTAAACCACCAACCATCCCGAGACCTCTGACAGGATTTCACGGTGCTGTCTGCTGAGCAAGCGGGTTGGCAATTTAGGAAACTCACAAAATGTTTGAGGTTCAAAGGAAGATGCCTTAGGGATCATCTAACTGAGCATATTTTTTACAAAAGTTGAGCCTGGACACTCTTTTACATGAAATATTCATTGGTGTTATATCAGAAGAGATTTCCGTGCTCAACCACGCTTAGGAGAAACTGGGTTAAGCAGCTGTCAAGGCTGCAGGACTTCTCAGAGCCTTCGATAGGATAGTTTCCTCTAGGACACTCCAAGCAAATCTAGTACACAGTATCTCTCTAGCTTCCCTGAGTATGATATTCTTATTTTTGTGGGTTATCGTCTGGACTGATAGGCTACGGTCCACTCTCTGAGAAAAGCTAATAGGATCCAATTCCTCCTATTAAAGAAAAGGAAATTCTCATCTACCAGCTCTGCAACCTTGAGCACATCACTGAAACTTGTTTTTCTTAACATCCGTATTGGAGGATAATTGCTTCACAATGATGTGTTAGTTTCTGCTGTATCACAAAGTGAATCAGTTATACGTATACATATATCCCCATACCTCCTCCCTCTTGTGTATCCCTCCCACCCTCCCTATCCCACCCCTCTAGGTGGTCACAAAGCACCGAGCTGGTCTCCCTGTGCTATGCGGCTGCTTCCCACTGGTATCTGTTTTACATTTGGTCGTATATGTAAGTCCATGCCACTCTCTCACTTCTTCCCAGATTCCCCTTCCCCCTCCCCGTGTCCTCAAGTCCACTCTCTACGTCTGAGTCTTTATTCCTGTCCTGCCCCTAGGTTGGTCAGAAACTTTTTTTTTTTAGCTTCCATATATATGTGTTAGCATACAGTGTTTGTTTTTCTCTTTCTGACTTACTTCACTCTGTATGACAGACTCTAGGTCCATCCACCTCACTACAAATAACTCAATTTCATCTCTTTTTATGGCTGAGTAATATCCCATTGTGTATGTGCCACATCTTCTTTATCCATTCGTCTGTCAATGGTCACTTAGGTTGCTTCCATGTCCTGGCTATTGTAAATAGAGCTGCAATGAACACTGCGGTACATGACTCTTTTTGAATTATGGTTTTCTCAGGGTATATGCCCAGTAGTGGGATTGCTGGGTCGTATGGTAGTTCTATTTTTACTTTTTTAAGGAACCTCCACACTGTTCTCCATAGTACCTGTATCAATTTACATTCCCACCAACAATGTAGGAGGGTTCCCTTTTCTCCACACCCTCTCCAGAATTTACTGTTTGTAGATTTTTTGATGATGGCCATTCTGACTGGTGTGAGGTGACACCTCACTGTAGTTTTGATTTGCATTTCTCTAATGATTAATGATGTTGAGCGTTCTTTCATGTGTTTGTTGGCAATCTGTATATCTTCTTTGGAGAAATGTCTATTTAGGTCTTCTGCCCATTTTTGGATTGGGTTCTTTGTTTTTTTGATATTGAGTTGTGAATCCAAATCAGAAAAGAAGTAGTAAAGCTGTCACTGTTTGCAGATGACATGATACCATACACAGAGAATCCTAAAGATGCTACCAGAAAACTACTAGAGCTAGTCAACTAATTTGGTAAAGTAGCAGAATACAAAATTAATGCACAGAAATCTCTTGCATTCCTATATACTAATGATGAAAAATCTGAAAGAGAAATTAAAGAAACACTCCCATTTACCATTGCAACAATAAAAATAAAATACCTAGGAATAAACCTACCTAAGGAGACAAAAGACCTGTATGCAGAAAAGTATAAGACACTGATGAAAGAAATTAAAGATGATACAAACAGATGGAGAGATATACCATGTTCTTGGATTGGAAGAATCAACATTGTGAAGATGACTCTACTACCCAAAGCAATCTACAGATTCAATGCAATCCCGATCAAATTACTAATGGCATTTTTCACAGAACTAGAACAAAAAATTTCACAATCTGTATGGAAACACAAATGACCCCAAATAACCAAAGCAATATTGAGAAAGAAAAACAGAGCTGGAGGAAGCAGGCTCCCTGACTTCAGACTATACTACAAAGCTACAGTAATCAAGGCACTATGGTACTGGCACAAAAACAGAAATATAGATCAATGGAACAGGACAGAAAACCCAGAGATAAACCCATACACATATGGTCATCTTATTTTGATAAAGGAAGCAAGAGTATACATGAAGAAAAGACAGCCTCTTCAATAAGTGGTGCTAGGAAAACTAGACAGCTACATGTAAAAGAACGAAATTAGAACACTCCCTAACATCGTACACAAAAATAAACTCAAAGTGGATTAAAGACCTAAATGTAAGGCCAGACACTATCAAACTCTTAGAGGAAAACATAGGCAGAACACTCTATGACATACATCACAGTAAGATCCCTTTTGACCCACCTCCTAGAGAAATGGGAATAAAAATAAACAAATGGGACCTAATGAAACTTCAAAGCTTTTGCACAGCAAAGGAAACCATAAACAAGATGAAAAGACAACCCTCAGAATGGGAGAAAACATTTGCAAATGAAGCAACTGACAAAGGATTAACCTCCATCACTGAAACTTTGAGTCTTGGTTGCCTCGTTTGAATTTCCACCTACAGCTACAGACAGAAGTGGAATAACTATAAAATCATGAACAAGCACACGGGAGGCACATGGCCCTCATGTCACCTTTTTCCCTGAGTGATAGCCACACACTTGAAAGGAACCCAACTGTTTACCAGCCCAGGCTCTGAGCCAAATGTTGGTCCCAGAGATGTTTTCACATATATTTTCCCAGCCTTTAGCAAAAAGAAAGAAAAATGGCCTTTTAACCCCAGCTGTCATAGCACTAGGACCTGGGAAGTCTAAGGATGAGAGCCTTTCTAGCTAATGCAGTATTTTCCTACAGAGGTAATGACCAATTGCATTTCCTTTCTCAGGAGCTGGTTGATAAATATGGCTGATGGACAAGAAGTATCACCTCTGGGTAACATGTTTTACGGGAAAGCTTTGAGAGTAAACTCACCTCATCACTCTTGAGCACCGTCTGGCTTAAGAGGATCTTTACAGAAAGTATCAGCTTTCTAGAAACTTGGGCTTGGTTTCCCTGGGTGAGCCCTGATTTTCACAGATATTTATACGGTTCACATGCCAGTCAAGTGGCTTATAAATAGTTACTGAGTGCTTACTCTGTGTGTGTGTGTCCCTGGTGTGTGTGTGTGTGTCTGTGTGTGTGCATGAGTGTGTCTGTGTGTGCTAGAGAGAGAGAAAGAATTGGTGCAGAAGCTCTCCAAACAATAGGGCTCTTGTGAAGAGAAAAGGAGAAGAAAGAGCAGTCAAGAGTTAACTCCTAATTCACTGGGATCTTAGAAGACTGCAGACTCAGAATTACCTGGAACATTTCCTCTAGGACGGAATCAACCCTTCCTGTGGGTGTGACACATACAGGATATTTCTGGTATTAGGTTCCAGGTCCCATAAAGTCGGGACACTAACAGATAAGAGATTTCTTATTTTGCTTGGGAAATAGAATGTGCATTCAAGAAGTAAACAGGGTGGGAATGTAAACTGCTGCAGCCACTATGGAAAACAAAGTGGAGGTCCCTCAAAAATTAAATGCAGAACTAACATATTATCTAGCAATTCCAATTCTGAGTATTCCTATGAAAAGGAGTCTGCTGCTATGAAAAATAAAGTTTCCTCATATTGTTACATAGAGATGATTTGATTTAATCCTTAGAACAACCAAAAAAAAATAGGACTTTTAATCCTGTTCTACAGATGACAAAATTGAATGTCGGAAGTAGCTTTCCAATGCCAATAGAGCCGGGCTAGACCTTGACCTTGTGTTCAGGGAACAGTGACCTTGAAAGTTTGGCCCCTTCAAAACATGCTACACACTCCTCTGTGTCTCTTTCTGCCCATTCCCCTCCCCAAAGACACACAACCCTCAACATCCATCTAGCCATTCATTCAAAAAAATAAATAAATTTCCTGAGCTTTTGATTGGCACAGGGCAGAGGTCCTCAACCGGGGGCAATTTTGCAGGCAATATCTGGAAGTATTTTTGGTTTTCACAACTGGAGAGAGCCACTGACATGTAGTGAGTAGAGGCCAGAGATGCAGCTAAACACAATACAATAATGTCGAGGTTGAGAAATCTTGGACAGAGCGTATATAGTGAAAATTATATGCCAAGAAAATTCTGCATTTTTGTGTGCTTTTCATGTATTAAATTAACCCATCTTCAAAACAGCATTATGAGATTAGTAAAAACACTATTCTACGTAAGAGGAGGAAATGGAAAGCCAAGAGTTCGCTGCAATTGCTCTGGATTATAGAACCAGGAGTTAGACCAAAAAGTCCAGCTTCAGGCACCCACACTCTAAATTGCCCTGCATGGTTGAAGAAGACACTGTCTGTATTTTACTCTGACAGTGGAAGAGGGAAAGTTCTGCAGCAGACACAGTAGAACCGAGGCCAGGATATCTGGCCTGCCACGGTGCACACGGCAGACCTAGAGAAAGCAGACACCAGTGGGGCTGATGTTATCAGGTTGGGCTCCAGGCCCAGGAAGGGTTGAAAGGCTTCTGAGCTGACTTCCTCAGTGGCATAAGAGGATCACGTCCCCAGGACTACTGTAAGTGTTAAATGCAATAGAGTTTGTGTGGCAGGCCGCCTCTCAGGTGGCTCCAGTGATCCATCTCCTGGCATCTATGTCCTTGTGTAATTCTCTCCCAAGACTACAAAGAACCTGGCTCCACTCTGCTTGCCCTCTCCCGTTCTGTGGGATGAGGCCAGCCGCAGTGTTGTAAGTGCCCCACGGAGAGGGCGAGTGTAAAGGGACTCGGGATGTTCTCAGCCAACAGCCCGTGGGACCCAAATCCTGCCAATTAACCCTGTGAGTGAACCTGGAAGGGGACCATCCTTAAAAGGACCGCAGCCCCAGGCAACACCTTAATGGCATCGTGGTGAGAGACCTGGGCTAGACCACCCAGCTAAGCCATACCCACAGGCTTGACCCACAAGCACTGGGAGATAATAAACTTCAAGCTGCTAACCTTTGAGCTCTTTTATTTCACAGCGTAGATAACTAATACGGTGCGTATATCAGATGCTTCCTATGCGCTACTTCAGACCCTCTTGGCCTCATCCAGCTCTGATCCCAGTCATCTCAGGGTTGACCAGTTCTATCTGGACTCCAATCACCTTCATGTATGTGGAATCTGATCTCATCTTGCCTGAATCTTACACCACACCTCTCTCCTCCCACCTACTTTACCCCCATGCACGTCCAGTCTGAAAGTGCAGGGGAGTTAATGTGCTGTGGAACGAACCTTGACCATGAGCAGACAGGAACAATGGATAAATAATCTCCTCTTTCCTGTCACCCAGGATGGGCATCAGAGATACAAGTTATACTGCTTCTCAAACGCTGCTCTATGGCACCTTTGGGAGTATGCACCCAGTAAGGGTAGAGATGGCACCTGGGTATCACCTGCATTGGCTTTCTCTCCTTCCTTGCTTTGTTTCCCTCTTGCAACTTAGAATCACACTCCCTAATACTGTGTGCAGACAAGCCTTTGTCTCTAGTTCTGCTTTGCAGACCAGCTAGGCTAAGATAGACAATGTCTAACACAGCAGGGAGGTCTAGTCAATGGGGACTATTGAGCCTTCTCTATGGATGGTTGACCCCAACTGTGTCCCTTTTCCTTTGAAAGTGTAACAAGTCCATATCTTTTTATTTTGTTCTCACAGCCTCTCATCTTCCCAGAGCACAAAGCAAAATGGAAGACACAGAGCTCTTGGGCAACGGACAGGTTTTGAATCACATTGATGAAGACTTTCTCTCCTGTATGTGTATCTTCTTCCCCCCACCACCACCCTTGCCTTTCCTGCCTTGTTGATACTTCCCAGCTTAGATTTCCTCCATCTCACCGTCTGTTCATACTTCCAAGTCTTTGTTCATCTGTTCCCTCTTGCCTCCCCACTATCTTCTGGTTAATTCCTAAGTATTCTTTTTTTGGGCCGTGCTGCACAGCTCTCAGGATCTTAGTCCCCTGACCAGGGATTGAACCTGGGCCACGGCAGTGAAAGCACAGAGTCCTAACCACTGGACCACCCAGGAACTCCCAATTCCTAAGTATTCTTTTTTTAAAAAAATTATTTTTAATTAATTAATTTGTTTTTGGCTGCATTGGGTCTTCGATGCTGTGCGCGGGCTTTCTCTAGTTGCAGTGAGCGGAGTATACTCTCCATTGCGGTGCACGGGCTTCTCATTGTGGTGGCTTCTCTTGTTGCGGAGCACGGGCTCTAGGCGCACAGGCTTCAGTAGTTGTGGCAGGTGGGGCTCAGTAGTTGTGGCACACGGGCTTAGTTGCTCCACAGCATGTGGGATCTTCCCGGACCAAGGGTCGAGCCCGTGTCCCCTGCATTGGCAGGAGGATTCTTAATGCTGTGCCACCAGGGAAGTCCCCTAAGTATTCTTAATGACACACCTGAAGAGGTATCCTTTCGTGTAATCTAGGACATCTTCCCCAAAGACCCCTGTTTGGTCTAAGCATCCTTTCTTCCAGATCTTGGAAGCACCTCAAGCATCTGTCTGCCTTAAATTATTCATTTTTCTCAAAAAAAAAACCACGACAAACTCAACTGGGGGACAAGAATGAACTCTTTTCTTCTCTAGCATTCTAGTGTGTCACTACTCTGATAAATGATAAATAGAATAAAGAAAGAATGGCAAAGACAATTTTCTCTTGAACACTGTGTTGACAATTTCAACATAAATCTGCAAGCTGCTCATTTCTGTGTTGGAAGAGGGAACTGGCAGAAAAGCACAATTCTTTCAACCACTTCTATACTTAGCCCACAGTTTGCCAGGCCATTGGTGCAGTTCAGCAAAGCCAATGACCTGGCCCTCCTCATGCACTTGTGAGCTTGTGAGATGACGCAGTAAAACACACAGAGCAAATCCGGAGAGAAGGTGACAAGCGTTTTTCACCTCCCTCTTTACCTGGGCTAAGCCAACAGCCCTCACCTCCCGACACCCCACCTCCCATGCTGGCTTTATTTCCAAGAGCTAGAACATCAAGAGTCCAAAGTTCTACAACCTGAGAAATGCGTCTACAGATGGGAACTTTAAAATACTGAGGAACTGCCGTGATCATTTAATAATTCAGTCTACTTAAAATCCCTTGTGGGCTTCCCCTGTGACGCAGTGGTTGAGAGTCCGCCTGCCGATGCAGGGGACGCGGGTTCGTGCCCCGGGCCGGGAGGATCCCACGTGCCGCGGAGCGGCTGGGCCCGTGAGCCGTGGGTGCTGAGCCTGCGCGTCCGGAGCCTGTGCTCCGCAACGGGAGAGGCCACAACAGTGAGAGGCCCGCGTACCGCAAAAACAAAACAAAACAAAAAATCCCTTGTGCCCGTGTGCGCACACACACACACACACACACAGACACACCACAAAACGGGAAGCTCACTAACACCTGAGATAGTTCATTCAGTTTCCACCTAAGAAATGAATACAGAGGATTTTTGATATGTCTTTGTAAGGGTAAGTGACCTGTGACAAGTCCCCTACCCTCTAATCCTCGGTTTCTTCTTCTATAAAATCAAAACCATAATGGGCCCTTTATGGCCTCACACAATGAATGGGTGGTAGTGATGATTACAGGAAATAACATGAATGGGGTAAAACTCGGAAATATAAACAGCTGTTCTCTTCCACGCAGACTGCCGTCCCTGCACTATCTTCCATTCGGGGCCACTGAGCATCCTGCATTGCCCACCCCCAGAAGAGAGACGGCATATTCGAATTGCAGACATAAAAAGAGAAAAGTCGGTCCTTGATTTTAAGTTTCAAAGCAGACTTTTGAATGTAATGGGAAAGACTGCAATTTGAAAGCAAATATTTTGGAGTTTCAAGAGTCTAGGAATTTCAGACTGAATAATAGCTTTAGAACATTATACTGTAATCTATTCTCCCCCCTCTCCAAACTAGAAACTACTTAAAGTTTGATTGGAACAGGGCACTTTGAGAGAGAGCCGAAGAGAAGGCAAAGGTGGCGCGTTCCCTTTAAGAGGCCCCGTGCTCTTCCCACCCTCAAACTTGGCTGGGTGCCCCTATTCTAAAGAGAGAGTGACTCTCCCGATGGCTTGGAGGAATCTCTGTGCAGAGTGTACCTGTACCTCCTCATCCCTGGGTCGAGTCAGGCACACAGCAAGTCCTCAGAGTTTCCCAGGCACTGACTGGTGTCCTATCAAAAGGACCTTAAGGACTCTCCTGGTGGCGCAGTGGTTAAGAACCCACCTGCCAATGCAGGGGACACGGGTTCAAGCCCTGGTCCGGGAAGATCCCAAATGCTGCGGAGCAACTAAGCCCGTGCGCCACAACTACTGAACCTGTGCTCTAGAACCCGTGAGCCACAACTACTGAGCCCGCATGCCACAACTACTGAAGCTCGCACGCCTAGAGCCTGTGCTCCACACGAGAGAAGCCACTGCAATGAGAAGCCCACGCACCGCAATGAAGAGTAGCCCCCGCTCGCCACCAAGTAGAGAAAGCCCACATGCAGCAACGAAGACCCAACGCAGCCAAAAATTAATTAATTAATTAATTTTAAGAAATAATTTTAAAATTTTAAATTTTTTTTTAAAAAAAAAGGACCTTAAAGACTTCATGGAGCCAGACGTCAAGGAAGCCCTGGGGTAAGTGCTGAGAGGTTAATAACTAAGGATCTCATGGGAAGATACAAAACTCAAAAGATGCTGGTGAAGGCAGGTAAAAAACCAAGGACTAAATATCCGATCTCCCAACCTCAGTCCCCACCTCCAATACTGTGGCTTTCTGCAAGCCCAAGAACTTGGCTTCGACCTCACAGAAGAGTGAGGAGAGATTCCGGATTCTATGGTTGTTATTTATGACCTGGAGATGAGGTTCAACTTCAGAAAAAGAGCTACATTTCTTGTAAACCTGAGTTGGCGAGCTATGTCACCATGTATTAAGGGCCTCACACAGTACCTTATCCAGAGCAGGTGTGCAATAAGTAGCAGTTTCCTTCCCTTGATGTTGAACTGACCCTGACCTTCCTGTCATGCTCTACAGTTTAGCTATCTGTGGTGACAATGACAAAGGATTTAATCATAGAATCTTTGCCTGGTGGGTAAATTGCCAGGCCAGCTCTCTCAATATAGAGTTTGGAACTGAAAGCATGGGAGGTTAAGAGACACCCCAGGACACAGCAAGGTAGCAGCAGAAATGGGGCTGAGACAGGTCTCTGATTCATGCCACAGCCCCTTTCATTTCCCAAGAAGCTTCCCAAAGTGCAAAGCTGAAGATGCCTTTGCGGGAGATCATCAGTGATTTAAGTGGCTGAAGATAGAAGGTCAAGAGGCAGTTTATTAGTACAAAGAGCCAATTAAGAGGACATTGTCTCAAGGGGAATCCTTTATTCTCTAGAGTCGAAGAATGAAAGACAGTGATACAGTAACTTACTCTAATCCTTCAGCTCCCTTTAGGCCCATCCCCTGAAAATTGGCTTTATCTACTTACTCCTTTATAGAACATCTCCACTGGCTTCTCGATGTCTGGAGACTAAAGTCCACGTCTTGGCATAGGACTCAAGGCCGTCTCTGATCTCGCTTAAAGGTACTTTCTTAGCCTCATCTCTCACTCCAGCCTTCCAGGCAACCTCCTCTTCCTTCCCTTGACATTTTCTGAGCCATACATCACATTGCATTTTATGAATATTACTTCTCAGGTAGCTTTTCAAAGTATACTTATTATACACTGACTTCATGTAATCTTTGCAATGCTCAGTTAGCCATAGTTTACTCCACTGATCTGTCTCTTACTTCAAAACGTGTCCCACACAAATGCATCCCAAAGCCATGCTGAGCCAAACACGTGGTCATCATTACATTTTACTAAATCTCAAAATTACACACTCCAAGTATTACCGTTAATAACAAGATCTGTCATTGAGTGAGTGAGCCATCACCGCCAGGAGTCCTCCCAAATACTTCAGACTCATGGACTATTGGATCCTTACAATGACTTTGCAGGTGGGGGAGATTAATCCAACATAAAGCTTGAAATGGACTCAGAGAAGGCAAGTAACTTGACCAAAGCACAAACAGAGTAAATGAAAAGTGGAACTGGATCCCAACACACATACTTTTAGGCAACTATATTTCAGCCACAAGCACTCACTTGGAAGCATCGAGGGTAATCGGAAGATCAAACATCACTCTGAATAGGCTCCACATAAATGAGATGTGGTTGTGGAGGGAGTTGAGACAGAGCCCACTCTTGTATTCATAAAAGTGCTGAGAGGGAAGACACTTGTATCCCTTGCAGGTGTGCTCCCTGCGGAGGCCATATTAGAATGCCCATTGTTCAGAAGGACTCCGCTCACCGGCTTGACTGAGCATATTCCATCTGGAATGGCTCTCACGCAAGGGAGACAGAAGGGTCAACTAAGCCTTATTCACACTCTTTAGAGTGTCCGGACACAGGACGAGCATCCGCCTGCCGTGGCTTTCCCATTCTGGCTTCACGCCTTAGAGTGGACCCTTTGACAGACACTGTCCTTGGTGCTGAAGCCACACAAAGGAAGAAAGCTTAGTTCCTGGCGTCAGAGTTGACAGGAACTGGGGAATTTTAGTACCATTTGGTAAGCACAGCACAAAAGGAAGATACGCCTCAAATTATACATCTAAACACTGTGCCAAAAGACCAATAATCAAATGGAAACGTGTTTCACTTCATTTACAATCTTACAAACACAAATTAAAATTATAATATTAGTTCACACTGACCAGATGGCCAAAACGAAAAAGGCAGACAATGCCAAGTGTAAGAGAATGTGAAATGAAATTTTTATGTACCACTGGAGTTAAGTGTAAATTTATATAACCACTTTGGAAAACTATGTAGCAATATTTACTAAAACTAAATGTGCACATACCCGATAATAGAGCTATGTATTATAATTATGTATTAGGTATTCTAATTACAGCTATTACTAATTCTTAGTAATACACTCAACAGCAGTGCAAACACATATATATTAAAAGGCATGTATAAGAATGTTCTTATCATTCTTGTAATACTCCAATCCCGGAAATTACACAAATCTTAGTAGAATGGGTAAATTAACTGAAGTATATTTATACTTGGGACACTAAATGGTAAAACACTACTATAAGCAGCAGTATGGATGAATTGCATAATCGTGTTTGAACAAAAGAAGCCAAATGCAAAAGAATACACACTGTATGATCCTATTCCTATAAAGCTCAAAAACAGTCAAAACTAGTAACCTATGGTGTCTGAAGTCAGGATAGCATCTACCCTTGGCAGTGGTTTTCAGCAGTAACAAAAAAAGCACAAGGAGGATTTGGGGGAGTGTGTATGATGTTCTGTTTCTTGATATTGGTGCTGGTTAAACCGGATTTCTGAGTTTTGGAAAATCCATTGAGATTATGCAAACGTACATTATTTCCATCATTATTTTAAAATTTTCTTCCATGGTACTAAGATGTCGCAGTATGCCTTTCAACTTGATTTTTTCAAAAGTCCTATGTTTTATCCTGACACAAAAACACATATCAAAGACAGAAGTTACATTTTCTGAGCCCTGACCTGTACGACAAGATTATAATATCTACCTTCACAAAGAAGATGTGAGAACTACATTGGAAAACTCCACGGCAACAATTCACCGGCACAATAAATGCTTTGCAGTGAGTGACTGAGAGCCTCAGCAGTGCTCTTACTTTAATGTACTCCACGGTACAGAAAACAATGTAGCAGTCGCTACTAAAGCTGGACTTTTACATATTCTGTAACACAGCAATGTCAATCTAGCTGCAGAATGTAGAGTGTTTAAAGAGGCTTTATATCATCCCCTGGTAACTTCCCATATTTCAATTTATATTGCCTTGGTGCACCTTTCATAACCCCTCTACTCATCCCCAAATCACCCTATGTGTTTCTGCCCCCCGACTTGGCTCTATCTGCTTGGAATTCCCATCTCATCGACCTGTCCAGAGCACTCCTGGGCGCATGGAGGCCACATGCAACCTCCTCAAAGTTCTCTCTCTCTTTTTAACTCTCACACTTTGCCCATCTCTTGATTAATAACAATGCCATCACGATCATAATCAATTGCCATTGTCCACCAACAATGCATCAAGCTCTGGGATAAATGCTTTGCATATATTAATTTATAATCCAATTTGTCCCTGAAACAATACTGATACATTGTTGAATGTAAATAAATAAATTATGAAGCAAATTAACAAGAACCAAGGAAACTGGGCACGATTATCCAATTTTCTAAAATGAGGAAACAAGGGGCTCCAACTGACTAAGTAATACATCTGTCTTACACAACTGGGCAGTAGAGGGCCTGAGATTCAAAAATAGGGCTGGTGGCCTGCGGTGCTAAACGCTCCATCCCAAACTACCTCAGCTTGTCGCTGACTAAGGAAATGATGGCCTTGCAGCATGGCAGGTCCAGACATAAGGCTGTCTCTTGCTGGAAACAATTGTGATTTGTCCATTTACAATCAAAGGAACTGAGGCAGAGATCTATTTCAGTGCCTAGGCCACCGCATCATATTTTATGCTATCGAAGAATCATAAAATTGCAGTCATACATAGGCAGAGGGTCACCTGTAACTGCCAGAGAATCCACCGATATTATCTCATCTGATCTAAGAGGACACAGAATATTCTCAATTTGAAGATGTGTTAACTGGGGCCTGAGAGGCTAAACAGTGGTGGAACCTGGGCTTAGAACCATCAATCTTAATAACTTTATGCCAGGCCCTTTCCACCATAAACCTATCTCCTTAAAGTTTCAGATGTTAGGGAATCTTAGTAGGGATCCCTGCTGATGCCATAACAAAGAGCTAATGAGGTTACGCTTTCCTTTTAAACCGTCAATATTTTGAGATTTATTTTTGCTCCTGCTGTTATGGATGCAGACTTCTACTCATCCTTCAAAACCTAATTCAAATATCTCTTTCCCTCAGAAGTCTCCCCTGATCTTATACTTCCTCATTTCATTCAACAAAGCGTCCCTACGTGCTACTGTGTAGGCGCCACTGGCCCAGGTACAAAGGATTCCACAGTGAATCAAAAGACATACGCCCTGTCCTTCCAGTGCTTATGCTGTTAAGGTGGGACTCTGGTGCATTGCTCTCTAATGCAATTTCCAGCTGTCGTAAATGCTATGAATGAAAAGCACACAGAGCCTTAAAACAGGGAGCATCAGGGCTTGTCTTGGAGGTCAGGGAAGACTTCCTCAGGCAAAGTTCATTAACCTGGTACCATTTGTACCTTCTGTGTTTTTACTCTCTTCACTGCACAGTAATTCATTTTCTATGTTTCCACTACAGTCTACGAGTAACACAAGGACAGGACTATGCCTTATTCACGCCTTGGTTTCATGTCCTAGAAAACTTGGGTGGCCTCTTTATAGGTAGTCAATAGATCTCTCCTGAATTGACTTGTACTATATCATCACCATTATTCCTGTTTTCCTTGTGGCTGCCACCATTATTCGAGAAAAATGTAGCAAGCATCTGAGTGAGCACAAGCCCTGTATGATGAAATCTGTATTAACTGCACCTTTTTTGGCAGCTAAGGGAAGAAAACAGCAATTTGTTGATGCCAAAAAAAAAGAGAAAACTCACCAACTCCAACGACTTTTCTGAAATGCCCATTTGCTTTCAGCTCCTCCTCTCTAGTTCCTTTCTAGAACTTGCATCAGGGCAGCTTTCTGTTGATGACTGTTGGCAAATCCCCTATCATGATCGTGTTTTTTTGCAGAAAGCCTGGTAAAAACCCCCGCTTACAAGAAGGACAGCAGACACAGAGGTGGCATCCAGCCCAGAGAGGAGATCAAAGAAGCCGTCTTGACATGAGACAAAATCTGCTCTGAAGTACTTTAAATATTAGAGCCAGATTTTTTTTTAACATCTGAAAGACTCCTTTCAGAAACCCTCCCCAACCACCATAAAGGACAAAGGCACTGACTGAGACCTGGGAAGATAAAGTTCCAGGACATGAGCAAGCAAAGGACAAAACCGTGTCTTAGGCCCCAGCTCTGTGGGGTTTATATGCAAGAGTTCTCCCACTGTGCCCAGTTATTTTAATTTTTTCCCTTGTACTTTGTGACTTACTCTGTGCAATTTTTTTAATTGTGGTGAAAAACACTTAACGTGAGATCTATCATCTTAACAAATTTTTAAGTGCACAATACAGTATTATGAACTACAGCAGATCTCTGGAACTTATTATTTTTTTTTTTTGCAGTACGCGGGCCTCTCACTGTTGTGGCCTCTCCCGTTGCAGAGCACAGGCTCCGGACGCGCAGGCGCAGCGGCCACGGCTCACGGGCCCAACCGCTCCGCGGCATGCGGGATCTTCCCGGACCGGGGCACGAACCCGCGTCCCCTGCATCGGCAGGCGGACTCCCAACCACTGCGCCACCAGGGAAGCCCTCTGGAACTTATTGACGGAGTATAACTGAAGCGTCATACCCATTGCACCCAAGGTATGAAATTCCAGCTAAGGGAGCACTTTCTAGAGAGGAAAGTTTACAGAGATGGCAAATTCAGTGCACATTTTTACTACCGCATTTAACCCCTTCCAATATCTCCGCAGCTCACCTGGCCCGCCCCATGCACCTTACTCGGCTCCTGTGGTCGCCAGTTCCATCCGTACTGATATCACTACTTACTGATCACCTATGGGCCACACACACTCAGACACTCGACATACACCACCTCTCATGTTCGGACGAACACCGCAAAGACATCTGTATGTGTCTTGGATATCCACTGACACATAACAAAATAACCCCGGAACTCAATGACTTAAAGCAACAACAGTTTTCTTGGCTCCCAATTCCGTGGATAGGAAATTTGATCAGATCTCAGCTGTATGAGCCCACAGTCAGCCCGGGAGTTCTCAGTTGTGGCTGGAATGTGCAAAATAGAGCCTGGCCCCTCTGTCCTGCGGGGCAGTCAGGGTTCGAGTTGGTGCTGGTCCCCAAGAGGAAACATTCTGGAAGGGCAGGGTGGAAGCTGCAGCTCTCTTAAGACCCAGGCTTGAAAGATAAAGGGCAGCACTTCAGCCACACCCTATCTGTCAAGCCAGGTGGGAGGACTGGCCCAGATATAAAGAGAGGAGAAAGAGGTTCTGCCTCTCCATGGAGGAGGGGTGAGGTCACCTTGCAAAGGGTTACAGGCATCTTTGGAAATAAAATCTACCGGAGTCTAATGGTTATGGCCATGTTCTCTGGAGTCAGACATCTCAGCTCTGCCATCAGCTGTGTGTCCCTGAACACATTATTTCACCTCTCCTAGCCTCAGGTTCTTCACCTCTAAAATGGGGATGACAGCAGCTGTGTCACAAGATTTCCTAAGGGCGTAGATAAAATAATCTACAAAATGAGCTTAACACTATGCCCCACACAGAGCAAGGCTCTATAAACAGTTACTAACATTAAAGGAACCATATAATGTATAATCCAAAAAAATAAAATAAAAAAAGGGACTTCCCTGGAGGTCCAGTGGTTAAGACTCCGGGCTTCCTCTGCAGGGGGCATGGGCTCGATCCCTGGTTGGAGAACTAAGGTCCCGCATACCATGCAGCGTGGCCAAAAAAAATAATAAAAATAATAATAAATAATTTATTACCCGGTTCAGGATACATTTGAGAGTGAAAGGGGGAGGTGGCTGCTTTATGTAGTCACATGGAGACAACCAGTATTCACCAGGATATATATTCACCTCCAGCTATTATTATCATTCACCTTTGAAAAAGGGCGAAGTCAAACTCCAACTGAAACTCAAAGAGATTGATAAGCTTTTGCCCAAATTCATCTGCTGGCTTGCACACTGCATCACACACTCATGGAACTCCTCTTCTGTGCCAGGCATGGAACGAGGGAAAACACATCCCTGTCACAACAGAACTCTATCTTCTAGTGACCCAGAGACTGAATTACCAAACAAGTAAATAACTGGTTTCCAGTAATATGGCATTTTAGGAAATGAGTCAGGGTAAAGAAAGAGAAAATGCATTCATGCGCAGGGCTTCACCTGAAAGAAACAGATCATCCTCATTCAATGGCTTAAACGAGTGTTGGCCCGCGGGCCTGTCCCGGTATCCGTTTTTTGTAAAAGGGTTTTGTTGAAGCACAGCCACACCCATTTGTTTACATATTCTTACGGCTGCTTTCATGCTGCAACTGCAGTACGGAATATTTGTAACAGGTCACAGGGCCTACAAATCATAAAAGATTTCCTACCTCTGGCTTAAACAATACAGACACGGAACAAATGTATTTACACCCCCCAAACTCCCCCCCAAACACACACACCATAACTGAAGATTCAGAGAAGGATGGCGTCATGTCCCGGGTCCCTGCTGTCCTGAGGTCCTCAGGCTCCTCCCATCTTTTCATTCTGTGGCTTTCAGGTTACAGTTTTATCCAAGACTGGAGTCCTTTAGGTTTGCAAGGTGGCTGCAGTTATTCCACATATTGACACAACATCTGGAGGAGGAGAGACGGCCCCTGAGACAGCCTCTCTTGGGAAGGAAAAACCAATCCTTCCCAGAGGTCTCTCCACGATGCCCCGTGCCTTGCTGTCTAGGACTGAGTCGCACGTCCTTCCCTGAACCGGCCACTGGGGAGGGAAGGGGACTAACGCCAAGCAGCAGCATCTCTGGCCCTGGCGGTAACACTCTTCTCTCCTAAATCCCGTTTTGGAGAGGACCACACCTAAAAGAACTGGGGGCAACAGAGGGCAGAGTTAGACACCAACAGCATCTGATATGAAGAGCAATTGCCTTCGGGAAAAGGGTCAAAAGTTCCTTTAGAAAGAGTGTTCAGAGAAGGAGTCATAGGACATGACATCTGATCACAGACGTGAAGGATACAAAAGGAACAGATCTTAAAAAGATTACGTGAAAGAGCTTCTCAGGTACAGGGAATTGGTGGTAAGGAGCGGGGCTGGTATTCAAAGCCCCTCGCTCTGGATCCAAAGGCTGTGTGGGGCCCCCAGCACTCCAAGCTGCCCGCTGAAACTGCCCCTGTTCTTCAGCAACCGTCTCTCATATCGTGGTCTTCCTTGAAGTCTCTGGTCACATCCTCTAGAACAGATGTGCTCCCTTGACTCATTCAACCCGTATTGCCCGACCGTTCCTGGAACCTTTCTCCTTCTCCTTGGTATAGAGGTAGGTGTAGACTAGGTTTGCCTTCTCTTCTCCTGTGAGGATGTAAAGTCCTTAAGGTGACCATATCTGATTCAGACCCACAGCTACCATGATAATATCTAAGAGCACAGGCACATAGGACAGTCTTGACGAATGCACACTGAATTACACACGCAGTAGAGATCTGTGGCGTTTGTTTGTCTGCTTCACCTCGTCGGGGGTGAAGGAGCCCCTCGAGACCTTGATTTTCTTGCAACACGGAACGAAAGACAAAGGAATGGAATCCATTCGAGCATCAGTTCGTGGAAGACTTTTATGGGGAAAATACAAACTCAGAAGAGGGAGGCAGGAGGCAGGAGAGCAGTGAGCAGTATCTAGACAGCGAAGGGTGGACGACACGTGTGGAGGGCCTTGAAAAGCATAATAAAATTAGGTCTGATTTTTCCGGCAACACAAAGGCACTGAAGAGCAAACAAAATTGACTGATTACCTATTGTATTTCAGGAACAGTGTAAAAGCTATTTTATGCACATTTCAACCTCATCAAAGAGACTGTTAAATGGCTGAGGGTTGCATGGTGAGAAAATGACAAACGCCCAAGTCTATGAGCTTCCTTCTCAGCCACACGGTTGACTGACGCTTTGAGAATTCACTTCAGTAAGAGGAGAGAGAATAGGTTTGCTGAAGAGTGGGAGAGATAAAATGTCGAGGTACCTGTTAGGAGCTGTTGCAATCAGCCACAACAGAGAAGACGAAGCGTGGCTCTGGGCACTGTTAGCAGAAAATCAATCATACTCGGAAACTCTGTGGGTGAAGAGAAGGAAACAGCTGCACACCACACAAACGCGCCACCTTAGGGAGGTGGGCTATGAGAAGACAGCGATCTTTCCTGCTCGGGTCCCAGTGACTAAGTCAAAGCATCAGCAAAATTGCCCTTGGGATTCTTTGCTCTAACTCTGGGTCCGCGTTCTAAGCTTAGACAAGCTTTAGTCACAAGGACGAAATATTATTAGTTTAGCTGTTTTTCAGCTCCAGTTTTCTCTATGAATCATGTGTGCATGAATCATAATTGCCACTCTTCATATTTTAGAAGGAAATGTATAATTTTTCTTCCCCAAGGAAAAAAAATCAATTGCTGTCTAAATATCAATCTAGTGTTGTTTCTGCAGCCCTTGGATTTTTTCAATTCTGACCCTTCATTCTCTTTGGAAGGGAGGATCATCAGGAAAGTGGGAAAAAAAAGAAAAAGAAAAGGAAAAAGCGACATATATTGAGTATCTGCCCTGTCCATGATTCCGCTCTAGGCTTTCCAAAGTCAAGGTAGATGCAAGTGTTTCCGTTTTGTGGATGAAGAACCTAGAGTCTATAAAGCAATGTCCTGGCCCAGCACCACACACCTCGTAAGAAGCAGAAGAGTAGGATCCAGTTACAGGAGGCAGACACCAAATCCCACACTTCCATGCTCCTGCCTACCTCACCTGGTCATAGCATCAGAAAAGGTGTCAGTGTGACTCCATGATATGGTTTCTTTGGAAAATGACATTCAAAGCTCCCCCCCAATACGGCTCTGACACTTCTTGTCTACTGGCATCTCAGGACACTGCCTTAGCAGTTGGGAAGCTAATCATCTCTGAACCTGTGAACTGTAGGTGAATTGGAGATACCAACCAAGCCTGGTTCTCAGAGTTAACGTGAAATATGCTTGGTTATTAAGTGGGGGTTAGGCCACTATTGCATTATTACCAAGCAGGGGATCCGGTCAGACTGGAAAAAACCTCTCAGCTCCAGGAGAAGTCCTGAGCAGCCCCATCACCTGCCACCGACCACAGGCCCCTCCAAGTACGGTCCCTGCTCTCCCTCCAGGCTCCAGGCTCAGCACCCCCACGATGCCTCGCCACCACTTGGGAAGCTTAGGGTGTCATCTTCATCTCGCAGGTGTGCTGCTTTACAGTAGTATCACTACTTATTCAAATACAGCTATGCTAGGATTAAATCACTTGCTAAAATGCACTAATAACATTATTATAGTAAATATTAATTAGCTAATATAATAACAATATCTATAAATAGCTTAGGCATAAGAGTGCTGAAAGTTTTTGTGTATTTTCAATGACATCATCTCACCCCGTCTCAACTTGCACCGAGAATTAGGTCCACGACAAACGTTTCTAAATAAATCCACACACATGAATCAAAACGCATATTCGAAGGTCACAAACTGCCCTCTACTTCTCAAAATCATTTTTCTAAACCACAGTTTTAGTCACGCGGCCCCTTTGTTTGAAAATTGTAGGGGAGACTTCATATCTGATTCCCCAATGGAACTGAAGTAAGCTACCCCAGTGTTTAGCTGAAGGCTGGGGTCTCGATTCAGCAGATATTGCGAAAGTACCTTGTCAGCACTGCCGCGTTGACCAGGGCTGTTTCAGCTTTATAACACCTGCAACTCCTGGCCTTCGGACTACACCGTATGCACACCCTAACGTACCGGGAGGGCTGGTGTATCCCACTTTGTAATAACAGTGTCATTAAAGAGGCGGGGCTGGTCTCCGAGCCCTTTGCAATCTGATACACAGGGAGCATTTAATCTCATGCTTATCTTAGACATGACAGTTGGGCGTCCGAGAGGGCAATCACGGAACACAGCCACGCCCTTGGTGACAAAATGATGGGAGGACCTATATTCACAAGAAGAGTTCACTGGGCATAACACAGTAGGACCCATGTATCTGACTTGGTGAAAAGACCACACTTAGATGGACATTTCTTCCATTTCTCTGCAAAACGCTCCCGCACTGTTTTTTATGTTACGTGTGTTGTTACTGTGATGGCAATGCCATGTGGAGAAGTGTCTCCCTCTACTGAAATGTTTGTCGAAAGGTATTTATTTGAGTTGGACATCAGGGGTCAAAGTGCCCGCTGGTTTTGCCAGTGACCACCGTGTCCTGAGTACAGCTTTCCTTGAAATGCACATGGCCATCTGGCCTGTGGGCCATCACATCAAGCAGCTTTTCGTGAAATCGAAGACTGAGGTACAGGGGGTTAACCTTGGTCTCACAAACAATTCTGTGAACACAATGCAGGTTGGAAGAGCAAAGGAGCACCCCTGGGTTTACCTCTGGGCAAGGTTGTCTGTAACATAAACGTGTCAGGCCAACATGGGCATGACGGAAAGGGCACTCTTGGATTTCACTGGTATGAGCGGGTTGGAAAATCACAATGGTCTCCAAATGCAAACTTGGTAACCATGTGTCCACCTTGAACAGACAGCACTTACACAGCATGTCCACACAGGTGGGCATATTGGCTTCAGACTGATGTGGCCAACAGACCTGATTAGAATGTGACTTTTTAAATGTAATTTTTATTTTATATTGGAGTATAGCTGATTTACAATGACATGTTAGTTTCAGATGTACAGCAAAGTGATTCAGTTATACAAATACATATATGTATTCTTTTTCAGATTCTTTTCCTATATAGGTTATTGCAGACTATTTGAATAGAGTTCCCTGCGCTATATAGTAGGTCCTTGTCAATTATCTATAGAATGTGACTTTTTATTTTTTTATTTTTTTATTTTTTGCGGTACGCGGGCCTCTCACTGCTGTGGCCTCTCCCGTTGCGGAGCACAGGCTCCGGACGCGCAGGCTCAGCGGCCATGGCTCACGGGCCCAGCCGCTCCGCGGCACTTGGGATCTTCCCAGACCGGGGTACGCACCCGCATCCCCTGCCTCGGCAGGTGGACTCTCAACCACTGCGCCACCAGGGAAGCCCAGAATGTGACTTTTTAAACAGTGTGAGAATGGTAGGAACCTGTCTTGGCATTAAGCAAGCTGGTGACATTATTTAAGGGCTATGCAACCCTGGGAAAATCTTTCACCTTTCTAAGTCTTAGTCTCTTGTTCTCTAAAATGACGATAAGAACCTACTTCATATAGTTGGTGAGAATAACATTTAGTAATGTGTCTCCTAAAGTGTCTGCCCACATGCTCAAGAGCATGGATACCTCCTTCCCTTTGCCTCTGGGACCGCTGAGAACTGAAGGGTAACCTTGGCGTATGGGATGACACATAAGGTTCAACTGCCTTAGCTTGTTTTGCAAGCAAGTTCCAACCTCTACCAATAGCCTCTCATCTCCTTTAACTCCCAACACTGAACTACCATTCTAGGTCAGCAGGTCTGTGATGAGCTGCTATTTCTGATGAGAATGCATTATATTCCTCACGAGTTTAGGAATACAGGGGAAAGTAACAGCATTTGGCAATGATACTGGCAGAGAAACAGAGTCTAGGCATAAGAATTAGACAAACTTGAGCTAAAATCCCAGCTTTGCTACCTTCTAGCTGGAGGACCCAGGGCAAGTTGCTTAAGTGCTCTGAGCCCAGTTTCCTGGACTGTAAAGTGAAGCTAAGCCCCACCTTCCTGCAGCCTAAAATGAAGAAAGACCTACTTCCAGAGGCACTGGGAGGAAAATAATGCAATACTGTCAACCACGGGCCAGGCCTAACGCCTGGCTCATTGCAGGCTTCCGATCAATGGTAGCACAGATATTCTTACACGAACACCAGTATTCCCAAATCATGGATATTATCATTATTATTCTGAAGAGCAGTGGAATTCGGCACTGCGGTCGGTGTGCTCGTGCTGAATTCACCCATCCTCAGAACATCATGGTTTGACTAGTTCAAGAACTTACTTGTGGGCTTCCCTGGTGGCGCGGTGGTTGAGAGTCCGCCTGCCGATGCTGGGGACACGGGTTCGTGCCCCGGTCCGGGAGGATCCCACGTGCCGCGGAGCGGCTGGGCCCGTGAGCCATGGCCGCTGAGCCTGCACGTCCGGAGCCTGTGCTCCGCAACGGGAGAGGCCACGGCAGTGAGAGGCCCGCGTACCACACACACACAAAAACCAAAAAAACTTACTTGTGCCTCAATTCATTCACCTGTAAAAAAAACACTCCAAAGTACGAAAACAGTCACCTTCTTTGTCCGGGAAATCTGCTCATTTTAATTAACCTAAAAAGGTATCTAGCAATTTGTGTTTGTAAAGCACTTTGACATCCTGAGAACAAGGGGCAATTTAAATGCAAAGTTTTATTACAACATCTTTTATGATTATTACTCAAGGGACTCTGAAGTAAGGAGCTCCTACAATTCCACACCTCTCATCTAGGGGAAGGCACTGTATCATCTAGCTGAGGGCTAGGGTCCTGCGGACTTCCTGAGATGTCATGGAACTCTGCTTCCTTAGCAAAAATGTGCAGTACAGTTGGAAAATATAATGGTAAAAAGATAGTAAAAGAAAGGATCATTTGAGTGATTTCAAATACCAGCTCAATTCTGATGCCGCCTAAATCTACAAATCAAGTTCAAATTGCACTCCTATTATTGCATGTGTTTCCTTTTTATGTATGTGGCTTTAGCATGAGGGGAAGGCACCACTCTTATAAAAGACTATAGTATTTTTGGTCCAAGGGACTAGAGGACAGAATTCAGGGCAATTTCAACCTCTGTAAAGTGAGGCAGAAACCTAGAAATGAAAGAAGCAAAGAAAAGAGCCACACCTTCTGTGTATCCATTCTGTGCTAATCTCTGGCTCCCCCCAAAACCATGCATGTGTGGGGCAGACTCTAAGCAGCTGCACTAAGGTTAAAATAACTGAACTGAGATTTGAGCTGCTGCCCCCAAGCCAGAGGTTGCCATTTGAGTTCAGCCAAGTTAATTTCCCACTAAACAAGCCAACCCCCATATACAACAATCACATCCACAAAAACACTCACTGGAAGAATACTGCAGTCCCTAGTGTCTCCACAGCCCAATGTTCCCAATATCCAAGACAGAGTCCAAAATTGTTCAACGTGAGAAGAAATACAAAAACGTGACCCATTCTTAAAAGACAATCAAAGGAGACTGACCTCAAGATGATCCAGAAGTTAGAATTAGCAGATATTAACTATGCTCAACAACATAACGGCAAATATGCTAAGAATCAATGAAAATTCGCTATAAAACTTGCACATCCCTTAGACTTCAAATGAAAAAAAAAAAAAAAAAAAAAGCAAAGACTCCTATAAGGTTGGAAAGTTTTTAATCTCACAAAGATATTAGTTTTAGGAAAGTTTATATTTGGGGGGAACAAAGTATTTGAAAAGACCAGCTACAGAAGCCTGGGAACTTAGTACAATCATTCATTCATTCATTCTTCAGAATATTAGTAAACACATACTAGTTTCCAGGCATAGTTCTAGAACTGACCTAAACAAGTTACCAGCTTTCTTAGACTCACTGTTAAATATTCACCATAGATTATCATCGCTTTGTGTGAGATAATTAGTTTACATGTATAACTGACCACTGAAACTATTGCATCTGGGGGTTTTTTTTGTTTTTTTTTTGGTTTTTTGGCCCCACTGTGTGGCTTTCAGGATCTCAGTTCCCTGACCAGGGATTGAACCCAGGCCGTGGCAATGAAAGCCTGGAATCCTAACCACTAGGCTACCTGGGAACTCCCACATCTGGGTCTTTTTAAACCTTATGAAATGCACCCTATCCTCATAGTCTCCCCCAAAGTTCTCATTTATTGATCTAGGTATCAAGAAGTTGCCTCGACCTGTATTGTGTGGGGAGGGGGGGAGGGTGGAGAGGGAGAATAATGTAATTTTGAATCCTGATTAAGAGGTATGAAAGCAATAAATAAAATAGTAGAAAGTGTGCCAAGGGCAGAGTGGGTGAATTGTTTCCTTCTATGAGTCTATGATATGGGATTTATATCTTACCTTGGGCAATTAGGAATCCTGAAAGACACTGAAATAGCATTAGCTGTCCTCAACGATGGCCCATCCTCACCTCATACCTACTTTATATGGAATTGTGGCTCGTAATATGCATTGAGATTTTGGTTCCAAATCTTCTCCCCACTCCCCAGGAAAAGGCCAGCCCTCTGAGCATGGAGGTCAGGGCTTCATCCCCTTTGGCATATGCCTAGCCTGACGGGCAAGCAGTAGCCCCAAGCAAACACAGGTCCCGCGGCTAGATGAAGCGTAGCAATGACTCAAACCAAGCTTCCTGAGGGCTGCATTTTACTCATTAGCATCTTATGTCTTTTAATGGGACCATCTTCTTCCCCTATATTCGCCACTGAGACTTTGTGGGTGGGCGGGAGAGGTCACTGTGCAAACAGGTTAACAGTGACAGATGTGACTTCTGTTTGGTAATTGGTACCTGAAAACACAAGTGGGCCATCACATGAGCTTGCCTCAGGACATCTCTCACCGGGCCATTACCCTTTAGAAAACACAGATCTCAATTAACTTTCACGGAAATTAGATTATTTCCTGCCTATTTGAAGGTCTTCATTTATCCATGGTGAGCTTTACCAGGCAAATGTTCCAGTGCTTGTATCCACGGAAATCTTTGTTGAGGGCAGATGCAAAATGGTATTCATCCAGACTACAAAGTACCATCACACGAATGATCAATCATCATCCCCTAATGGCCCTGTGTGATCTTTATAAGGGAAATCTACAGCATACAGAACAATAAAAGAAGTTTGAGAGTTAAGTTAACTATGGTGCCATCAAGGGTGAACCAAGGCCTGCCTGATCCCAAGCTCATTCCACTACTCTGTCACCTCAGTACACCAGTCTCACATGCAATCCTAAAGGAAATGTTTCACACAAACCCACAAAACACTAGAGGAGGACTTAATCTTGGGAGAAGGAGCATTTTGGGGCTTCCCTTTGATTGGAGGTCATCAAGAGATCCTCCAGATTCTGTGGATGGGGTGCTGCATAGTAACCAAAAAAGGAGGTAACGTCTTGGTTCAAGCTCTCTATGTGCCAGCGACTCCCCTAGAGGCTTCCCCGCTGCTCGCCAATTTAATCCTAACTCCTTTCCAGGTATGCATTATTGTGCTCTACCTACACCGCCTCCCCAGGAATGGCATGGGCCACAAAGCATACCAACCACAGGGAAGGCAGGACAACTCCTGAAACTACGTGTGTACTTATTATGTGCTATGTGCCAGACATTTTTCTATGATCTGTGGAAATATAATGATGATCATGAACTTGCTCCTGACTTCAAGGAGCTTAGAGTCTAGTGGGGTGGGAAGAGGATGATAGGCTCTACTCAAGTCAAATAAAAAAACTGATAGTTGTTAAAAAGTTCACTATGTGCTAAGCATCGTGGTAGGAAATTAGTGATGTAGTAGCATCAATTTATCTAACGACTCCATGAGGTTGGCTGTAGAGTTCACTTTTCAGACACAGCAGTTGAGATTCAAAGAAGTTAAGTCACTTGGATAAATTCACCTAAGATCTAGGTGTCAGACCTTCAATTTAACTTTCAGACTCTCAAGCCCTAAAGTCTATGCCTAAAATTGAATGATAATAAAATAAATGCAATGGAGATACCAATAGCTTTCTGATGAAACACACACACACACACACACACACACACACACACGTTGACTTGGAAACTAAAAATGAGATAGTAAAGGGCTTCAGAGAGGAGGTGACAATCGTAAGAAGCCTTGATGTATAAGGAGATTATGCACAGATGTGCAAGGGTTAGAAACATAATCACAAGTAGCAGTGAGAACACGAATAGTAGCAAGTAGGCATGAAAGCGTGGGCACGTAAGATAAACTAAGCTAGATCATCAATGGCCTTGTGAATGAACGTGCAGGAGGTTTGGATTTATCCTGTGCGCCATGGTGAGCCACTTAGCTAGAAGAACGACACGTGTTTTTAAAATTTAGAATGATTATCTGCCATCAGTATGAAGGAAGGGTTAAAAGAAAGCACAGGGAAGGAAGGAGATCCGGTAAGTCCTTTAGAAACACAAGCAAAAAATGGTGCAAAGCTGAAACCATGTTGTACTTGAGGGGAAAAGAAGGAGAAATGAATTGTCAGAATACTCAACAGGTAAATAGTAGCAGGAGAGTTGATAAGACTGACTCAAGTTGGAGGAGGAAGGAGATGAAACCAAAAGAGCAATACTACACAAATAAGACTGAGTAGATAAGTACATGCACATAAGAACCTTCAATAAACAGAAATGATCGTTACTAACTCCCACGAGGACCTTCATTACAATGTAATGGCTACTGTATCTCGTGGCCAGTACTCAGCAGAGACCCTAGAACGGCAGGTTTGAATTTTGCCTCCCCATGGCTCTACTGGGGTTATTTACCTTTTGTCACCCAGCTCCAAGCCCACCTCTTTATGCTCTTTGATTCTGGAGCTGGGTCTCTGCAAACCACACTACGAGACTCACCAGTAGGCGGACTTCCTGTTAACCGCTGCTAACGGAAGGTACCAGAGAGAGAATGAGAAGCACGAAAAGGACTTCTTTCATCTTTTCAGTCCCTGTCTATGCGGTCCTAGCAACAGGGCACAGCTCCACTTCAGACATCATTTCCGTTTGACACCCCTAGCCTCAACTTTTCAAAGCCGTCACCAACAAAAATGGGTTCTGTCTCCTTGTCAGTCAAAATATTACCTGCGGAGAGCCCTCCCCAGATGACCACGCAATAGCTTTGCAAAGGCCCCTTTTAGAGGTCTGAGCGTTGGCTGCACGAAGCTTCCCCTAGAGATCTGAGTTATCACATTCTGGGGACTCCAATTATTCCTTTTAGTTCCTCAGCCCTAGCAATCACTGCCTCTTCTTACAGCAGTATTGATCACTAAGTCATTAATAATCATTAATAATCATAATTATTCATCATTAATTGTGAAGTCATCTCAATGTCCCCTTCTTGATCTGTCAGCCTTCCCATACTTATATAATCAATTCCTTATGTTAAATATCCTCTGTTTGAAATAGCTACTATTGATTCTATTTTTCTGATTGGGCTTTGAGGACTACTTTGCTTTGGTACCAGAAGTGCTACAGGAAGCACATCCTCAAAGACAGGATTCAAAGACTGGTTTACTTATGTCTTTAGATCTGAATGCTGTACTGAATTCCTTATCAATGAAAATTGGTATACTGATAATCCATGGCAAAAAGTGGTACGACAATTAATTCACTTGTTGCCTGTGCATCCTTTGGAGAAAGTTCCTATTCCAGCAAGTGCTAAGTAGCTGCTAAACCGGGTTACAATGTTAACGGTACCCACAGGACACTGAGTGGGATGGACACTTCTCACTGCGCTGCCCAAACAACAGGAAGAAAATAACAAGACGCACAACACTTCCAATTGTCATATCAGCTCAACGCTGATCAGAGAACAAGAATGCTTCTGCGGTAGCCTTAAAAGAAGCTCTTATTACTTGTAGCCACAGAGCAGATACCGCTAAATCTCAGAACTACATTTTATTTATACAGCTTGCACAATTACAAGGAAGGTTGAAGTCACACACTCACCAAATCTCTCATGTGAACCTTAGACCATTTAATTGGGAAGAAGTGGGACACTGGCACTCTGAATGGGGGCATTTGGTTGGATTCAGACTAGACTGGGAGTCTTCAGCTATGATCCATCACCATTATTACTATGCAAATAACTTAACACATTGCATTGAGCACAGCCTGACACACTATTTGCTGATTTTTTTTTATTCTTTGCCCCCGCTAGCAAGTATACCCTACGAGAGCAAGAATTTTGTTTGTTGCTTTATTCAATATCTAAAACAATACCTTCACATAGTGTAGCATGACTAGAAGGCAACACTCTTTAGTCTTAGTCTAGTGTTTCTCATTTTAAAATAATCAGGTTTAATGTGAAGAAGACGGAAGTTATAACTGTTGACAGTTGAACATCTCTTTATAGGTTACACTGTGTTTGTGTGTGTGTTTCTGTGTTTAATATTTCATCTGTTCAACACAGATTTACTGAGCACCTACCATGTGCCAGACACACACAACATCACTCACGTAGATGCTATTTACCATCCCTTTTCGACGGGTTTTAAAATAGCAATGATTGTATGTAGCTGGGACTCAGGTTCTATCTTTCGGACCTAGAATTGATATATCTTTCTATTATATTATATCCACCTAATCTCCACCACCAAACATACAGGAAAAAAGAAAACAAAGCTAAAACAATAAAATTAAAAAGGATGTGTGTGTGTGCGAGTGTGTGTATGGAGAGAGACAGAGAAAGAGAGAGACGAAACCAATCAAAATGATTCTGGAGGGTAGCGGGAACTTTATGCCAGGCACTCCACAGAAAGCAAAATGTAAAAAGTAATAGATCTTCAATTCACCAAGTCCCTCGAGTAATGAATTCCAAGCAAACCGCATTGTGTCAAAGAGCTTGCTGTGCAAGCGAGCTCCCACTCCCGGGGGAAGGGCAGATGCACTGTAGCTGGGTCTATAATTTGATGAGAAAACAACAGCAATGGAGTTTGGGAAATGGATCGATTTTAATGCATCGCCACTGACAAATCACAAAGAACTGGGCAATGGTTCTCAGGAAAACATGCCCGCATCTCACGGTTTTTACCTTGAGGATGGTTTACCTTTAATTAAGTTAGTGGATTATAGCCGGAGGGCGGCTTCTCCTGACGATGAGTCAGGACTCTTTCTAAGGCTTGCATTAAGTGGAGGGTAACAAGCCCACTAGGTCCTATGTCTATACAGAACCGTGTGTTTGAGGGGTGGTATGAGGTGGAGAAATAAAGCCCACGATCTGCCAGAATTCGGGAAAGTAAAAGCCTCATTCCTCATCACATGAGTGAAGTAGACTATGTTAATGCCAAACAATATAACAGGAAACTACTCTTCCAGGACTAATAAGTGATGAGACACAATTTGAAATCCAGTTTATCTGACTCAAATAACTTATTTATTTATTTATCTTACCAGGTAATACTGGTTCCAAAGAAGTTCTCCAAAAAGGAACCAGGAAATACCAATTGAACTCACTGAGTCAATACTACATGCGATGCATTTAAATGTCTAGGCCTTTCACTCTAAGGAACAAAAATGGGAAATAAAAAGCAAAAAAAACCAAAAAACAAACAGGACTTTCCTGGTGGCAAAGTGGTTAAGAATCCGCCTGCCAATGCAGGGGACACGGGTTCAAGCCCTGGTCCAGTAAAATCCCATATGCTGTGGAGCAACTAAGCCCGTGCACCACAACTACTGAGCCTGCGCTCTAGAACCCACGAGTCACAACTACTGAGCCCGCGTGCCGCAACTACTGAAGCCTGTGTGCCTAGAGCCCATGCTCCGCAACAAGAGAAGCCACTGCAATGAGAAGCCCACCCCCTGCAATGAAGAGTAGCCCCAGCTCGCTGCAACTAGAGAAAGCCCGCACACAGCAACGAAGACCCGATGCAGCCAAAAATAAATAAATAAATGTATAATAAGTAAATTATTTTAAAAAACAGAGACATTGTGTGATCTTCTAAAAATCTCACATCAAACCTGGAAGGCAGAACTCACACAAATAAAGCTGTTAATTGGTCAATCCAAGACATCTTTATTTTCACAACTCGCACTCATTATATCAATTCATTCAGCAAGTATTAACGAAACACTGACTATGGGCCAGGACTGCTCTAGGCTCTAAGCTAAGAATAGAACAGTGGACACAAATGACACGTGGAGCGTGGAACCCTCTTGTTGGGAAGAGACAGTGACAAGAACCAAAATAACAACAAAGAAATATAATGTCAGGTGATATTCATGTTCTATGAAGACAGGGGAACTATTCTGAAGGTCAATACTCAACAGAACGCGTTCTTACTAAAGTGACTGTGTGAGCAGCTTTGGGCAGGAAAGAACTCTCTGCAGGAGACCCCTTTGGTCTCGTCACTAACCTTAAACCAGGTACCCCCATGCTCCACTCATCTCCAGCCGCACCCCTTTCAAATCTTTTGATCACACAATACCTTGCCTAACCTGTTGGTTTTTTCCATAGATCAAAACGTAGAGATGAAGAATAAGTAACCGATGACCAGATCTCTTCCCTAGCTTCCCCTTCAGTAACCTCATGGAACAAACCGTGTGAACAAGAGAGCATCTAAGGAAAGATCACAAAAGATCGACAAGCCTGCACACATTGGGAACGGTGACAGCTCTGACCCCCATCTCAATAACTACCTGAGATGACTTCCCTCTTTCCCTTTCGTGGCCAAACAAAACCTTCATCTGAGTCCACGTCCACCGTCACCCCAGATGGCCAGCATTCTAATTAAAAGCAACTTTCCTTTCTACCAACACCTGCCTCTCTCTCGGGTATTGATTTTCGAGCAAGGAGCAAGCGACCAGACCTGAGTTCAGTAACAGCAGCAGCCTCTGAGTCTCCTTCCCAAGGTTTCCTGCACCTGCCGAGGGTGAAAGAGCCTTGCTTGCTGAGTCCCCCCCTGGATCCGATTTATTGAGCTAAATCAGGGTCCTGAACCAATCCCAGGAAGAAAGAGGGAAGTGGAGAAGACATATAACAAAGGACAAAAGCTGGGGAGGGAGGCCAGAGAAGGCAAAAACTACTTGGGTTGGGTGTATGGATGGTTGAGGGAAGGGAACTAGGAATCAGAGAGAAAGTTATTGCGAGACAGTCACTGTTTACGTGGAGATGGCTGAGATGAGAAGAGAGAAGATGAGTGTTCGAAAGAGGATTCCCTATCCTTCAAGAGAGAACCAACCCCCTTCCACACACCCATCTTCATTTTCTTTGGGGAGATTTTCTCATATTTCAATTTTTTCCATTTCGTTGTTGGTATTGCCCCATTGTCATTTCTTTTCAACAATCATCTAATACATTTACTGTAAATAAATTGAGGTCACAGGAGGCCCCAGTTTACCCAAAGGACAAAGTTATTACCTGAGTATTGGATATGTGCCGAGCATTAAGGACATATGATGAACAAGAGTTTACAGTCTCCTGGGTAAGAAAGGCATTCAACTGCTCTTCACACAAAAAAATTAATTCACTCAATTGTATTAAGTGGAGTAAAAGACAAGTGCAGGCCACAGAGAAGACAACGCACGCTAGGGAAACTGACCTGATCCGAAGGGCCATAAAGGGACTGGGGCTGACCTGGAGGAAGACTGAGATATAAACTGCATTTAAATAGAAAAGAGTAATGCTATTTGAAAAAAGGAACTATCATTTTGTAGGCATAAACATCATAAATACAATAGGAATTCTATCATAATACAATCCTCAATTTCTTATTTCATCCACACCAATCTACCTTTGAAAGTAGAGATGACCATAGTCTACAGATTAAAAAGGAGGAAGCAAAGCTCAGGAAGGTTCAATGTGACTGCAACTGAGAGAGAGGAAGGTGACATTGGCCTTCATTTTCTAAATAGAAATCCTTCGGGCCCTCTTTTCCATCATAGTGAAGAGGACTATTAGTTATCAACGTGGAATAACAAATCACCTCAAGATTGAGCATCTTAAAAACAACAAATACTTATTATCTAAGTTTCTGCAGACCTGGAATTGAGGAATAGGTTAGCCAGACTGTTCTGGTCAGGATCTCTCGTGAAGTTGTAGTCAAGGTGTCATTTATGGCTGCGGTCATCTCAAGGCTCACCTGGTGCTAAAGAATCCATGTCCACGATGGTTCACTCACATAACTGGCAAGTCAGTGCTGGTTCCTTAGTTCTCTCCCACTTGCCTCTATACAGGAAAATTCAAGTGTCCTTATGATATGGCGGTTGGTTTTTCCCAGAGCGAATGATCCAAGAGAGGAAGCTACAATGTCTTTTATGACCCACCCTTAGAAGTTAAGCTCTATAATTTCTGCCATACCCTAATGGTTCCACAGGTCAGTGTGGGAGAAGACTCCATAAGCACATGAGTAGGATATCGGGAGGTGGGATCACTGGGGCCATCCTGGACGCTCTCCACCACAAGGACTTAAGTCAGAACTTAAAAATGAGCCAGAGAAAGATGCAAGTCCGCAAGACAGGAAGCCAAGGAACTTCCAGGCCTGATTTTATTATCTCCATATCCTCACCCTCCATGGCCACCATGGCACACAGCCCTCCTTCACCCACATTTAGAATCCTACATATGAAAAAGCCATGTTACGAACAGATGATTATTCTGGGATACTGCTGAGAGGTTAGTAACAAATATGCCCTCTACAGAATACCTATCATTTACAGATGCATATTAATTGTAGGCCTCCTAATTAATTCTTGCCTTCTACCGCTCTCCCTTCTCCCACTTAGATCAAAGTGAAAAAAATTAAAATAGTGATCCCACTACTGGGCATATACCCAGAGAAAAGCATAATTCAGAAAGAGTCATGTACCACAATGTTCACTGCAGTTCTATTTACAATAGCCAGGACATGGAAGCAACCTAAGTGTCCATCGACAGATGAATGGATAAAGAAGATGTGGCACATACATACAATGGGATATTACTCAGCCATAAAAAGAAACGAAATTGAGTTATTTGTAGTGAGGTTGGATGGATCTAGAGTCTGTCATACAGAGTGAAGTAAGTCAGAAGGAGAAAAACAAATACCGTATGCTAACACATATATATGGAATCTAAGAAAAAAATGTCATGAAGAGACTAAGGGTAAGATGGGAATAAAGACACAGACCCACTAGAGAATGGACTTGAGGATATGGGGAGGGGGAATGGTAAGCTGTGACGAAGTGAGAGAGTGTCATGGACATGTATACACTACCAAACGAAGGATGGATAGCTAGTGGGAAGCAGCCGCATAGCACAGGGAGAACAGTTAGGTGCTTTGTGACCACCTAGATGGGTGGGATAGGGAGGGTGGGAGGGAGGGAGATGCAAGAGGGAGGAGATATGGGGACGTATGTATATATAAAACTGATTCACTTTGTTGTAAAGCAGAAACTAACACACTATTGTAAAGCAATTATACTCCAATAAAGATGTCAAAAAAAATTAAAATAAAAATAAAACTAGCAACATGATGCCCTTCTTTTTTTTTTATTTATTTTTTTTGTGTGTGTGTGGTATGCGGGCCTCTCACTGTTGTGGCCTCTCCCGTGGCGGAGCACAGGCTCCGGACGCACAGGCTCAGCGGCCATGGCTCACGGGCCCAGCCGCTCCGCGGCATGTGGGATCCTCCCGGACCGGGGCACGAACCCGCGTCCCCTGCATTGGCAGGCGGACTCTCAACCGCTGCGCCACCAGGGAAGTCCTGATGCCCTTCATTTATCCTCCGTTCCAGTTGTCCCCAGGACCTCTCAGCTCCACAAACCAAAGGAGCATCTCCCTGCAGTTTGGGATTTACTCAGTTAGCAGAATATGGTGAAGATCAGTTCAGAAAATGAGTAGAAGGCGGAGGACCTCCTTATGCTGAAGAGCAGGGCCCGTGGTCAAGGGCACGCCTTGGGGTGAGCAGGGCCCGTGGTCAAGGGCACGCCTTGGGGTGAGCAGGGCCCGTGGTCAAGGGCACGCGCCTTGGGATGAGCAGGGCCCGTGGTCAAGGGCGCGCCTTGGGGTGAGCAGGGCCCGTGGTCAAGGGCACGCCTTGGGATGCGCAGGGCCCTTGTGCCGCTGTTCGAAGCAGTGGAGTGCAGTGGATCAGAGAGCAGGCTCTGGAGCCAGACTGCCTGGGTTCAGCTGACAGCACTCAGCACACATTCACCCTGGGACATTCGCCAATTGACTTAAACTCTATGGGCCACAGTTTTAGTATCTGTACAGTGGTGAGAACAGCAGTACTGTCTCCATCAGGTGAGGTACCAACTAAACCCACTAATCTACATAAATGTATGAGGATCTTCACTGTTCTCCTGGCAACCTTACCCTCTCCTCATTTCACTAAAGGAGAATCTGATTCCCAGGGAGGGTAAGTGGTTTTTTTCCCAGGGTAATGCAGATGGCAGAGTCATGCCCAGGACACATGAGTCCCAACTTCAAGACCTGGGGTGGCTGCTGAGTTAGTCCAGACGGGTGGTGGAAGAGGAGAACCATTCTGCCCAGGCAGGAGAAAGGAAAAGTAATGGCAGGATAGTTCCCTTTAAGTCCACTGCTTTTAAAATGGCAAGAATGATGTTGAGAATCCCTTTGCGACAAGCAGCCTAATTGTTTAAGCCATTGAGTTGGTCAAGCTTCCCTTCAGAGGCCAATTCTCCTGGCCAAGAAATGGGCTGAGCTAGAGGGAAAGTGGATTCCTGGAACACAGCCATGTTTCACTGTCCCATTTTCTCCTTCATCCATCAAATGGCAACTAACTGCCCTCCATGCCTCCCTTGAATGATGGCTTCTGAAGGACTTACGGTGATAGTTCCCCTGGCAGGAGTTACAAAATGGTGGTCAAATTGCAGCATCTTCCCCTGGAATGGACCGGAGAGTTTATCTATCTGAACCACCTCATTAAACAGAGGAAGAGACTGAGGTCAAACATATTATAAAATGGTCTTGATATTATCAAGCAAATAGTGCAGAACCAGGACAAGTGCTAAGGTCTGACTCTGCACATTTTCTTCCTCTCTCACTCAACACTTAACAATAAAAAGAAAAGGATCCTTGTACCCATAGATTAAGTTCACTGGAGAAGTCTCACTCTGATGCTATTGTGCCTTCACGAACAAAGAGCCTCACTGACCCTGGAATCAGCAGGGGTGAGGACAACTCATTATCATGGACCTACTATGTGCCAGGGACTCTGCTATAGGTGCCATACATAGCCTGTGTTCCCCACAAGACTGTCATCTTCACAAAAACAAGAACTCCACCCACCCTTTCTGGCCTTTGTATTACTAGCCCTCACCCAGGGCTTGACATGTAGTAGACATTCAACAAAGATGTTGAGTCAAGGAATAATCTCACTTAAATCTAAGAAACCAGATGAGTACTGAGTTCAGAAAGAGAAAACTGGGTCTCAGCTTCATTGAATGTTTTGCCCAAACCATTCAGGGTATAAATGTGGGAACTAGGTGTAATTGTGTGACCTTCGGAAAGAGGAAGTCCTTCGGAGATCTATTGTAATGCAGAAGTAAGATTGCTTCAGATCCAACAAAAACAGAGCTGTTGGTACGTAGGTTCTTTTGAAGCGCTTTGGGGGTTAAATATGTCCCCCAATCAGTTATGTTGGCTCTGCCTGTTTGCTCAGCAAGTCTACTGACCACGGACAGAAGAACCATGGGACTGTGGTCGGCACAGCTGTCAGATTTCAGTCCCTGATGTCCAAAGTCACCAGGGTCTCATATTCCATAGACTCCAAGTAGTTGGTCTGACAGACTCTCTTAATCGGTTTCAGCCAACTATGTGAAATTGAGTATAATATAGTTGAAATAATCATAAATAATAGTGATACAATAACAATTACAGACTGCCAGCCACTGTTCTAGGAGCTTTACATGTATCGCTTCATTTAACCCTCACAACAATCCTATGAGGTAGGTGGTTATTATTATTATTATCCCCATTTTACAGATGAGGCAACTGAAGAAGGGAGAACTAGTTAAGCACCACAGACCAACTACGTCTCAATGCTGACTCTGCTTCTTCTTGTCTGACATTATTGTCCTAGTGAATGGATGGGTAGGTGGGTGGACGGGTGGATGGATAGATAGATGGAGAGGTGAATGAAAGAATGGAAAGACACGGGAAGCAACCAAGGGAGTATCACTGCTACGGACACAGTCTCTGAGTATCCAACTGAATCCATAATTCGCAGTGTGGATGACAGTTGTGTGGGCTGAGTCATGCTGGATCGTTGGGGAGGCCAAGGATGGTAGTTACGTACGCAGGCTCTAAAGTCGGATAACGCCCAACCACATGCCAGCTCCACAACTTACAAACTGTTTGTCCTCGCGTGTGATTTCTCTGAGCCTCAATTTCCATCTCTGTAAGATGGGGGAAATACGTCATCTACTCAAAAGCCTGTACGAGGATCACATATTATACTGGCACAGAGTAGGGGCTCAGTAAATGTATGTTGAAAGGATGCATAAATGAGTCAACAACACAATGTCATCCCACATGTGAAAGAAAGCCAGGATTCAGTGGGTGTCTCTTGTGTTACGGCTTGAGCTACCAAATATACAAAATACCCCAAATGCAACAAAACTGTGAAAGTCTCCAGATTTATATTTTAAACGCTCATGCACATCATTGGGCACGGGGTTGAAATGCTCTGCCTTCGCTTACCTTTAATTCATCAAAATGAACTAACTGCTAATTGTGATCCACAAAGCCAGGTAATCTTCCTAATCCTTTGTATCTCTGAACGGCAGATTTCCACTCTGCCGAAAACAAGTGCATTTCTAAAGACAGTGAAGGGAGTTGGGAGGAAAGCATTTCACTGAGAGACTGCAAGGTTAAGACAAGGTGTTAGCCTTTCTGGGTTGGCTACTTCTATTTAACCCCTGCACTCGGCCTAGGGAGACGGCATCTGCTGGCACTGAAACGGGCAGCCTCCATCCCAACGGTCATGGACTTGTGAGCAGTGGGTTTATCTGGGTCTCCGAGAAGCAGCTCCACCAACTCCTAGGTAATAACTATGCACCAGCTGGAAAAACAAGATCATTTTGAAGCCTTTCTAGCCTTCATCTTCTCTAGAATACACACCCCAAAGTGGTTCCCCATATTCCCTTGAAGCTCTTTAAAAGCACATGTTTCCCTATCAAAGAGAAGATGAAAAGGATGTTCATACGGCATAAGAGTGATGTTGTACATAGATCAGTACTTAGCAAGATGAGGGGAAGCTGGGTGGCGCAGACATAAGCCACACTCCCTTCCTTCAATCACCGCCCCCCCCATTTCTCTCATCTCTGACATGGAAAGATGAAACAAATGAAGGCCCAGGAAACTCATTCCAGGAAGCTTTGGGGAGAATAAAACTGGGACACCAAGAAGATGTCAAAGGAAAAATAAAAAGAACCAAAAGGAAGCTTTAATGTAGAATTTAAAGTAAAGTGTCATCAAAAGAATAGCCATAATGTCTCTGGAAAGGAGAGGGGATTGCAGCCAAGTGTCCGCGTTGGACCTTGGAAAGGGACTAGGAAAAGGGCGGAGGGTGTGTGTATGCCCGGAGGTAAGGAGGGCGGCAGGGGCTCGGAGACGTGGGGAAGGGTGAGCAGATGGAGGTTCTGCTCACTGTACTGGTGAGATGGCCACACCGGGATCTTCCTCACCATGTCGTCTAGCCAGAATCTCTCAGTGGCACCAAGAGATGGGCATTAAGGTTCAGATCCCGAGCCCTTTCTGAGGAGCTGTGGTCTATATCGCATCCCCCAAACATGCACTGGATGTTTGTGTCCCCTCAAAATTCATATGTTGAAGCCTAATCCACAGTGTGATGTATTTGTTTGTTTGTTTCTTTCTTTATTTAGGCTGCACCAGGTCTTGTTTGCGGCACGCAGGGTCTTCTCTGCAGCACGTTTTTAGTTGTGGCATGCGAGATCTTTTTAGCTGCAGCACGCGGGCTTCTTAGTTGAGGCATGCAGACTCTTGGTTGCACACGCGTGCGGGATCTACTTTCCCGACCAGGGGTGGAATCCAGGCCCCCTGCATTGGGAGCGTGGATTCTTACCCACTGGACCATGAGGGAAGTCTCCCACGGTATGTATTTGGAGGTGGGGTTTGGGGGAGGTAATCAGGTTTGGCTGAGATCATGGGGGTGGGGCCCCCACAATGAGATTAAGTGTCCTGACAAGGGAATGAAGAACCCAGAGCTCTCTTTCCACCACGTGAGGTACAATGAGAAGTCAGCTGTCTGCAACTCAGAAGAGAAATCTCCCCAGAACCCAACAGCACTGGCACCGTGATCTTGGACTTCCAGCCTCCAGAAGAGTGAGAAGTAAGTATCTGTTGCTGATAAGCCACCTTGTTTATGGTATTTATTTTTAGATAACCCCCACAATTCACATATTGAAGCCCTGACCTCTAGTATTTCAGAATGTGAATTTATTTGGAGAGGGGGCATTCAAAGAGGTGATTAAGTTAAATGGGGCCATTAGGGTGGGCCCTAATCCCATGTGACTGATATCCTTATAAGAACAGATTTGCAAGAAGGGATACCAGAAGCAAGCACACAGAGGAAAGACCTACGAGGACACAGGGAGAAGACAGCCGTCTGCAAGCTAAGGAGAGAGGCAGAGGGTACCAACCTTGCTGACACCTTGATCTTGGAAGTTCATCCTCCAGAACTGTAAGAAAACAAATGTCTGTGGTTTAAGCCACCTGGTCTGTGGTACTTTGTCATGGCAGGACTAGCAAAGTAATGAACGAGGCCCAACAAATCAACACGGAAGAAGGTCAATGAACAGCTCTGGTGTCCCCTGAGGCCCAGGTGATTCTTGTTTATGTGAAGTCGATGGCATTGTGGGGGCCACCGGAGGGTTCTGAGCAGGGATTCATATTTCCTTTTATAACAATCTTCACCGACTGTTACGCTTTATAGTATTTACAATACTCATCAATGTTATATATAAATTATATACTCTTGGGACTTCCCTGGGGGTGCAGTGGATAAGACTCCACGTTCCCAATGCAGGAAGCCCAGGTTCAATCCCTGGTCAGGGAACTAGATTCCACATGCATGCCTCAACTAAGAGTTGGCATGCCACAACTAAGGAGCACAGGAGCCGCAACTCAGGAGCCCGTCTGCTGCAACTAAGACCCAGCACAACCAAATAAATAAATAAATATTTTTAAAATAAACAAAGAAATAAATAATACACTCTTATGAGCATAAAACGGCTCACTTATTATAGGTTTCCTCACTAAACTATAAGCTCCATGAAAGTAGAGACCATGCCTTTTCCTGTTGAACTTTGAAGCCTTAGCTTCCAAATGGCATAATGGCAGCCTGTCACATGGTAGGAACTCAATATGTATTGAACGATTAATGAACAGACTCAGAAGTGAATGCACTCTGACAGGAGTCTGAATGACAGATTAAAAAAAAAGATGGGGATCTGAGAATCTCACACAATATAATCCAGATGAAAGGATTATGGCCCAAAATATAATGGTCAAGGTCACTGTGGGAAGGAGGGAATAGGAAAAGACTCTGGAAAGGATTTCCTGGAAATGGGAGTAAGTAGACAGTAGATGATGTGTCCAGAGGATTTCATGCCCACAGCCTGTCTGTATAAATAAAGCTTTATTGGCACACAGTCATAGCCATTCATGTATATATCATCTAAGGCTGCTTTCTCACTACGGAGCAGTGCTGACTACTTGTGACAGCATCCTATGGCCTGAGTACCCCAAAGACTGACCATCTATCTAGCCATTTACAGAAATTGTTTGCTGACCCCTGATAGAGGGGCTCGTTTAATTCTCTGCTGTTTTACAAGTTATACTGAGTTCAGAGAAAGTAGCAAATGGTGACTTTTCTGCCAGCATATGACTAATTGAAGCAAAGGAAAAATGAAATGAGGGATTTCTGACTTGCAAAATTGCCAGCATGTACTGGTGGCCACACAGTGCATGGGTGTGGGAATTTCTTACATAGAGAAGCCCAGGAAAATACAACGAAGTCTTGGCTTCTGAATCCACAAAGCACCCCCAACACACAATCTGCCTGGGGCAAAAGGAAGTGAGGAAAGTCATAACCACGTTGGCTGTGAAATTCTGTGATGGAGAATAATAGGGACTCAGCAGAAATCCTAACTAATAGAACAATCCCAGAAAGACATCACAGGACTCAAGCCATTTTGCCATTAACATCAGCACGCTCCAAAAGCTCCAGTTCTCAAGCATTAAGGGAATTTGTTGATATTGTTCCAGAACCACTTCTCACAATAGCCAAAATGCTACGAGAGGAAAAAGCCAGAAAAACAAGGCAGAAACAGCAGTGGGGATCTGGCAGGAGGCAGGCAGAGGGCTTCAGTGTCAGGGAGAGTTGTAAACCTCCAGGATGGCAGGACCTGGAAATCACAAAATTGAAAAGGCACTGCAAAAAATCCTCCAATTTCTTGCCCAGGCTGCAGCCAGAGAGGGCCGCTTTCAGTTTATCAACGTGATGAAGTTCTTAACAATCTCCTTAAGGACCCGCGTGATCATGGAAGGCACAGGCTGTGCAGATACAATACTCAGATCAGGGAGACTGCGATGCACCGTCAGTCTCAACCGCTCCTTTTCAAGGAGAACCGCACCCTGAACCTCAGCTGTGCGCAGACTCGGATACAAATCCCAGCTAAGTAGGACGCAGGCACCCCGCAGAGGGGTCCCCAGCATCCCACAGTCAAAGCATTTATGTTCTGAGAGCTCAGGTTTTCCCGTCTCCTCTTCCAACACAGAGCAAAGAGAACCAGAGAAATAATAACGAGGCTCCCTGTGAAAGTCTATGCATCCTTTTTGCATTGTTACTGGACCTGGGGGCTGGATCCAGATCGCCTTGGTTTGAATCCCAGGTAAACTGAGGTGGTTATTTCGTATGTCTGCGCTCTGTTCCTTCAGCGGTAAAACGAATGTAATAAGGGAGTCTGCCTCCTGAGTTTGTTTTGCAGATTAACTGATTTAACAGTTGCAAAAACGCTTTGAATGGGGCTGGGCTCCTAGGAGACATCCTGCAAGTATTAATTATCATTCTTTGATTTATCTGAAGTTGAAGCACTCACTTAAGTGGGGCTCTGTGCTGAGCACCTCCCATTCATTATCACATTTATTGCTCCCAGCCACACTAGGAGACAAAGGCATCACCGAGATTTCACAGATCAGGGACATGATTTGTTCGGAGGCACACAGCCAGCTAGTAATGGACCCAGAAATGGAAGATTCCATGGCCTATCTGGTTTGAAGCCCATGAGAATGACAAATCAGTGCCATGTTGCTAAGCTCAAGACACCCACAGTCCTGGGAGCCTTCCTTCTTAGTCCAAAACACAAGCCTAGAGGGTGAAACACACCACCCCTGGAAGTGGAGGGGAGAAAAGGACATGGTAAAAGCACATGAGCCAATTCCCACTTCCAGGGTATTAACCCCAGCAGACAGATGCTACTGGTTGTGTAAGCCAAGAGCTATTCATTCCCAGTCTTCTCCACTCATGCCTGCCTCTGCCTTTAAAGGCTCGGGAAAAGAAGACAGATGTTTCCCTCCCCAGATTTAACCTCTAGTTTAAACAGCCATGCCACCTTGCTTTGGCTGATGAAATAAAAGAGGAAATATTCTATGAGGCTTCTGGAAAGATTTTTTCTTTTTGTTATAAAGGAACTGACAAGGGAGGTGTATGGTTGGGGCTGACCTTCCCATTCCCTCCTGCCTGAACGCAGATGTAACGTTTGGAGCCTTGGTCATCATATTGTGACATGAGGCAAGAAGACCTTAGCTAAGGATGGCAAAGAACAACTTTATTTGGAAAACAGAGAGCTGATCCCTTATTTTAAGTATGAAGGAAAAAAAAAAAGTGAAGAACTCATTAGCCCCAGGTAATGCTATCGTTAAGTAGCAGTTGAAGCCACCACCTTTGGTCAAGTCTACTATTACTTAGAGCTGACAGTAGTCTGGGTGACACTGCAAAGGCAGCTCAGATCTTCAGGATACTAAGTATTCACCGTGAAGCAGGGAGTGTCCAGGTGCAGGGGACACGTCCTTGTTCCCCAAGGAACGCTTACTCTCTGGGATAGCAATTCTCATTTGTAAAAAGGAAATAAAGTCAAATATCAGGAGAGGTCCCTTTCGATTTGGAGATTTTGACTTTTTGCAATGAGGAACTAGATGAAAAGGATTTGAACAGCAGTGTGAGGTGATAAAGGCAGAGTATACATATGGAAATTACCAGACAAATCAGTTAAAGCTGGCTTCAGAACTGACTTGTGACTCTCTTGCTTTTTGAACTCCCGGTTAAGGTATGCAAATGAAATGTTAACAAACACCCTATTTCTACACATACCTCACTTAATCCTCAAGAGAACCCTATGAAATGAGTAAGATTACTCTACTCAACAAAAGATAAAGTTCAGACCTCAAAAGTCTAAGTCACTCCAGGACCTCACAGCCAACTGAGATGGTGCTGGCATCCACGCCCAGGCCCGACCCCTTGCGTAAGTGATAGTTACAATGACCTTGACCTTGTTCCCCGAATATTCTCAAAACCAGCAACTCAACAACAGTGATCTTCTCTCCATGGCATCCAACCGCCAGGGTGGGAGAGAGTTGCTAATAACTACCCACCTAGAGCAGCATGACTCATGTGGCTGTCATCTTGCGCTCCAATGACACAGACCATTATGGAGCTACTGGTCCTCTCTCAGAAACCTGAGTCACCTTCATGGCGGGCTGAGCTCATTTTCCAAGGTTGGCTTGATAGATACGAACAATAACAGTAATAATAAAGTATCTCCATCCAGTGTAAATACTTCCAGAAACAAAGGAAAAATATATAAATATATGTAGTACTTCAATTATTTTTTGTCCTATATGCTGATTTCTACTTTCTCATACACCAAAGACCACTTGGGGACAACACATCTGTTCCATCCTTCTTTGCATTTATTCTTGGTTTCATCGCTTTGCAGAAGGAAGGCTTTCCCGTTTGGTAGAGCAAGTGACATTCAACTTCTTCCAAGGATTCAGGAGGACGGGGATTAAGGCCCCAGTGCTCTGCAACAAATCAACTCATCTCCACGGGAGTCCGCTTTACTGTTAAACACATATTTTCAACGAGAGTCAGGGAAGAACTACAGAGCTGTGTGTTTTGAAGCCTCTTCCTGAGAGCCTGTAGGTCCCAGAATGCTGCCCCCCAGACACAGGGGAGAAGTGGGCAGTGTGAAATCCAAGGCAACTGAGTGACTCTCTGGACCCCATCCCCTGATTCAATCCAAGTACCTCTTCTCTCCCACTGTCTATATAGGAATTTTTAACTCAACTTCCTTTGAAAACACCGGGAGTTGGTGCCATTTCATGAGAAGTTGGTGCGTTTCTCTAGAAAAAGCTAAGGAGTTGGTCATCTAGCCAGGAGCAGCATGTGACGTACAGAAGCTAGGTGGGGCTTCCCTGGTGGCGCCGTGGTTGAGGGTCCGCCTGCCGATGCGGGGGACGCGGGTTCGTGCCCCGGTCCGGGAAGATCCCACGTGCCGCGGAGCGGCTGGGCCCGTGAGCCGTGGCCGCTGAGCCTGCGTGTCCTGAGCCTGCGCTCCGCAACGGGAGGGGCCACGGCGGCGAGAGGCCCGCGTACCGCAAAAAGAAAAAGAAGCTAGGTGGGTCAAAACGGAGAAAGAGGAGGAGGAGGAGGACCCTAAGCACATCTGGATGTGGGCCCAGGCTGGGCCAAGTCACTACCCAGCCAGCCTGCCTGAGAATCTCACCTACAGCCTCTCCAGTGGTTCTGGGTGGTCGGGATCTGAAGTTTGTTCTACTTATGCAAAAACTAACTACTGGTAGACCATTTACATCACATTGTTAACATAATTGAGAGAGTAAGAAATAACAAGAAATTGCGTGTGACCCAGCCCTGTACAAGCACCTACTTCTGTGTTAAAAACAAAGTTGAAGATTGCAAAGTCCTCAGAAGAAGGATCTGTCCCTGAATTTTTGGTCAAAAACGCACATATTTAGTATGTCCTTTCTCAGGTTCTGTTGCTAAACAGATTTTTGGAGGAAGGAGAAATAGAAAAGAGGAGGTCACTAGCTTCAAATTCCTTAAAATCTAATGGGGGTGAAAAGGCCGATTAGCAAATAATCAGAATTCAAGGCAGAACCAACATGGTCTGGGTGGTGAGAGAGGAGAGACAGGTCCAGCCAGGAGTTCGAAAAGGGAGAGACAGTTGAATCAAGGAATTCAAAGAGGATGAGAAAGGATTACAGCAGGAAAGGCTGTGTTGGGCTTCTCAGCTAGAGCAAAGATCCATTATAACAAGTTATGAAGCCAAAATGAAGTGAGAAAAGCACAGAATCCCCGTTCCACCACCTCCTGAAGGCAGAGTCTGTGCCTCAGCTCCTCCATGTAACGTGGTGGTGAGGATGCAGCAGCGCAGTTCACCCTGCATGATTCCCGGAGCATCATGGGGGCTCTAAAATACTGAGGTCCTTTAACCTAGCAGCAGTTCTGGAGGAGCCTCAGGAGAAAGAGGAAGCAGCCGGTGTGGGCATCTCTTTCAGTGGGGGAGTTAATAAAGAGAAGGAGACGTAGGATGGGAATCCGAGCTGTAGCAGAACAGAGGGAAATTTCAGGAGAAGGGGACTTGAGCTTGACTCCTAAGCAATTCTAAGATGAAGGGTCCCTTGGAAAGAGATCTTAAGATGTGATCTCTTAAAGGTCCACTGGTTGAGAAACTCTTTGAGGAGAGATTACAACAACAGTAACAACAGCAATAATCAACATGTATTGGGCAATGAAAAATAGCAAGTTTTATGCGACACCCTCAAATTGTCTGACCTCATTTAATTTGCTCTAAAGTTATATGGCATAAGTACTTACCGCCTATTTTCACAGACAAGGAGATGAAGACTCAGAGAGCTTACATAGCTGGATTCACTCATTCCTTCATCAGCTATTATCTGACTATGTGCCAGGCATTACTAGATAATGAAATGAGGACATAAGATGGACACCATCCCTGACGTCACTCATTCCTTCATCAGCTATTATCTGACTATGTGCCAGGCATCACTAGATAATGAAATGAAGACATAAGATGGACACCATCCTTGACGTCAAGAAGGCGGCAGGGCAGCGTGGAGGACGGCAAGGTGGCACCGAGCAGAGGTCAGCCAAGTGGATGTGGGAGGAGTTCCTGATGCTCAGGATGGGTCCCCTTTCCCTCCTGAGATGGGAATGGACAGCTCCTCGGTCTGCTGGTTTAGTTCCTAGGGTGGGGCTCACCAAAGAGCCCCACTCTCAGATCCAAACGACCAGAGAAGGACTTCTCAACAGCCTGCCCCCATGGGGCACACAAGGTGCCCCGCAGAGTGAGTGCCACTTGCACCTCTGAGACCCCTGGCCTCAGGGACACTCACAGGCGGGGACCCTGTCCAGTGTCTTGTGAACACTTGAAGAGTCAGCCTTAGAATTCAGGCTGAGGGCAATGCTCTAAGAAAGGAGGGAAGGTAGACAGGAGGTTTGCTGAAGCTACACTGCAATTCTGAGACGGAAAAAAACCAGAATGGAACCATTTCAGGAGAGTCTGCCATCACCCCAACAGAGATCCTTGGGGCTGGATGGCAGCGGGCCTGGTGCCCAGAACGCTAGAAAAACAAGCCAGAGCACATTCTCATGGAAGATGCATCCAAACATTTTGTACCATTGCATTCAGTTCCTAGGCTGCAACACACCCCATTCCAGGCCCGGGATACAGCAGTTAAAACGACAAGACACACTCTCTTTTTTAGTTGGCACTTAGAATTTACCCAGCCATAGTATAACACTCTAGTGACTGCAGAAAAAATACATTTGGAAGTTGGGGAAAACTTGGCTGGACTCATTGTTTAAAGAACAATTAATAAGGAAACAGTAACAAGCTGGAATAATAGGCTTCAGGGAAATTTTGCAATTAAGAAAATTAGAGGCTGCAGCTTCAGGGGCCAAACTGTCAAGTTGAAATGCAGGGAAACACAAACTGAGCCAGGCCCTCACAGCATCCACATAAATATGGGGGCAGCATTTGGGGAGTTCTGAAGTGGGGAAAGGAAGGTAGGAGCACTGATTAAAGCTGTATATATAAGTGTTTTACACCCAAATGCCACCTGTCAATTACCCTTTGTGAGCCTTTGCTAGTAAATGGTTATGAAGCTCTGGCTCTGTGCCTGGAACTACACTAGGATCTTTCTGACACATCACATGTAATCTTCACCTTCCTCTGGGGGGCTAATCATATCCCCAGTTTACAGATGCAGTAGTTGGGGTTACACAGGGTTAAGGACTTTGCCTTAAGATCACATGGTAAGTAAGAGGCAGGGTTACAAGAGGAACCCAAGGCTGTCCAATTCCAGCCACTACCTTGTTCTTTTCACTCTGAGACCTCGTTCTTTCCCTCCGTTGAGCTGCATCTCTGAACTCCTCTTCCACGCTCTGCGATGGGTCTGTTCTAACCACCAACGAATACAGTCTCCACTCTCTGGGGCTCATGTGGACGTTGTCACTGGAGCACTGGGCCTCTTCCCAGCTAACTCTTCACTTACTGAAGCCACATAGAGCCAGTGGAAGGAAGCCCAGCTGTGCAAACAGCCAAGCCCCTGTCTTCTCACCTGAGTATGGCCTTGCACCTAGCCTCCTGCTCAGCCCTTGTTCACCTGGCTAGGAGAAAGTAAAGTTCCTCCAAGTCAAGGAGAAGATGGACCGCTGGCTGCTCTAAACACCTCTTTTCTAGCACAGAAACTATGACAGGTCAAAGCAAGCAAGAGAGCTGCGCTGTGACCCACTTAAAGAGACTGGGTCAGAATCTCGGTCAGGAGTGAGAATTAGGTCAGTGCTAGTCTGAGGGTGGAGTACATACACCTGAAGATAAGATTGGAAAGGGCTGTGAAGAAGCAAGAGGAGGAACTAACACATAACAAAGGGCCGTGTAATCAGGTGGGCAGGGGAGTCTAGAGTTTGTATAAGATTCACAGCATGGAGGCGCCACCAGAATGCCCACTGGGTGATGCTTTATACTAGAAGTTGTTCCCTTATGTTTCCTCGAGAAAAAAATGGCTGAACAACTGATAAATATTTTTTAGTTAAAAAACTAAAATAAGAAGGCAGTTGTGCCTTTTACAGGATGAGAGGTAATTAATGGCAAATTAATATATCTATGCCAATGCAACTAGATTGGGTTATAAGAAACCTTTCTGTCTTTAAAGCCACTAGTTAACTATACTCTGATGCTGGGATGTCTTGTTTCATTTATTCTAGTTCAGGAGATGAGACGTCATTTTTGCATCAATCCCTGTTGATAAGTCTCTTCTTCCTTAATAAGGATGGTGTGACAAATTTATATAAGCCTTGTTTTGATGATTCAGGATCAGGCAGTTGTGTCACCAGTGAAACATTGCCTATTATCACAGTAAATATGTATTAAGGAGGTGTGATAAAGTGTGAAGAACGGAAGCCAATCACGGGACTAAAGACGGTGAAAAAGTATTCTTCCTGGTTCTTTTCTAAAAATCGATCTCCTCACTCAAAAGGCAAACTCCAAGTAAGTGCTTGGTCACTAAAGTTCTACGTAATCCTTGTCCTCCCCTAGTTTTGACTGAAGATTCTATCTGGCTTATGCTATAAACCTGCAGAAGTACTTGAAAAACATAGTCTGATTCACTACCTGCTACCTTATATTAGTGGCTAATCAATTTAAGCCTGGTGCTAACCTAAGGGTGAACAGAACTGAAATCGTTAAAATTGCAAAACATATTTAGAGTATCCCTGAGGCATTACTGCTGAGATATTTAACCCCAGAACTGTGCTATCCAATATTACAGCACCAGACATGGGCTCTGATACTTAAATTTCAATTAATTAAATACAAGTAAAAACTCATTTCCTTAGTTGTACTAACCACATTTCAAGTGCTCAATAAATACCTGTGGTCAATGGTTACCACACTGAACAACATATACAGAACATCTTCATGACACAAGGTTCAACTGAACAGTATTGCCTGAGACCTAACTTTTAGTGTTTCTGAAATACAAGGGGGAGAGAACCAAGGTCAATGACGTTACTAGAAAAGAGACAACTCCAGCATGTGGGAATTTTTATAACACAACTGGCCTCTCCTCTCAGTCAATGAATGAGTAGAAGGTTGGGAAGAGAAATTTGAAGGACTCTGCTAGATCACATCATGTAGCTATGCTAAGTTCAGACTCTAACTCCGTGGTATAACTTGCTAGTAGCAGCGAGACATGTCACTCTCTCTGATTGAGACTAAATTCTTTAACTAGGGTGTGTGTGTGTGTGTGTGTGTGTGTGTGTGTGTGTGTGTGTGTGTGTGTGTGTGTGTGTGTGTGTGTGTGTTTTCTGTTTTCAAGAGCCAGGCTACTTAAGATTCCATTCTTCAACCAAAACACCAGGGAGGCTATTTCTAGCACACATCTGTTGTCTTATGAGAGCTCAAGTTTTGCTCTCTTAACCTTAAACCACTTTTCTTATTTCAAATTTAGACCTTGATCCAGCAACTAAATATCAAGCATTGCCATTCAACTCTGCCTACCAATCAATTTGTTCACTTTCCATAAAACAACCCTGTTTGTATTATAATGGTATTTGTTTGCAGATCTGAATGCTTTATTACATTTTCTTGCATTGTTTAAAATAAATAAATGGAAAATGGAGAAAATAAATATGCTAATATTAGCTGCAATGCAATTAATACAAAGATGGGGAGAATATAAAGTAGACTAAACCTCTTCAGTCTGGCTTGAATGCCTACTGAAAGTAAGCTGTTCGGTTATATGTTTAATTCTAAAGAAACATTTCAAGAATTAAAAGTCTATAAAATATTGGTAAGGTAGTTTCATGGTGGCACAGTGGTTAAGAATCCGCTGCCAATGCAGGGGACACAGGTCTGAGCCCTGGTCCGGGAAGATCCCACATGCCGAGGAGCAGCTAAGCCCGTGCACCACAACTACTGAGCCTGCGCTCTAGAGCCTGCAAGCCACAACTATTGAAGCCCATGCGCCTAGAGCCCATGCTCCGCAACAAAAGAAGCCACTGCAATGAGAACCCCACACACTGCAACAGAGTAGCCCTCGCTCGCTGCAACTAGAGAAAGCCCGTGTGCAGCAACAAAGACACAATGCAGCCAAAAATAAATAAATTTATAAAATAAAATAAATAAAACATTGGTAAGATATTGCTAACGATTATATAGCCAAAAGGTGAAGTGTTACAATGAACGAAATAGAGATTTTTAAAACGTTATGAATTGAGAGTCCATATCAATAAAATATTCCATTGATCCCTAAGAGAATTTCATAGTCTTATACATCACCTCACAGAGATACAGCTTTCTTCAGACCCTTAATCAAGAGAATTAAAATACCAGACTTGTTCTTCCTTCTGTCAACTTAAAAAAATAATCTGTATAAAGCAGAAATCAATATTGTATTGATTGTATTGTATTGTATTAAAACAAGAAATCAGTAGAGAAAATCAATGAAACCAAAAGCTGATTCTTTGAAAAGATCATTAAAATCAATAAGCCAATAGCCAGGCTAACTAAGAAAAATAAAAAGATAAAGGGCACAAATTACTAATAAGAGAAAGAAAGAGGGGACATCAGTACAGAGTCCATGGACATAAAAAGAATAATAAAAGAATACTATAAACAACAACTCCTTGCCTACAAATTTGATAACCTAGATGAAATGGACCAATTCCTTGAAAGACACAGCCTGCCAAATGCACACAAGATGAAACAGATGATCTAAATATGCCTATATCTATTAAAGAAATTGAATCAATAATTAATAACATTTCAATACAGAAAACACCAGGCCCAGATGGGTTCACTGGTGAATTCTAACAAACATTTAAGGAAGAAATTATACCAATTCCCTACAATATCTTTCAGAAGATAAAAACAGATGGAATACTTCCTAATTTATTCTTTGAAGCCCACATTAGTATAAAAACAAAACCAGACAAAGACTTTACAAGAAAACTACAGACCAATAATTTTCATGAATATAGATGCAAAAATCCTCAAAACAAAATATTAACAAATTTAATCCAACAATGTATAAAAAGAATTATATACCACAACCAACTGGGATTTATCCCAGGTATGCAAGGCTGGTTCAACATTAAAAAATCAATTAGGGCTTCCCTGGTGGCGCAGTGGTTGAGAGTCTGCCTGCCGATGCAGGGGACATGGGTTCGTGCCCCGGTCTGGGAAGATCCCACGTGCCGCGGAGTGGCTGGGCCCACGAGCCATGGCCGCTGAGCCTGCGCGTCCGGAGCCTGTGCTCCGCCACGGGAGAGGCCACAACAGTGAGAGGCCCGTGTACCACACACACACACACAATCAATTAATGTAACCCATCACATCACCAGGCTAAAGAAGAAAATCACATGAATATATCTTTAGATGCAGAAAAAGCGTTTGACAAAATTCAACACCCATTCATGGTAAAAACAAAAAACAAAAAACTCAGTAAACTAAGAACAGAGGGGAATTTCCACAACTTGGTAAAAAATATCTACAAAGAAAAAGAAAGAAACTATAGCTAATCTCTCACTTCATGGTGAAAAACCCAAAGCTTCCCCACTAAGATCAGGAATGAGGCAAGAATGACCCCTCATCACCAATGCTTTTCACATTTTACTGAAAGTCCTACTAATGCAAAAAGACAAGGAAAGGAAATAAACGGTATATGCATTTGGAAGGAAGAAATAAAACTGCCTCTGTCTGCAGATGACATGATCGTTTACGTAGAAAATATAAAAGAATTAACAAAATAACCCCTAGAACTTATACATGATTATAGGAAGGTTGCATGATACAGGTTAATATACAAAAAGCAATTGTTTTTCTATATATCAGCGACAAACAAGTGGCATTTGAAATTTAAAACAATATAATTTGTTAGCACCCCAAATATGAAATACTTAGATAAAAATCTAATGAAACATATACAAGGTATATATAAGGAAAACTACAAAACTCTGATGAAAGAACTCAAAGAACTAAATCAATGGAAAGATATTCCATGTTCAAATAGGAAGACTCAAAACTGTCAAAATGTCAGTTCTTCCCAAAATGATATGTAGATTCAATGAAATCTTAATCAAAATCTCAGCAAGTTATTTTGTGGATATTGACAAGTTGATCCTAAAGTTTACACAGAGAGTCAAAGATCCAGAATAGCCCACATGATACTATAGAAGAACAAAGTTGTAGGACTGAGACTATCCAAATTCAACACTTACTACAAAGCTACAGTAATCAAGACAGTGCGCTTTGGCAAAAGAAGAAACAATGGACCAAAGGAGCAGAACAGAGAGCCCACAAATAGACTCAACTTACTTTTGACAAAGGAGCAGAGGCCACACTATGGAGAAAAGGTAATCTTTTCAACAAATAGTACTGGGACAAGTGGACATCCTCATGCAAAAAAAAAAGAGTGAGAGAAAGAGAATCTAGACACAGGTCTGCGGAGAGGAGGAAATGAGGAGACATAAAACAAAGGGTACAAGCTTTCAGTTATAAGAAGAAGAAGTGCTAAGGCTCTAATCTACAGCATGGTGACTATAGTTAATAATAAAGTATTATATGTATGCTTGAAAGTTGCTGAGAGTAGATCTTAAGCATTCTCACCAAAAAAAAAAATACACGTATATCAAATCATCATGCTGCATACTTTATATATGTACAATTATATTTGTCATTATTCCTTAATAAACTTGGAAAAAAGTTAACTCAAAATGGATCACAGACCTAAATGTAAAACAGGAAACTATAAAGCTTCTAGACATTAACAGTGGAGAAAATCTAGATGACCTTGGGTTTTGTGATGACCTTTTAGATACAACCCCAAAGGCATGATCCATGAAAGAAAGAATTGATAAGTGGGACTTCATTAAAATTAAAAATTTCTGCTCTGTGAATGCCAATGTCAAGAGAATGAAAAGACAAGCCACAGACTAGGAGAAAATATTTGCAAAAGACATATCTGATAAAGGATTGGTATCCAAAATATATAAAGAACTCCTAAAACTCAATAATAAGTAAACAAGCAACCCAATTTAAAAAGGGCCAAAGATCTTAACAGATACTTCACCACAGAAAGTATACAGATGGCAAATAAACATATGAAACGACATCACATACAAATTCAAACAGCAGTGAGATACCAATATATCCCTATTCAACAAGAGAACACGGACAACATCAAATGCTGGTGAAGATGCGAAGCAACAGCAACTCTCATTCACTGCTGGTGGGAATGCAAAACAGTACAGCCGAAAAGTAGCTATAAGCACCTTTCTTGAACAATTGGGGAATTATGAACGTGGAATATACATTGAATGGTATTACGGCAACTTTCTTCAGTGCGATGATGTCATTCAAGTCACACTGGAGAATATATTTTCCTAAGTAAGCATGCTGAGTATTTGAGTTGTATTGTCTTGAAATCTGCAGCTTATTTTCAAATGACCTAGAAAAACATGCATATATTCATATGCAGATAAAGCAGACATTCCAGTAGGTTAACAACTGCCAAATCTATGTGTAGAAAATGTGGTTTTCATCATGACTTTCTTCAGTTTTTCTGGATGAATGAAAATGTTCACAATAAGATTTTTGTGACACAGCATCCCCATGGAATTTACAGAACATGACATGTCAAAACTCTAAGGCAGTTCGTATTTGAAAGCCCTTTTTGCTTTTTTTTCTACCTAGTAATGGAAGACTTCCATTCTTTTAACACTGTTTTATTTACATGTGTCTAGAAGATCAAATGAGAGAAATAACTATATTGTACCTTGTGACTCACCAGCTTTTCACTTTTTATGACTCATCATCCATGGACAGAAGGAAGCTTGCACATTTTACTAACAGGAAATTTTCAACAAACTTCTCCCAGTCCCAAAGGAATAGATTTCATTATGATCCTGCTTCAATGGCCTCCTTTGTTCTCTTCCTCCTTCCACTCTCTTTTCCTTTGTGTGGAAACTTCCGTGCAATATTTAAGTCTGCCCATGAAATACCAGATTTCATTTCTCCTGCATCGATCACAACTTGCTTTTGATTCAGCCAGCTCTAACAAGAAAGCTTCATCTTAAACTGCAAAACTGAAAATGGATATATACATATATAAGAAAATATTTTAATTGAAACTTAGAATGGTTTCTCCACATCAAGAAGAGCCAAGGAAAACAGAAAGTAATCAAGTTCCTGGAATTAAGGAATTCCATGACAGAAGGTTAAAAAGGAACTGACATGATTAGACATAGGAAAGGGAAGACAAGGACATTTTTACAGAGCAACTCGTAACCAGGCACTTCTCGGAACAGACCCAAGTAGCTTAGGTGGCAGCTAATTTAATACAAAACCTGGGTGCTAATTGGGTACCTTGAGAAGGGAAGGTGTATCTATCTGGCACACAAGACCCTGCACATCTGAGGAACTGGGTGGGGGGATTGGCAAGTAGGAAGAGAAGTGTCAGGGAAAGAAGAAAACGTTGAGCCCATTCATTGCAAATGGACAATGGACTCATCCTGAAACCAAGAGATGGCTGCAGAGCCCTCTAGAACTTCAAGTATCAGAGATTCCTCAATTAATCATGCAACTTCATATGTCTTGAGGCAAGTTATCATGGCAGGAGAAAGCTGGGATTGGAACGGGCAGATATAATCTCTCTAAATCTTTATGCTAATGCTACCTAATATCATGGGGGGAAGAAGGGGTGGCAATTGCATCCACTGGTTTTTTAACAGGCTTGGGTGACAGTCTGTAACCTAGAGCTCCAAGCATACCCTACAAGTGGCAGCATTCATTGGAAAAATATAATAATAGCTGCCATGCAACCGGCACGACCCCTGACATGAATTCATTGACACCTTTAGTTATTAATGCAACCCTTAGGATGTGGTGGGGTGCACAGGAGGGGCTGTAGTCCCCTAGGTTAGCAAAAGCAGACAGGTCCTCTTTCACATGGAGCATGCTAGCTAAGGAGATAACCACAGAAATAAATGGAACATTAGGGTAAGTGCTATGAGTGATATAACATTTGAGCTGAAATCTGAAAGACATACATGGGAAGAGGCCAGTATATCTCCCTACCACAGAAGAACACATGCCGCTTTCATGGAATGCTTTCTAAACGTCCCAGAATACACATCACAAGCAGACAGCAAAGGCCATATATACACATGAGCACGCATATCATAATCTATGTACATTTTATATTATTTCATTCACTAATTTCGGGTCTCAGTATATTTAGAGGTCAGAGCTCACTGTGCCTGTGGGTAAGCGTACCTCTCTACTTCAAAGGGTCTTCTTGATAATATATTTTTTAAATTTCTTGTATTATTTAATTATATCAACAATTTTTTAACTTGTAATGTGACTGGAAAAAGCATCTGTTTGATTTTCATTCATATTTTAATTATCAGCATTGTCTTAAATCTGTAATTTCCTTGTAGGGATGTTTTAAGGTCACTCATGCATTTTGTGAGGGCGGTTTAACTAAAACTAAATATGATAACCCACAAATGTACCTATCTGGACCCCGTAAATGAGACTGTCACGATAAACGGATTTGAAAGGACAAGTAAGGACACCACTCCAACCTGCCTTGTTAGGAGTCACCTCTTCCCTCAGGACACTTGTCCTCCTGCAGGTGACCACCTGACATGCGGACAGGCGAGGCCACTGATATCATGCAGAATATTCACCATCTAGAAGCCTGATTTCTTACTTTATAATTACAAAACGATTATAAATAACATTCCTAGCATTTTCTCTCTGGGGAGAAAGAGAGCTGAGGTCAAGAGCAGGAGGAAATGGGGATGTTTGGCCTTAAAAAGAAGGTCCATTCCTTCCAGGAAAGGAGGTGCACCAGTGCAGTGACCCTGAGCACAGGGGGATTCAGTAGGGAAAGTGCCCACCTTGTCTATGTTTCATTCTGAGTTCCTAGTGAGGAGGAGAGGTAGGTCTTCCCCGAGAGGTGAGGCCAAATGGTGGCTAAGTCAAGGAGGCTGGTAATTTGGAAGATTTTGAATCTGGCACAAATTGCAGTAGGAAAAGGGAGGGGGGAGAAGCAGATTAAGAAAGTATTGAAGAATTCCCCCGGCAATGTTAGGAACCAAGCTTAGTTTTAGAGATGATGATTTAAAGTGGAGGGGACGTATGTATACGCATAACTGATCCACTTTGTTGTACAGCAGAAACTGGCACGCCCTTGTGAAGCAGTTATACCCCAGTAAAGATGCTAATAAATAAATAAATAAAGCGGCCTGTGCGTATGTGAGATTTCTTCCAGCACCCTGGACAGCTCCCAAGCAGTCTTGAGGAAGCTGCACACTGAGAAAGATTCAGGCCCTTGTCCTCCTGGGTATAGGCGTCATGGTGTGTCTCTGCCAACTGGTTTGTTAAAGCAGATGTACTAACTCACGCCACCTGGTATCTTCCTTAAAGACAAAGGGATGGAGCACATTTTATCCAGAGAGCCTGAAACCCTGTGAGGACATTATAGAGCACGCGGCCATCAGGAATTCTCATCAGACGCATAGCTGTTAATCTGAATTATTACATTTTGGAAAAATAAGAATAAACTGGAAGTAATTAAATTCTTCTCAGCTCGAAATGTTTTCACCTTTTGTTCCACGTAAGACTGTGATCATGTGATCAGCTTTTCTCATGCCTACTTACAGCTTTGTATTAATCACGAGAGACAGAAGCCTCCAGTAGGAGAATCTGAAACTAAGCGTTAAGAATAAGAAGTACTGGGGCTTCCCTGGTGGCGCAGTGGTTGAGAGTCCGCCTGCCGATGCGGGGGACACGGGTTCGTGCCCCGGTCCGGGAAGATCCCACGTGCCGCGGAGCGGCTGGGCCCGTGAGCCACGGCCGCTGAGCCTGCGCGTCCGGAGCCTGCGCTCCGCAACGGGAGAGACCACAACAGTGAGAGGTGCGCGCATGGCCAAAAAAAAAAAAAGTATTAAAAGTACTGACCTTACATCCAGCCTGACCCAACCTATAGCCAACCGTCATTGCCACAGAACAATCTGTGAAAAATTCTAAACTCTTTTCATGTCATTCTTTGCTCATAAATCTTTTAAGGATCCATGGTGCCCACAGAATAAGGCATAGCATCCTTGGTGATGCTTACACCACCCTCTAGAATAAAGTCCCTGCAAATTCTCCAGGCTCTTGTCCCGCTCCTTCCCTATACTCCACATGGAAATGTGTACCTTGGTGAGTTCTAAACTCTTATAACCATTTCCTTTCTAACTGCTAAGAGGCAGTCATTCTTGAAATGGGAATAATAGTCTTAGATGGCAAAATCATTGCTCCAGCCAGATTCAGCCTAAAGTCTTTTAAAGCAATTTCCTAAAGCCTCTCTGGATACTGAAGGCAGCCATTTGCTGCCGGTGGGAATGATGCCCTGGTAATTCACTAGCACACAACCCGGAGATCAGCCGTCATCGGAGCAATTAAGAAACAATAGTGAAAACAAACAAGAACTGAATTATTGTTGACCCATCGACAGTATTTTTGGATTATTCCTTTTTTACGTACCAATGTGAAAAAGAGAGAGAAAGAGACAGAGGTAGAGATTGAGAACTTTTCTATTCAACTGTAATTTTATTCTTTTAATTCAGTCTGAGCATTGTGTAAATGTGCACAAAATTATAATCAGAATGAGCTCCCTCAAACACAAGCTAGCCCTGGGGAATCACAAGGCTGCAAAGAGTGCCTTGGGATGGATTTGTTATGCACGTTTCAGAAAGATCAGTATTTCCTGTTTTATTTGACTTTATCTACTTATCTTGGCCAAAACTTTAAATAGATTCTATCTGAGGACTGCAAAACCATTTTAAAGAGTCAGCCACAAGCTTCCCTTGTGGCACAGTGTCTTGTTAAGAATCCGCCTGCCGATGCAGGAGACACGGGTTCGAGCCCTGGTCCAGGAATATCCCACATGCCGCGGAGCAACTAAGCCCGTGCGCCACAACTGCTGAGCCTGGGCTCTAGAGCCCGTGAGCCACAAGTACTGAGCCCACGTGCCGCAACTACTGAAGCCCGTGCACCTAGAGCCCATGCTTCGCAGCCACCGCAATGAGAAGCCCGCGCACCACAACAAAGAGTAGCCCCCAATCGCCACAACTAGAGAAAAGCCCGCGCGTAGCAACGAAGACCCAACGCAGCCATAAGTTAACTAATTAATTAATTAATTTTTAAAAATGCGTCAGCCAGACGACAGAACACAAATATAGCCCTGGTTCCTTCTTTCCAGTGCAGAGAGAGTTGAAAACTTCCCTGTGGAATATGCCGTGGATGGCGTTGCCAGGGCCATTTGTGGAGGACGGTACAGATGGCTGAGCGAAGAGTGAGGACGTTGAAGGCAGACAGACTCCAAAAGGACCATTTCAGTTCTTTCATTCATTAACTGTGTGAACTTGGGCCAATTATTCCTTCTCAAGTTCTCTCCTACAGAATGAGAATAATAATGCTGCCTCCGACACGGCCACAGGGACAAATGACAAAAGGTCATGTGCTGAGTACAGAGACCAGCACCTAATGGGGACTCCGTCACGGCTCCCTCTGTTAACGCAAGTTTCGTTTCTCTGTTATTCCTGCTCTAAGCAGTGCAAGATCATTGACGGCCTGGGTGAAGCTCTGAAGACGTCATCCTGAACATCCCTGGCTTCATTTAGGTCTTTATTCAGATGACCTCATGCCAGCGTTTCCCTGACCACTGGATCTAAAAGTGCTCTCCTCTGCCACCCCTTAGCATCTTTTATTTTGCTGCCTTACTTCCTATTATATCTATTTAGTTAGTTAGTTATTTGAGTTTTGTATTGTTTGACTCCCTCCACTAGATCTGAGGCTTGGGAGACTGAAGATTTGGTCTGGGTTGCTTGCTCTCTCTTCCCATAGTATCCATCCCATAGTAACTGATAAGAAATATCTGTCAACAATAAATGAGTAAAACAATTACATACTCTCTTTGGGACAAGGCCTGGTACCATCCTGTGCTGCTACCAAACTGTGTAACATTTGCTCTTTTTTGCTTCCAGATTAACAGGAAAAAAAGAATCCCTTTTGAAAGCCATAAGTTATGTTTCTTAAGGATAACAGGCAGCCAGAAATAACTGGGTAATTCAGTTCAATATCTGCTCTGTCGGGCTCCAAACTTTCTGCAAGATGCTCTGTGGTCTGTTGTAAGCTCTCCCCTTTCTCTCCTGACTCCTCTGAAGCTGGTTTCTACACCGTCCATAATTCTTTCTCCTGCCCTCTTCTTTACTCTTTCTACAGGAAAGAATCCAAAATGCTCTAACTGGTGAGTCACTACAGCCTTCACACCAATCACACTCGTATTTCCATCTCCAACCCAGATCTCCCCCAACATGCACAGACTCCATGGATATCTCGTAACGAGACACCATACTGCAGCTCCAAAAACTTGTCTGGGTCCTTCATTTTTCTATGTTTGCAAGTAGCATCACTATTCATCCTGTCACCCAAACTAGAATCCCAGAGGCATCCAACGTTCCACATGCTTCCTGAACACCCAAAGCCAATCCGTCACCAAGATGTGTCGATCTGAAACCCACAATAGTTGTAGAATTCGCCTGCTCTTTTCTCCACTGTCCCAGCCTTAGTTCAGATCCCACCATTTCTCACCTGGAAAACAAAATACTGAAAACACAAAATGATGAGGAGGAAATGAAGTAACAGGAACTCTCATTCATTGCTGGTGGGAATGCAAAACGGTACAGTCACTTTGGAAGACCGTGTGGTAGTATTTTATGAAACTAAGCACACTCTTACCATACAATCCAGCAATCCTGCTCCTTGGTATTTACTCAATGAGCTGAAAACTTATGCCACACAAAAACCTACACACTGAGGTTTATGTTTATAGCACCTTTATTCATAATTACCAAAACTTGTAACCAACCAAGATGTCCTTCAGTAGGTGAATAAATTCAGAAAGTGTGGTCCATCCAGACAATGGAATAGTATTCAGCACTTAAAAAAAGCTATCAAGTCCTCAAAAGACATGGAGGAACCTTAAATGTATATTATTAAGTGAAAGAAGCCAATCTGAGAAGGCCGCATACTGTGTGATTTCAACTATACGACATTCTGGAAAAGCCAAAATTATGGAGACAGTAAAAAAAGGTCAGTGGTTGCCAGGTGTCAGTGGGAGAGAGGGATAAATTGACAGAATGTGGAGAATTTTTAGGGCAGTGGAACTGTTCTGTATGACTGTAAAATGGTATTTTGTCATGTCATAATAAATTTGTCCAAACCCACAGAACGCACAAGACCAAGAGTGAACCCTGATGTAAAATATGGACTTTCGGTGTTAATGTGATGTGTCAACGTAGGCTTCTCAGTTGTAGCCAACGTACCACTGTAGTACAGGATGTTGATACTAGGGGAGGTCGTGCATGTGTGGGACAGGGAATATACGGGAACTCTATATGCTCCACTCAATTTTTCTGTGAACTTAAAACTGCTCTAAAACTACAGTCTATTAGAAATAAACAACAAACAAACAGCCTCCAATCTAGTTATGTGGGCCCATCGTGGCCCTATCTCATCAATCCACCACAGCCTAGAAGTTATTTCTAAATAGAAAATCTGATCACAGTATCCACTACCAAAAAACCCTTCCAGGCTTTTCAATAGCTCACAAATTAAAGGGCTCTGGGCAAAGTGTTAGAAAATGTCTTTCCCTTCCTGCGTTAAGAATCTGACCACCAGATAAACTTTCTAAGTCTGTTTCCCTGGAAACAGATAATGATGGCGTGTGTGCGAACTGTATTGCTAAACAATATTGCTTACTGTAAACTGACTTCTGCTGGGGAGACTGTCTCTGGACTGGGGGAACTATACGTATTGGATGGGGTTGCCTTGTTTTGGACTTTCCTGAACTTAGAGACTCCAGTGCTGAGCATGTGTTTCCAGGGGTCCTATGTCTATGGAGTTTCTACAAGAGAGAAATGGCTCCTGGAAGGCATGAGGCTCTTAAGCCAGGGTGAAACCTCCATCATCCAATGTGGGTTGTTCCTCTTTGCACACAGGCTGGTATTCCTGCTGAAGAGGAACACCTGTGGTTTCTAACGAGGCAGGTACCAAGTGTGGTGTATGGCTGTCCCATGAATCTGAACGTCTAGTTGGGACTAAGAAGAAACCCTGGTCGCTCCTGGCCTCTCTTTCAAGCATCACATCCTACTCTCCTTCTACCCTGCTTTAACAGAAGCAATTATTCACATTTTCCAGTAAGTATCGTGTGATCTCTCTCCTCCAAGCCATCTCGCGTGTCCTACTTCTTCTTTGTCATCTACCATGGTCTTCCTCCCCACAGTAACCTCCTCTGGGAAAGCCTACCCAGACCATGTCCGAAAGTGGGTAAGTGCTCCGTCCTGTGACTTCCACATCACTCCGAACCTTCCTCACTCTATCTTATTATCATCTGTTTGCCTACCTGTTTTTTTCACTTTGAGCCCTCCTTGAAGGTCGTGGTTGCAAGATCTGCCACTTGATAGCTGCCAAAGCCATTTCTGTCAACGTAAGCTGATCGCATCACTCCCAGTGGCAGGTGTTTTTGGTTTCTTATCCAGAAAACATCTTCCCTTTCTCTCTAAATGGAACCTTGACTTTATCTGGCTCAGCCACATAGCAAAATAGGCACCTCTCCAGACACCCCTTTGTTCAGTAGTGGTCACAAGATCTAGTTCAGACCAAGAAGACGTTAGTGAAAGCCTGTTGGATGGGATTATGAGAAAGCCACCGTTTCTTCAACAAAAAGAGATAAACTTGGTTGACATAAGTCTTTCACTCTTCACCCTCCCTGCTTCCTATACATCTGAAATACAGACACTATGCCTGATGGTAGAGGAAAGATTTCATGCCATGAATACGAAAAAGAGAGCCACGTGCTAAAGATGGCAGAGCAAGAAGCTTGGGCAGAGCATCAAGCTGTGTTCTTGATGACTTTCTGCAACCAATGGTAGAAGCCAGACCTGTCATTACAAGAGAAAAATAAAACTCCATTTGGATAACCTGCTGTCGTTAGGTTTCTATTATTACAGCGAAGCCCAGTTTTAGCTGACACGCGTCATCCTCCAACAGGATAAAATCTCAGCCCATTGCCATGACACTTCTTTCCATCCCCGAGCCTGCATACCTTATCACTCTCACCTCCCACGACCTCCTCATCACCACATGCTCTCCGAGTCCCAATCATTCTAACTGGTCCATTAGCAAGTCCCCTGAAAACCCCATCTTTCTACAGGTCCTCGTCTTTTCACAAGTTCTTCTGACTTAGAAGGGCCGTTCCCCACCAGCTTCACCCAGAGATGCATAACTGGTCTTCCAAGCCTGGGGTACACATCACCTCCTCTATAAAGTCTTCCTTGATTCCACAGTTCCTCCGTTCCCTGAACTTCCAGAGGGCACCCCATGGCTGATTTTTGCTACAGCAATTAGTGAATTACTTTCAAATTATTAGTGTAATCATCTGCCGCCTCCTCCTCCAAAACATGAAACCTGGAGAGCAGTGATCTCACCTTATCAGCCATTCAACACATGTTTAAGGGTGCCTCTAAATCCATGGCCTCCACCTACTGAAGCTGTGACCTTGAGTTTCTCTAAGTTACTTATTAAAATAATGTAGAAAGATAAATAAAGTAAAGATAGCCCTAGGGCCATCATATAACCCAACTCCAAAGGATTCTGTATTCCAACAAGTGTCCAACCCTCGGGTGTGTGCAGAATAAAATGCTAATGGCATCCCTGGATTTGAGTACTTTACAAATTAAAAACAATAATGTATGAAAAGTGCTGCTAAATAAGTTCAATAAATATTAGCTATGGGGCGGGGGGCTTCCCTGGTAGCGCAGCGGTTAAGAACCCACCTGCCAATGCAGGGGACACGGGTTCTATCCCTGGTCCGGGAAGATCCCACATGCTGCAGAGTAGCTAAGCCCGTGCACCACAACTACTGAGCCTGCGCTCTAGAGCTCGCGAGCCACAGCTACTGAAGCCCGCGCGGCTAGAGCCCGTGCTCCGCAACAAGAGAAGCCACCGCAATGAGAAGCCCGCGCACCGCAACGAAGAGTAGCCCCCGCTCGCCGCAACTAGAGAAAGCCCGCATGCAGCAACGAAGACCCAATGCAATAAAAATTCAAAAATACAAAGAAAATATTAGCTATTGGGATGATAATGATTGTATCTTTGTATCCTCAGCCCTGGACTTGGCCCAAGGTAACTGCCCAGTAATATTTCCTGGTTGTAGAAATAAAATGAAATCCAGGTTTATTCTTGGTTCTAAATTATAAAGCACTCTGAAGTCCCAGCCTAAAATAATACAAAAATCATAATGGTATCCCTTGGTATCTAATATTTCCCACCAAAATATATCCTGATATTTATCCTCTGGAGCTTACTTACCCCATCAGGCAGACTCAGTGCCTGCCTGAGATGGTCTGTTTCCAAGCACAGTGAGACCGTGGGGCAGGAACTTTCTGAGGAGGTTCTCGGTGGAATCAGTTGTGCTGGAAGGACCGGGATAATAATAAACAAGGCTAAACAACGTGGCTGGTAGCTGGAACTGGATGTCCTTGGGCCTCTGGAAGTTTGGCTCTGGATCCACCATTCTTGAGAATTTAATCTTCCTGTGCAACTTCCACGGGGCTCTCCAGACAAGCGAGGGCTGGAGAGGAGTGAATGGCCATATTCACAGTCAGTGCCGAGCTCAGGGGCGCCTGGCTGGGTGAGAAGCTCTCAGCCTGTGCTGGTGGCTCCGAGGGAACCTCAGAGCTTCAGTGATTCTGATCCAACTTGTTCCAAAACATTTGCACCTTGACATAATGAGATCGCTCTATCTCTGTGGGTTATTGCACTAGGTTGTACAATAAAATCCAAATCGAATGATTAAATAAGCATTTAGTATATACCTATGGTATGAAAGCACTGACGAGAGCTGGACTAGGAAATAGATTCAGCCTTCTCATTGCGCACAAATGGGAAATAAAATCATGTATGTAAACGCCTCTATTAAAAGAAAATAAAAATAAAGCATATATGAAAGACATAAGGGGAAAAAACAAGAGAGGATCTGAGAAGGGACAAATTTAAAGGAAACTTGAAATTATCTGAGTGGAAGGAAGCCCAACAGAAATAACACTGGGAATTATCTCTTCATCCCTTCTTATTTTACAAATAGGGAAACTGCAGCCACTACGGAGAACGGTATGGAGGTTCCTTACAAAACTAAAAACAGAAGCACCGTTTGACCCAGCAATCCCACCACTGGGCATATATCCTGAGAAAACCCTAATTCAAAAAGAGACAGGCACCCCAGTGTTCATAGCAGCACTATTCACAGTAGCCAAGACATGGAAGCAACCTAAGTGTCCATGGATAGATGAATAAAGAAGATGTGGTATATACATACAACGGAATATTACTTACTCAGCCATAAAAAAAGAATGAAATATTGCCATTTGCAGCAACATGGACGGACCTAGAGATTATCATAGTGAGTGAAGTCAGACAGAAAAAGACAAATATCCTATGATATCACATATATGTGGAATCCAAAAAAATGATACAAATGAACTTATTTACAAAACAGAAATAGACTCACAGACATAGAAAACAAACGTATGGTTACCAAGGGGAGGGGGGGGGAAGGAATAAATTAGGAGTTTGGGATTAACAGATACACACACTACTGTATATAAAGTAGATAAACAACAAGGACCTACTGTAGAGCACAGGGAACTCTACTCAGTATCTTGTAATAACCCATAATGGAAAAGAACCTGATAAATTATATATCTATATAACTGAATCACTTTGCTGTACACCTGAAACTAATACAACATTGTAAATCAGCTATACTTCAATAAAAAATTGTTTGCTTGAATAAAATAAAATTTCCCCAATAAAAAATGCAGAAACTGAGTCTAAGCGAAGCAAGTCCATTTGTTGCTCTGTGAGTACTCCACCTGCATTTCTATTTTGTAACTCGGCCTCAGGAAAGAACTTGGGAGTCAAAGTCCCCGAAGTTGGAATCTGAGTTCTGAGTCTGATCATCTGTGTAATTTTGGGCAAGCTACCCCATCTCTCTGAGCTTCAGAAACTTCATTTGTGAAAATGGCCTAGAAAGAATCCTTTTAGATCATAAAACTGTTGTGAAGATTCCACGAGAAAATCCACACCCAGTGACTGGTTCAGGGAAAGCGTTCACATACTTGTTGAAGGCATGCATGCATGAATAAATGAATGAATGTTTAAGGGAACGGTCTGGAAGAGAAGGAAAAAAAAAAAAAAGAAACTACTGCCTGGTGTGTCTGGAGTCTCCCTACTCTATACACTTGGAAAAATATAAGTCCCAGGAGAGAAAGACCAAATGTGTCCTGCTCTCAGCAGGATCCCAGCATGATACTTGGCACGTAATATGTACTTGATTAAACTTCTTTTACTAACAAAATAACTCTTCTTTCTCAATGCTTTTGCTCTGTGTCAGGCATTTTTCTAAGTCCTATGCCTGTAGTGGGTATATCATTTAAGAGTCCAGGCCACCTATAAGAAAAGTGGCCTTACTACCCCTCTCTGACAGATGAAGAAACAGATTCTGTCCCAAGAAAGAGACAGAGAAGGACTTAATGTCCGAAGTGCAGACAGTAACGTTTATTGAGTCTTGCAAGATGCCAGATATCATTCTAAACACTTTACTTTTATTTGTTCTTTAATCCTCACAAAAACCTGAAAGAAGAACTATTTTATTTTATTTTTTTGGCCATGCCGCTCAGCATGTGGGACCTTAGTTTCTGGACCAGGGATCGAACCCAAGCCCCATGCAGTGGAAGCGCGGAGTAAACCTCTGAACCGCCAGGGAAGCCCAGATGTACTACTTTTGAATCCCGGGTTTATAAATGCATAAATCGAACTGCAGAGAGGATGAGTGATATGCCATCACCATGAGTGATATGGGCACACAGCTCACCGGTAGCAGAGCTGGGCTTTGAACAGAGCATCACTGTCGTATTAACAGCCTTGTAGGGTTTGATGCTATGGTCAAAATAAGTCAGGCTGATGTGGGGGGCCAGAGAAGACGATGGATTCAACATTCAGAGGAGAGGGGCAAGGCTTTGCAAAAGAGACGATGACTGAGGTGAATCTGAATCAAGGAAGAAGCTGCCCGGACGAGGATGTGGCAGGGTGTGTGTGTGTGTGTGTGTGCGGGGGCGGGGGGGGTGTATTTGGAAGGGGCAGCAACAGATTGTGCTAAAATTATACATGGATCAACCAGCCCCCTCTCTGGGGACACCTTCTCCATCTCTCTGGCAACCACAATCAGGACCCCAAGATTTCCTGCAAAGAAAACCTCAAGCACAATGCACACTTCATTCCCCCCGACTCACATCATATGCCACTGGGAGCCAACGCAGCCTCAGTTTTAACTTGAAATGAGAAGCATCTTAGAGCAACATATTGATTTTAAGTTTAGATGTATACAACACACTGTATTAACATCCCAGAAGTTCTGACACGTACGTTAATCACTGAATTTCCAATGAATATATCCAGGGGGCATGAGATTAAACCACATAAGCAAAGAAGAAAAGACAAGACCTGCTATTTCCCTAAGTGTTTTTTCTTTCATTTTGGTTGGAGATAGACAATAAAGTACGAAGTGGAAAGGCAAACACTTAAAATTTGGACTGCTTACCTGAACAACTAGGGAAGACATAGACTGCCCTAGATTTCTTTTTTTTTTCTTTCTTTCTTTCTTTTTTTTTTTTAAGCCCCCTAATTCCATAAAGTGTCCTTCAAAGTAAACACGCTGCAGTCTTTCACGCTTAATCCAGAATCAAAAGATGTTGGAAGCAGACCTGATATGAAGGGTCATCAAATAAACCCTCTCCTCACTCCCTTCATATTCCAAGTCAAACAGAAGCTCAACCCCATTTCCCAAGTTTAAACAGCTGAGTGGTTAAAAGCCAAATATTTTGACAGAGAAGAGTTTCTGACTTTATTTTTAGTCTTATATTTTGTTTTGTTTCTATCATCTCTAGCTGAATTTTAAACGCCCTCCACAAGGGACCCCTACAGGGTGGCTGAGAAGGAATAAGCTTTGGGATCAGACCAATTTGAGGGTCAAGTTCAGTCTTCCTCTCTTGCTGTCTGTGGGACTCTGTGAGCAAATTATTTCCCCTCTCTGTGCCTGGGTCTCCTCAGCTTTAAAGACCACCAGTAACACCTCCTGCACAGAGGTCAAATAAACGTATCACCAGGGAAAGCACTCACTGCAGTCACCAGCACATAGTAGGTACTTAGAAAGTGTTTCCTTTCCCTCTCATCTGTACTACACATAATTCAATCCCCGCCTGTCACTTAAAAAGGACTTATGATCATTTTTTGTTCACAATCCATGCATGCTTTTGGAAAGAAGGAGGAAAAGAGAAAAGCAAGGAAATCTCATTCTGATATTCAGAAGCAATTACATTAATATTCATTTTAATTCTCCCAAATGGCTCACACCAGTCAGCGTGTTAAAATATAGCACTTGATGAATTCTACCTTGGGCACAAGATTCCAAAGATAATCTTATCTTTAAACATTTCCTCTAAGCAAACTAAAAAAGGCCATTTATTCTTCAGTGCATTTTATATTCTGATTTAAAGTCAATAAGGTTTCACAAAAACCACCGTTCAGTCATCCCCTATTTCCCTGTAGTAATACCTCAGTTATGATGGTGTGTGCTCAGAAATTAATTTTTGAGATAACTTATACCAAATCCTTTAAATACCAAATACTGTTATATTTAATTTTAGCAATTTTGATGTAACTCATTTTAGAAATTATACTCCCATGCCTTCTTTCAGCAGAGTTTACAGACTGTAATTTAGTTCTTCCTTGATGACTCACTGCCACACTTCTGAACATAAGTTACTGCTCAGTGCTATTAAGCCGTGATGCTCTCAAAGACCCCTGAAGCCTGAACAACTCCAAGTTCCTTCACTCAGGATCCAAAGGCTCCCCCTAATGGATATCCCTTGGTCCACCCCATAGAGAGGTTCCATTCAAAGGAGAGTCTCATTCAGGTTCTTCAGTTTTCACAGTAGAATGTCAATCTCACCATCTTCTTAGTTGACATTAAAGTACACAGATGAGTCTTTAATCGGAATAAACTAATCACCTCTTATGTGGCAAGTATTACAATAGTGTTGAATTTGCTTTCTTTTTATTTTTTCATTTAATTTTCATTATGGGTTGCCTATGACTGTTGTTTCAGAGTTAAGGAAACTAAGATCAATACAGGTAAAGTAACATATTATATCCTAGAGAGAAGCTGAGATCATGACAGGATTATCAGAAAAGTGTTGCTGAAATTGTATACCATAGACCCCATGTGGAGTTAGGAGGGGAGTTACAGAAAAAGAGGGCTAATTGATGGACCTAGAGATGATCATACTAAGGGAAGTAAGTCAGAAAAAGGAAGACAAATCCCACATGATATCACTTATACGAGGAATCTAAAATATGACACAAATGAACTTATCTACGAAACAGACTCACAGACGTAGAGAACAGACTTGTGGTCGCCAAGGGGGGGGCAGGGTAGGGATAGAGTGGGAGGTTAGGATGAGCAGATGCAAACTATGATATATAGGATGGATAAACAGCAAGGTCCTACTGTAGAGCACAGGGAAATATATTCAATATCCTGCGATAAACTGTAATGAAAACGAATGTGTGTAACTGAATCACTGTGCTGTACACCAGAAACTAACACAACATTGTAAATCAACTATACTCCAATTTTTTTTTTTTTTTTTTTTTTTTTTTTTTTTTTTTTTTTTTTTTTTTTTTTTTTGCGGTATGCGGGCCTCTCACTGCTGTGGCCTCTCCCGCCGCGGAGCACAGGCTCCGGACGCGCAGGCCCAGCGGCCATGGCTCACGGGCCCAGCCGCTCCGCGGCATGTGGGATCTTCCCGGACCGGGGCACGAACCCGTGTCTCCTGCATCGGCAGGCGGACTCTCAACCACTGCGCCACCAGGGAAGCCCGATATACTCCAATTTTTAAAAAGAGGGCAAATGGATTTAAAAAAGGAGAGATCATTGGCCAGAGATTTCTGTGAAGTCAAAGAATGGCATCAATAGGAAAATCTAGCAAGCAAGCTAAGAGAGGAAGCTGGGTTCAATATATTATTTGGTGCATATATAACAAGTGTGATGCGTGAATGAAGGTATGGATGAGTAGAAAAGAGGTAAAGCTATCCCAGCTGAGAAGGTGAAAGCCAAGGTGCTGTATGGGTCATTTAGCTGGGCTTGGAAGGCATCCAAGATAATGGCAGGACTTGGGGTGCGGAGGAAAACAAGACCCAGGTACCAGCAGTGTGTGGGCAAAAGACCAGTACATGACTGGTCAGGCCGGTAGGTACCGGTGTAGCTGGCACCCCCTTGCAATTTTCCCTGACCAGCGATGCTTTTAAGAGATGAGCAGGAAAAGGTGTGGCTAAATGGGGAAGTGGATCCACAGCAGGGCTCCTTGGGTTCTAAGCATTACAAAGTTTGGGGGAGATCCTTCTATAGTATGTGTTCATGACTCCCTTATGGGAACAGACATTCTCAGAGGATCAAAGGGTTGTATGGCTGAATGTCATAAGCCCCCAAGAAGCAGCTGTGGAGAAATCTGTTTGTCTTAAAGAGAGACTTGGAGGGGTTCCAATAAAAATAAATGGAAACAGCAATTAGGATGTCGCGGATGCTACCGGTGCTTCATCCTGACCCCCTCCATCAGCCTGGGGTACCCATCGCCGAGTGGCTGTGTTGGCTGATAACGACCCGTCATTTCTCTGTTCTCCTAAGAATTTTCCTCAGCTGGCCGGAGCTGCTTCGCCCAGAAATACTTGCGTGGATATACCTCTCAGAGTTGGAGCCACAGAAACGGCCTTCCTTCAAGGTGGAAACCACGTGTTCCCTAGAGCTCCCTGTGTGACCAGGCTGAGATCAGATGAGGCTGCACCCACACCTGTACCTATGCCTGGCTTCTTCCGTGTCTATTTCTGCTCTCCTCACTCCCTCTGAGGTGTCAACTGAAAGCACCCTCTCCGTCAATCACCTGTACAAGAGCCATCTCAGGAGGTAAGAGGTAGGTCTACATCGTGGAACCTGCGACAGAAAGCAGGTAGGACCACTCCACGGGGCCGATTAACTGTCCAGGGTCACTTGACTAATAAATATCAGAACTAGGATAACCATCCCACCTGGTTTGTCTGGGACTGGGGGGGGGGGTTCCCAGGATGCAAGACTCTTCGTTTGCAAACTGGGATTCAAACTCAAGTCTGGGGAATTCCCTGGCGGTCCAGTGGTTAGGACTCCACGCCTTCCCTGCTGAGGGCCCGGGTTCAATCCCTCATCGGGGAACTAAAATCCCACAAGCCACGCAGCGTGGCCAAAAAAATAAAACCAAAACCAAAACAACAACAACAAACCCAAGTCTGTCACATTCTAAATGGCATCTTTCTCTAGACAGTCCTCTTTCATTTACATGGGTGTTGCCTCGTGTATAACCTGGGCACCTGCTAGCTCAGGCACCACCAGAAAACACATCACCACATGGTGCCCACAAAGGGACGTTTGTAGGCTCTGAGGCAGCCCCATCCCTCTCCTAGAAATTGTATTCTTAGTTGGGGTCCATGGGAGGGCTTCAGGTCATCTATAAGCCCTCTCATAGGGTTGTTCTTTCTTTTCCTTTTTTTTTTTTTTTTTCTTGAAAATGACTGTAGACTTCATCAGATGGTCAACGTGATCCTCGACATAATTAAGATTAAGAGCCATTGTCCAGGAACACATAGCTTTTATTTCCGGATTAAGTTGAACAGTGGGGTGCTGTACTTCTGTCTCATACTTACCGGTCTCAAGCAGAGCTGTTTCCCAGTTCAATGGCCAAACACCCACCTCTGCATTCACCAGAGCATAGTGGGTAGAAGACATCTACCTCAATCCTCAGGCTGTTCTCACCCTAGTCCTGGGAGGAAATTTTCTTTTTTTTATTTCAACTGAAACTTGAAAGACATTTGTCAGGGTTGGCTGAGGAGACAGGAAGGGGAGGTTGTCTCAGGGAGCGGGGATAGCAGGGACAAAGAAGCATGCTTCAGCATGTCCCGAAACAGGACGCCAACCTGCTGACCAGGAGCTCTAAATGGTACTCAAACAGGTTTGTGGTTATTTGTTTTAACTGAAAAAGTGTTATTCCATTATTGAAGATTCCTGGCATTAATTCTTCTGTATGTGCTTTGATAAATATTGGTTGCATGCTCATTGAGTGCCGGGAAATCTTCTAAGTACTTGTGCAGCTATAAACATGACAAAGTCCCTGCACCATGGAGCTTACCATCTTGGAAAGGAGAGAATTAATTTTTTTTTAAAGTAAACCAATACATCCGTAATAATATTCAAACAGTTATATAGTGATGAATGCTATGGAGAAAAAGAAAGCAAGCTCTGAGGCTGGAGACCAGAAGGGGCTATTTGACTAGGGTAGCCCAGGGAGTCCGCTACAAAGAACAGACTTGGATGAGGGGAGGGAGGGAGCCATGGAAATATCAAGGGGTGACTTTCCTAGCCAGCAGTGTGAAAACAAAGCAAAAAGCCCTTAAGGAAAGAGGAAGCTATAGAGTGTGTGTGTTTGTGTTGTTTGTTGTATTTTTTGAATGGGTTGAATGGGCAGTGCTATCGACCTTGTGAGTCTAAAAGAACATTTTTATTTCCTCATTCTATATATTTCCCTGGGGGTGATCATGTCTGCTCCCATGCTCTGAATTAGCATCAATGTGCTGATGATTTTCTATGTTCAGATTCAGTCAAGAATTCCTTTCCGAACTTGACTGGTATCTCTAATTGCCTAAAATGTACATGGATTTCCTCGGAGACCTAAAAATCTACTTATTCAAAATAGAAGTCATCATTTCCCCCTCAAAATCTGTTCTTTTCCTTGTGTCCCCAGGCCAATGAATGGCGACAAGGCCAGTCCATCAGACCAGGTCAGAAAACTAAGAGTCACCCTTGAGATGTCTGCACTTTTAGATACTGTATGTTGAGTCATCCACACTTCCCAGTGCTCAATTGCCTTAATGTCTCAACTTTGTTCTCCTTTCTTCATCCCTGTTACCTTAACCTTGGTTGGGACTATCACTACCTCCATACAGCCTGGGTTTCCTGCAGTAGCCTCCTATCATGTCTCCATGCTTTTTGGCTTGCTCCCCTCCCATGCATCCTCTCTCTAGTGCAGCCAGAATCCAAAATGCCTATCTGTACCTATCATTTCCCACTTTAATATCCTCCCACTGCTGAACAAAGCTGGAGGCATCATATTTTCTGATTTCAAATTATATTACAAAGCTATAGTAATTAAAACAGCATACTGTTTTAATTTTTTAAATTTTTTTTAAAAGGTACTGGCATAAAAACAGATACATAGAATAATGGAATAGAAGTAAACTCACACATATATAGTCAAGTGATCTTTGACAAGGGTGTCAAGAATACACAATGAGAAAAGGATAGTCTCTTCAATAAATGGTGTTGGGAAAACTGGATACCCACATGCAAATAAGTAAAACTGAACCCTTATCTTACACCATGCACAAAAATAACTCAAAATGGAAAAATGACTTAAACATAAGATCTGAAACCAAAAACCTCCTGGAAGAATACACAGGGGGAAAAGCTCTTTAACATTAGTCTTGGCAATGACTTTTAAGATATGACACCAGAAGCACAGGCAACAAAAGCAAAAATTAAATAAATGAGACTACATCAAACTAAACGGCTCTGCACAGCAAAGGAAACAATCAACAAGAGTAAAAAGGCAACATACGAAATAGAAGAAAATATTTGGAAGCCATACATCTTATAAGGGGTTAATATCCAAAATATATAAGGAACTCATACAATTCAACAGCAAAAAAATAAAATAAAAATAAGTGTTGGCAAGGATGTGGAGCAAAGGGAACTCTGGTGCGCTGTTAGTGGGAAGGTAAATCAGTACAGTCATTATGGAAAACAGCCTGAAAGTTTCCAAAAAAAATTTAAAGTAGAACTACCATATGACTCAGCAATCCCATTTCTAGGTATAGGTCCAAAAGAATTGAAATCAGGATCTCAAAGAGATACCTGCAATCCCATGTTCACTGCAGCATTATTCACAGTAGCCAAGATACAGAAATAACTTAAATGCCCAGCTATGGATGAATGACTAAAGAAAATGTGTTATATACATCCAATGGACTAGTACTCAGTCTTAAAAAAAAAAGGAAGGAAATCCTGTCATTTGTGACAATAGGAAAGGACGTAGAGAATATAATGCTAAGCAATACAGGCCAGACACAGAAATTCAAATATTGTATGATCTCACTTAAATGTGAAATCAAAGAGAGTCAAACTCATAGAAGCAGAGAGTAGAAGAGTGGTTACCAGAGGCTGGGGGAGGGGCCAACAGGGACACAAGGGGTCAAAGGGTACAAAGTTTCAGTTCTGCAAGATGAGAAAGTTCTGGAGAGCTAATGCGTAGAATGGTGACTACAGGTAACAGTACTGTATTGCATACTTGAAATTTGCTAAGAGGGTAGATCCTAAGTGCTCTCATCATGTCTGATTTTAGTTTTACCAAGATCTCTCTAGCTGCCCTGCGCCAAGAAGCAGAGATGAGGCAGGGGTGTTCATTCAGAGCCTAGTGTGCTAGTTCAGGTAGATGAAGGTGCTGAAGCCAGAGTGAGTGTGGTCAAGCTGGAGAGAAACCCCTGAGTGTCACCCATGACCCCTCCCTCCTCTTAACCTACATCCACAGTCAAAAATCCCTAGAGTGTTCCGCTGATATTCTTCTGATAAAGGATGCAGTTTGTTCATGTATCTGACACTTCTCCATCTCTCCCACCTTAGGATTCCTTCTGTTACTATTCCTGTCCATCACTTCCCTTCATCTCAACTCTCCTTCTTGAATTCAAAACTCCTATCTGAAAAGTCTCCTGAGAGGCCATCATATTTAGCGCTTGATCTATCTTCTCAAATCCAACCTCTATTCTGAAGCGAGGCACAGTGTTCCGTCCAGCTCTAAACCTTTCCGTGGTTCCCAAGACCTTCAGGTTAGAGGACAAGCTACTTAGTCTGCCTCAAAAGACTCTCAAAGATGTGGCCCCTATTTATCTCCCCAGCCTCAAGAGACGCCACTTCACTTTTTGTGCTCCAGCCCTGCCCATTCATGTCCCTTCTCTGTTCCCTCCTGAGTCCAGGCCTTTGGCATGTTACTTCCTCCTGCCGAGTGCCCTCCCCTCCACTTGGAAAGTCCTGCAGATTTCTTTTAGGCCCTCTCTCTTTTCTGTGAAGCCTTCCTCGACAGCCCCTCCTAGGAAATGTATCGAAGGTCTCTTCTCTGCTCTCCAGAACCCTGCCTTGCCTGATTCATTCTTCTGTTTCCATGCCCGATCCCTCTACTACGGGGGGGGTGGGGGGGGCAGGTCTTTGCCTTGTTCACAGTTGAATCCCCTGCCCTGGTGTGATGAGTGACACACGGCAGGCCACCGATTCAGATCTCCAGTCCTGGGCACACACAGTGCTTCTCCATTCCACACCAGAGGTGCACGGCCACGGAAAAGAGCTCCGGTCCACAGAGCTAATTTCCTCTGTGATGCTTAAACCTCCCTCAGGAATTGCTCCTGAGATCAGTGCAGCCATCTAGAAATGATTCACGTTTGAGCGGAGACATTTGACGTTGCTGAGCACGCAGAGTCTGGGAAGCTCAGCGAATACGAGAGATAGCCGTGGGTCCCCTCCAGCTCTCGCATGGAAGACAGGGTTTCTTCCATACAGTTTCTTGTATTTTGAATGAAAGAGATCTTCCCGGATGGACAGAGCAGCAGAACATCTTGCCTGAGGTCAGATAAGAAGTGGGGTGAGACAAGGAGAGACGGCAGGGTGTACTCAACACCTGCCTAAGTGGCAGAGTCATCTTGGGGACACTAGCCTTCTAGACTGGGGACAATTCTAAAAGAGGAGAAATATGGTGCGAAGGGAATGGGTATACAGTGCATTGAAATGTAACGTTTAGACAATGATGATGAGTTTTGACCAAAAGGACAACCTGTAAGGCCACAGAGGTGACCTTGGTGAGGAGAAACGTTAATTAGCAGGTGGAAGCACTGAAAACAGAGAGAGATGGGGCCACTGAAATCACCCAGACAGTCTGTGGATGAAGAAACTGATATCCATAAAGGTGAGGAGGCCAGGCCAACAGTCCTGTGCGCGGTTAGGTTCAGAGTTGGAGTGAGGACTGAGCCCCAGAATCTAAACCTTGAGCTTATTCTACTTTTTCCCGGTATCTCACATGGAAAGAGGGCTCTCGGAAACTACCACTATCTTCTTATCAGTAATTTCTCTTTCTCTCTCTTTCTCTCTCTCTCTCTCTTCCTCCCTCCTTCCCTCCCCCTCCCTCCCTTCCTCAAAAAGGTAAGTGAAATAGAGGGATAAAGAGAGACAACGCATTTGGGGACATTTCCCCCAAAAGTTGGAAACTTCTATTACGGGCAATTATATCTGTCATTTGGAAATGACAGATATAATGTATTATGTGTTGGGCATGACACTTTCCTTAACATATGTCTTCCCAACTCATCTTGAAAGGCTGCTGTCATTATAGTGGTACGCAAAGAAGGCAAATGGCTGAGGGGGCCAAATGATGCACCGAAGGACACACAGAGCTCGTAAGTGCAGGGGCCAGTACTACCAGCGCATCTTGTCTGATGCCGTGTAATTAGACGTAGAGATTTTGCTCATTTTCCAGGACAAAGAAAAAATTGAAAGCAATAATGTACTGGGTAGGGTAATTTACAGTTTATGAATTGCTTTGACTGCACAGCTTTCCATTCACTCCACGCACTTGGCATCTCTGTGAGATGGGCTCACCATCCACATTTAACAAATAAGAACATGGAGGCACAGAAAGACCAAGTTCCTAGTCCTAGGTCCTCTCAGAACCGGGATTTCTCAATCCAGTCTATGTGCTTTTCCACTACACTGGAGCTGAAATCAAGGGACAAAATGGAAGGGAGAGAAATACATTCTTAGTTTCAAATACTCCATCAGATGTTTCCAGCAAATGTTATATGAAGGCCATTCAACACCAGATTACCATTATTCTAAAGTACCCACTTGAAAAAAAATGAGCAGTTTTAAGGCAAAATATGTGGTTTTGTTCTCCTCTCTGCTTCAGTGGGTTGACCCTAAATAACGCACAACCACCCAGCAAGCATCCTGCAGGCTTTCTGCACAGGCTGAGATGGGGGAAGGCAGCTCGGCCAGGCTGTGTGCGGGCCTCTTCCAGTGCCGGTGGTTACGCTGAAGGTAAGGCTTGGGCACACGTTCGACAACCACCCATCATGGCAATCACTATGCCGGGTGCAGGGGCCACAATCACGGTAGAATAAAACCAAGTTCCTGCCCTCAGGAAGCATGAAATCTAGAGAGGGCGCAGCACGTATGCGAGCGACGACAACATGACCCAGCACAAACTGTCATGGAGCAGGTCCAAAGTGCTGTGGGAGTACAGGGGAGAGCCCAGGAAGGCTTCCCGTAGGAAGGGGCATTTGAATTGGGTCAGGAAGGAAAGAAGGAAGTGAGAAATGAAATGGTCATTCTAGGCAGAGGCCAGCATGAGCAATATCAGGGGTAGAAAAGAGCAGGGAACAGTACAAGACAGTCCAGCCATTCCATCACGCGGTAAGCCTTCGGTCAAACTGGGCAAAAATTTGGTAAACATCTGGAATTACAGAGCACAGTTGGATGAAGGTGAATTTTGCCCCAAGGAGCTCACACTGTGCCTGATGTATCCATTGAACCAACATTTAAATGAGTCCCCTCTATGTGAAAACCCCTTTTTACGCCTTAAAACACTTAGTCCAGCTCCACGGTGAGCAGACCTCAGTGTTCCCAAACTAGGTAAGTACCGCCTTTGATGTCAAAGCCCTTGACCTTCAACATCTGTAAGCAAGGATAACATGCTGTGTTTCCTCCGATAAAGCCCTCTTTGTATTTCCCCGAGTGTATCTTGGACCAGACTACAGCATTTTAGCTATGAGTCACTGACCAATATTTCTACTCCCTTTTCATAGCTGATGCCCATTGAATGATTTGCTGATCTGAGGAAGGGGTTTTCTTTAGAAAATGATGATAATTCCTTTTATTTGCACTAGACATTAGGTTTTGAAAAGTCCCTTCCCATCCATCCTCCCCCATCGTGCCCTGGCAAGCTGCAAGAACTGTTAGCATCCCATTCTACAGATGAGAGAAGGGAGTCTCAGTGAGGTGGGGGAACTCAAGGTCACACAACAAGTGTATGAAGGAATCAGAGCTCACATCCATGTTTGACTCCCAAATCATGTCCTCCTTTCTCTACCCCTTACCATCTGCCTGGAATACAATAATATCATCCTCATTACGACACAAATCCCAAATGAAATGCTGGTCAAATCACATCCCCTCAGGCAACACAACTACAGCATAAATTTAAAACTCAATTAAAGAACATGGTCTCTTAACTAGGACTTATCACTGTCCCCTGAGGCCAGAGTATAAAGAGAGAGCCTATAAAAGTCAAAGGCTGTCCATCTCGGATATTACCCAGAGACCCACTTACCCATATGCAAGAGACTTTAGACCCAAATTATTCACCTAACTTTATCTCCCTCCTGTACAGTCTTCTGGAGCCCTGGCCCCTGCCGAGCTGGGTTTGGAATCATGCCCAAACCTTTGCCCCCCTCTCTGGCCTGTAGACGAGGTTAACAGTCCATCACTCTGTGGGAACAGCACTGGTGCCTCTCAGCTCTGAGACATCCCTTAATATCAGGAACCTCAGAACCTGATGGAAAAACAATGCCTCCCTAGTTCAAAAAGAGAACTGAAGCTGAATTCTCTGGCTGTTTGAAAGTGGGATAGTTTGCCAATGGCTGGCATCCCCTTTGGCCAAGGGGACAAAGAGTGTTGTTATAATCCATGAAAGTTTTGTTTTGCTGACAATAGTTGGGAGGTGGCTAGAAGTGAGTTAAGGAAATAAAGAGGGGGGATTTTTGGCTCTTAGTTTATAATTTTATGTCTATTCTCACTCCACCCCTTATAGCCAAAGGCAAGAATGTGATAAACTTGAGGGATACCCCCGGGTCCAAAAATGGTGATAGTTAACTACTCCCCTTGTCTAAATATCCCTTCCAGTTGCTGGGTTTAAAGCTGACTTCACAAAGCAAGACACGTTGTGTGCTCTGGTCCCTTTCCATGTCAAATGTCCCCCACCCTTGTCCCCAGCCAAGCCACAGGGTCAGCCTGGACCACAGAGAATCGCTACCACTGCCCCATTTCACCCCAAATGGTCTTCTCCCCAGCCTGTGTTGGGTCAAGGGCTCAGAGAACCTGCCTGCAGAAGGGTCTGGATGTGCCCTCTCAGCCTCCATCTGGGACTTCTGCAGGGACCCAGAATTAACCCAGTGTCTCCCCACCAATCACACCGGATTTCCCTTCTTGTCCTCTCAAGACGTGCCCAGATGTGCCTTGAGACTAGAGGACACAGAGATTGGGGGAGACAGAAGGAGATAAACCACATTTCGCGGCAGAATCCCTGTTAAGTAATAGAAAGCCATCCAACTAGCAGCCACGCTTCCAGAAACGTCACTGCCACAGAGGAGAGAGTTTTGCAGCTGCCGACCCCGGAGTGCTCTCACCTACCTGTCTCCCAGTGCAGAGCTCCCCTCTCTCTCCTCCTGGGCCACTGCTCCTGGGTCCCTCACTCTGCTCTTTTTTGCCTTCTCCAGCCGCCAACACTTGCAGCGGCAGTGGGCGGACCGCGGAGTCCGGGCACCTGCGAGCTGGGTCTCGGGTCCCCGCAGCAAGGCTGCCTGGAGGAGGAGCGAGAGAATGCTGCCCGCGCCGCCGCCGCCGCCGCCGCCGCCGCCGCCGCCGCCGCGGTGGTGCTGATGAGGTTGCTATGGTTATGGAACTCCGCAGCTGCCCCCTCTCGGTGCAACAGCTGCCCGGCCGCGGCCTCCTCTGGGCAGCCCCAGTGAAGCGGGCCGGGTGGCAAGGCTGTCAACACGGTGAAAGGGACTCACCGCCAGCCCCGAAAAAGGGAAAAGACCGAGTGCCTGCGCCCGCGCCTCTCACCTCCGCGCCCTTGCTCCTCTCCTTCCCTCGCCGGGACGCGGCCAGACCCCGGCGCACGGCGCACGGCGCGCAGCGCGCCCTCGCGGCCTGGAGAGCCCTTCCTGCCGCCGCCGGCTGGCCCGGCTCTCCGCAGCCCTGCGCAGCGCCCTGAGGCTGCGCGTCCGGCTGGGAGGCGCGGCGCCCGCTTCCCCAGCCTCAGCCCTCCCCGCGGCGAGTCGGCGACGGGAGCCCGGGGGCCGGGCAGCCTGCCCGGGAGCCAAACCCCGCCCGCTCGCCCGCTCGCCCGCCCGCCCGGCCTGCGGGGGCGCAAGCAGCCCGACCCGACGCCCACCGGCCGTCGCCAGCCAGTCCCGGCCGCGAGCATGCTCAGTCTCCGCGTCGGAGGTGCCCTTCCGAATTGGAAGACGGGGAGGCAGGAGAAATAAAAAGGTCCCCTCCAGACCTTACCCCGAGGGAGTGGGGACAGATGACCGGGGATGAGGGGGGTCGGTGGCGGTAAACTTTGAAGAGGGACCCAGAGGTAACACAGTAGATGCCTGAGAAAGGGTTAATGCCCTAAGCAATCAATATCTTCAGTATGGTCAGCAGTGGCTGTCAACGAACGGACTAACGCACGCATCATTTGCTAGTCACCTACTTCATGCTAGACATTGAGGGTTCAGAGATGTCTAAGATTCGGTCCATGGAAGAAGGGAGAAGATAGTGGCGGGTGAAACCGACCCCCATCTACTGAGCATCCTTCACCAGGCACTGCACATGGAGAGGTCTCTAATTCTCGCCACCACGATGTTAGGGAGGGCCCCTGGCACTCATGATGAAGTTGAGAGCCTCAGAGACAAAAGCCAAAATTGAGACTTCAGAGACCAGTGCTCCGTCCGCTACACTGGGCTGCACTAACTCACGGTCCAAGAAGAGATGTGGATTGTAACCCAGCAATTACAAGCGGGGTGACTAGCATCTAACTAGTTAGGCAGGGTGGGAGGGGGGGCAATCAGGGAAAGGCATCTGAAGGAAGGGACAAGAAGAGGCAAAGGGAGGGGAGGAGAAGGGGGTAGAATGTTCCTTGCAGAATGAGAAGACCAAGTCTGCAAAGGCCTGGAGGCAAGACAGCCAGGACTGGGTTTGGATCCCCACTGGGGATCCAGTAGAGCTGAAACTGAATGTGCCAGGACAGGGGAAGTAAGTAATGAGGCTGGAAGAGCAGGAGCTGCACATCGAGGGCCTTGGAACCCAAGAGAGGAGGTTGGAATTTGACCCTAAGGACAAGAGGGAGCCATTGCAGGAAATTAAGCAGGGGAAAGGCTGGGCCATCGTTTGGGGACATTCTCTGTTGTCAAAGGGTATGTGGCGGGGTAAGGTGGGCATTGAGGCTACAAGAAGGAGTGTCCTTCCCTCAGCACCCCGCCAAGCCCCGGACAATGCATGTTCTCAACGTCTACCGAATGGCAAATACATGAATGTTTAGCTCTCCGTAGAGAAGAGGGGTAGCTTTCTTTCACAATTTTGGTTCTTAAAATGTGATTAAAATCACATGACATCCTTTTGCTACGAACGTTCCATTTTTATGCAGTCTTATTTGTGAAAGGCAGTGCGAGTCCCCACTATTTCCGCTCAGTCCCCAGCAGGGAAGATGTCCCAGCAGCACAGGGTTTTCTTGGACTGGGATGTGTTTGCCCCGATAGAAGGTCCCCAGCATCTACTGTGAAGCGAAAGAGCAAAGTGCAGCGTAGTGTTCATAATAACTCTTGTGAAAAAGAGAGGAGACACGAGGCTCTATTTGTATTTGCTTATACTGGCATAGAACATACTGGAAGGCTATGTAAGAAACTTGTAGGAGTGGATATTAGCTCTGGGGGTGGGGGTGGGTGGAGGACTGGGGGACAAAGGCTGAGTGGCAGTGAGACTTTCAATGCACTTTTAGAAAACTTTTTGATTTTTGAATCAAAAATAAATTACATAAACCTGTATGTGTGTGTGTGTATATAGATATATATAAAACATAATATATATGCACATGATCTAGATAATGCATTACCATCTGTGACTAGAATCTTCATGAACCTTGAGATAACCTTTCATGCAAGATACAACAAGTCCCAAATGAATGTACCCCAAGACCTACTCTTCCCACCCAGCCCCAATTCCCTGTGTGGCAAAGTAGCATGAGGACTTATTACTGTGAAGTCTTCCTCCTCAATGCCTGCTCTGCTCATGGATTGGAGATAAGGAGAGAAGAGGAAGCACAGACATAGACACTGAGGCCTCCGGGAGGCCAGGAGTAGGGAGCGGTGTGGACATGACCCATGTGTCAGGACCCATGGGTCTCCCCCTAGACAATAATCACTGGTCCCTGGTGGCCAACATGGCACCCCAAAATCAGGCAACTGGATGATGCTCTCTGGGCCCAGAGGTTCCCTCACCCAATGCCCTCCTGTGGACAGGCATTGGGTGCCCCACTCCCAACTGGTGCATTCTCAGCCCCACTGGGTGAAGCTCTGAACAGCCAGGGGACTGCAGGGGATCTGCAAGGAAAGCCCTGACCACTGCCCAGGGTGGACTTAGGTGGAACTGACTGAAAAGCAGAAATAATCCTCCACTGTTATCCCCCCAGCCAGAGAATGACCCACCATCCATCAAATCACACAGACCTAACATCATCCTGGGCTCCTGGGCTCCCTGCCCTCCTTCTCTCTACCCGCCTCATCCCACACACATCTACTTAAATACTAATGTTGGTCAATTCCACCAGGTAAACAGCTCTCCAAGTTGTCAACAGCAGGGGCTCCCCAGGAGATTTTTTTTTTTTTAAGTCCTTCGGCCAGAGGCCTGTGAGTGATGGTGTCTAGAGAAATGGGTGTAATGTTAGCTTTATGTTTTGAGGTGATCCGCTCCAGATAGGAGAGGAGGACATTGGTTCTGGGACAGAGGCAGAGCCTGGTCCAGCCCCAGCTGGAAGGTGACACCCTGCATGGAAGAGCGGAGAGATACAACTAAGCGTGGGGTGCTCCTGGCTGAGTTTGGCTCTGGGGGAAGGAGGTCGCCCCTCCTCACAGGGCCACAGGGGCTTGAGCCCCTTCAGAATGAGCAAAGAATCCCAGCCGAGTGGACTGGCATTTTCTCACTTTGTTGCACAAAGCAGGTTTTCAATGGTGACATCCTGTGGCATGAAGTGGCAACTGTCTTTCCATGTGCCTGTTGGTCATCTCTGTGTCTTCCTTGGAAAAGGAAGATCTTCTGTCTGTTCAGACCTTCTGTGCATTTTTTAATCCAGTTTTAAAAATTATTGTTATTGAGTTGTATGAGCTGTTTATATATTCTGAATATTAACCCCTTATCGGTCATATCATTTGCAAATATTTTCTCCCATTCAGTAGGTTGTCTTCATTTGGACAAGTTTCCTTTGAGAAATGCAAACAAAGACCACCTAGAGGGGTGGGAGGGAGGGAGACGCAAGAGGGAGGAGATATGGGAACATATGTATATGTATAACTGATTTACTTTGTTGTAAAGCAGAAACTAACACACCATTGTAAAGCAGTTATACTCCAATAAAGATGTTAAAAAAATAAAACTACAATGAGGTATCACCTCACACCTGTCAGAACGGCCATCAGTCAAAAATTCTACAAACAGGGCTTCCCTGGTGGCGCAGTGGTTGGGGGCCTGCCTGCCGATGCAGGGGACACGGGTTCGTGCCCCGGACTGGGAAGATCCCACATGCCGTGGAGCCTGTGCTCCACAACGGGAGAGGCCACAACAGTGAGAGGCCTGCATAACGCAAAAAAAAAAAAAAAAAAAAAAAAAAAATTCTACAAACAATAAATGCTGGAGAGGGTGTGGAGAAAAGGGAACCCTTGTGCACTGTTGGTGGGAATGTAGATTGGTGCAGCCACTATAGAAAACAGTATGGAGGTTTCTCAAAAAACTAAAAATAGGGCTTCCCTGGTGGTGCAGTGGTTGAGAATCCGCCTGCCGATGCAGGGGACACGGGTTCGTGCCCTGGTCCGGGAAGATCCCACATGCCGCGGAGCAACTAAGTCCGTGAGCCATGGCCGCCAGGCCTGCACGTCCGGAGCCTGTGCTCCGCAACGGGAGAGGCCACAACAGTGAGAGGCCCGCATACCGCAAAAAAAAAAAAAAAAAAAAAAAAAAACTAAAAATAGAACTACCGTATGATCCAGAAGTTCCACTCCTGGGTATATATCCAGAAAAAAACGAAAACACTAATTTGAAAAGATACATGCACCGCAATGTTCATAGCAGAATTATTTACGATAGCCAAGACATGGAAACAACCTGCGTCCATCAACAGATGAATGGATAAATTAGATGTGGTATACACACACACATACACACACACACACACACACACGCACACTGAAAACTACTCAGTATACAAAGAATACTAACAAAGAATGAAATTCTGCTATTTGCAACACCATGGATGGACCTAGAGAATATTATGCTAAGTGAAATCAGGCAGATAGAGAAAGGCAAATACTGTATGTTATCACTTGTATGTGGAATCTAAAAAATAAAACGAATGTATGTAACAAAACAGAAACAGACTCACAGATGCAGAGAACAAGCTAGTGGTTACCAGTGGGGAGAGGGAAATGGGAGGGGCAAGATAGGAGTATGGGATTAAGGGAAACAAACTATTATGTATAAAATAGATAAGCAACAAGGATGTATTGTACAGCACAGGGAAATACAGCTATTATCTAGTAATAACTTTAAATGGAGTATAACCTGTAAAAATGTTGGATCGCTATGTGGTACACTTAAAACTAATATAATATTATATATCAACTATAATTTTTTTTTTTTTAAAAAAGAAGCAACAGTCATGAGATGCTTATCGGACTCCACGCGCTCCAGGGGATGGGGAGGAAGTTGGAGAGCTGGAATGGCCTCCCCTTTTGACTGTTTCAACCCCATTGTTTTAGGACGATGGACCTTTGCTAATAGAAGAACACAGACTCGGGCAGATTGCCTGGCCTTGAAATCTGGCTTTGCTGCTCTCTTCAATGTGTGTCCTTTAAGATGTAACTTCGATAGATTCTGGCTGTACATTCTAAAAAATGGATCATCTTCCACCTGCCCCCTCCCAACCTGGAGACCTGCAGTTTTTTAAAGAATCAATTAGGGACCCATTAGAATCAAAGAGATCCAGTGTGACCCCAACTTCCGCCACTTCCCACCGGTGTGGCTTGGTGCATAGGACATAATCTACCTGATCATCAGTTCCCTCATCTGCAGGTTTACAAGTATCTAATACATATAGGAAAAGGCTCTAACCTCTGGCCAGTTATGGTAGCCATTCTAATTCATTCTGATTCTCTGCAGCTACCAACCTTCATTTGTCAGCCCTCCTCGTAGCTGATGGGGACCTCACAACGGAGTCCTCACCAAGTCAGATGGGCAGGAGTTGATACGACATCCTGGGGGAGGAAAAAGAGTGGGTATTCGTTACACACACTCACACACACACACACATTCACATAACCTTTCTTCTATCTGTGCAACTGAAAGAAAAACCAAAAAACAAAAAGATGAATAAGCCCAAACAAGAAAATGGCCAATTTCAAAATGGAGACAGATCAAAGGTTGCCTCTGACGCTGCTGATGGTGGTGGCTTGACGTGCATCAGACTGTGATGGGGCAAAAATTAACTTAGGTACATCGCTGAGATTTCAGAGTTAATCTGCTTAGGTGGCATTGAGTAGCCAACGTTGGCTAACACGAGTAGAGAAACCGATTTCCAAACCGCTAGATAATCACCTCAAAAACCACACCAACAGTTCACATGGCCACAGCAGGAGATGGGTGCTATTACTGCGCAACTTTTTCCCAGATTAGGAAACTAGGCACAGGTAGCTGTCAACTGGAAAAAGAACGCACAACCTAAAATTGAAAATTATGTTTTACTTGGATTTTCTGAGGATGGAAGACAGCCTCTCAGGTCGCTCGGAGGGACCACTCCGAAAAGGTAAGAGAGGAGCCAGGATATATAAGAACCAGATCGTGGAGTTCCCTGGTGGCCAGTGGTTAGGACTCCGTGCTTTCACTGCCGAGGCCCGGGTTCAGTCCCTGGTGGTGGAATTAAGATCCCGCAAGCCACGCAGTGTGGCCAAAACAAAACAAAACCAGGTAGCGGGAACATTAGAAAATTACTGTTTATTAAAGAAAACCAAGTATCTCGAGTTAATGAATTTAGCGCTTTTCTAGAAATGGGAAGATGCAAGTCTGGGCTCACTGAAATCGTTCTTTAGCCATCTAGGGCCAGTATCCTGTTCTTTCCCACCCTGAGTCCCCTCGGGGTGCACCGCAGTGGCTGAGGGCTTGTTTGTCTCCATCCTGAGATCCCTCAGGGCTCATCCTTAGGGTGATGGTTTGATGGCAGAAGCATCCTTTGTTTGCTGATAAGGCAGGCAACATTTTTCCATCCACAGAGCTAACAGGACTTCTCCGAGCTACAAAGCAGCAGAGCCAGGGTCTGACCCAGATCAACCGGTGCTAGGGTCTACACACAGGGCTTCTACTCAGTTGGTTCGAAACCTGGGGAGCTTCCTGGGGTGAAATCTGAAATTGGCTCCCGGAAAGTAAGGAGAGACCAAAGAAAAAGGCCACTCCAGATGGCCAGAGGTGGCAGGTTTAATAAGCAGGGGACTCACCTCGGAGGCTTGTCTTGAGCAGCCACGAGACAAGTAAATCTCCGAACACGCCAGCCCGGATCTCCAAAGTGTATAGGGAGGCCTTAATGGGGTTCAGTCACAGGTAACCATCCAGATGGTTCCAACTACCGTTGCGTTCTCAAGGCTGAGTCCTCGGAAAGGGCTCCCACTGTCGGAAAAGTGGGTGGAGCTTATATTCCAAGGATAGGGAGTGGGTGAGGAGCCTCTGATTGCCTTGGTCAGCTCTGGGATCAGCTGGCAGTCCTGTCTTCTCCATGACCTCCTCCAACAAGCTCTGGGACATCTCCAGAAATGTTTGTGGGATGAGTGACCGATGGACTGCCAGGCAAGGGATTGATGTTTACTTATCATACTTTAATGATGTTCATTACTTTACTGCTGTGGAAAGCTAGATTCACTACCAAAAAAAAAGTTAGTCGGTAACAAATCATTAGTATCTTTTAGAAATCAGCTACTTTGAAAGAAAGGAGGGGACACTACTGAGTTGATAGTGAGGGTGATGACATTAACAAATAAACACTCCTGCTGAATTGTAAGGACACCACTTTTCAACTCACCATGTAACCGAGCAGAACCCCCCTCCCCCGTATCCTCTGCTTTAGCTCCTCGCTAAAGTACCTAGATAAGAGTATCTCATGCATATTTCCTGAGTTTTTCAGATGCTAAAACCGCCACCAAATGGAAGAAATTAACTACTTGATCATCTTGAGCCTGTAGCCCCCAGACCTTCTGGCGCCTAAGGACTGATCACCACCAACCAATCAGAGAATTGTGTGCGAGCCGATCACAAATCCTGGGACACCCCTCCCCCTCCCTGCGACAAATCTCCCTCTGCTCCCAACTCTGACATTTTGGTTTGTCTGGCCTCACTGTGCATTGGGCACATGAACTTGCCTTCCATAACAAATAAAGGATATTTGTGTTTTTATATATATATATATATATATATATAATTTTAAGTTGGTGAATCATTAAATGACTTCAGTAGTACTCTGGGGACGAATTCTTCCTTTTAGAAAGGACACAGCCTTGGGAGGTGGCCAGGACCTTCTCACTTCTCATAATCCAAGCGTCTGGGACGTCAGTATCGCTCCTGTCTGCAGAAACTCCAGGCCCTGTTCCAAGGCCTTCCCTTGGTGAGTAAGAAAGGGGAAGAATTTAACGTGAGCCTGTCGCTATGAAGTCGGATATGAACGCTGCCCCTTGTGGGGGAGGGTCCTAGGGATTGAAGGACCCTAGCATGGATCTGACGCCTAAGGGGCCCCCAGTACATCTTAGGCCCGGTCCGCCCTGACTCCTTTGCACTCTTGTGTTGCCTTCCCAGATGCTAGGACTTGCAGCTCACCTTCACTCTCAGATGCCCTGTAGGGGATGGAAAATACTCAGTGACCAGGTGATAACCTCCTAAGAATCATATAGCCAGGGAGCCGTGAGCCTTGCTTCCAGTACTAGAATCTGCTAGTGACCAGCTCAGTGACCTTAGAGAAGTTACTGTGACACTCTGAGCCTCAGTCTCCTCATCTCTATAATGGACACAGGATTTACAAGAAGAGCACTAAGGTCCCTCCTAATTTGACGGTTGTGGGTCTCCAGACCTGCACTCCATTCCCTCTATGCCTCTAATGGCTCGTGTGACAAAGTACCAGTTCAACATGAAGCTCATCTCAATACATTACTTTCTTTGATATCAGTGTTTTCTCTCTTAACTGAACATATTTCCTATCGTCTTAAGGTTTTTTCATTATGAAATAGAAGAAACAGATAAAGTAATATGTTTATACATATATATTATACACACATAGAGAGTGAGCACACACATACATGTCGTTAAATTTTTTTTTTTTTTTTTTTTTTTTTTTTTTTTTTTTTTTTTTAGCGGTATGCGGGCCTCTCACCGCTGTGGCCTCTCCCGTTGCGGAGCACAGGCTCCGGACGCGCAGGCCCAGCGGCCACGGCTCACGGGCCCAGCCGCTCCGCGGCACGTGGGATCCTCCCGGACCGGGGCACGAATCCGCGTCCCCTGCATCGGCAGGCGGACTCTCAACCACTGCGCCACCAGGGAAGCCCAGCCGTTCCCTCTTGAGTAGGGTCTGAATATCTCCGTACCTCGGTATCTCCATTTTTCAAAGCTCACAGCAATAGTCCTACGGTAGAGGATGGTGACAAACGACCCTCAAATATAAGCATTCTATAACGGTTTCCTATAATGTTAATGACGATGACGATTATTGTTATTTAAACACATACAAAAACTGAGGCCCAGAGAATGCAAGAGAACTTGCAAGTTCCCACACTGGGCCAGAAGCCACAATTCTGTTTTGTTTTGTTTTTTTAACCTCAGCATCCTTTCTTCCCTTATGAGGATGCATTGGGCTAATATGGGCAACGTACCATTTCCGTCAGCTAGGGCTGCCATAACAAAGTGCCTCAGACTTGGTGGTTTAAACAACAGAAATTTATTTTCTCTCCATTCTGGAAGCCAGAAGTCCTAGATCAAGGTGTTCATGGGGTTGACTTCTTATAAAGCTTCTCTTTGGCTTGTAGATGGCTGTTTTCTCCCTGTGTCTTCATAGGGTCTTCCCTCTTTGTGTGTCTGTGTCCTAATCTCCTCTTCTTGTAAGGAATATGGGATTAGGTCCCATTCCAGTGATCTCATTTTAACTCAGTTGCTTCTTTAAAGACCTTTTCTCCAAGTATAGTCACATTCTAAGGCACTGGGGCGAGGGGGGATTAGGACTTCAACATATGGATTTTGGAAAGGCGACATTCAACCCATAATAGATGCCGATTATAGATTCTGACAGAGAAAAGTTGCTCAGGAAATATTAAGTATTATTTTCACGGCATGGTTACTACTGTGCCTTATCTCCAGACTTTGGTGAAATTCCCACGTTGCAAATGTGTGGTGTCCATAGAAAAGCCCCTCAAACAGCCCTTTGTATGTGCCCCACAGAGGAGTTTACCCAGTTCCAGGAGGCTGCTGTGTGCCCACAGGACCCTTCTGGCCCATGAGCACTGAGTGGATTAAGCCCTACCTTCCTGCTCACCGGACCTTCGTCAGACATCAGTGCAAGTTCAGTACAACCACGGATGGCCCTGTGAACACTGACCCTCAATGTCTGTGGTATGGGCTGGTACTCCAGCCAACCCTAAATATTATATAGTTTGGTGGCTAGGAAACTTCTCCTTGGGGACAAATAGACAAACAAACCAGAATTGAGTCTGATCTCATCTGTACCCACTGCATGTAAAAGCATGTAAAAAGAGAAATAGAGAGCGCCTCTGAAACACTTTGCTTTATTTGTCTTCTCTTGAGTGTATAATTCACAATCCGTTCCTTAGATACAGAGTCTTTTTATCCCCTCTGTCATTTTCCAAGATCTTTTTTCACCCTCTTCTTCCCAAGCCAACCGTGTTCCTTTCCATGAAGTGCCCTTCTTACTCATAGCGAAAATAGAATTACAGATATCTCATTCAATCCTGAGAAAATGGGCTAGGTGTGAGGGGATGGAGTTCCTCTTCAATATCAGAAGCATCTGTGGTCCCCTTTCTAGGATCAGGGACTTTGTAACACGGGGGTGCACCTGTGAACGAGGGGATTGCATAAACTCTGTGTTAAGGTCCTTCCCAGCTCTTATGACCTGTGATGCAATATATGGTCCCGGCATCTTCTGGGGCGCGTGCACCTCTGGCGGTCCCTTCTTCCCTCACGTATAGCAGAACCAAAGCCTCAGAAGGTAACTCTGGTCTCTGCCTCTGCAGGGAGAGAGACTGGGGAGGCTGGATGGAGAGGGATTTGGCAGGTTGATTTCAGTGGGTCTGTGTGGGAGTGTGCATTTCAGCTTAAAGAGCGCGGAGGAAATACCACATCCATGCATTTGTTTATCCCTGTATCAAACAGCTATGATCTGGCCTCTGCACTGTGGTCACTCTGACAAAACAGGAGACCTCAGCATCTCGGAGACACCACCAACCCGTATACAGATCATCAGTCGAACACTACAGGAAACCCACCTGGGGGCAACTCACTGGGCCTGCGTTTCAGAATGAAGGCGCTTTGGTCATTTATTAGCTTGTAACCCTTAACAAGTCCTTCACACAGCACGCTGGGAGAATCATGAGAGTTAAGGAAGAGCTCTGTGAACTGTGGATTGCTTTACAAATGCTAATTATATTAGGAAGGTGATTGCCCTGGGACGTGATCAAGTTCAAATTACTTAGTATGACAGCCAAGGTGGCTAAAACTCTGACTCGTGTTACACTGCCCGTACAAATGTAGTCAACGCTCCAGATACACGGTGCAACTGGACATTTCTCACATCATCTGCATCTTGTCATGCACTCATGCCTTTGCTCCCTTCCTGCTTGCTGTTTGACAGATAACTGCTTATTTATCAGAGTTAAAATCTCACACCATCCCCCCCCACACACACACACATGCATAAACACATGCACATAGACACAAACTAAGCACCATTAGCTGTTCCCTCCTGGGCAAATTGTTTGATCTCAAGATAAGTCAGGAAAGACCAAATTCATTAAACACCCCTCAGTCCCCTTCTCAAGATGTCCCCAGATTCTTTCACACCCAGCGGGTGTGAAAGGGCTCTAGCTAAGGTCTTCTTTTCCTGAGCCCACCTGTGAATTCTCAATGAGAGCGAAGCCCGATGTAGTGAACTTGTAGATAACCTTTCTCCTGCAATACAAGGATGTCCATCCCTGCGTTGTCTGCAGTAACACAAACTGGGGAAAACATTTTAATGGCTAACAATGGTGGGGACTGGTGGAATAAAATAAAAGATAATAAGCTATTAATCAATCATTAAAGTCATGCTTTATTTTTAAAAAAAAGGAAAATGTTCTATTACTTGGAAAAATCAATTTTAGATGTTTTATGTTGTGATTCCATTTTTTTGTACAAAACTAATAAGGAAAATAACACCCTGAAGACAAGATAGGCTCTGGGAGTTGGGAGTGCAGGTGATCATAATTCTCTCCACTGTGTTTTGCTACATTTTCTAAATATCCTATAAGAAATAATTGTTTATGTCATCGGGCAAAAATAAGTGTGATTTAATTGTTTTTTTGGTTTTGGGTTTTTTTTTTTTGCCACCCCGCACAGCATGAGGGATCTTAGTTCCCCAACGAGGGCTCAAACCCGCGCCCCCTGCAGGGAAGTCCCAAGGTTTAGTTGTTTCAATCACTTTGATTCAAACAACACAAAATTTTGAATTTTAGACTTTTGCGTAATAGTTGCCCATCCATCCACCCTTGCATCCATCTTTCCTTCCATCATCCATCCATCCATCCATCTTTCCTTCTATCCATCCACCCTAGGAAAATAAGGGTGAGACTTGGAAAGGGCTTGATACATGTTAGTTCTTACTCACTGGCTCTGTGACCTGCAGGGAATTGCTCAAACCCTGTCTTCAGTTACAGCATCTGTAAGTGGAGCAGCGGCCTCAGCGCGGCCTGCATTTCTGGGTTATTTTTAGCAACAAAAGGACTCACAGATGTGGAAGCCCATTCAAAGCTTCCACTCCCTGCATGTGTGACCTGAGATTTTCAGTATTCAAGCAGGTTTCATGCTTGCCCACTTCAGTTTGCAGAAACCCAAACCATTCCACAAATAGCAGTTTTCACATAAATGCATCTTTGGAAGCTCTAAAGGCTCCAAATAAGATTCTGATGTCTAAAAGAAAATGCATATCATCCCTTCTGATGCAAAAGCAATTGACTTACTTCCTACAGAAAGGATTCTTATCATTTAAATGGAGAAGCAATCTTAATAATAGATGATTGCTTTATGAATATGAAAATTATATATTCATTGCATAATCAACCGTTTAACTGACACATCACTGCAGCCCCTGTGGAGTGTGTGGAACAGATTTGAAACCACGTGACCGATTGTTCCAATTCTTCTTTTAGAAAACAAGAAGCCTGCTATTCAGCTCAGGGTATAAGGAAATAGCAGATTCAAATCTGCTGTTACTTATTAAGCACCTGCTGTGTGCAAAGAGGGACTGTTGCAGAGTTTACATTTTTCAGGAAGATATCACGCCACCCCCGCATTGTGAAGCTCAAAAATGAGATTACTGGATTAGCAGAGGCAAACTATTATATATAGAGCGGATAAACAACAAGGGCCTACTGTATAGTGCAGGGAACTATATTCAATATCCCATGATAAACCATGAGGAAAAGAATATGAAAAAGAACATACATATATATAGGGCTTCCCTGGTGGCACAGTGGTTAAGAATCCACCTGCCAATGCAGGAGATGTGGGTTCTATCCGTGGTCCGGGAAGATTCCCACATGCCGTGGAGCAACTAAGCCCGTGCGCCACAACTATTGAGCCTGCACTCCTAGAGCCCGCACACCAAAACGAAGAGTAGCCCCCGCTCGCCACAACTAGAGAAAGCCCGCGTGCAGCAACAAAGACCCAACGCAGCCAAAAATAAATAAATTTACAAGAAAAAAAAAAGATTCCAAGTAGGAGCAACCTCAGAGCGCCAGGGCGTTGATAAAGGCTCCCCAGGGCAAGAGGCATTCCGAGGGGACTGAAAAGGGACAAGGGCTATGGATAGGGGTAAAGGGTAGTCCCCGTGGAGGCCGTGAGCATTAGGTGAGATCCCTGCATGGGTTAGTACATATAGAGATGCCTCAAAGGTAGATGGGAAACAGGTTCTATAGCAAGCTTTGGATAGCATGCACCTTTGGGGCAGGGAGCTCTGAAGGCCCGAGGAGGATGCAGCCGATGGCAGTTAAAGGAGCAGAGAACATCAAAGGGACTCCGAAGAAACCCCCGGATCCAGGCTTCTCGCCAGTGTAAGGTTGCCAGGTCCAGCAAATGAAAAGAAGGATGTCCAGTTAAATTTGAAGTTCAGGTAAACAACAAATAATTTTTGAGTAAAAGGATGTCTCAAGTAGTGCATGGGAAACACTTCTGCTAAAAGGGTGTCTGAAATTCAAACGTAACTGGGCATCCTGCATTTTATCAGTTCATCTCACCCAGAAGGTCGCACACCCTAAGTGTCCTAGTCAGTGTCCCTATGGAAGGGGCCCCCAGCCCCGTGGAAGCAAGGCCCACGCCATCTGCAGCTGGCTGGTCTGCAGCGGGGGCGCCGCGCAGACCCTCAACAGAGTACCCTGCAGGCAGTTCGCACAATCACTAAGGGCTCTTTCCAGAACGTGTCTGCCACGGACCCGTGAGAAATACCAAAGAGAGGGCAAGCGAGGAGAGCGGGAGTCAAGAAAGGGACAAAAACACCATGTAATCGCTTGTCTTCAAAGAAGGACACAGACACCAAAACTCTGGAAAGGAGAAGTCAATTGCCTTCCCTTCCTTCCACTCAACAAATATGTATTGACTTCGTAGGATGTGCCGGGCACTGGGAACTGCAGTTATGAGATGAGTGAGTTACAGTAGGCTTGCACGCTGGGTTTCAGACACTGGGTTTCAAACGCTGGCCTTTCCACTTACAAGCCAACCGATCTTCCTTTGATCCTCAGTTTTCTCATCTGGAAAATGGGTGTAACAGTGCATCCAGGAAGGTTGTTGTAAGGATTCATTTAAATGATGTAAGTCATACTTGCGAAAAGCCACCTCCCCTCCCTGACCCCATCCTCGTTTTCTCATCACGGAGAAAGAGACATGATCTCATAATCACGCAGTAGTGAGCAAGTGATACCATGTTTTCAGAGCCCAGAGGAAAGAGCAAGTTCCTCACAGGATGTGCATTTGGCTGTGTCCTGAAGAGGGAATGAGATGTGCTAGACAGAAGCTTTCAAAATTTAAATCTGCCCAGGGTTCCTTCTTAGAGGAAACCACCCCTACCCCATCCTTAATCCCATTTGGTCCATGAGGTTTGCTTGGGGCTCCTCTTGTTCCCAGGGCTGGGCCATCCCAGTCCCCTTATGTCTATTGCAAGAGGAATCACCCCAGGCTCTTAACATTCTCTGAGATCTGGAACCCCCAGAATTGCAGAGGCCTAAAGCCCCCCGAGCGTTCTGCAGTCTCCCAGAGATTCACACCTGAGAGCGAAGAGAGATCTGGTGACATAGTTCAAACTTCTGCTCTATGTGTGAAGCCAGATCTGCCCCTGGACTCACCCATCTCATTTACCAACAGAGGCTGCTTTTTGCTTAAACCAGTTTGGTTAAAGGCTTCATCACTAGTAATTAAACAGCTCCCATGCTGGGTGACATCTTACATTAATTCCTCAAATGCTCAGTGTTGCTTTTGCTACTTAATAAACAAGCTAAAAGCTATAGTTTAGAGAAAAGCAGTAACCAAACCCTATTAAAATGTGTGACCCTTTTATAGAGAAGTTGTTAGCTCACTATTGGGATCTGTATCACCAATGCTTATAAGGCGGGACGTCTCCATTTTGTTACCGAGTCCAAGGCCGCTCTGCTCGCCACATGACAGGCCAACGAGGCAGAGATGAGGTGTGGAGGAAGGGAATATGACTTCATTGGGAAAGCCCGCAGACCGAAAAGACGGCAGACTAGTGTCTCCGAAAAACCATCTTCCCAAGATTTGGATGCCAGTTTCTTTTATAGCACGGAGACGGGGAGGAGACGAGGAAGTAAAGTAAACAGACCATATGTTTTGCAAATGTCCCCTGGAATGGGCCGCCTCGGGGAGGGGATGTGCTAATTTCTTCTTTCCTGCAGCCATTCACAGGTGGACAGGGTGCGGATGTTTCCCTGAACAAAGGCACTTTGGTTTAACGTTCAGGCAGAGGGGCAGCGTTCCCCGAGGCAGGCCCTTATGTATACACAGTATCCTTTTAGTGAACAAAAGCAACGAGAAGCAAAGGTTAAGGCCCATTCGGCTCTTCCGTGTTACAACTGGAGTTTGATTTTGAAGGCGGAAACGTCTTCAGATATTGGAAAATAATAAAAAAGCAAACACCATGGTTTCTTAAAATACAAATTAATTTCCATTTATGTACTTTAAGAAAGTATTACTAGTCCTACCGATAAAGGATAAGTCCTAGATGGACGAATATTTGTAGACACAAACTGAGCTTTTAATGAAGATTGCAATTCATGCTAAACTGTATTTTCTCTTTGCAGTCTTAAAACATTCCTGAGTTAGCTTCAGTACGATTTGTTTTTAATCCTAGGGTATGTTGGGGAGGGAATAAATTTCCCTTGCACTTCTTGGTTCTTTGGACTGGTCTAATCATTAAATTGGCACAAGGCAGATTAACAAGAGAAAAAAATAATTTCATACATACAGAGGTCCCATAGATATGAGACCCAAGAAGTGACCAAAGCAAACTGTTTGTATACCTCTTAGACAAAGAAACAATAAATTTGCAGAAACTGACAGGACAGAGAAACTTAGGTTTGGGTAATAATTAACTAAGAAACTAAGCCGAGTGTGTTTACACAGTCTTTGGGGCCATGAATTCCCTGTTTTCAGTGATAAGCACATCTCTGTAGTCTTGATTCAGGGAGGGCACCTTTCACGGGGGAGATTTATTCCCTGCTTTCAGGGTGACAGGAGAGTCAGAGTGTTCTTCTTATACAAGCTGTTTCTCAACTAACTTTAATTCAAAATAATTCATATGCAGAGTGGCTCATTGTGGAGGTGTCCTGCTCTGAACCCCATCAGGCACGTAAAGTATTAGAAGTTCAACTTTCTTATGTTCTGGGAATTTTAAGAATAGTCAATATTTGCATTTACATAAGCATTTTTATACCTTAATAAACCAATCGGAACAGAGTACCTTTAATTTGAGACTTTATTACCTAGTTTTTTAATACCATCGGCATGTCAGAAAACATCAGCCACTCGCATAATAATAATTAAAGGCCTTTTTGAATAAAGAGATATAGGGACTTACAGCTTTGAATTCCAGTATTAGCCACAGACCAAGAGACACCGAAACGCAAAGCTCAAAGATCCAGAAATCGAGAGCAGGTCTCCTTTCCAATGGGCACGGAATTCTTAATTTGATCTGAGCCCAAGTAGACGAATAGACACACAAACAAACAAAACGCCGAAAATTGGATTGTCTGTTGGCTCACACCCAACAAAGAATAGACGTTTATTCTCCAGCAGTCCTTTTAGAGAGATCACCAAGTGGTCAGACCATGAAACCAAATCCCCAGTCACCATTGCCACAATCAAGAAATAACCTTATCAGCTATCAGTAAACCCAAACCGAAGAAAACACCATTAGGAGAGAAGAAATTAAAAGAAAAGGGTGGGCAAAGCTCTATTGCTGGTTGGAAGTCCCCTCCGTAAGCCAAGAAAGGATGCAACTGGGCCTAAGCTGTTCTTTTCTGGCAACACGGTTTACCTGCCTCCGTCCAGTGACTCCATGGGCAGCTCAGTGGATGACTTCCCGGATTATAAAAAGACACTATTCTTGAAAAGATAAACTCATCACGTTCATACAAATCTAAAGTCAGCATATGTCAAAGATTTCATTTAATTTCTTAATAACGAGTATATATGTGTAGGGGAGCCAAACTTTGCCACCCCAAAATGTGTCTCTTTGGCATTAGGATAATTTTGGGCTGAAGATCTTTTTTTTTTAACATCTTGATTGGAGTATAATTGCTTTACAATGGTGTGTTAGTTTCTGCTGTATAACAAAGTGAATCAGTTATACATATACATATATCCCCATATCTCCTCCCTCTTGCGTCTCCCTCCCTCCTACTCTCCCTATCCCACCCATCTAGGTGGTCACAAAGCACCGAGCTGATCTCCCTGTGCTATGCAGATGCTTCCTACTAGCTATCTATTTTACGTTTGGTAGTGTGTATACGTCCATGCCACTCTCTCACTTCGTCCCAGCCCATCCTTGCCCCTCCCCGTATCCTCAGGTTGATTCTCTACATCTGCATCTTTATTCCTGTCCTGTCCCTAGGTTCTTCAGAACCAGGTTTTTTTGTTTTGTTTTGTTTTTGCTTTCGTTTTTAGATTCCATATATATGTGTTAACATACAGTATTGGTTTTTCTCTTTCTGATTTCCTTTACTCTGTATGACAGACTCTAGGTCCATCTACCTCACTACAAATAACTCAATTTCATTTCTTTTTATGGCTGAGTAATATTCCATTGTATATATGTGCCATACCTTCTTTATCCATTCATCTGATGATGGACACTTAGGTTGCTTCCTTGTCCTGGCTATTGTAAATAGGGCTGCAATGAACATTGTGGTACATGACTCTTTTTGAATTATGGTTTTCTCAGAGTATATGCCCAGTAGTGGGATTGCTGGGTTGTATGGTAGTTCTATTAGTTTTTTAAGGAACCTCCATACTGTTCTCCATAGTGGTTGTATCAATTTACATTCCCACCAACAGGGCAAGAGGGTTCCCTTTTCTCCACATCCTCTCCAGCATTTACTGTTTGTAGATTTTTTGATGATGGACATCCTGACAGGTACGAGGTGATACCTCATTGTGGTTTTGATTTGCATTTCTCTAATGATTAATGATGTTGAGCATTCTTTCATGTGTTTGTTGGCAATCTGTATATGTCCTTTGGGGAAATGTCTATTTAGGGCTTCTGCCCATTTTTGGATTGGGTTGTTTGTTTTTTAGATATTGATGTGCATGAGCTGCTTGTATATTTTGGAGATTAAACCTTTGTCAGTTGCTTCATTTGCAAATATTTTCTCCCATTCTGAGGGTTGTCTTTTCATCTTGTTCATGGTTTCCTTTGCTGTGCAAAAGCTCTTAACTTTCATTAGGTCCCATTTGTTTATTTTTGTTTTTATTCCCATTTCTCTAGGAGGTGGGTCAAAAAGGATCTTGCTGTGATGTATGTCATAGAGTGTTCTGCCTATGTTTTCCTCTAAGAGTTTGATAGTGTCTGGCCTTACATTTAGGTCTTTAATCCATTTTGAGTCTATTTTTGTGTATGGTGTTAGGGAGTGTTCTAATTTCATTCTTATACATGTAGCTGTCCAGTTTTCCCAGCACCACTTATTGAAGAGGCTGTCTTTTCTCCATTGTATATTCTTGCCTCCCTTATCAAAAATAAGGTGACCATAGGTGCGTGGGTTTATCTCTGGGTTTTCGGTCATGTTCCATTGATCTATATTTCTGTTTTTGTGCCAGTACCATAGTGCCTTGATTACTGTATCTTTGTAGTATAGTCTGAAGTCCTGGAGCCTGATTCTTCCAGCTCCGTTTTTCTTTCTCAAGATTGCTTTGGCTATTCAGGGCCTTTTGTGTTTCCATACAAATTGTGAAATTTTTTGTTCTAGTTCTGTGAAAAATGTCATTGGTAGTTTTATAGGGATTGCATTGAATCTGTAGATTGCTTTGGGTAGTAGAGTCATTTTCACAATATTGATTCTTCCAATCCAAGAACATGGTATATCTCTCCATCTGTTTGTATCATCTTTAATTTCTTTCATCAGTGTCTTATACTTTTCTGCATACAGGTCTTTTGTTTCCTTAGGTAGGTTTATTCCTAGGTATTTTATTCTTTTTGTTGCAGTGGTAAATGGGAGTGTTTCCTTAATTTCTCTTTCAGATTTTTCATCATTAGTGTATAGGAATGCAAGAGGTTTCTGTGCATTAATTTTGTATCCTGCTACTTTACCAAATTCATTGATTAGCTATAGTAGTTCTCTGATAGCATCTTTAGGATTCTCTACATATAGTATCATGTCATCTGCAAACAGTGACAGCTTTACTTCTTCTTTTCTGATTTGGATTCCTTTTTCTTCTCTGATTTTTGTGGCTAAAATTTCCAAAACTATGTTGAATAATAGCATTCAGAGTGGACAACCTTGTCCTGTTCCTGATCTTAGAGGAAATGGTTTCAGTTTTTCACCATTGAGAACAATGTTGACTGTGGATTTGTCATATATGGCCCTTATTATGTTGAGGTAATTTCCCTCTATGCCTACTTTCTGGAGGATTCTTTTGTTTGTTTTTTGTTTTTTGCAGTACGCGGGCCTCTCACTGCTGTGGCCTCTCCCATTGCGGAGCACAGGCTCCGGACGCGCAGGTTCAGTGACCATGGCTCCCGGGCCCAGCCGCTCCGCGGCGCATGTGGGATCCTCCCAGACCGGGGCACGAACCCGTGTCCCTTGCATCCGCAGGCAGACTCTCAACCACTGCGCCACCAGGGAAGCCCTCTGTAGGGTTTTTATCATGAGTGGGTGTTGAATTTTGTCGAAAGCTTTTTCTGCATCTATTGAGATGATCATATGGTTTTGCTCCTTCAATTTGTTAATATGATGTATCACATTGATTGATTTGTGTATATTGAAGAATCCTTGCATTCCTGGGATAAACCCCACTTGATCATTTCATATGATCCTTTTAATGTGGTGTTGGATGCTGTTTGCTAGTATTTCATTGAGGATTTTTGCATCTATGTTCATCAGTGATATTGGCCTGTTGTTTTCTTTCTTTGTGCCATCTTTGTCTGGGTTTGGTGTCAGGGTGATGGTAGCCTCGTAGAATGAGTTAGGGAGTGTTCCTCACTCTGCTATCTTTTGGAAGAGTTTGAGAAGGATAGGTATTAGCTCTTCTCTAAATGTTTGATAGAATTTGCCTGTGAAGCCATCTGGTCCTGGGCTTTTGTTTGTTGGAAGATTTTTTTTTGGTTGTTGTTGTTGTTGTTGGAAGATTTTAAATCACAGTCTCGATTTCAGTGCTTGTGATTGGTCTGTTTATATGTTCTATTTCTTCCTGGTTCAATCTCAGAAGGTTGTGCTTTTCTAAGAATTTGTCCATTTCTTCCAGGTTGTCCATTTTATTGGCATAGAGTTGCTTGTAGTAATCTCTCATGATCCTTTGTATTTCTGCAGTGTCAGTTGTTACTTCTCCTTTTTCATTTCTAATTCTATTGATTTGAGTCTTCTCCCTTTTTTCTTGATGAGTCTGGCTAACAGTTTATCAATTTTGTTAATCTTCTCAAAGAACCAGCTTTTAGTTTTATTGATCTTTGCTATTGTTTCCTTCATTTCTTTTTCATTTACTTCTGATCTGATCTTTATGATTTCTTTCCTTCTGCTAACTTTGGGGTATTTTTGTTCTTCTTTCTCTAATTGCTTTAGGTGTAAGGTTAGGTTGTTTATTTGAGATGTTTCTTCTTTATCTCTTGTAATAGTCTTTATTTTAAAGTCTATTTTGTCTGATGTGAGAACTGGTACTCCATCTTTCTTTTGATTTCCATTTGCATTGAATATCTTTTTCCATCCCCTCACTTTCAGTCTGTTTGTGTCCTTAGGTCTGAAGTGGGTCTCTTGTAGACAGCATATATATGGGTCTTGTTTTTGTATCCATTCAGCCAGTCTGTGTCTTTTGGTGGGAGCATTTAATCCATTTACATTTAAGGTAGTTATCAATATGTGTCTTCCTATTACCATTTTGTTTTGGGTTTGTTATTGTAGATCTTTTCCTTCTCTTGTGTTTCCTGCCTAGAGAAATTCCTTTAGCATTTGTTGTAAAGCTCATTTGCTGGTGCTGAATTCTCTTAGCTTTTGCTTGTCTGTAAAGCTTTTAATTTCTCCATCGATTCTGAATGATATCCTTGCTGGGTAGAATAATCTTGGTTGTAGGTTTTTCCCTTTCATCACTTTAAATATGTCCTGCCACTCCCTTCTGGCTTGCAGAGTTTCTGCTGAAAAATCAACTGTTAACCTTATGGGAATACTCTTGTATGTTATTTGTTGTTTTTCCCTTGCTGGTTTTAACATTTTTTCTTTGTATTTAATGTTTGATAGTTTGATTAATGTGTCTTGGCATGTTTCTCCTTGGATTTAGTTGAGGTGTGCCTTTGTACGAGTTGGTACTCAGGAGAGGGGGCTTAACCAACCATGAGCTGACATCCAGCTGCTGGCCAAAATGGAAGTACAAAGCCCTCCATTGCTACAGCAGGTTACTTGGCAGCAATGGCACTGGTGTTGATGGGTGAGGTCTTCACCAGACCTGCTGGGTTCTCCCCACTGCTGGTGAAAGAGTCACTTTACCTCGGCAGGAGCTAATGCCCCAAGGTCTTCAAGAGTTGTTTAAATCAGCAAAGGGTAGTCTTGTCTAGACTGAACTCTGGACTAGCCCTCACAATGTCTGGGTACTTATAGTCTCATGTTCCCTCGACAGAGTGCTTCTTTGCATGTTTCTTTTCCATAAGCCTCTGAGCTAATGAGTGCTTACCATGATTGAAACCACACAGCTTACACTGGGACTTGAACCCACGGACTGGGACTCAAACCCAGCCAAGACCCAGATTGGGAGTTGAACCCACTGTCTTTTCATTAAAATCACACACCTGGTCTCAGGACCTACTGAAGTTCAGGTTCTTTATGTCTCAGTGCGGGAAGAATTCAGTGAGAGACAAAGTGATAGGTGAAAGTGGATTTATTTAGAGAGATACATGTTCCATAGACAGAATGTGGTCCATCTCGAAAGGCAAGAACGGCCCTGGGAGAAACACTCTCCACAGACAGAGTGTGGCTCATCTCAGAAGGCAAGAGCCCTGGAAAATATGGGGCGGTTAGTTTTTATGGGCTGGGTAGTTTCATAGGTTAATGAGTGAGAGGATTATTCCAACTATTTTGGAGAAGGAGCAAGGATATCCAGAATTAGGGCCACTGCCCACTTTTTGACCTTTTATGGTCAGCCTTGGAACTGTCATGGCACCTGTGGGTGTGTTGTTTAGCTGATGTATCACAATGAGGCATATAATGAGGCTCAAGATCCACTGCAAGTCAAATCTTGGACCTAGTTGGTTCTAACCAGTTTATGTCATATCCTCAAGGGCTCTGTCATTCTTTTAAAGGTTGTGCCCTGCCCCCTTCCCTCCTGTTTCAGAATCGCAGATGTGATGGATGACATCCTGACACACAATGTCACTTTTGTATCAAAACAATAACTGCTTTCTTGAAAACCACTTTACTTTTTAAAAACAACTTTATATTTTGTTGTGAACAAGTGGATGTGAAACCACATCAAACCAGTACACAGCATGGACTCGTGAGTGACACCCGTCCTCCGGGTAGAATGTGGGAGGGGCTTCTCACGTTCCCTGTTGTAACTTTATGGCTCCCATTTTAAGGTGCAAGTAATTCAAAATGAAAAGCCAAACTGTGTGTATGCGTGAAAGTGAGTGTGGGTGTGTGGGTGTGGATGTGTAAGCACAAGGTGCCAGGCCAAGGACTAGAGGTGGTACCTCATTGTACCAGTTTTAGCAGGTTCACACTGTACCTACATCTTAAACAATTTCATGAGAGTCTGACATTAAAGTGCTAAATTCTTTGAGGTCAGGTGACTTATTGGAAAAGCAAAATAATCCATTTGTAAGGGAAAAGCATTTACTCTTGAATGTCTTCTCAGTAAAATGCTGTCTCAAGGCCAAGTAACCACGCTAGTGGGCACTTTATTTTTTTATTATTATTAAAAACTTTTTTAAAAAATTATTATTTATTTATTTTTTTTTGGCTGCATTGGGTCTTCGTTGTTGCGCGTGGGCTTTCTCTAGCTGCGGCAAGCAGGGGCTACTCTTTGTTGCAGTGTGTGGGCTTCTCATTGCAGTGGATTCTCTTGCTGTGGAGCATGGGCTCTAGGCACACGGGTTTCAGTAGTTGTGGCACGTGGGCTCAGTAATTGTGGCACGTGGGTCTAGAGCACAGGCTCAGTAGTTGTGGCACACGGGCTTAGTTGCTCCATGGCATGTGGGATCTTCCCAGACCAGGGCTCGAATCCGTGTCCCCTGCACTGGCAGGCGGATTCTTAACCACTGCGCCACCAGGGAAGTCCATGGTTGACCCTTTAAGTGTTGCTCTACTTCAGGAATCTCCTGTGCCCTCCCTGCATTGTCATTGATGGGACACAAATTACCTGTACTGCTTCCACAGGTAATAATACCCCTTTTCTTTCTCTTGCAGCAGAAGCCACCTACTCTCTTTGTATTTCTGTGATAAAAGAGAACATTCCAGAGACTTTTTGCAGCATGATGAAGATCTGATTCATCAACAAGATGTCTGACTCTTGTTGGGTAGTCACTGATGACTTATCTTAAAAAACACAACAATAGGCTGCTCATAAGTCCCCTCCCTCAGAGTATCCAGGAAAATTCAGACTGGCCAATAAACAATGCCCCAACCTCAAAAGAAAAAAGCAAAACACTAAAATAACCTGCCATAATTAGCATACTTAGCATCTTCTGTAAGAGTCAAAAGTCATTATTCCAAGTGCCCAACTTAAAATAATTGAAGAAAAAATTTTTTAAAATAACACTGCAAATAAATCAACTGGGAGGTATTGGCCCATGTAACTGGGAAGCCCCATATACAGCCAATCCCAGACAAAATTTAATTCCAGTTTGGTTCTGTTTGTCGCTACTTCACCACATTCATCAGAGAAACTTTCCCCATGTGCTGGGCAAAATGATCCCCAAGTAGTCCAGCCTGAAATAAATAGTATGCAATAGAAATGAAACTGCTTAGTGTTCTACAGGGTAATAAAACCGCAACCCTTGAGGTTATCTTCTTTACTGGGCAGAAAGAATTTGCATCATCACTAGAGAAAGCTGAGAAGTGAACAGGAAATGTCACACAGAAATGTCAAGTTTCCAAATGAAACAGAGAGAAATTCCCCTAGATTTAAATAATCCTTGAATGTAGTGTTAAACAAAGCCCCACTGTGATATCATACGGATTCCCTGCTCTCTCTGGGCCTTATTTTCAAGTTTTGGGTATGTTTGTCTAATCAAATGTAATGTTCCAACAGAGAAGTCAAAACCAATAAAATATAATGGTAGAAGAAATTATTCGATATAGAAAAATAAGATTTTGTACTATTGTGTCAATAACCTTTATTTACTTTTTCCTAGCTTATTCTAATACTAGAAATAATGCTTTCAAATATTGTTCAATGTAGTACAGGTCAATAAAATCTTAAGCTTTGTGGTTATTTTCCTTTCTAGGAAGAAATAATTTACATTTCTTCTGGACAGAAACCTACAAATTAATATTCAACTTTAGAGTCTAGACTTTAATTGGTAGTGAATAGTAAGTCAAAGAAAACATCCTTGGTGGTGCCTGATAGGCAACTTTCCAGTGTGATATTGAAAAGACGTGGGACTTCCCTTGTGGCGCTGTGGTTAAGAATCCACCTGCCAATGCAGGGGACACGGGTTCAAGTCCTGGTCCGGGAAGATCCCACATGCCGCAGAGCAACCAAGCCCGTGTGCCACAACTACTGAGCCTCCACTCTAGAGCCCGTGAGCCACAACTACTGAAGTCCACAAGGCACAACTACTGAAGCCCGCGTGCCTAGAGCCCGTGGTCTGCAACAAGAGAAGCCACTGCAATGAGAAGCCCGTGCAGCCCCCGCTCGATGCAACTAGAGAAAGCCTGTGTGCAGCAAGGAAGACCCAACACAGACAAAAATAAATAAATTAAAAATAAATTAAAAAAAAAAAAGACGTGCCATCATTCTTTGCTTATTTCTAAGTATTGGAAAATTGTTTCGTTAATATTACTCTGGTTTGGATGAGCTTGAATTAATAGCATTTTATTATGCCAGGACTTCATTTGAAGTCTATCCAGAAGGTTGTAACTGCTAGCTTTAAAGGTACATTATGCTGCCATGTGTTCTCTTAATTTTCTAAGAAACTACAAGTAAATTTAGAATGCATGGCTAGGAAACTCAACTCCCTGACATTATTTCTAATCAGACTCCTACCTCATACTCCCTTTTTGTCCATTTGCAAAGAATGCTTTTCAATTAAGCTGCTTCACTGTGTGAATGAAAATAGAAGCCCCTGATTTGGCTGAAATTACATCACTCACCAGCCCCTCTATTTCTCTGAATAATGACTGGTCCAATCTTTGCTTGGTTGTCTGTTGCCCAAATTTCTTTTGAGAACAACAGCAAGTCGTGGCTATGTTTAAACACAATGAAGAAAATGGAAAATTGACACAGTCATCCCAATCATTTGAGCTAAAAGGAAAACAATAATTGAGTGGGAAGTAAGGCATCTTCCAGCAGACATGATACAAATGGGCTAGACTTATTAGTCAAATTCAACCTCCTAATGATTTATTTTATGGATTCTCTCTAGTGGGTTTCATAGAGAGTTTATTGTACATGACATGTGAGTCAGTTTGATATCTATTTGCTCATGAATAGATTCTGGTGAAATCTTTGCCATATTATCTGTGGAGTGAAAGAGAATGTGACTTAATTCGGACAGACCCGGTTGTAACCCCAGCTCCACTCTTTTTAAAAAATATTTTATTTATTTATTTAACTTTTTTTTTTTTTTTTTTTTTTTTTTTTGCTGCATCACGTCTTAGTTGTGGCATACGGGATCTTTGTTGAGGATCTTTCGTTGTGGCACACAGGTCTTCATTGCAGTGCATGGGCTTCTCTCTAGCTGTGGCGGGTGGGCTCCAGGGCGTGTGGGCTCTGTAGTTTGCAGCACATGGGCTCTCTTGTTGAGGCATTCAAGCTTAGATGCCCCATGGCATGTGGGATCTTAGTTCCATGACCAGGGATCAAACCTGAGTACCCTGCATTGGAAGGCAGATTCTTTACCACTGGACCAGCAGGGAAATCTCCAGCCTCACTCTTTACTAGAGATGTCACGAGGGCAGATGTCTGTACCTCCTCTCCCTGTTCCATCCAATGGAGGTAACAATGCTGACATTCTTGGTTACCATGAGGAGCAGATAAAATTGTCTATGTATGGCATGTTGTCCAACATCCAGAAGGCCCCCAGTAAATGTATCCCCATATCCCTGTCTCTTCCTCTTCTAGGAGGTTGTGTTGCAGGAAGATGGGGTCAGAGAGGGTAGGATATGGGTGCAGAGTATGGTGAGAAGTGTCCAAACTCTCCTGGCGCTAAGAAACCCTATGAGTGCTTGTCAAAAATGTGAAGGAGCTCCACCCCAGACCCACTGAATTAGATTCTCCAGAGGAGAGGCTGGAGCTGAGGGCATGCCCAGTCTACAGAATACTTCATGGAAGAGATAGTATTCAGTCTCTGAATTAAAGAGACTTTTATAATTATAATCTCAGAGCTGTAGGTAACGTGGACAATTGACATTTCAAACAACTTTATTTGTTTCCATTGCAGGACTCTTTCTTCAAACAAATCTAAACTGGAAGTAGAATATGGGAAACAGATGAAGTGGAGCTCTCTGGTTTGAGTCAGAGAAAGAATGAGAGTTTCCTTTGGAATACATGTGCTGTGGTGGATAGAATAATGCCCCTCACACAGATGTCCACACCCTAAAACCCAGAACCTGTGGATACGTTACCATTGATGACAAAAGGAACAGCGCAAACATGATTAAATTAAGGATGGGGGGATTATTCCAAATAATCTGCGTGGTACCCATGTAATCTAAGGGTCCCTAGAAGGAGGTAGCAGAATGAACGAAGCCAGAGAAGATGTTGTGATGGAAGGAGAGGTCAGATTGACGTGGAATCATGAGCTAAAAAATGCAGCTGATCTTTAGTGGCTAGAAAAAACAAGGCTATATAGATTCTTCCCTGGAGCCTCCAAAAGGAACGCAGCTCTGCTGACTCATTTTGGACTCCGGCTTCCAGAACTATGGAATGGCTTCCAGAGAATGGATTCGTGTTGCCTTCAGCTACTGAGTCTGTGATAATTTGTTACAACGGCAATAGAAAACTAATACATAAGCTCACACACTCCTCTGACCCCACATTCTCTTAGGAAAAGGTCTGCCGAGATCAGATTCAATCAAGTGGAGGACAAAACTGGCCAGGGTCACAATAGGTCATGGCATCAACATTGACACCCCAGCCAAACCTAGGAGCCCCAAGTTCTAGGTCCGCTCCACCACCCCCAATGCCCGAGGCAGTGGCAGCAATTGTTAACAGCAGGACAGCAACGACAAAGCTCTCATCTACTCAGGGTTGCTGCCTATGGCCACAGAGGTCAAGACTTGCCCAGATCTGGGGGACACATTTCACTCGGCCTGTAATAATGAGTGGCGACTGTTGGAGCTGAGTGGCCTTCAACTTCCATGACCTTTCATGGAAATCTTGGCACCAACATCAATGCTGTGCTAGGAAGTAGGAATGCAAAGATGGGTAACAAACAGTTCCTGTCCCAGGGACTCAAAGAGCTAGTTGTCTATGTGTGTGTCACACCCACTCTTTTTTTTTTTTTTTTTTTTTTTTGCGGTACGCGGGCCTCTCACTGCTGTGGCCTCTCCCGTCGCGGAGCACAGGCTCCGGACGCGCAGGCTCAGCGGCCACGGCTCACGGGCCCAGCCGCTCCGCGGCACGTGGGATCTTCCCGGACCGGGGCACGAACCCGCGTCCCCTGCATCGGCAGGCGGACTCCCAACCACTGCGCCACCAGGGAAGCCCCCACCCACTAATTCTTGAGCTTCTAGATCTTATGCATGCCCAGCCTGGTCTTAGAGACGGGATATGCAGCCTAGAGTTAAGCGCAAGGCCGGTGGACCCTCTCCACCATTGTGGAGACCTTGAGCTCCTTGAGAGGCACAGGTGCGTTATTCACCACCAAGTTATCATGTAGCTCTTCTCATCTCTAAAGTGAAAACTGTCTCCCGCTCACAGAGAGGCTGAGAGAAGACAACACAAAAGCATATAAACAATTCAGCCTGGAGGTCGGTGCAGTGAGCTTATCATGAAGAAAGGAAACATCAAATATAAGGTGATACTTCTCCCCGTTAGACTCTAGGCACCCCTGGAGCAACAGTCTTACCTTCTTCTGGAAGCGGTTCGAATCCTTCTTGCCCTAAAAGTAAACTGCACCCCAGACCTATCTTGAAGACAAGTGGTCTGATTTGCTCCATGTGCCTGTATTCATAGGCCAGTCAGAGCTCCTGACCAGCTGTTTGCTATGTTGCTTAATAAGCTTCCAGGAAACCTGGAGGCGAAACAAGGGGTGAATAGCCTTTGCAGACTCCTGAAGCCCTGTGCTTCATGTGATACTTCCTGCGCCCAATTCTCCCTCAGGCTGACCTGACTCATAGCAGACTCTACAGGGAGTGAGGTGGGCCTTTGCAAGCCCTCAGGACCTGGTGAGCTGGAAAGGAGTTCCCTCTGCAGCTGTATTTTGGAGAAAGATTGAGTAGCTGTGTCTTGGCATCAAAGGGCTAGGAAAGGACAGGAATGGAACCAAGAGAGGCACAAAGGGACACGTGTTGAAGACCCACTCTTGCTACACTGTGCTAAGTGACACACACACAAGACCTCCTTAACTCCTCCAGCATCCAATGGAAGTAGATCTCACCATATACCCATTAACCGATAAGGAAACTAGTCTCAGGGCATGTGAGTGCCTGCCCCGGGTACCCAGACACTAAGGGTAGAATCTGTCTCTGTGGCCCTAAGTTTCTGAATCTTGCTACTATTACTGCCCTACATCTGAACTTCCTGAGGAATGAGTGTCTCGGCCAAAAGATATCTTCTCCATCAAATTACGTCCTCCTCTTCACACACAGAAACACAAGCTGGGAGTGGAGAAGTAAAAACAGAAAACTGTAGAATCTCCAATATCAGATCTGGAAGTAATCTTGTTGAAGCTCATTATTCCCCCTCAACATTTGGTAGGTGTTTAATGAGCATCTTTATGTATCAGACACTGTGCTCTCCCAACCCTCCACAGTATTTATGCGCTGTGGTGTGAGATTTGACAATTTTATTATTCTTAATGTCACAGGAAGTCCTTGGAAGATTTTGAGCAGGTGAGTGACATGGTCTGGTTTATTTTTTATAAGGAGCACGGGTATGAAAAGTGAGTCCCAGTGGGATAAAGAGACTATCCCTGGGCAGCACAGGGAGTTAGAGCCCAACCCAGATCAGAGGGCAAAGCAACTGCAAAAGGGGAGACAGAACAAATAAATAAATAAAAAGAAAAAACTGAAAAGGAGAGAAGAGAAAAGAAAAGAAAGATATGAATGAATGAATAAAATAAATAAAGACAAGTCCAAGAGAGGTAGAGATGAAGTGAGTCCGCTCTTAAGCTTGCTGGGATACAGCTCCACAAGACTGTAGATCTCGCCTTTCTTGTTCATAATTATGTCCCCAAAGCCTACGCAGTGATATTCTATAAATACTTGTTCAAGAGTGGAAGTAAGGAAAGAAGGGATATTATAAAGTATTAAGAAAAAATGCAAATGCAGTTGCTGAGCTGATATCTGGAAAATCATGAAAAAGAGGAATGTTAAGGGGCAGAGGTAGATGAAATATCATTTTGATTTGTAAAACGTCTGAAGAGGCAGATTCTACAAAACATATGCTGTGAGCCTGGCTTCACTTGTGTATTAAGATTAGTTTCAGCTGTGAGCGAAGGAAAACCCCCAAATGACAGTGGGTTATGACCACCAAGATTATTTCCTTCTTGACTTCCCGTGGTTGTGAGGGAAGCATTCCAGGGCAGTGGTCCTGCTCTGCTCCACAGAGACCTCAGGGATCCAGGCTCCTCCCAGCTCACGTTCCACCTTGGTTAAGGTGTGGTGTTGTCCACGTGGTCAAGAGGGTGGCCTTTGGAATGGAATCTGACACCATGATTTCCACAATCTCATCAGCTGGAGTTTTACTGCATGATCACATCCAGAGAGGAGCTATCAAACAAAGGTAGGCTGGCAGCTTGTTTTTATAAATAAAGTTTTATTTGAACCCAGCAACCCCAATTCCTTCATGGATTGCCTATGGCTGCTTTGGCTACAGTGACAGCACTGAGGGCGTTACAACAGAGGGCGTTGAGTAGTTACAACAGAGGCTGTGTGGCCCACGGAGCCTTACGGATTTACCCTCTGACTCTCTGAAGAAACAGTTCGCCAGCCTCTTATACAGTAGAAGACAGAGAAGAAGGCCACCCGGGGATATCCCTGGTTGTTGCTATAGAACAAATCACCAAAGAGATGCAGGTTAAGGACCTAGAGGAGGAATATAATCTGGGGAGCCAGAAGGAGTTCACTGAAGGGGAAGAGGGTGGTCTTGGGGTCAGGAAAGCCCTACTAAGTGCTCTGTTTGCCAGTACATTTGCTTTGTAGGTGGCAGTTTCCTGTGCCTCTCCAAGTCACAACTTTCTCACCGATAAGAAGGCATCAGAAAAACATCTTAAAAAAAATTTTTTTTAAATTTTATTTATTTATTTTTGGCTGCTTTGGGTCTTCGCTGTTGCACACGGTCTTTCTCTAGTTGTGGTGAGCGGGGGCTACTGTTCATTGCAGTGTGAGGGCTTCTCATTGCGGTGGCTTCTCTCGTCGCGGAGCACAGGCTCTAGGCTCACGGGCTTCAGTAGTTGTGGCACGGGAGCTTCAGTAGTTGTGGCTCATGGGCTCTAGAGCACAGGCTCAGTAGTTGTGGCTCACGGGCTCGGCTGCTCTGCGGCATGTGGGATCTTCCCGGACCAGGGCTTGAACCCGTGTTCCCCGCATCGGCAGGCGGATTCTTAACCACTGCGCCACCAGGAAAGTCCCAGAAAAACAGATTTTAATGCAAGTTATGAGGATTACATGAGCTGAAAGGTCTGAAGTTTCTAGCACCCGGACTGGCACATAGCACATGTTCAAAGAACAGGCAGTGTTAGGATTCCCGAGAGTAAGTCTTCACAGACTGACCTCACTTCCTTCCTTCCTCTGTAGGATCTTTGGAGGGTGCACCAGTGAGCAGGTGACCTAACATTCTGGGTCTTAATGAGGCCTTGGAGACAAGCTCTGGCCAATGTGCGTGTGTGTAAGTTGTGTGTGTGAGAGTGTGTAGGTTGTATGTGTGAATGAGGGAGAGATAGAGAGAGAGTGTGTGAGTGTGTGTGTGTGTGTGTGTGTGTGTGTGTGTGTGTATATGGACTGAGCTACTTTCTTAAAAAACAAGGAAAACGATAAATTGAGGAATTATACTGAAAAGTTTGGGATTCACCTGGGTTGATTTACTCAATATTATAATAGCACTAGCCTCGTGCTTGGGATACCAGGCGAGACATTAAAAATAATTTTTTAAAAAGCTCTTTTGGAAAGATTTTCTATTTGAACGCTCTAAAATAGCAGCAGAATGAGAACACATGGGACTTCTTTCCATTAATCTGATTGCATATCACTGTTTCTATTTTAACGCCACGTGAAGCAGTGTCACATTTGCAGTGCCTCGACCCTTCGCGGGTCTTTGTCTGGGGCTGTAGTGGGATGGATATCCATGTGGAGGATTCGGTGGCGATGTGCTGTGTAACCGAGTCAGTTCTCGGCAGCTGTAGAGGCCACAGGACCCCATAAAAAACAACCAAGATCACATTGAAAAGCTTCACATGTAAGACCAGCAGTCACATTCCCTCAGGAAGCCAACAAACAAACGACAATGAAAACCACACGAGAAGAAGCCTGGAGAGCGGTAGCTCTTATTATATACGGGTTGAGTGTCAGGAAGATCAGAAATGTGGAAGCAAAGTGAAGGCTGCGCTAGGCTGCCTCCAGAGAGGCTCAGCAGTCTTGGCCTCTGGGTCAGTGGCCACAGGACCCTGGAGAGTGAGGGTGACTGGGCGACCTGGCATGGAGGAAAGTGCAGCGGCTTTGCAACCGGCACATTTGGGCTCTGGTAACAACTCCCCCCGTTAAGGGCCACTTGACACTGCACAGGTCACTTTGCCTCTCGCAGCCTTGATTGCTTCATCTATAACATGGGGATGACGCCTCTTCTGCAGGGCTGCTGACACAAGAAAAGAGTGGGTGTAAAGCGTTGGCTTCATACCTCGCCCACCGCAGGCACGGGAGGACCTTCTTATAGAGCATGTGAACATCCTGCTAAGTGAATCTAGTTCTCAGCTTTAAGGGAGCTCCAGGAGTCCCAGGGGACCCACCCCACAGACCCCTAAGCGTGGGTTATGCTGAGCTTGCAGTGATGCACTTCCTTGTGAGGCTCAAAGTCATTCCCAGGTGTGACCTTGATATTTACTAAAGGTACCTTGGAACAGTGAAAGTCTCTAAGGACAGGGACCACAGTGCTAGTCAGCAGTGCCCTGTTCTACTGCCTGTGGAAGGTAGACACTCCCAGCCTGGGTCAAGACAGGTGTCTGAGCCAAGCCACCAAGACTGGCTCACGCTTCACCGAGCACTTCCCTTGAGGGTGTCGTGCCGTTCACACAGCTGCCGACGTGCTAAGCATCCATCCCTTTCCAACGGGGGAAAATGCATCGTTATGCATGAGAGAATGATGGATGGATAAACGAATGAAAGAAGGAGTACATGAATGAAATAAGACAAACGTCTGGATTCGAATTCTCATCCCGCAACTTCCAATTAGCTTCGTGACCCTGTCACTTGACTCCCGTGAGCGCAGGTCTGTTCTCTATACGCGTGTCTGTTGTAGAATCGGAGGAAGTCTTTAAAGATAATGCTTGGCATAGACCCCGGGACATGAGAAAGACTCCAAATAAGGTAATTACGATGGTATTAAACGAAGGCTAACTCCACAGGGACAGCGTGACTCAAACGAGATAAGATGAAGAACATCTATTATTCAGTGACAAATGCCAATGATTAGAATTCTAGCTCTGAGTGGTGATGAGTCTATGGCAGGAAGAGGATTTATTTTCTTGGTAAAGGAGGTACAATCTTCAGTGAGTCAGCCTAAGAACACCAAGCTAGAGGATTGTGCAGAAAATATTCACTGTATACATCATAATAAGAAATCTTGCAGGGATTTCAATGGGCTTATTATTTGTTCCATTCCAAAAGCAATATATACTCATTTAAAAGGATTTGGAAATTATATTAAAGCAGGAAGAAGAAAATAAAATTACTCACCTGCCAGCTAGAGACACACTGTTAACATTGTAATATGTTTCCTTTTACCCTGGATTTTTCCTCTTTACGGATTTTAACAAGAAACTTCAGAGAAATTATTTTTTCAACCCAGCGGTGAAAACAGAGGATACAAGATTTAGCATTTTATATTTTCTTCACTTTTCTTTACCAGATAAACCTTTTCTGCATCTTTGCTTAGGTTTGTGAATACAATTGTTACTGCCAGCAAAAGATCTCAAACGTATAAGCCCGTTCTTAAGCTTCCCAGGTCAGTGGTTTCCACCCTTCACTGCCCTCAGTAATAGTGGGGCGAACATCTCTGCATGTAAAGTTTTCTTTTCAAACTTTAGAAAATCCTTTGCATTTGATCAACATTGTATTGGTTGCAAAGGTAGTTAGTTCATTTTGCCCATCATTTGAGAAATATTTATTGAGCATCTACCACTTGCTTGGCACCGTTCTAGGGACAAGGAGATTCGGCCTAGAGCATGATGGTGGCAGATTCTAGAGAGACTGTGGACAGCAGCCCACCAGCCACTACATGAACCCAGTGTTGCAAGCAGTAACCACTAGTACCGTTTTAGGGTATGAGGGACTTGGAGGTTCAGCTGGCATAACTTGTCTGTGGCAGAATGATACTAAAATGGATTGTTCTGGAGGTAGGTCCAGAGTGCTTTCCTGCCTTCCCGCCCCTCCACCCCTAAGCTATACAAGGAGAAGTGATGGCTGGTCCTTTGCCTTGACTGCGGGGCCAGCAGCACAGCCTTGGGTTTCCATATGCATAGCTGTCAGCCCCCTGGACTCAGCTCCATCAACGTCAGCGTGTGGTCCTCACCTCTCTAGGTCCCCGGTGCTAGCTACCAAGATGGCATTCAAGAGATGTCTAATGGAAAACTTAATGATTTTGTCTTCTTTTCACCTTCCCAGTATCTATTAATAATGAGGGTGCCCCATTCATCCCACTGTCAGCAAACCCCATTTGCTAAGCCCAGCTGTGAGCATGTCACCTGTCCAAGACTTTGACTTTGCTCTCACCCCTGGGTAGTGCACTGGGGGGAGGGCACTCGGCCCGCCCCCCCGCCCCCGTGAGCTCCAGAGTGCTTCCCAGACTCAAGCTGTGTGCCCCCCTGGTGTCAGCAGTGAACGCCCCGGGAGGTGAGGGTGGGGCCCAATTCAGGCGAGGCTGCAGACAAGGGGAGCCGGGTTCCATGAGAACAGTGGGATGCTTTCCATCTGGGCGTGAAATGGAGTTTTTTCTGTGGTTAATGAGAACAGCCTGTTTTCAATTTGACTAATGTCTCTTCCATTAGAGCTTTGGCTCAGCTCAGCAGAGAGGCGCGACTGGGGGCTTTGCTGTCATTTTTTAAAAGCCAGAAACTGCTTTGTCATTCAAAACGTTCCTTTGGTCCGCCCCAGAATTCTAAGGCAAGATTTCTGGAGGCAGATTTGCAAAAGACCCCTCTTCCCCACGTGCCATATTCAGTTTCCTTTTCTGTGAAACACGGGTGATAACACCTGCCCAGCCTGCCTCCCGGGTTCATTGTGAGGATCCGATTTTGAAACGACGAACAGCGTTGATTACAATAATGTGTTAATCCCTTCATTTGCACCAGACACTGTGCAAGGCCTGTCGCCCTCAACCTCTCGTTTGGTTCCCATAGCAACCCTGGAAGATGTGGTAGATAAAATAATGGCCCCCCCAAAGATGGTCACATCTTAACCCCTTGAACCTGTGAATATGTTAAGATTACACAGCTGATGGGGAATTAAAGTTGCAGATGGAATTATGGCTGTTAATCAGCTGACCTTAAAAATAGGAAGATTTTCCAGGTGGGCCCAAAGTAAGCACAAGAGTTCTTAAAAGTGAAGGAGTCAGAGAAAGAGACATCACCATGGACCCAAGGTCAGAGTGATCTGATGTAAGAAAGACTCCACCTGCGGTTGCTGGCTTTGAAGTTGTCGGAAGGGGCCTTGAGCCAAGGAATGTTGGCAGCCTCTAAAAGCTGGAAAAGGCAAGAGAATGGATTTTCTTTTAGAGCCTCCAGAAAAAAAAAAAGAAAAAACACAGCCTGCTCACACCTAGAGTTTAGCTCAGCGAGACCTGTGTCGGACTTCTAACCTACAGAAATGTGAGATGATAGACATGTGTTGTTTTAAGCTCCTAAATCTGAGGTCATTGGGCATGGCAGCCGTGGAAAACATTTTTAAATTATTTATTAAAAATTATTTATTATTATTTTATAATTAATAATAATAAAGTATTATTATTATAAATAAATGATTATTATTTATTATAATTATTTATTATTTTTCCTTTCCTTTCTGTTTATAACAAAGGAAGAAACTGAAAATCAGGAAAATGAATGTTTTATTCATGATCTATCAACTATCACCAAGCAAAGACTGTGATGTTGAAATCAGTCTCTAAGGGCACAAAATGATTATTGCGCACAAAGTTGCTTCCTGGTACTGGCTTAAATCACATTTTGAGGAACCTGTACGTTTCTAGATGCATAGTGCAGCTGCTGTCACCAAAGGCCAATATCTTTCTTTGAAAGGTATCGTGGCACCCTCCTTCTAACCTGCACTGGGGAATAAGCTCCTCCTTTTCTCCTCCACAATGGAAAGACTGCAATGGGATGGCGTGTTGTTTTTCTGCTGATGCATAGAAAACTACCCAAAACTTCGAGGCTTAAAATCACACTCATTAATTACCTCCCAGCTCATGGGTTAGTCGAATGGGCACAGCTCATATCCCGTAAGACTGAAGTCAAGGTGTCAGCTGGGCTGCCTTCTCATCTGGAATGATCCACTTCCACGTCCCTCAGGTTGTCGGGAGAATCCATTTCTTTGCAGCTGCAGAAGTCACGGAGGCTTGCTTCTTCAAGACTAACAAGAGAGCAAGTCTCTAACATCTAGACCTTCCTCTAAAGGTCTTACTCGATTGGGTCATGTGCACTCGGGATTATCTCCTTTTCAGTTCACGTAAAGCAAACTGATTAGGGACTGTAGTCTCATCTGTGAAACCCCTTTCCCTTTACCAAGAATGTGACACAGTCATGGGCATGTTATCTCAACCCCTTTGCCATATGCTATGGGTTAGAATCAAGTTGCAGGCCCCCTTTGCATTCCAGGGGAGGGGATTGCACGAAGCCGGGGGTCTTAGGGTGGCCTTGGGGATGCGAATGCTGCCTACCACGAATGGAGAGGTACAGATGGGAGGGGATATTCAAGCCGAATGTCACTCTAGTGACTGTCTCATCCAACTCGCTTCCTTTATAAATGAGGAAACTGGAGTCCAAAGAGGCAGAAGGAATGGCTTCTGGTTCATTCCACATATGGTTACTAAGGCCTCCTGATCCTGGAGCTGCTCTTGGTGCTAAAGATGCAGCAGTGAACAAGCAGCAGACAAAACCAACTCCTGGTAGATGGAGAAAGACAATCACTGAAACAGTAAGAAAAGAGGCTGGGTGAGCCTTGGGACTGGAGAAAGCACCCACTTATAACTCTTGGGTGTAGATGGTGAACCATTCCCGGTGGAGGAAAGGTTTCCCCCCATGGCAGAGGCTCCTATCTTACCGGTGCTCTAAGCTTCCGGGTGCTTTGCCCATTTCCACCTCACGGCAGCTGTGTGGAGTCTGCTGGGCGAGAGGTTGCCTGGAGACGCAGCCTAACCCAGATGCCAAGGAGGCAAGAGGGGTGGTGCTTGGGGGCAAAGGGCAGGCTGAGAGAGGGTGCCCATGAAGAAGCTCGGGAGAGGAGAGAAAAGCAGCAGAGGCAGAGACAGGAAGGTGGCCCCAACTTCCCCAGGAATGTCTCAAGAAGACCGTCATCCCCTGTGTCCTCCCTGGCTTTGCTCTCCGAGCGCTCAGTCTCTCTGGTTCTCGTTGCCCTCTTCCTCTCCACCCCGCTCTCCTTTACTTTCTTACTTCATCACCTCATTCCTCTTGCCTCCTTTGCTACCTCTGTTTTTTTTTTGGGGGGGCGGTTACGCGGGCCTCTCACTGCCGTGGCCTCTCCCGATGCGGAGCACAGGCTCCGGACGCGCAGGCGCAGCGGCCACGGCTCACGGGCCCAGCCGCTCCGCGGCACGTGGGATCTTCCTGGACCGGGGCACGAACCCGCGTCCCCTGCATCGGCAGGCGGACTCCCAACCACTGCGCCACCAGGGAAGCCCAACTACCTCTATTTTTAAACTGAAGTATAGTTGATTTACAATATCATGTTAGTCTCAGGTGTACAGCATAGTGATTCAGGTTTTTTTTTAAAGATTGCACCCCATTAAAAATTATTACAAGATAATGGCTATAATTCCCTGTGCTGTAGAATACATCCTTGTTGCTTATCTCGTTTATACATAGCGGTTTGCATCTCTTAATCCCATACCCCCCGTTTGTCCCTCCTCCCTTTCCTTTCTCTTTTGGAAACCACCAGTCTGTTTTCGACGTCTGTGTCTGAGTCTGTTGTGTTTGGCACGTGCGTTCATTTGTATTATTTTCGGATCGCGCGTGGAATGACGTCACGCAGTACGACGACAATCTCCCCTTCGCTCTCCTCCCAGCTCTCTCGCCTCACTTCTCCTGCTCCTCTTCTAATCCTTGCCCAGCTCCTCACCCACTTCTCTTCTTCTCGCTTCTCACTCCCTTCCCCCGACCTCTTTCCCTCCCTGTGAAAGGCACATGCCACTTAAGTTCCTTCCAACATCTGGCCTGGAGCAACCACCTTCTTTCTCTGAGATTCGATTTCCTCTCCCCCCGTTTGTAATAATTAAAGGAGAGAATGCGCTGAGGCTTAATCATAAAAAACTTTCCATGACTGTGCTTCTCTTCCCTGATCTCCCTTCCTTTCGCTGTGCTCTCGCAGTGACTTCTCACTCTTTTCCTCTTGTATCCTCTCCCCTCTCCCTTTTCCCAGCTCCCTTCAGTTGGCAGGGGGCGGCGGTGGGGGGGAATGACTTATTCCCGGCCGAAAATGTTTTCATTTCTGGTGTCCTGGCTCTTTCAGAGGATGCACTGAGGTCTGAACACAGCCCACTCCTACCCCAGCTCCCTTAGTGTGCTCTCCGTCGCGCCTACCGCCCTGTGAATCGTCTGGCTTGTTTCTTTGGTGACTGGTCCCCGTCAGAGTGCAAGTTCCCTAAGGGCCAAGATCTTGCCTCCCTGCTTCAAGGCTCCACTCACCGCCCCCCGAGTGGGGTCTTGGCAGGAGAGGTGCTCCACGATTATTTGAGTTTATTAAGTGGATGAATAGATGAATGGATGGGCCAATAACTAGATGGATAAATGGAGGGATTTTTTCATAAAATGAAATCAGGTCAGAGTTAAATCCTGACTCCACCATCCCAATACTTGGGCAAACTAATGAGTGCTTAATCAGTGGCCCTAGAAACCTGACGACGTGAGCAGAGGATGTGGTGTTCTCTTCTCACCTCCTTCTTCCCAGCCCTACCCCCTGATTTGGGGGGAGAAATAACACAGAGGAGGGAGCTCCGGAAGTGACTGCCTTTGATAAGGTTGACGCCGATCGGGGCCACAGAGATGACCCCGATTGGAATTCTGGTAGCTGTAGCTGGCATACACACCTGCTACTTGTCCCTGTGGGTATTTCTCCCACTAAAGTGCTTTAGAGACAGCGAGTGCCTTCTGGAAAAGTGATCAGCCTCCAGTACACTATCCAAGGGGCACATTCTGAGTTTTGTGCTATAAAATGATCCCCAGCTCCTCACTGGAGCAAAACTCACCTGAAGGGAGCCCCAGCCAGCCCACCTTCACCAGGGGCGGGTTCTAACAGATTGAGTGCAGAGAAGCTTGCATCCCTTTCGAGAAAAGTGCCGGTTCCTGAGCCAGCTATAGCCCTGGGGGAGGTTTATAGCCCTGCTAACTTGTTTCAGAGCCAAATTAATCAGAAACATAACAGGGGAGGGAGGTATTTTTCCCTTCTCCAGTTAATGAACAAATGGATTTCCTATTCATTATTCATTGACTTTGAAGTTTAATGAATAGCTCAGGGACAACCACTAAATTTTGGTATTTATAGAAAATCAGCACAAGCCAGATTCACTACACATCAAGTAGCAGTTTATTATACATAACGAGTTTCACTTATTACTTTATCTGGTATTTGTCAGCTTTAAATGTTTAAGGTATAGAAAGCAATGAATTCATTAAGAATGCCCTGGCTCTTCACTCTCTTTTGGTTTTATTCCTCTGTGAGAACCAGATGAAAGTTTCCAAGAGCCTGCATTGCTTTTCATCTGTGTCTGTGTTTCTAGTTTTTTTTTTTTCTGTTTCCAGGAAAACTAATCTTTCCCTTTACGTTCATCAACTTTTTCCATCCATTTCTCTTCTGCTGGTAAAATAATACCTTTCCTCCTCTTCTCTCCAGAAAAAGAAAAAAAAAAAAAAAAGAATCAGGGATCTCACGTTTAATATTAGAGTAAATAGAAGAAAAGACATTTTAAGACTCAGGCTGCGTGATAGCCTAAAACCAGCAGAAAAGTCTATAAGAAAAAGCATAAAACTCCATCTCAAAAGCCCACACCCATTCCCCAGTCTTCAAGCATAGACATTTGAAGAGGATAAACTTACGGATGCTTTTTCAAAAGGAAGAAGTAAGGGGAATTCCCTGGCTGTCAAGCAGTTATGACCCGGCACCAAAAAAAAAAAAAAAAAAAAAGGAAAAGGTAAGAGATCAATACTACCAAACAGAGCCTCTTGATCATTTTTATCATAATCAATATCATAATCATTACATCTTTATTTGGGGCCTAAATATGGTGGAGGCAGAAACAGAAAACTGTTTTACTTTTCCAATAATGATCAACAGCTGTGATCTGTGAAAATCTCCCTTCCCATTGGAGAGTGCTTTCCTTTAACATCTAAGTCTGACCCAATGGTCTGTTTAGTTATCTTCCGTTTTTGAGGCCATCTTGCTTAAGTTACTAAGGCTCGTGCAGTCCTTTTCATACTTCTGTTCCATACCCAGCTCAAGGTTCCCCTACATCCTGACCCCACCATCCCAATACTTGGGCAAGCTAATTGGTGCTTAATCAGTGGCCCTAGAAACCTGACGACATGAGCAGAGGATGTGGTGTTCTCTTCTCACCTCCTTCTTCCCAGCCCTACCCCCTGATGTGGGGGGAAGATGACACAGAGAAGGGAGCTCCGGAAGTGACTTGCGAGGGACTCCCTCTGCGTCGGGCCGTGCCTTCCTGCTGACCTCTCAAGGCTGACCCTCATGATGTATTGTACTCCATTCTTCTGCTGCAAAGACGTCTTAGCTCCATGTGTGTGGGGCCTCGGCCAGCCCGAGTCTCCCAATCTCACACCACTGTGAACACAAACTCTGGGACCTGTGCGTGGAGAGGGTCTCTTTTTATAACTCTTGGGAATGGAAACATGAGGAATAAGGTCTCCTTTTTCTGCATGAACGTGTTACCAGACTCACCTTCTCCACAGCTCTGTTGCCCGCTCCAAGATGAGCCAGGTCAGCAAGCCCAATGGATAAAGGACACCCAACTAGGGAATAATATAGGCTCCTCCTCTTACAGAACTTCCCGATATATCCGTAGTTTTATGAGTGGTTCTTTGGCCACCTCCATCCTTTGGTTTAGGTGAAGAAGAAACTTCTCTAGGTCCTCCATCCTACAGCCATACCCTTTACAATAAGGCTTTGCAGTGGACCCCTCCCATCTGGAGATGGTATCTACTCCCCACCCCTTCAGTGAGGGCAGATCTTGCAACTTGCTTGGACCAACAGAATGAGGTGGAAATGATGTGCTACTTCTGAGCCTTGACCTTGAGAGCCCGTGTGCACTCTTGTTTACTCTTGGAATTCTCCCCAGCACTTAAGTAACAGTTTGCAATTATATTACTATTTATGTAAAATGTTATCCATCTCCTAAAACGCATTGTCAATTTCGTGAGAACAGGAAACTTGCCTATTTTGTTCTTTACTGAATACTCATCTCCCAGTCCAGTGTCTGGCCTTCTATGGCACTCAGAAATATTTGTACTGGGGGAAGGATGAACCAGAGAAGAATTTCTGGATGGAAGATGCACAAAGATAATATTTTAGAACTTAAATACCTACTTTGACTTTTTATGATGTATCGAACAATGGAGGCCTTTCCTGGCATCACCGTAAACCTCCCCACCTCATATCGTTAGTAAAGTCAATTCCTCTGATCAAGTTTATTGTGTGTTTGAATATGTGTATTTTTGTTCCTTGGGGAGACAGACGAAGGGATTAGAGTCACTTCTGAATCAATGTGGTGAAGAATCAAGACCGAATGCAAGGAAGCAGAACCCAGGGTAAGTAACATGAGCTAAAAGAAATGAGTGTCTTTCATAAGTTTGGGGGAGAGTTTTGGATTTCCGTGGGCCGTGGAATTTGAAAAACCAAGTCAATTTCACCAGGAAAACGGCAGAGATGCTCCATCTAGTATCTGGATGAATAAAGGTGAATGAGATACAGTTCCTGACCTTGAAGAGTTTATGAGCTGTCATATCTGACCCTTATGTGCACATTGAGTTTTCACGGTCAGGTATCTCCGAGGCTCAGCTCCTCCAAATGCTGTGCACGTCACGAGGGAGAGCATGGGTCACAGGGACGTCATTGAATGAGAAGCCAAAGGGCCCGAATGCTGACCTCGACTCTGGCGCTGGGTCCCTCAGTGTGCTGGGCATGAGCCCTCGCCTCTCGGAGGCTCAGTTTGTGTGAGTCAAGAACATACACTGGGAATACCTACTCTCCGTAAGTTGACTTGGATGGGGTGTGACCTTACGGAGTTGTGCTTTCCTTTCCTTTTCCACCTGATGTATCACTCATTCTTCCCCAGGACCATCCACTGGTCACTTTAGGAAGCAGAATCATCAACGCAGGAAGAGCACACGTGGCAGAGATGAAATGAAGTCATTCAGAGAGAGACTTGCTGATCAGTAACAGTCGCTGCGGCAGGATTTGCTTCCCTAATGAAAGCTGGAAAGAGGGATAGTGAGATCAAGGTAACCACTAAACCCTGAACCACTAAACCCTCCCTTTTCCTCAAGCAGGATGGACTGTGTGTGTTTTAGTGACTGGGTAATATTTGAGGGGAAAAAAAAATAGGATAGAAACGTCAATGGTTGCTAGGCACCCTGCAGACTTTGCAAAATAAATACATTAACGTCTAATGGTCAGTCTTTCTTCGTATTCTTTCTTTCCACCCTGGCAGGACTGTGACTCTGGGGGATGCCAGGGCAGAGTTATTAGTAGTTATGAACTCTGGTCATTTGGAAAAGGTTGACAATGAACAGATTTAAAAATCCTGTTTCAAGATGTTCCCCTCATTGAACCACATAAAATGCAGTCACTCAATTTGAGAGTCGGTTAATACCCGCTGAGTGCTCTATGCCGGGCATGGAGCTGGACACTTTAACTTGGGTTGTCTTTCTTTCATGCTCACTCAAACCCTTGAGATAGAAATGAGCAGGCCATCTGTAGATAATGCAGCCGAGGTCCAGAGAAACAAATTGAGTTGTCCAAGGACGGAACGGGGGCTGGAATCCCAGTTTCCTGATTCCTGGTCCGATGCTCCCAGTCAAACTTTGTGTCCCAAGATATAATCTGAACAAAATGTGAAATTTTTTTTAGTCTTAATCGTCACAATGTGTTTCTTTTTTTTTCCTATGTGTGTGGCATTGTACTTTGTACTTTGTTGCATTATTTCATTTGATCATTGTCAAAAGCATTTGCGATAGAGATTATGGTAAACTATTTTGCAGCTGAGACTCTCACGGAGATCAAATAAGTGGTCTGAGATCACCCAGCCAGAGGGTGGCAGAGCCAGGATAATGCAAGACCAGATCCACCTGCCTCCAGGGCCGCCTGTCACCTTTGGGGCATGACACCCCCTAGAGCAGAGTTGATACCCCAAGTCCGTGTGCCCTTCTGAACCGAGTGAGCTGTGCTAGATTTTATTTAGTTAGTTTATTTTTTATTTATTTATTTTTTTGCGGTACGCGGGTCTCTCACTGTTGTGGCCTCTCCCGTTGCAAAGCACAGGCTCCGGACGCGCAGGCGCAGCGGCCATGGCTCATGGGCCTAGCCGCTCTGCGGCACGTGGGATCCTCCCGGACCGGGGCACGAACCCGCGTCCCCTGCATCGGCTGGCGGACTCTCAACCACTGCGCCACCAGGGAAGCCCTAGGTTTTGTTTTTTAACATTTCTGAATCAGGGACTTTGTGTCATTCAAGATTTGGCCAGAGAAGCAGAACACCAATAAGTAATAGATAAAAGGTTTCGTTGCAGAGATTAGACCTTAGACTGAGTGGTGCTGGTGGACCAGTTCATGCAGGGCTGTTGTCTCAATGACCGTCACTATAGCTCACTCGGGCCAATAGCTGGAGATGAAGACTAGGCCTCAAGTAGGACAGAACAGGGACAGACTCAGTCTATGAGGACATCCCGTCCAAGTTTGATGATCTGATGACCTGCAGGAGGGCTTTGCCAAAGAGGTGTACGCATACCTGGCCGAAGATGCCGAGGAGCCGAAGGAGGGGCTCCGGTGGGATCTGAGGAAGCTATGGGCCTAGGTTCTGCCTCTAGAAATCTTGGAGGATGGGAACAAGCTGCCCAGGGGACAGGTGCCCCTGCCGCGACCCTCAGAGCATGCAAACAGCTGCCGTTTCACTTCCGCCTTCCAATGGTGAAGAGGTTTGGCTTTTAAGAGAGTAAATTGCTCAGATTTGAGGTCTCTCAGACCCATCAGAAAACATCTACTTACGTCCAGAGACTCCCAGGCCGCAATGGGAAAATACTGCCTTAGAAGCTAAATGCTAAAATGTAGGCGAATACATATAAACATGAATACAAACACAAATGCACTCTCAGAAAATGATGGGCGTCGTTTCCTAAACCCAGGTGGCTCAGAATATGTTCCTGTTATTTTTAAATTACATTTGAAATAAGACATTTTAAACATCTTGTAGAGAACTTCTGGAATCCGGAATCTATAATCCTGATTTGAGAGACTCTACATGCAGTGGTCAAAAATCGGCTTGAGAACCAGAACTGCTTCTACCATTTGCTTTTGACTTTGGGCAAATGCCTTTAAATTCTCCGAGACTCAGATTCATCCCATATGAAGCGGGGCAAGTAACAGTAATTATCCTGTCGTGAGGATTCAGTAAGATATTAGGCGGTATTTCTAGGGGTGCGGGATGCCCAAAGTGTCAGGAGAATGTGAGCTCTTGCCTGGCTGTTCTCACAACTGTCGACACCATCACCCTCATTAAAGTCATTATTTCTATTATTTAGCCAGTTCCCTCTGGGATAAATAGCAAGGTCTAGTTACGTGAAAATCGGTCTCTGAGAAGTTGAAGGCAAATCTGAGCTTGACGCCCCTCGATTCAGAATGAATGAAGACAGAAAACAGGGTTCTATGACTCGAGATGTCTTCTTCTGCACCGGGCACCAGTTATGTGTTCTCACTTGGCAGTGAGCACAGCTTTCATCTGCTGGGGAACATGTTTAGAGAAACTATGTGATGTCTCACCACCAGTAGACCTGAGCCAAGCCTCTCTCTTCTTGGCCTCCGTCTGCATGAAAGATGGCAGAGGAGTTATTCAGTTAAAACCTGAGGTCAAAAACGGGTGCTCATAGGCCATATCTTTGTTTGACCCACAAGCATTTTGAAAAGCTTTATGATCAGAAATCAGAAACAGGGGCTTCCCTGGTGGCGCAGTGGTTGAGAGTCCGCCTGCCGATGCAGGGGACACGGGTTCGTGCCCCGGTCCGGGAGGATCCCACGTGCCGCGGAGCGGGGGGGCCCGTGAGCCGTGGCCGCTGAGCCTGCGCGTCTGGAGCCTGTGCTTCGCAACGGGAGAGGCCACAACAGTGAGAGGCCCGCGTACCGCAAAAAAAAAAAAAAAAAAAAAAAAAAAAGAAATCAGAAACATACACATGAAGGCCTTGATTTTCTAAAAAGAAACACACAAACAAAAAGATGGTGGGCAATCTGACCCTTCTACCTGCTACTCATCTGCTTCTGGGTGACGGTGGCCTCCACAGGCCACCCCCCCTCCCCCCGCTACATCCCTGACCAGGGGCTGTCTCTTGATATTTGTCATTGACCTTGAAGGGATGCTTTTCTTATAATACAGATACGTTTTTCTCCATCTGATTCAAACCAAACCAAGGGAGAAATCGAAAGATGGACCTCCAGGTCCTTGGGTTTTGAGAAAAATGAGCCCCACCATCTCTCTCTGTGAAAGAGAAGTTTATTTCTGTAAGTTGGCGTGCAGAGCCAATGTGTGTCAAAAGCTGCAACTTCGGATGTCATTGTAAAACAAGTCTTTGAGATTAAGACCATTAAACCATCTCCAGTGTTTGCTCTTCATTTCTCCGTTAATAGAAATGCCCAAGCTTTGGCTCAGGACACGGTAAACCCATAAGTGGAAGGGCATCTCTATTTCACATCACGTGTCGGGGAGATCTCCACCTCTGATGAGGCAGAGCAGCAATTTTTCAGGCTTTCCAACAGCGGGCCCAGTGGCGATGGAGCAGCGTTTGAGGGTTTGTCTCCCAGCAAGATCATGCTTTCATGATATTAGTTGCTGAGTGTATAACTCGGCGTAGATGGTGGGAAGGCAGGTCTGGGGCAGACGCCCCAATCCCCTGCACGGGGACTGCACGGTGATTGTTAGTCCAGAGCTGAAACTTGGAGGTCCAGGAAGGATGCCGGCTCTTGGGAAAGAAGATGCTAGGTCACCGAGTCTTGTCCACGCCCTCTCCCACTGCCTCTGTGTTTGTCCCCTTCTGGGCAGCACCCCAGGACGTGTGGTTCCAATCCACCACAAGTCCAGGGGATTTTGCCTCCTAAATAGCTCTGTGTCCACTTTCCATGAACTGTCACCGACCGCCACCACGCTGCTCTAATTTCCTTCCCCTTTAAGCCTGTGTTACTGAAACATACTGTTCTCCCTTCTCTGTTCTCCCAGCTTCAGTCTTAGTCTCTGCCCAATCCGTTCTTCTAGCAGCAGCCAGAGCCATCTCTGTGAAATGCAAATTTGATCCCCTGTAAAACCTTCTAATGGTTTCTCACTGTTTTAGAACAAAATCTAAAAATCTAAGCAGGGCCTCCCGTGGCTGGACTTTGCTTAGCTTGTCGGTCTCGCCACAGATCTCACCTCTGCCTTCTCTGCTCTCTCCAGGCATAGGTTAAATCCCTCCAATGGGCTCCATCCTGTATAGGTCCATCGTGCATCTGTGTTCTCTGACTGTAATTCTTCTCTCCTTTAACGCCTGCCCTGATCCTTTGTACCTAAACCCGCTCACCACCTCCCGGGGAGCCCTTTCTGCCCTCCTGACTTGTTCAACTCTCACCATCCAGTGCTCCTGCAGAAGCCCGCGTCTTCTCAGCACTTGATGCAGATTGCACGCTTTTTATGGGATTCCTTAGGGAATGTCCCTGTGGTGGCCATGACCATCCTCTAACGACAGGGAACGGAACTGACAGTGGGTCCCGGGTCCTGGGCTTTGACCTCCATCCTTGTGTTTGCAATAAGGCCGCTCCTCCCCTGGGAGGAGCCAGTGAACCAGCCAGTGAACCAGCCGCTGGTTCCACTTGTACCAGCCAGTGAACGAGCACAGCAGGGCCACCAAAGCAGACTTGTTTCCCAGAGACGAGGTTCTCCTCGGACAGCCAAGTCCGGCTGCAGGATTCCTAGGCGTTTGTTTGTTTTTTTAACATCTTTATTGGAGGATCATTGCTTTACAATGTTGTGTTAGGTTTCTGCTGTACAACAAAGTGAATCAGCTCTATGTGTACATACATCCCCAGTTGGTTTTGAGAAACGTGCCTTCGACTACGTGGCCGTCTGGGAAGCTTCTCTCTCCCTTGTCCTTTCGCTCAAGTTCATTCTTGCATCACATTCTGACTACTTTCCAACCCCTTCTGGCTCCCTCTCTTGCTTTTATTCAAACAAGCAATGCCCTAATTACCTTACATGCTTAATCTAACACTGACGTTTGCCTTGGAGAGGACCTGGACTAGTACAGTCTTTTTCCCTGACTATACGTTAAACTTCACGAGGGTAGAGAGGTCACATCCCTTCAGGACACCACTGGCCCCAGGACCTCACACAGTGTCTGACATACACAAAGTTGCCAACAAATCACCACTAAGTAAATGAAGAACCTTTGCTTCTGAGCACACTTTTTTCTCTCCTTGGAACACGGCCCTGTGGGTCTCATCCATCATAACTCACCCACCAGCCTATGAAACCTTCACCAATATCACGACTCAGTTATCTATTCCCACTCCAGTGCTCTCATGAAATATTTCACATTCTTCTACCACAGTGTTTGTCACTATCTGAATTTCTAAACCAGACTTTACCACTGATTTTGAGCCCCTTGAGCACAGAGATGCTATGTTGTATTTCTTCATTTGTTTCATTGTCATCTACAATGATTAATCCATTTTAGAGGACCGTTAAACATGGGAAGGAAGGATGGATGGAAGGAAGGGAGGGAGGAAAGGAGGGAGGGAGAGAGGAAAGAAAGCTGGGAATAGAGCTCAGCTTCAGTAATTATTCATTTCTTCATCTTTAAAAGGTTCCAGCTATCCCAAAATGTTTATAGGAAACACAAGAGAAAATAGACAGGCTTCATACATCCAAAACTACTTTTTAAATAGAAGCAATGCTAGAGTAGTTTGCCATTGTGGGAAGGACATGGACTCTCAGATCTCTCAGTCCTGGGTCAAAACCTCTGTGTATGGCGTGCACCGCTGTGACCCTGGGAAAATCCGCTCCCTGATCCTTCATCTCCCCCACCGTAAACCAGGATCCAGTAAATGTCACGAGGCAATGCATGCAAAAACCCTTGGCACATAGTAGGAGCTAGAGAATTAGGAGCCACTGTTTTCTTTAAACTTCAAGTCCCGGGGCGCAGCCTGAAACCCATGACCGGGGTCAAGTTTTTAGTATGGAGTCTTAAGCAGATAAAGAGAAGCAGCAACCCCACTGCAAAAGAATATATATTTGTGTCCTGGCAGCCAGCGTGATTTGAGCCTCACATCACAGACAATTGTCAGACCAAAATAATCTTCACCAGGATTTCAGCTTTAAAATATGTGTTTTTAAAAAATCTTGGCTCCACATGATTTGTCAAGCTCTAGTTTTATATTTTTATTGAGAAAAAAAAAAGCCCTGTCATTTCACACTTGCTTGTTACTGTTTGCTACCTTCTGACAGCTTTCACTGCCTGGATTGGAATTCTGAGTTTGTCATGGAAAGACGAGGTGAGACATTTTAAAGATGCCAGTGTTCTCAGGGACCACAGATGGATTTACATGGCCTTGCGTTTTAATTTCCCACCTCACCGGTTCCACGTCCTGCAGCCCCACTAGCTCCTGGCGAAGGCTCCTCTGGGCCGTGCTGTCACCAGCCTCATCTTTAAATATCCTTAAACATTGTCACTTACGCCTAGCATACCTCCCTGCCTCGCCTACCTTCTCTTACCTCATCACCTTCCTGAAGGTTTCCTTTACCCAGGCCGATTTGATCGCTCTCCTTGGCACCATCCCTGAACATGACTTTCTCATCTTCTTTTGTGTGTTCACTTCAAACATTCATCCAGCGTCCACCATGTGGCAGATTCACAGAGAAGGACCGAGGGTACAAAAGTGAATAAAATGGGTACAATCTTCCCCCAGTCCCGGGGCACATAATTTGGTTGAGGAAATGAATAATTGGATAATGACGAGTCTGGAAAGTGCCACGAAGTAGGCGGCTGTCCATGACGGTTTGACCAGTCAAAAGGGGTGGAGGACATTGTAGCACCACCACCAATAACAACAACCCTATTTCAACATGACGCAACAAACATAACTGTAATAGTTGTGCATTGCCGTGTCATGAAATACCACAGACGAACAGTTTAAAGCAATACTAACGTATCACCACCCTGCGTCTGTGGGCCAGGAGTCAGCAGGCTTTAGCTGACACCTCTGCTCAAGGTCTCACAGGCTGTAACTGAGGTGTCACCCGGGGTCATGCTTCATCTGGAGGCTTGACCGGGAAGATCCGTCAGGTTGTTGGCAGAATTGATGTCCTGTGGTTGTAGGACTAGGGTCCACACTTTCTTGTTGGCTGTCAGCCAAGCCTACTCTCAGCTTCCAGAGGCCACTCTCTGGTCCTTGTCAAGTGCCCACCTGCCCCCATACACCCTCTCTTGCTTCCAATCATTCCCTTCAGGAAGGGTCCAAGTCCCATTTAAGGGCTCACCTGATTAGGTCAGGTCCACCAAGGATAATCTCTCCTTTTGTTTTTTTGTTTTGTTTTGGTTTTTGTTGTTGTTGTTTTTGTTTGCTTTGCGGTACGCGGGCCTCTCACCGCCGCGGCCTCTCCCGTCGTGGAGCACAGGCTCCGGACGTGCAGGCTCAGCGGCCACGGCTCACGGGCCCAGCCGCTCCGCGGCATGTGGAATCCTCCCGGACCGGGGCACGAACCCGCGTCCCCTGCATCGGCAGGCGGACCCCCAACCACTGCGCCACCAGGGAAGCCCCGTCTTTACTGGCTTTTGAGCAGCGAGCAGCCGGACCCCACTTTCAGTTACACCCCCCCCCATGTTCCTGCATGTGTGCAGCGTCCTCAGCCGCCGGGGTGTGGGCATCTGTAACTGATGAACTGCCGTGGATCTCATGGGCCTGGCGTTGCATGCTGTGTGTGTGGTCATGCGTGTACCTCTAGGGTGGGGATCCCTTGTTACCAATGGCCATTAAAGAACACTAAAATTACCACCCCAGGAGTAACACGAGGTAATCCTGTTGATATTTCTTTGGCCAAAGAGAATCCTTAACTTCAGGGAATTTCAAAAAATTATAACCTGTGTTCAAAAAGAAGAAAAATCTGAAGTCTTTAGTGACAGCAGTTATGACTGCCCACCATGGTTAAGGATACAGACTCTGAAATCAGGCTCTTCCATTCATGACTTGTGGAATTTGAGGCAAGTTGCTTAATTTTTCTCTGCCTTTGTTTACTCTTTTATTAGTTAAAAAAAAAAAAAGACATTAACAGTGAAACCTAACTCAGAGGTTTTTCATGAAGATTAAGTTAATGACTGCGTGTCAAGTTTTAGATGTTTGGAACAATACCTGTTCTCATTACTCATTAGTTGTGTTAGATGATGAAGAATTCCTGACTCTGCTGCAGTATTTCCTGACTGATTGAGGACTTGTTAACCAGCATATAGGGTATCACTAAGTTATATATTCATCCTATGAATATTTGCTGATCCCACATATGCTCCAGAAAATGTCAGAGGCCCTGAAGATTATGCAGTAATCTCAATAGACAAAGTTCTGCCCCCATGGAGTTTACATTCTAGAGAAGGGAGACAGACAACACTTGTGTTAGATGGTGTTAACTGCTATGGAGACCGAAAATAATAATAATAATAATAAGGTAAATAGGAATCTGAAATCAGGGAAGAGGGTCATTTGCATAAGATTCTCATGGAAAGGCATAAGACAAGTTGACATTTATGTAAAGACCAGAGAAAATGACACAGGGTCATTGACCTACCCTCTTGTAAACAAGAGGTCTACAAAGGAGACTGCATGTGCAAAGGTCCTGGGGCAGCAGCCTGCCTTGTATATCTGAGGCCCATTAAGGAGCTAGTGTGGAAACAGAGTGAGCCAGAGTTGGGGGAAGGAGCTGGGGAGGTGGGGAGGAGCAGGGAGCGAGGATGGAGTGGGGGAGGGCTAGTATGGATGATGTAGGGTTCTACAACTCATTTAAGGAATCAGATTTTTAATATGAATGAGAAGGCAAGACAGCGGAATGACTGGGATGGAGTTATTGGAGTATCTGACCTTTAAAGGATTTCTTAGGGTTTGGCATCTTTTCTGAGTCGAGATAAAGCAGCTCTGAGCTCTGGGCTCATGTATGGCTCTCGACTCTAAAATCTGGGCTTCTCTGATAGGCTGCCCTGCAGGGGTCTGGCGTTCCATCTGTCTCCTGCTTCAAATCGCTTCCCCCACTTTCGTCCTGGTGCAGATGTTCTTTTACTGTTTTTGAACCGAGAGCTCTGGATGGATAGGGCGCTCAGGAATTTCCACTGGCTGTCCTCTCCTTGCACACCCTGCTAGAGATCATCCCCTTCAGCTGGACCAAGGACAGCTCCCGGTCCGGTTTCTCAGCAGGGACTAGAAAAAGCCATGTAACCCCTCCACTCACATGGATGTGAAATACCACTTGGTCTTTACAACCGGGGCTGGTGTAGCGGATGAGTGCATTTCTGAAGCGAACACCATAGGTTATAATGAGCGCTGGGTGGGAAAAAAAAGAAACATTAGCCATGATTCATGCCTCAAACTGAAGGTAGCACAAGTAGTTCTTGAACATCCTGATTAGATTTTCATCTTGTTTTAGCAGCAGCAGCTCAAGTTAATGTTTGCTCAGTGCAATCACGTCATGTGGATTGACACGTAGGTAATTATGCTATTTATCTTCTTACAAAACTCTCTCAACTGGGGAACTATGATAATTCAATGCTTGAGAAGGTTGGGGACAAAAGTCACTTCAGCAAGACAGGGACAGCAAGAAGTCCTCGGTGATCGGGGATGGTGAAGCCTGAGACGCGTCCTCCCAGGGGCAAAGGAGGCTCTTTCCCCTGGGTCCCCCCAGCACGCGCCCCCCTCCCCAGCTCTCATCTCTCCAACTCAGCCCCTATTCCTGCTCTCTGGAGACTCCCCTCCATCCCGCCCCCAGGCTGCTGTCAGAATGGCCTGCTCACCCTGTCTTTTTTCACCTTTCCCATTCCTCGGAATTATTTCCTTACTAAAAACAAAAACCAAAAAAACCTCAATCTCTCCCTCTCATTTAAGCACTGGTACGTGGACCTAACATATAATGAATGACCAATTTTCTAAAACGCAGGCCAAATCACATCACTCATCATCTTTTAAAACTAAAAAATTTTTACTGGTTTCTTCTTACCTGCAGAATAAAAACCTCACACCGACCTGTATCAAGATGCTCTGTGACCAGCTCCCATTTACCTGTGAGGAGCCCCTCGCGGCCTCACTTTTCAAGAGACCTAAACTGTGCACTGTCCACTCACCCCCTTCTTCATTTTGCCGCATGGACCAGGGCATGGGCGTGTGACGGGCCCCACACCCGGGGGAAAAAGTAAGCCTGGAAGCACTGAAGGAAGTGAAACTGGCCTCCTAGATCTTACATGTAAACACTGCACTGGCCAAAAAGTTCATTTGGGTTTTCGTAGGATTTTACAAAAACCCGATGAACTATTTGGCCAACCCAATATATTTACATTTATACATATAAATTTACAAAAATAATTTAGATAGATATAATTTAGATACAGATAAATATAAGTTATATGTATATAATTTAGATACGTATATTTGGACGTATCCTTATAGGTACAGGTATAGATACAGATGCAGATTCCTCCAGGCCACACCCCTCTCTGCTCTTCTTCCCACAGGAAACTGCTCAAGGAGCTCTCTGTACTGACCTCTCTACACCCTCACTTCTGATGTGTCCCCAACCGACTGGGTTAGGCACTCAGACCCGTCACTACTCTGAAATTGACCTGAACAGCTCTACGAGTCACTTCCACCTGACTCCAGCCAAGAACCCATCCTCTGTCCTCACTTTACCTGGCCTTTCAGCAGCAGTGGGCATGGCTGACCCCCACTTCTTGTATCCTATTTTTTTTTCTTTTTTTTTTTTTTTTGTGGTACGCGGACCTCTCACTGCTGTGGCCTCTCCCGTCGCGGAGCACAGGCTCCGGACGCGCAGGCTCAGCGGCCACGGCTCACGGGCCCAGCCGCTCCGCGGCACGCGGGATCTTCCCGGACCGGGGCACGAACCCGCGTCCCCTGCATCGGCAGGCGGACTCTCAACCACTGCGCCACCAGGGAAGCCCTGACCCCACTTCTGTATGAAAACTTCTGTACTCTGGGCTTTCTTGACACGAACCAGGTTGGCTTTTGCCTCTTCCTCAAGCTTTCCTTGCACCCCTGCTTCTCTAGAAACTCTGGGAGTCTCAATACGCTGGACTCAGCTCTCTTTTCCTGGAGGGAAATGCACATGGAGAAGAGGGCATGTTCATGGCTATAGTTGGAGATACCGTTTCTACACTAACGACTCTCAAAGTTATGTCTTCAGCTGCATCTCCTCTCTGAAATCCAGGTACATAATCCAGGTCCACTGCTGTCTCTTTTAGGAGTCTTCAGGCATCCCAAGTTAACCTTTGTAAAACAGAACCATTGGTCCCCTCACTGGATCGCTTCCCAAATTCTCCCACACTCATGATATCTTCGTTTCAGCCAATGTCTCTTTCACCAGCCAACACTTGAACCAAGGTATGAGTATCCCCCTCCCTCCCTCACACCTTGCGTCAGCGATGTCCTTCAGCAGTGCCTCCAACACGTTCCCCAAATAGCCCCGGTTCCACCACCTCTACAGCTGCCACCGTGCTCCCAGCCCACCCTCCTCACCTGGACTATTGCAACACCTCCTACCTGATCCCTCCCAACACCCATCTTCCTCCCCTAAATTTGCCAACGTGACATTTCCGAGGACCCATGGTTTTTCATTACTCTTAGGGTAAAAGCCAAGCGCTCTATCCAGTCCCTGAAGGTCTTATTGAGCAGGTTCCTTCCTCTCTCTCTGATCTCAGCTCTTCATTCTCCTCCACAGACCCTCCATTCAGAATCCCTCAAATGTGACATCCTGCTTCCTGCCACAGGACATTTGCACATACCTTCAGCTTGGGATACCGTCTCCTCCATCCCAGACCTATGCTCTCAGTTACCACCTTTCAGCTCAAATGTAATCTTATTGGAGATTTTTCCTCCAATCTCCCCGAGACAGGTACTCTTCCATACCACTCGTTCTATCTTATTTGTGGTTCTTTTCAATATCTTTGTATAGCATGTGTGTGTGTGGCTGTGTGTGTCCTTCAGAGTCACGTTGTCTCTCTATATCCCCATTAGAATAAATCTTTCTGAAAGGCAGGAATAATTACCCTTTAACTCCTGTATCTCTTGTACCTAAAATAGTGCCTTGTGAAGTTACCAACTGCTCTTTGGTAAGTTATAGACTGTAAATATATAGACGGAGCTGCAGCCCCAGGACATCATACCTGGCTGTAACCCACAAAGCCAGCTGGAAAAACTCACAGCCCAAATACATGTTCAGCAGTATCCACAGATCCATAAAGTAGTGTATCCTCTTTCCGTGCTACCATCAAGTGTGAGTGGGTAAATGATCTTCACTCACCATCAAATTTTGGGAAATATGGGCTTCCCTGGTGGCGCAGTGGTTGAGAGTCCGCCTGCCGATGCAGGGGACGCGGGTTCGTGCCCCGGTCCGGGAAGATCCCACGTGCCGCGGAGCGGCTGGGCCCGTGAGCCATGGCCGCTGAGCCTGCGCGTCCGGAGCCTGTGCTCCGCAACGGGAGAGGCCACAGCAGTGAGAGGCCCGCGTACCGCAAAAAAAAAAAAAAAAAAATTGGGAAATAAATAAAAAATAAATTTAAGAGCAACACATTGCGTGCAGAGAAAAGTCATTCCGCCTCCATTTGAATCCTCTGCTGACTGGCCCTGTGCAAATGGGTAAAGTCCTTTCTTCCTGAACCTCTAACATCTCTGAGCCCCACTGTTACCATCCGTAAAACGGGGTGACAAGCGCATCTACCCCGGGGCTTGACTACAAAAATGACATGCATGCATGTGGCTCAGTCTCAGGCGTGATTGCCTCTTGCCTTTCCTTGTCCTCTGAAAGATGTGAGGTTCCTCTCTTTGGTCTTGAACTAGGAGGACCCAGGACACTGACCCCGTAAGAAAGCCCCGCCCCTCTGCCACCACCTTTGTGTCCTTTTCCCCGGATGGCCCTTCCAGGAGAAACGTCAGGCAGCACGACACGGTTCAGAGACTGTTTCAAAAGAAGTTTCACCCTCGACTGCTCCACTCTCTGCCCCGAACTCCCAAAACCCACCACGGAAGAAAGCCCTCCTCTGGCAAACACCTTGGGGCGCTGGATGTTGGGTCTGGAGAAGAGAAGGCTTCAGGGGGCCCTGCCTGATCACGGCCCTCGGAGATCCAAAGGACTGAAGGTGCAGGAATACCCCAGCCAGGGAGGTGGCCGGCCTGGAGGAGCCAGGCACGTGTGCATGAAACCCCAGCTCCGCCGTGTTCCGGCTTCCTCTTCCTCACCCTGTACGCGTGGCCCTCGTGGAAGGGACAGTGTAACAGTGTCCCTAGTGTGGCCATGCGAAGGGTGGGCGGTGCAGCCCTTTAGCAAACGGCTGTGCTGCAAGCGGCCAAGCACACGCGTGGCTGCGGGGGACGTGCCGCTCCGACCTTCCCGTGGAGGTGGAATCACACAGCCCAACCTAGAGAGGCCGCTTGGGGTGGCTTCATCGTCTGTCCTCGTGTGGCCCGTTCGATCCTCTACGGCAGAGACACGGCCGGAGACTCTCTGGGGCAAAGGCTCAGAGCTGGGCAGGGGGATGGTGCCCATTGACCCACAGAGGGAAAAGCGGAGAGAGAAACCTCCCCCTAGCTTATCTCCTCATTTTCATCTGTCTTAAAATCAGTCCGCATCACCTTAGGCAAACAGCCTGTTCCACAAGGCAGAGCTGGGGACGTGACACAGCGGGGCAGGCTGGCGTCTTCCCAGGCGCGGGGGCCGCCCTCCCTCCATGGGGTCCTGACAGAAAGCTCTGGACCAGAGCCAGACGCCTGGACCCGTTCCAACTCCTTCTATTCAGCGTTTGCTGCGTCCTCGGCAAGCTCTTTCACCTTTTCAGCATCTGCAGCCTGTACGAGTTTACTGTCAAAGCAGCTCACAAGGTGGCTGGAAGAATTAAACGAAGAGTGTTTGCGAAAGACTGCAGCAGAGTTGGGCCAGTGCAGGGGCTGGGGGAAGGTTGGTGCCTGGAGGGTGCAAGGCACAGAGGGTTGTCAGGAAGCACTGGTCGCAGGAGTGGATTCTCCAGCATCACGTCTTCAGGGGGAGCGCTCTGGAGGCGGGAGGGGAGGAAGGCTGGGGCGGGGAGACCAGAGAGATGACGCCGGTGCCCATACTGGCAGGAGACAACCGAGACCATGCAGCGCAGTGGTTTGGGATGGGACGGATGCCCTGTCACGGCTGGGCGGCGGGGAAGGTCGGTGGCCGGCTCCTGCGGCCTCCTGTTAAATATGCTGACCGCTGGCCTCAGGAGGCTCTGGGAGCAGGAAGAGCAGGGGACACAGAAAAGCTCTCCCGACGTGATGTTAATAACGCTCCTGATGATGACACCAGCTCGTGGATTTTGCACGCTTAATATAGGCCAGATATTATTACAAGTACTTTTCATAGAATAATGGCATTAAATCCCTTCAGGGTCTTATCAAGGAGGCGCTGTGCTTGATCCCATCATAGGGAGGAGGAAACCAAAGCGGGGGCTGCTGCTTCCGAGACTTTCGGCAGCTGCGCAGCACGTGGGAAGCGGGGAGGGACCGGAGTCCGTGTGCGTCCGCGACGGGAGAGCGCGCCTGGCCGTGGAGCCAGCAACCCCTGCCGGCCTGAGCTTCCAGCCCCTCCCAGGGCCCCTGAGGGTGCGGCCGACTCCATGGGACTCCAGTGGAGGCTCCAGGGACCAATGAAGCCCGAGTGGACCCTGAGGACAGGCTTGGGGGACCTCGGTGTGTGTGTGGGGAGAATGGAGTGGGCGACCCCAGGGTATCCTGGCAGAGGGGCACCCTTGGCCGGCAACAGCAGGGCGCTTGGGACTCGAAGGTCTTGGGTGTGGCCACTGGGGAAGGACTGGAAGTCTGTAATCCTCTGAGTTGGGGGCAGGGAGGCAGCGGAGGCCCGACCTCGACCGCTTGCCACGCCATCCAGAGGAGACAAGATGGCCGCACGAGAGGAAGAAGCCCTGCAGCTCCAGAATCCGGGAGTGTGCTCAGAAAATTCCGGACAAGGAGCCTGGGAGTTGCTGCGAGGCAGAGCTCAGAAGGCAAGCCTCCTCTCTGGGGGAGGGGGTGGCCTCAGAGAGGAGGAGGCTGGACCCACTCAAGATGGGGAGGAAGCCCCATCTGCGCCCCTCAGTCCTAAAGTGCCTGTAGAAGAAAATCAAGTCCATTAAAACTCCAGACGCAGAAAATGTGCCCGTTAATGACCAGCTTTGCGAGCCTCCCTGAGCAGAAGCCTAGCACATGGATTCTAAACAGAGAAAAGCCCTTGACAAGCAGGCACCCGGGGGGCAAAGAAGCGCTCACCTAACTCCGCAGCAGAGCGAGCTCAGGCTTCAGGGGGAAAAGCCAATTGTGCAGCCGCGGGCTGGAAAGGGATGTGTTATGAACCTCACATCCTCGCGTGATGAACAAGAGGCCGTAGGGCACAGGCCAGGTGTGGAGGGCTCCGGGGACTCCACACTGCTCTCCAGAGGAGAGCCTCTGCCTCGGGCTGGGAAAGACACCCCCCCCCACCCGCTGAAGAAGCCCCCGGGGCATCGCCACCACCGCCCAGAGAGCTGAGGCTGTTTGGCCTGCACGCCAAGCACCCAGGAGTGGAAACAGGGCCCGGAGGCTGCACGCTTCCAAGAGGGGCAGCCCTGGAGGAGCTTCGGCATGAGAGCAGGGTGAGGAGAGGGGCGGGTGCCGGGGCTCAGAGGGGAGAGAGGCAGGCACGGGGAGGTGGGGGAGGAGAGTCCAGGGAGGGCTAAGCCAGCAGTCTCAAAACTGCAAGACTGAGAAGGTATAAAATAGATGTAGGGAGACGGAGAAGGCCAGAGAGATGCCAAGAGAGGTGAAAAGGGAGAGAGACAGCCTCTCGGATCGGGGGACAGGCGGGATTTGTCAGACACAGGGGGAAGGACAGAGAGAGAGAGAAGGAAGAGAGACAGAGCTGTCAAAGCCAGTATTGGCCATTTACAAGGCGATCTGTAACTATCACTTCTCTCCTCTCCCCACCCCACCCTCATTCCTACCCAACTCTGACCTAGAAGGTTCTTTTCGACAGTCTTGTGAACTTTTCTTTCCAGTGTCTCTCCTGGTAACCTGTTTGGTACTGGCATCCTCTTCTCATTGTCCTCCCATAAGGAAGCCCCATCCCTGAACCCCAAGCCATGACTCCCACGAAGCTGGCACCGTTTTCCCATCTTGACCCCGGGCAGTGGTACAACGCTTCTCCCCGCACAGCACCTGGAACATTCTCATCCTTCAGGACGGGCCCCCTCTCCTTGGGCAGCTCTGTAGAAAGGGTTTCATGGAGCCCAGGGGACCTCCTAAGCTGACTCACCCCTGCCTTTCTTCGATCTCCCTTCAGGCGCTTGGATTCAGCTGTGAGGCCCCTGCAATTCTCCCCTCCAGGTGAAATGTCCCCAGTTCTTCGTACGTCATTGTTTAGGTCCAGACCAGCGTTCTCTGATGTGATGCTGTGGCTCTCATTTCCTTCTGAGTGGCCCTCCCAGCCCCTCACTGTGGTCTGGCAGCTGGAGCGTCAGGTGGGATCCACATTCCCCAAAGGAACCCATGCGGGGGCGGGGGCGGGTGTGTCTACCCTGCAGGGCCCCTCACTTCCCGAGACGGCTCATCTCTACAGACTCCCGTCCACACCAGACAAGTCTTGTTTCCTGAAATGTGGTGAAAAGTAGAACCCAGGGGTCCCCAGTGTGGCTCAGGAAGAAGTACCCGTTGGCTGAGAGAGTGAGGACGAAGAGGAGCCTCCAGGGGCCCAGGCTCGCTGCACGTCTCGTCCCTTGGGGTGGCCGGTGAGGGACAGGACCCCACAGAGCCCATCTTTGCATCCGGACCTGCCTGCCTGCTGCCGCATGAGCTGGAGAGGGTCACCACACCTCCCTTGTCACTGTGTTGTCACCTGTGAAACGAGGCTAGAAACACCTGCCCCGCAATGGCTGCGAGATAAAGTATGCAAGGCTCCAGGCGCACGGTGGGCAGACCACTGGCAGATGATATTAGTTTTATTTTTATCGCGGAGCCTTCCACGATATCTACAGATTTCTCTTCCACGGCACGGATCAGATGACATTGTAAGGCTCTGTTCCGTGGGTGCCTGTCTCCCTATGTGTTGCCCAGAAATAGTGTTGTGGAGTTATTTATATACATATGATTATATCTAATCATATGAAATCTCTCGAGACTGTGACCTCCACGCGTGAGATGGGCCCGTGTCCTGTTCGGCTTGCTGTCCCCAGCGCCGGGCACCACGTCTGCTCGCTTACACAAGCCAGCATCCCTCTGAGACTGGACACTGGGCCTCCAGCCCCGTCTCTGCCACGTCCTTTGTCTGTTGGGTTCCCACCTGCTCAGACCATCGGAGGCCTGTGCTGAGTGGCAGCTGTGGCCCAGTAATTCCTGCCAAGTTCTCCGTTCTTCCCCGGCTACAGGGAACATGCCAGAAGGGAACCAAGGTGACACTGGGACAGACCACCTTATCGATGTCTCCATGGCAACAGCAACAGTCCTGTTACACACAGAGGATCTTGGTTCATTACGTGGTCAAAGGTCAAGCCCTGGGGACGGGGCCTCCTGGCCGGCGTGCCTTTCAGGACCGGGCTGGCCTCCTCGTTCACTCCCGCTCCCAAACCTCAGGCTTGTAACAGGTGAGGACAGGGGCTGATGATGCCTTAGGAGGAACGGTCGTAGAAACGCGAAATCGGCCTGGCAGCCGTCTGTGTCTGGAATTGCCTTGTTTTATGCACCTTTCCAGGTCTCCAATGTCTTGACGACAGAAACACCCCTCGCTTCACGCTCTCTTTCCCTTCCCAGGTGAACCTCCCAGCCAGATCCATGGTTTTCAATGGCTTTAATAACTTACTATATATAGGCACACATTCTGGCTTCATAAAATAGCACCACGAAAGGAAACTGAAGATAGATGCTCCCAGTGGAAAAGAAGAAAGGCAAAATGATTGCCCTGAAATAGCACCTCCCCAACCATATGAAGATGAGCCAGAAATGCCACCCGTCTCCTAATAATTGAACAAGTGGCATCTCGTTTCCCTCATGGAAGCGGTTTTTTAGATGCACATTTGGAGTTTGCCTCTGCCTATAGAGCCAGGAGAAAGCAGTTGCTCATGAGAAAGCACCGTGGGAAGCAGACAAGGCGACCCAGACCAAGGCTGCTGTTTGTCAGCTCCCTGGACGCCTTGGTGTGATTCCGCCGTGAGCTGGGGACGTGAGCCGTGTGTGTGATTTGGGGCAGGTGGGCTCAACCCTCCGCCACAGTTTCCAAATTACCATGGGGACAAAGAAACGTACCCCGCCCCTCATAGGTGTGTAACAAGGAAAAAAATGATAAAACCTAAGGGAACATGTTTTGAAAAACATGTAAAGCAAATATTTGGTTTGAAAGGAAGAGTTTCTCTACTTGGATTAGAGTAAACAAATAAGCAAAGTGGACTTGATCGCTCTTAAAGGATGACAGAGGAGGTGTTGGAAAGGACGGATCCGTGTGCCCTGCATTTAGGTATTAACTCTCCTTTTTCCGGTCATCATTTCACAACATACACATGCATCAAACCATTCTGTTGTACACTGTAAAATTATACCATTTTATATGTCAATTATATCTCAATAAAGCAGGAAGAAAAAAATGATCCTCATCCAAATCCTGTGAAGTACATGTTAATTCCACTTCACAAAGGAGGAAACGGAAATGTGGGTTGTTCAGTTATTCAGCTGATATCCTCAGGCTGGCGCAGCTGCAATGCAGAGGGCAGCAGGGGCCCTTCTCACCTCGATAGCTCATTAGGGACCGGACGTGAAGGAGGCTAATTAACAGCTGACCAGGGGCAGCTCAGCCCTGCAGCTGTGCCGAACTCCGTCCGGGGAAGTTCTTGCAAATCGTGGCTCACAGAAGCCAGGGGTAGGGTTGAGGGCTGCTGATCACGGAGCCTCCAACCTGCCTTCAGTATAAACCAGAGTTTATACTTGCCCTGGACCAGCAGTGGCACCCCCCGGGCTTGACTTCCTAAGGATGCTCCCGGCCCTTGTCTGCAATGCTCCCTCACACTGGAACATCATTGCCCTCTGTGTTTCAAAATGCCCCAGATAAGCTTAAACTCCACTCTCTCCGGGACCAGTGCCCTCCCTGCCACATCCCGTGGCCCCAGGCAGGTCCCATCTGGGAGAGCAGAGCTACTGATACCACCCAGGAGCCTCCTGAGGAGCCGAGCCTGTCCTTGGCCCCTTCCTTGTGCTGCGGTGTCTGCCTCTGGCCGCATGACAGTTCCTGGGGGCAGGAACCAGAACAAAGATGCACTGGAAGTTCCCCCGAATCTGCTGGCGCTTCTATGATCTGGAACCCTCTGTCCCACTCTCCAGCCATGCTGGGGTTTCTACCCGACCGTCTCAGTTTAACGTTAACGGAAGTGACTTCGGTCTCCCTCTTCACTCACGCGCTGGGGCTGCATCCGCATGTTAGGTGAAACCGAAGCCCAGGGGCTCTCAAGCCCAGTGGTGCTCTCGGGCCCTTTCACGGAGCTCTGCACCCCGACACCTAATACGTCACGGTCGCCGCACGCGGCCTGGCCCCAACCATGCCTTCAGCATCCGAGGACCCAGGAGGCGGACGGGGCGCGGACAGTCAACTCAGAGACCGTGAACCCAGCCTGACCTCGGCCCCTCCCGCGGGAGGCACGGACACCAGAGCCCCACGCGCTCACCCTGCTGAGGGATGCCCCCCCCCCCACCACTGTGGCTTCTGGGTCTTACATTTCGGGAAACGGTACAACCAAAATGCAGCAGTAACCGCCCGGAAGAGGTTGGGGGAGGAGACGAGACGGGTGCCCGCTGCCACCTGCTGACAAATTCTCAAGAGGCCGCCAGAAAGCGGAAGAAAACATTCTCGAGTTGAAAAGGGAGTTCCGATCTCAGAAGCAGGGGCCTTGCAGAGTGTCCTGGAGGACGGTGGGGTGGGGAGAAAGGGATGCCCTGCTGTGTAGAGCAACCCCCCACTTTCTCACCCGAGCTGCGCAGCGTGACAGCTGCCTGTGTGGGACGCCGGCGCCGTGACCTCACGTGAGGCTCCGCAAAGTCGTCGGGCGCAGGTGTGAGGTACGAACGGCCCCCACCTGGTAACAGCTGAGGGCGCCCCTACCCTGGTGGTCCTCAGGACCGTCCCAGGGACCTGGAAATGGCCCGCTGAGGTGCCCCCCAGCCAGAGCTGTAGACAGGGATCCCTCACGCCTATCCCACGTTTGCTGCGAGCACGTGGTGAGGCCCGCCCCCCTTGAGGCACCAGGGTCCTTGTCCCCAGAAAATCTGCGCTGGCTCTGAATCCCGTGTTCACGCGGGGCCGTCTGCGGAGACCTGTCGTGGTGGCGTTTCCCTGAAGTGGAGCCTGATCCTGGGATGTGGGCACAGGTTGTCTGGAAGCCCGAGCGGGGGAGCAGGGACAGCCATACCGACGCATCATCGAGCCCGTCCCCCTGCGGACGCTCAGAGCAGCCACGCAGGTTGCACTTCAGAAGGGTCTTTCCAAAGTAAGGGGGGACAGAGGCCGCTCTCCTGCGGTTCCCATACCCCACTGGCTGAGGGCCACCCCGAGGGGGCGTTAAGTCCCCTGCACTTCTGGGCAAAACCCCCTCCAGGGAGTTAGAGAGAGCCACGAGGCCAAAGAGCAGAGACGCTCTTCGAGGGATGCTCGAGGTGGACCCCTATCCCCACGCACAGGCCTGCCCACTTCAGGGAAGTGCCAGAGAAAGGCAGGGCGGGCATGCAAAGCATACGCGAAGGGCCCACTGCACAGCAGGAGCAGAGTCTCAACTTCTCTGGCTGGGGGGCACTGGAGCCCACCCATTTGCACCCCATCTCCTCCTGGCTACGGGCAGGGCCCCTCCAGAACCCCCCTAGGGCTCTCGGTGGTTTAAAAGCACTGCTGTGATGTTTCTTTCAACCTGTCACGGACTTTCCACGGTTCTCGGGCCAGATACTACCAGCCTCACCCGCGGGACCGACACCCGCCCTCAAAGCCCCTCCGGAAGCAGGCCGTGCTCTTGCAGGCGCTTCCCCGGAGAAGGAGCTGCCCTGTCAAGGCAGATGGAAACCACAGCGCGCTGTCCTCTCGGTCCACGCCCACCCCACACCCCTGCACTTCCCTATCATCTTCATGTACTTTAAGCTGGAAATTACCAAAATACTCAGTGATTCCAGAAACCCGTCAAGCTCTGTGCCTGGAAAGGACTCAGTCCACGAATGCCCCCCAGCTGCCCACAAACGCGGCCACTCCCAAGCCACATGGGGGGCTGGAGGACTCCAAGATCCGCAGGGGAGGAACGCCCCGGCCCCTCTCAATACCCCGCCCGAGCGCCTGAGAACCCCCATAATCAAAGAAGTCTGTGGACTCACCCAAATCATTCTTTCTGTTGTATAAAACCCTTCTTCTTGGTCCAGATGACGGACGGCTTAAAATACAGAAGCAAAATGAAATGTGAAGCGAAAAAAGATGCTCGGGGCATCAGGGAACTGGATTCCACACAAGGCTTTGCGCCCCAGACAGGCTCTCTCCGTGCCTCAGTTTCCCTGTAGACCAGGGCACTGTTCTTCTGACTGTAGGCGGCAACACACTGGTGGCTCATGGCATCAACTCAGTAGCTTGTGATGACCATCTTTGTAATGAAACAGAATAGTAAACGTCAGAGGGCCTTGTGGTCAGGCTAAGTATCGTCATCAATGAGCCCTCCTAGTTTTATACTTAGGTATGCATACGCTGACTCACAAAGAGATCGATTCTTGCTGTGGGCCACGGTCAAATGTTTTTTAAGTCACTGGATTAGAGGATATCTAAGGTCTTTGGGATCGTTTCCTCAAACAGAAAAGGATATTATAATAACGCCCTTGTGTCTTTTACGGTTGTGTGAATACACTGAGATGGTAGACGTGAAAAGACAGGAAGGAGGTCGTCTAAACCTGCACCGACAGGCATTGCTTCCCGAGGACCCTGACACCCACTGACCCCCCGATTCAGCTCCAACCAATTGAATGAGAGAAGTAGGTCTTGGATCCTATTTTGCAACTGTGGCAATAATATTTCTCTACATATGGAAGCTTCCAACATCTTTGGATGTCTTTACTCCGGGTCCCTAAATTGATTAGAGGCATCTAGCACACAGGCGATAGAAAGGAGGTGCTGGATACGTACGCTGCCCGGGAACCGGCGCGGGCACGCGCACTAGCTCACCCACGCGTGCATTCAGCGCGTGGACTGGACCGTGGCTCTGGGCTGGGGCCCCCGGGGAAAACGATGCACCCCCAGCCTCGAGGGCTTTACGTGGCGGCAGACGCTAGCGATAAGAAAGGAATCGTCACAGGAAGCTGAAGAGAAGGAAACTTGGATTTATTGAGCACCTGTTCCAGCTGGGCATGTCATTTACACACGCACACTCGATGCCATTTATTTCAGAGCCAGAAGCTGGAGGCACACATTTCCCAGCTCTGGCCAGCACCCCGGCCAACTGCCCACCATCAGGGCAACACACGGGAGTGGCCTCTGGACCCCCTTATTTCAAAATTAGAGTGAAACCGACAGTGAGGGGCAGGGAGGAGTTCTGTCCCCGGCTCAGAAGCCAAATTAACCGCCAGGGCCTGCTCTTCCCACACCGGCTCCTGCATTTTTGGTGCAGACGTGGGATTCCAGGAAGCTGCGGCCTGCCGTGCGACAGTGTTTCACTTCCCCTTCCGCAGGCTGGAAACACCGAGGCGCTGAGTTGGCCCCCAGAGGAGGGAGTCTGCACTCTCCTGCGTGTGCTTTCCATCAGGAGGAGAGGACGTTCCTCGTGTCTGCAAATTCCTTCTCTTCCTGCTTTACTTATCTCTCCTGGGAAGTAGCGACTGCTGGATAATTTCTCCCTGGGAGACCTCTGGGCACAACCGAGAATAGAAGCCCACTGCCTCATTTTCTTAAAGTTTCCTTTTGAGGAAAGAGGTAAGTTTGGCCAAGTGTCTGGTCGGGGTTTCATAGCACCGAGAGTTTCCTTAAAACTGGCAGCTAGACTTCAAATGGGGGCTGTCAGAAGAACGAGAAACAAACAATCCCTTGCCCCACGAATCAAGTTTTCCCAACTTGAGAGGAGAGGGGAAAAACTCGAAAAGCATTACCATATGAAATAATTATTAACAACAATAATAATAATAATCTGACCGACCGGTAGCATCTGTTGGTTTTAATAATGTTGAGGTCTCTCAAGAAAATAAGACAAAAACAAATGATGAAAGAAAGAAAGAAAAAAACCACAAGGCTGAAATGTCTCAAGACCTCTGCTTCCCATTGGGCTCTGCGTTCAAGTTTCAGAAATCCACCGCCGTCTCCTGGCAGTCGGGACTCTTCTAGGGGCCCTTCACATTACCAGGTCGAGCAGCAGCGAGGCTGGCGAAGTAGGCACACTGGGAGGGGTCACACTGGCCAGGGGGGCCGGGGGGTCCTGGGGGGCCAGGGTGTCCAGCTGGTCCTGTCTCCCCTTGAGGACCGGGACCCCCGGGGAGCCCATCTTTAGCATAGCCCGGTACCCCGGGTTGACCTGGCCCAAGAGGCAAAAGAAACAGAAGGTGGTTCAAGTTCGTTCTGGAGCAAATGAGCCCTGATCTTGCTACTTCCATTCAGTATGAACTGAGGATTCAACAACCTCAGAACACCCCGTGGTCTGGGCGCCCTGCCTGGAGACATTAGAATGGTCCACATGGACACCAGGTAGCAGGAAATGTGGACACCTTGCTTTGCAGGAAAAGGGTTGCCTTAATGGTTTGGACTAGGACAGTAATCAGGGTACCACAGGAGACAAATAAACAAGGCGAGATGGAGGCCAGGTAGGGAACGCACCCTCTGTTACAAGGAAAAGAGAAACCAGACCGTCTGTGTCTGGTTCTAGGAGATGCAGCCGAGCTGGGACACCAAGTCCTCACCATTAACCGTGAGCCGCAATTCATGTATCCTTGGAGATACCTAGTCACGTTCCATTAGCCGATATCTAAATGGTCCCATTTATTCCGTAGTTTCTAGGCTTTATCTATATGTTAAATTTTAACCATACGTGGACTACATTAAACTCCTCTGCAAATCAGGGTCAAGAACAATGTAAGTAGGAAGTAAGTAACTGACAGCCCCAAATTTAGATCCAGAAAACACTACCTAAGACAAACTTTCTTTTTTTGTTGGTTAAATCTTTTTCTTTCTTTAACTTGTAATTTTATATTGGAGTACAGTTGATTAACAATGTTGTGTTAGTTTCAGGTATAGAGCAAAGTGATTCAGTTACACATCTACGTGTATCCTTTTTCAAATTCTTTTCCCATTTAGGTTGTTTACTTAAAAGAAACGTCTGTGCCTCCATTTATTAAGCCTCATAATATCATATGTAATCAATCTCCCTTTCTGCTTTGGCAACTGGGAAGCTCCGTGCTAAGTGTTGTAGTTAACTGTAATAGTGATATGCTTCCCTAAGTCTTAGTAATCACCTTGCTAGAAAATCTGAGTCCCTCCATAAAATAAAAAGTAAACTTTTCCCTTTAAATGACCTTTGGAGATTGCATGAATTCTGTTCATGCTTTAGTAGCAGTTATTTAACCGGTTGTATCCCTGCCTCCACTGAATTTTGAGCCAGCAGTGTTCTTCCTTCCTTCAGGTGGGAACCACTGAAATCTAGTCATTATCTCAGCCTCGTGTTGGTACAATTACCTCCCCCATCACAATGCTTTCTGTTCGGCCTTGTAATCTTTATTTGGAATTGGCTTATTTTAAAAATATTCTTAATATTTTAAGCTACTGAAAAGTAGGCAAGCTATCACAAATATGTATAATGTATGTCTAGTTATCTTCTCTCAGGAGAATAACGATACATTTCCACCATAGGAAATCTGGAAAATCAAGAAGATATAAGCACTAAAAATAAAATGACCCGCAGGCCTAATATTCAGAAATGACCACAGGGAATCATATAAAGTAAAATTAAATAAAAATAGAAGCCTCAATGAGGTGGAGTTTGGTAACAATTCAGACTGAGTTCTTCCACACCTCATCTCGGAATGCAATACTGCTGTGTTCTAGAGTTAGTCCCATACGGCCATTAGATAGCGTGGGCAGCTTGTCCAGGTTTTAAAACTCAAAGGGCCATCTCGCAGGAACCCCACAGCCCCAGAAGGGCCAGGACAGCTGGCCACCCTGCCACATGGCCAGCGTTCTCCAAAATGTGTTCTGAGAGCAGTTAACAGGGTATTAAATTACAAAGTGAAAGAAAAAGCATCCTACATTCAAGTGAGTTTGGAAAATGTTGGTTTAACTGAAATAAACATTATTTTTTTATGCAAGGTCCCTCAGCACTGCACCAAAGAAGTTAATCTGTACTAGGAATGTCTGAAAGAGAAGCACGGTCCCCAGCACTGTCCTGACTTATTTAAGGCCAAATCAGTTTCCTTCAGGACCATTTCACAGGACTTTTAATTCACGGGATACACCTCAAGAACTCATGGGATATACTAGTTTGCACAGTGACCAAGAAGCTGACGTTTTAGCAAAGACGTAATGAAACCAATCTGGGCTCCGCAGTGTCAGTAGTTAAGCCACAGCCCTTTCTCCCAGCGGCTCCCAAGGCCCCTGGCGATGCAGGGGGGAGGGCGGCCCCTTGCAGCCCACTCCCTGCTGGCGGGCCCTCCCCCACCTGAGAGCCCAGCGCCCCCCCCCACTCCTACCTGGGATCCCGGCGGGTCCCACCTCGCCTCGGAGGCCAACGCCAGGCTCACCTGGGTCACCTCTGGCTCCTCGCTCACCTGGTGAGAGAAACATGCATCTTTGACCCAGGACGGTGGCAGAGAGAGGGAGCCCCGCCATGCGGGGGGCAGGGCCAGCACTGCTGGTGTGCTTTCCACGGCTCGCACGCCCCTCACACTCGCACCCCTAGCTTCCGTCCACATACACGCACACTCAAGCACACACTCGCATTCAGAAAGATGCCCACGTGAACACAAAAATAATCGGACGCTCCCTCCAAACATTTGCTCAAATACACATAAATACAGGTAAACATTCACTCAAGTGTGTAACTACCCAATCACACATACACATATGTACATTCGCACACATATTAGCAAAAATATGCATACACTGATAAATACATCAAACACAGGCACCCAAATGTTCACACCCACACTCTCTTGTATACAAACACATATTTCCATGCACATCCACTCACATATGCCTACTCTTCACCATGTTCTAAAAGCATTTTACTTGAACCTTTATCAAGGAGGAGCTGGGTGATTAAAAAAAACCTGTATGTGCATAAGACACAGCTCTACTCTCAAGAAGCTTGATTTCTAATAAGACAGAGGAAGCAGGTGCAAAGAACATTCTAATGTGATGCAGAATCAGGTAAGTCCTAATAATCATATGAATTTAAAATCCTAATAGATGTTCAGAAGAAAGAGGGTCCATTCCCCCTGGGAGGATATTTGAGATTATATTTGGGTTAATACTATACAAACTTGATTAAACTGTCTCTCTCAACTTTTTTTTAATCATTCCTTTTTTTTTTTGCTATGTTGCTTCCAGAATATTTCCTGTATGCAACATATTTTCTTTTGTAATCCAAATTGAAAGTTTGCTAGTTCATGGAGATTTCAGGCCACTCTTATTTATTGTTATGATTACTACATTTGGTCAGTCTTTTGTCACAGTCTGATGTTTTCTACGCTTTATGTTTTCTTGTTGACATTGATTTCATGTATTTTGTTTTACGAACCAAAAGAAGTAGGACTTGGACACAAACTTAACAAAAAGTTCAGTAGGAGAAACACTACAAGGAACAAATCAATGAATAAAGAATTAAGAGGGCATTCCCTGGTGGTCCAGTGGTTAGGACTCCGAGAGCTTTCACTGCCTAGGGCATGGGTTCAATCCCTGGTCGGGGAACTAAGATCCCACAAACCTTGCGGCAAAAAAAAAAAAAAAAAAAAAAATTAAGGAATGGAAGATTGAAAGAGGAAGATGTTAGGGGCACGCATTCCCCCCACCTCAGTCAGCAAGTGCCAGCTGAGATCAGAGCACCGCTTCTTCCCCACCCCATGCTTATTCCTTGCCAGAGAGAAAGGGTGCATGGTCAGATTGGTGAGTTTGGGCTCATGTCCCTTCCTGCCCTTTCACGTCTGTCTGCCTGCAAAGAGAGTGCCTTCCGACCTGCTTCCACAGTGCGCTGTGTTAAGCGGGACAGGCGCTGCCCCTTGAAGGAGAGACTCCCTGTTGCCGGGGGCAGCTGCGTCCACAGGTAAAAGGCACCTCTCTGAGGGCAGGAGAGTTGGTGGCCATGTCCAGCTTTAGCTCAAACCACTTTACTCATATGTAAAGCTGGTGTGTAATGCCCACTTGCCTGGAGCTTAAATGTCTTATTCCTCACTGACTTCCCAACTTCCCAACTCGAAAGGGGAAAAAGAGGGCATTCTGTGCTACTCCCTGGAACTCGAGCAGTGGAGATGGAGAGAGAAAAGGCAGTAGGAGGAAACAGACTCAATCCTCCTGGCAGAAGCATCATTTTGCAAAAACGTCAAGTATGAACACCTCTTCTGCATGTGAAGAAATTACATGATGCCACAATGCAGGGTGCTGGCAGGCTGCAGGGGAGAACAGGCTGAATCATGCATGTTCAGTGACACGCAGGCCACGCGCCCTGGTTCCTTCTTAGCCCTCGTGTCGTGTACTAAGCACATCTTCCTGGGTCCTCACTCACCTTTGGGACCTATGGGCCCAGAGGGTCCCTCCAGACCCCCCTGCCCGGGCCGTCCTGGCTCCCCCATGGGGCCTGCCCGACCCGGAAGCCCATCCTTTCCAGGGGGCCCTGGGGGCCCGGGTCTGCCTTGAGACGCCTTGGTGTGCGCTGAGGGCATCTGGGCCAGGAGGTAGGCGAGTTTGGCTGTGGAGTAGGAAAAACAGAGAGACGTTTCATGAAGGAGGGATAAAGGACCAAAGACAGGATGGCAGCTCACTGCCAAGTTCAGCCCTGGGGAGACAGTAACAGCTGCAAAACGAGAGCAAGAGAAACTACATCAAGAGGACACCGCACTGCACGGCACCTGTTCATACAGCCGCGGCCTCTGGAGCCAGGCAGCCTGGGCTGGGGGCCCAAGGCAGCCACTGCCGGCTGCGTGGCCCTGGCCGAGCTACTTGACCTCTCGTAGCCTTCGCTGCCTCTTCTGCAAAATGATGCAACCCCGCTGGGCTGGTGTGAGGACGGAGCAGACGAGACAAGGCGTTGAAACTGCTCCTGGAACAAGCTAAGTGCTGCGTGGACATCGCCGCCATGACCGAGGTGGCACTTACAGCAGTAATAGCAGCAGCAGCTCTTGTTGTAATTGTCAGTTTGGGGAAACTGAGGCCGGTGGGGGTGGGTGGGATATAAGCGGCCTACACAGAGCAGCATAGGGACTCCTCCTCTCTAAGCGCTGAATTCCTCATCTATAAATGAAGGGCTGGATATGTATCACTGATGATCCTGAGGCGTCTGGAACGTGAAGATTACAGAATTGATTCAAAACCCCCTGAGGTCCAACTGCCGGCCGCCACGCCCTCCTTCTGCACTGGGCACACAGAGCCCACCCGAGGGCCAGCAAGGGCTTAGGCTTTGTTGGCCATACGGTCCGGGCAATCAGGCCACGCCCTTCATCTTGCAGGTGATGTGACCCAGCCCAGAGAGGCGTGCTGACACCCTCCCGGTACCTTGGTGGCAGAACCAAGCAGAGTCGGGGGCTTTCTGACAGCCCGCTGGGTTGGCTTCCCACGGCAGCCCCCCCCCCCATCATCTCACGCAAGGAAGCGGGAGGGGTGTGCTGCAGCGCTGAGAGCCGGCCTCACGCTTCACTTCTCGGAGCCTCGATTCTCTCATCTTGAAAGTGGAGCTGATGTTTCCTCCTCAGAAGACTATTTGCAAGAGAGGACTCAGCCCAGCAGACGCGCCAGTTAATAAACTAGCTCAAAACAGGGCTTTGTCTCTGCCCAAGGGCTGGAAACTCCTCACGGGCGGAGGCCCTTCCTGTCACCGATAAATCCAACCCTCGGAAAGCAGACCGTGGGGGTCGCCACGCGGGAGCCCCCAGGACCCACCCCGCCGGGTGGGAGTCGCCGTTCCAGCCTTTGGCTTCCCCTCCACCAACCCCGGCTCTGTGCTCTCCACTCCGGGGAATCGTCTTTGGTTCTCCTGCGTAGGGAGACAGACCACGCTCCCCTGGACACCCCAAGAGGGCAGGAAAGAGGGCCGTCTTGTTCAGTGCGGCGTCCCCTACCCCACTTAGAGTCTGGCATGTGCCAGGTACAGGATAACTGTCTGAGACACCACCACGTGAATAAACATGTCCTTCCCGTTTGTCCATCCGTGCCTGGGAACAGCAGTGGGTTTCCTATCTTCCTTACTACAGAGCTGTCTGTGACTTTCTTCCCCTAACAGTTTCCCACACGTAGGGCAGTGGGGATGGTCACTGGTCGGGAGAACGTGACGGTTAAGAGCCTGGATTCTGCAGCTCGGTTGCCTGCATGCAAACCCTGGTCGGACACTTACCAGCTCTTCGGCCTCGGTTAAGTTCCTTAGCATCTCTGATCCAAACAATCGTACATGCCGCACAGGCTCACCGAGGCTTCCACGAGTTAACATGTGTTGAGTGCTGAGGACTCCACCCGACATGGGGCCGGCCCCGCATGCTCGTGTTATTACGATTACCGTCCCATCCCTCTCCCTTCCTGAGCGCCTGCTGTGTATGGGGCTCATGCAAGACTGGGACTTCACAGTCAATCCAGTGCAGTAGGATTAAAAGGATTCCAGTTCCTTGAAAGCACTGTGCGTTCAGGTTCCCAAAGGCCTGGGATCTTGTCCCTGCTCTCGGCTCACAGGGCCCCTCCTCCAGGAAGCCCTTCCTCACCTGTCCGCCCCTGAGCTATCCTAGGTACTTTCATCCGTCCTCTTCAACACCCTCTGTGCCAAATCAAACCACAGGAATTTCTTACTGTACTGAAGCCGCCTTGTCTGTTTATGTCTCTGGCTCTTCCCCGGGCTGTGAGTTCTAAGAGACCCATTGCAGGCCTGTCGAAGCTGCTTCCTCATTAGATAAACAACTGAGTGCACAGGAGAAATGAAGGACCCTGAGAAGCCTGTTCTGTAGATGGTGAGCTTCCTAGAGGTGATCGAGCAGCGGCCGTTCAAGCTTCCCTGAGGAAAGCTTGGAGCCGGATCTGTGCCAGATGAGGCTGGCTGGAGCCTGCAAGGTGCGCCTCAACCCTGATTGCTACTGGAGCCGCTCTTAGGCCGCCTTTTCCAACCAGGCTGCCGAAGCCCTGAAGGATGAGTGAACGGACTGCTTCCCGGGGCTCTTAAAAGCACCCGGGACCCGACCTACACGGCTGTGATAAAGCCCAGCTACTCACTTTCCAGCTGCTTCTCCACTTCTTCTCGGATGAGCCGCCGCAGGATGTCCATGGATGGAGGCTCCCCCTAGGACGGAGGGAAGGCGGAGTTGTTCATCCTCCCAGGAACCCTGGCCTCCTGAGACCTGCGATGGCTCGGGAAGCCACGGCGGTCACAGCCCCATACACCACAGCTCCCTAATTCAGCCCCTTTTACAGCGGGAACCGTCTCCCCGCTCCCCGCCACGCAGGCGGTGCTATCCCGTCATGTATGGCCACCTGGACTCCCTTCTCTCTGAGGACCCCGCTCCCCTCCTCCCCGCACAAACCCCTTCCCCAGCTCTGGACCCGGGAGGTCTGCTCTGGACCTCTCCCTGCCAGAGCGCCGTCCTCCTGCAGGACCCGCTCACAGGCTGCCTCCTGCGTGAAATCGTGTTTGATTTCCTCCCGCTGGTCACTTGGCGGCTCTGGTCACAGACACCGATGGGTCGGGGGGCAGAGAAGGCGGGCGCCACCTCCAGGCGCCCACGGCGACGTGCGCTTCTTAGACGGATCCGCGAGCAGACCTGCTGCCGCACAGGGCTCCCCCCTTGTCATCAGAGCCCCGCAGGGCGGTGTCCACCCCCAAGGCTGGGGGCCGTACTGTGCTCGTCTCCGCAGCCCCAGTGTCTGGCACAGCGTGAGATGGGCTCCGTGTCCTTATTCTCTTGTCTGCCTTTCTGACCAATAATCTTTTAGGTTAGTCCCAGAATGTCCCCCGCTACCCACAGCAGCAGGAGAACTTGGCAAAGACTCGGAGGAGGGGTGGGGGGCTTCCGGAAGCCCACTGAGTCCGCCAGCACCCACACGTGGCCGAGGGACAGGATCTGGCTGCCTGGCCTCTTTCACGGCGGTGGAAGCTCAGGCTGGCCACAGGCGGCCTGGCAGGGACAGTGCCACAGAACCTCAGAGCAGGCGGGGGCACTGAAGACCACGTGAGCCTGTGCTCTGAGGAACCGGAGGGTCCCCCGAGGGCCACGCGGGCCGCAGAGGCGGGGTGGGGAGGTCACGGGGACCCGGCAACCAGCCCCCCCCGGCACGTCCACCAAGCTCTGCCTCTATCTCTCTACAGCCAGCGTGTGCCGATGCTACAAGTCTGTGCAGAGTAAGAGGTCTGCCGTGGGAACACAACATGTTCAAAGAAAAAAAAACTGCTCTAAACAAGCCTTCCCTTTTACATTTGTGAAAAGCTAGAGCCAAAGGGAAGGACGAGTACCCCAGACAGGCAGACAGGAGAGAGGCGGAGCCGGGCACGGGATGGACAGCCAGCCGTCCCCGCGGGAGGCGCTGCTCACTGAGATCTGGCTGCCCCGGGTCACGCGGCTTACTGGGACGCGTCACCTGGTCCCTCGGAAGCCCACACACCTCTCGGGCCTCCCCTTCAGTCCCAAGGAGCCCCAAGTTTGAGGCATCACCAATATCCTTACCCTCAGTCCTGGAAATCCCGGCTGGCCTGGGGGCCCCGGCGGCCCGGCCGGCCCGTTCTCCCCTGGTAGTCCCTGGGGGCCCATTAGGCCTGTGTGACCTTTGTGGCCTGGGGTCCCAGGCTCTCCAGGCTGGCCCTTCCCACCAGGAGGTCCTTTGTCACCTTTGATGCCAGGATCTCCCTAGGGGAGGAAAGAAGCGCTTCAGTGAGCAAAGGCCTAGGAGGTGCCCCCAGGGTCTGTAGCCCAGACGTGCGGCTACAGAAGGGACTCTCCCGGCCCTTGGCTTCCTCAGCAGTGGAAAGGAGACCTCGGCCCGGGCAGGCCCATGACTCAGGTCTGCTGGCACAGACCAGGACACGAGGGCCCAGAGAGGCACAGCTACCTGCCCACATCACACCGGGAGTCTGCAGAGGACAAGACATGAGCTCTGATTTCCAAATCCCAATCCCGTGCTCCGTCCCAGTAGCGCAGCTCCACCTGCCTGGCTAGAGAAGGCCAGCCGCTGAGCCCGACTGCAGAGCTTCTGGCCCACTTCAGGCCCAGTTTGGCTCTCCGTCAGCCGGAGGGATGGTGGCACTCGTCAGCCAGAGGTGTCTCACCCGCAGGGAATCTGCCCCCTTCTCTCAGCCCTGGGAGGCCCGCAGAGGATGACGCTGCCTGGGACCCCTTTCTCCCCATCGCTGGCCCAAGGACTGAAGTCCTGGATCAATGATCTGGGAGCCATGGCAACCACAGGACGGTCCAGTCCTCTGCCCTATCTGCTACCGGGTGTCTGACCAGCCAGCCTCAGTTGTCGCAGAGTCTGAAATTACGGCGGCCACGCTAACAGCCTCAGGGTGTAAAAACTCCACCGCCTGGAGGCAGCAGAGGCGGGTAAACAGCAAGAAAAAGATGAGCCATGGACGGCAACGGACGTGGGACATGGCTATGGGCGTGACCTAGAGCCACGGAAAAGGAAGACGGTGCCGTCATGAGACCATCTGCCGCATACACGCACGAAAAATGAGAAGAGCCGAACAGTGGAAAAAGTCTGATATGTTGCAGGGGATCTAGTAATACGCAGGTTGACACGCACACCCCACGTGGTTCTGCGCGCACGGACTAGGGCAAGAACGTGTACAGCAACCGACCTGGGGAGGGGACGGGGACCGGAGGGCCTGGTGCAAGGGCACCTAGTCTTCACTGCGGCCACTTTTCTGCAATTTGTATTGTTTAGCTATGTGTCTGTATTGCTTTTTCAACTGTAACAGAAAGAGCAGTGAACTTAAAAAGGCATTTGGCCAGATTTGAGGGGGTCACCTACGTTTCTCGAAGGTGATGCGTTTCATGGGGACATTGCCATCCGTGGGCGATCTCAGGTTTAGGGGTCTGGGAGCGTCCTGGTGCTTTGTGCACCTCAATGCCAAGGCCTGTGGTATGGCATTTCCTGTTCTTTAAACGTCTCAACATCCCTTTGCCGTGAGAGGACTTGTCCCATATTTCAAATGTTCTCTGGAGTCCAAGGCACGGGGAACCTGACCGCTATCTGGCAACGTTCCACAAAACAGGGGAAGGCAACTTAACCGGGGAAGGCAACTCTCCATTATTGACTCAGTATTCGAGAAGATTCTACGTACTGATTCGGTATCCAGAAGATTCATACTTGCCGTCTGAATTCCCCAGCTCCCAACCAAAACTCCAGCCATACCCCTCAGCGCAGCAGCTCCCGGGGGACAGCTGGCCAGCTGCCGGGTGGCAAGACCCTCAGTGCCTTCCCAGCTACAGCCCTTCCTCCCCTGGCTCCACGCTCAGGAACCAGCAGCCATGGGAATGCAAGTCACTGGGAAAGGAGGAGGGAGAGAGAGCTGTGGGGGTGAGAATCCCTGACGCTCTCTGCTTCCATTTTGCTCTGGCCTGCAGGCCAAGCCAGCTCCTCACTCATCCAACTTGCAAGGAAAGCAGAGAGAAAGTCTTTGCAGGACCATGGAAAGCGAACGGAGGGTCGGAGTGGGGTGGCGTGCCGTCCGTGCCAGGGTGCCAGGCAACAGTGGGCCGGTGTGCCGGCTAAGCAAGTGCAGGGCTCTGGGCAGAGAGACGTCTAATTTCTCTGGAGGGGGTGCAGCAGTTGGCAGCAGTGGAAGAACAAACGCCCCTCCCCTCACCGCGTCTCTTCCAAAAAAAAAAAAAAAAGTGATTTTTTTTCTTTCCCGTCGTTTTTTGGAGGAATGCAATGTAAAGCAAGGCTTTCTGAGCGCAGCGCCAAGGCGATTCATTATGGGAAAATCTGTTCCCTTGTCACCTCCAGGAACAGATCTGGCTCCTGGCAAATTGGCACTTTGGGCTCCAAGCATGTCACACACAGGCGTTCGCACACGGAGTGGAGAGACGGAAATCTGTCAAAGTCTGGGCATGCTCGCCTTTGAATTTGTAATTGCCATGACTTTACTGCTTAAAATAACAACCAAAAAAGCATGACAAAAGCCAACATCACTGACTACAACCTCGGGAAAAGCCTCCCTCTGGGGGCTCACAAATTTCCGGGGGAACAGAGAACAGAGAAGCCACCACAGGAGCCGCTCCCCAGGCCAGGCTGCTGGACAGTCTCCCCGCCCCACTTACCCTTTCTCCTCTGGGTCCCGGCTCTCCCGGCCTCCCAGGGGTCCCCTGCAATGAAACCACAGGAGGGTGGGCACTTAACCAGGGCCATCCCATCTGCTCGGACATCTCTCTCTGCCCTTCTCGGTTCTTCTCGGATCCTGTGTGCTGAGGGCCAGGTGTCCTGGAGGAGGCAGGTCCTCCAAGAGCCCCGCTCTGGCCCTGGCCACGCCCTCCCGCTGTCTACACACCGGTCACCCTGGTCTTGTGGTTCCTGGAACATGCCTTCCCACGCCTGCTCCTGCCTATCCTGAGGTCTGGAAGTGACCGGGGCTAGGGCGTCTCTGTTGACAGAGCCAGAGGAGGGCAGAGCCGAGGCGTGAACTAGAAACTGACACGATCTCACGTTTGTTCTACGAAGGTCACTCTGGCTGGTGAGTGGGGAAGGAGTGGGGCGGGGCGCAGGCTGGACACAAGGAAGCCAGTTAGGAGCCACTGCAAACGTCCAGGTGAGAGATGATGGTGGTCTGCGTTAGGGTCCAGCGGGAGAGATGGAGAGAGACGGACCGAGCGGGGAGGTATCGTGCAGTCAGACTGCACAGGACTAGTTGATGGACTGGGTGCGGAGAGCTACAGACAAGTCAGAGACATAACACGATGGCACCCCTGGACCGGCTCCCTAACTGGCGGGCCCTACACAAAGTGAAGACGTGGACCCTCGTTCGGAAAGCATGAGGATTTCCGGGCGGCAACAGCAGGACACAGAAGCACGTGTGGGAGCCCTGCTAGGCCCAGGGCCCCGGGAGACAGCACGGGTCGCCCGCCCGTGAAGTGAGCCCGTGTCTCCCACAGGAAAGGTCACCGGGAGGAGAAGACGGGTGCACGGTACTTGCCTCCTTGCCTGGGACTCCCCTCTCTCCCGGCTCACCCTACGACACAGAAGAGAATATCAGTGAGCTCTGCTACGTCGGCACGTTGCAGATAACACGACTGTCTCTACAACACACACTTTCACCCAAGTCACGCTCCAGCAGAGACAGCAATCAAGGGGCCAGCCGGGGACATTCCCCGACAGGGTTCTATGCTCACCTGCGACCCACGGGGACCCAGGAAGCCAGGGAGCCCTGGGCTGCCGTTTTCTCCTCTGGTTCCCTTCTGGCCCTGCAGAGGGAAAGCAGGGCATTAATTCTTCAAGGTCAAGTGCCAACTCAAGAGGATTCAGAGACCTCGTAACCCCTCTGTACTCCGAAGGCCTGGCACGTGAACAAAAGGGAAGAAGACCCCTTTCCTGTAACAGAGGGGCTGGGTTAGGGAGGGATGGGGGGTACTGTGGATACCCCGTGGGGTGCAGGAGCAGGAGGAGAATCCTGTAGCCAGTCAACGGCTCTCCCATTCAAAGCAGCAGAAACAGAATGGGACAAACATTAAACAAAACACCTTGCTGCGTATGGGGCCCCTCCAAGTAACCTCCCGAAGGGGCAGCGCTCCTCTTCCCCAGCGGCCAGCAGGTCTTACGGCTCGGCAGGCTCACGTGTGGGGACAGGTGTTTGGGGACCTTAGTTTCAACCTTTCTGGGCAGCCACCACACGTGGCTCAGCTCCTCTGGGGGGTCAGCTCCGCACGGGGCATGGATCAGCCTCGGGACCCAATCCCGTCCCGTCTGTGACGTCTCAGCAGGGGTAACAACACTCCCACGATGGTTCCTAAGGAACGTCACTGTGTGCGCTGAGGAGTTAGATGCCCTAACACGGCTGCCCCCGGTCCAGCAGGAAGCTGGGGCTCTGTCAGGACCGCCCGGTGCCCCGTCTGCCTGGGAAGCGATGCGTTTCCCAGGATGCAGCATTTTCGGTGCTACAACCAGGAAGGTTCCTGGGAAATCCAGACTGACTGGTCGCCCTGGTTTCCACAGTGACAAGTCAGCTGGCCGGACGCTTCTGCCCAGACCCCATGCACCTGTCGCTTGAACAGCACACCGTAAAGTGGCCTTCCCAACAAGGTTGCCAATTTTACCAAATAAATATACGGTGAGGCTGGGCTGGGAGGAGACTAGTGGACAGGCTTTCGCGTATCCACCCCTAGACCCCATCGGGGACCAACCTCCCCCACCACGTCTCCCCAGCGACCAGACCTGAACCCCAAATCCCGAACCTGCTACCCAGTGCCCAGAACTCGGCTGATTACTCGTCACCCTCTTTCTACTACCTACCCATTGTGAGCTCTTGCGAACACCCCCTCACCAGCAGGAGGAGCCTCTTCAGCCGGATCTGTGTTACACGCACCCCCACGACGCACCCTAACCCTGTCTGAGGTGGTGAGGGTCGGTCAGCCCGCCCTCGGCCTTCCATCATCTAAAAACATCAGTCAACTACCACGCAACCTTGTCACACGTTTGTTTTTTAGTCTCAATAGTTTTGTCCTGTTGGATGTCTGAGGTTGTAGGCAACAGACAGGCAAGTGCATCATCATGTGCATTTTAAACGTTGACAGGCGTCCTCCGCGGCTCCTCTTGCCGCCAGCCTGTTCCTGCCATCCAGACACCATCTTTTCCCACTGAGGCTTCTGGAAACAGCGACCAGACAGTCTGTGACGTAAACCACACAAGCTTTCAAAGGCTGCCCCGATTCCATCAGAGCAGCGGGACAGTACTCACCGGACTGCCTGGAGTGCCATGGCCTCCCGGAGATCCAGGCGATCCGTTCTTACCCTGGTGGAGGAAACAGAAGAGAGGATGCTGCCAGGATGCTCCGCCAGGACCTCACAGAGCAGGGCAGCGGAACAGAGAGACTGCTGGATGCGGAGGGCCTGCTTTCACACGTAGAGCTGTTCCTCGGACCAGCGTGGCTCCCAGTCATTACTCAGAGGATGTTTCTCAACTTGTAAAAGGAGCTTTTGGGATGCTTAACGCGTAATAAATAAGAAGTAATTAAATGAGTTGACGTGCATGAAAAATCCTGGGCTGGTGACTGATGCCCAGAGCCCAGGCACGGTAAGGAATCATGACCACATCGTTCACTTGTCCCGTTCATCCTCCCCGCTCGGGTGCTGACTTAAGGAACAAACGAAAGCGCTCACATCACCGCGGGCTGCTCTCAGCTGAGGATGCACATCCGTACCCTTATCCCATCCTCCTCCTCCATGATGGCCACCACTGGGTTGAACAGATAAAGATATCGAGACACAGAAAAGTGGCTGGTGCAGCATCTCACGGCTACTGGGTGGAAGGTCCACTCGCTCCAGATTCCAGGACAGACTCACATCCATAACACTGCTCTCTAGCTTGATGGGTATTGTGCGCCCATTTGTAATTTGAATAAATACATTTAACCAGTAAGATCCTTGGTAGCATAAAAATCACAAAGTTCGAGCATGCTCCTAAGCTATAGACCGATTCCTAGTAAGCCCCAAACCCACAGGTCAGCGTCAGCTGAGCTGCTCACGCCCCTGCCCTCACTTCCCTCCTGCTCAGGACCTTCCCCACCAGACGGCTGCGTCCTTCGCTGCCTCTCCTCCCTGCCTTGTCTGTGTCCATGCCCAGCATCTGGCACGTGTCAGCCACACACAGGAGGCGGGCACTCTGCTAGATGAATGAACCAGCAACCTCGCAGGAGACCACGCTGCACTGATCCCTGAACCACCACGTGCCAACGTCCTAAAGTCTGTGAAGCACACGTTTACAGATGAGCTGGCTTCACGGAAACACGTGACAGTAAAAAGTCACTAACACTGCCCGGGCGCTTCCTACGTGCCAGGGCTTCACACGCATTAACTCGCTCACTGCTCACGACAGAGCAGGCGTCGCCATTTTACAAATGGGGAAACCGAGGCACAGAAATGCTGAACAACCTTCCTAAGATGGAAAGGAAGGGGCCGTGGTTCGAACCCTGGCGGCGCCGCCCCCACCCCATGCTCGTGAAAGCTATGGCTTGCCGGGGGTTATCAACAGTGACCACGAGCAGGGCTTCCCCCCTGTGCCTCACGTGTGCACGTGTGATCGTGGGTGACTCACGTGCCGCCTCATCTCACCGGGCCCCCCAGGGGTCGTGCCGTGTGCACGGGTGCCTTTACATCACAGATGAGGAGGCCGAGGGTCGGAGAAAGCACGGGACCCGCCTGGGATCGCAGGGCTAGCGAGTGCTGACATCGGAGAGGCCGCTCGGCGTCTGAGACTGCGCGCGATGTCTGCCCAGGCACGACGGCGCTGCCCTGCACCTCCTGCGCCCACCCAGCAGCCCATCTGCGTCCCTCTAAAAATACGCACTCTGGCTCCTCCCGATGCCAATTACATCCCTCCTCCTCCCCCCTCTGGTCCGCTGTTCGCCTAGAGAATGAGGGCCGAGACACATTAACACACGGTGCCAACACAGGCGGCCGCGCACAGAGGGAGGGGCGGCTCTGGGCAGCCAGCTGTCACCTGTCAGCGCGCTAGAGGCCGACTGGGGCTGAGACCTGCTCCCTCCTCCTGGACCACAGGCCTCCTCACGCCCCGTTGGTCCTCATGAAGCCCCCTTGGCGTCTGTGCCTCTCAGAAGCGGAGGCAACAGCTTTCCCTCCCCAACGGCTCTGAGCTCCAGACTCCTGCCCACTCCTTTCCACCGGGTGGCCTTCCTGCCAAGGGGCCCTAGCGCACACGGGCCAGGTGGGCTCAAGCTGCAGACTCTCGGACCCGACTGCCGAATCCAAATGCTGGCTCTGTCGCTCACGTGCTGTGTGGCCTTGGGAAGGCACTCGACCTCCCTGGGCCGCCTCCTCTCCTCTGTGGGCGGCACGGTCAGAGAGTGCCTGGCCCAGCGTCTGCGGAGCTCAGGCAGTGAATTACGTCCATGGACCGGACCCGGCCCACACTTCCTGGAGGCCCTCCACACACGCTCAGGGTCTGGTTCAAGGCCATGTGAACTGGCTGAAGTGGCCAGGAACCTTCTCTTCACTCAGCAAAGCATGTCGGCTCCCGGTGAGTGAGAGCGACTGTCAGGGAAACCACCTGGAACCCGGTCGTACGTGTCCAAGAACACACGCACTTGGGAAACTTGAGCGGTTGACTGCTGGTTACGGATGCCTTGCGAGGTTCCTCGGGATTGAGGGGAGCAAGTTAGAAAACCACAAACCTGCCTTTGGGGGCCTCAGGCCTTCGGGGCCGAGCCCGCCTCCTGCAGGCTGTGCCCGAGGCTGTTCGCAGCCTCAGCTGGGCGGCGACCGGCCTCCTGTCCTCCAGCGCACACACCCGTCCCACCGGGCCCACTGTTCCCAAATGCTGCTCCCCCTGCCCTCCCTGTGCCCTGGCATCTGCATTCCTCAGGGGCTAACTCTGCGCCCTCTTGGAGGGAGGCCAGAGCCAAGAGCCAGACGCCCCCTCCAGGAAGAGGGCCGCGCGAGGCCCGGTGACAGTCACCTCCCGGGCGCACTCCGAGTGCTGGACACGGTCCTGTCGCGTCACTGGATTAACTTGCCAGTGCTCACAACTTCCCCCACTTCACGGATGAGGAAACCGAGACCTGGAGAGGTGAAGAAACAGCCAGTCCACGGGACGAGGAGGAGGGCAGCCAGGAAGCGAGCCCAGGGGGCTTCTTTCCAGCCAGAGCCCAGATGTGGACGCCGCGACGGGCCAGCAGGACCAGGCACCGCTCCCTGGAGGGGCTCCTCCACCTTTCTGTCGTCAGCGCTCCCGCCCGGGTGCCCATTCACGGTTTTTCTCGAACTGCTCCATTTGTAGTGTTTGTTTGTTTGTTTGTTTTCTGTACGTGGGCCTCTCACCGCTGTGGCCTCTCCCATGGCGGAGCGCAGGCTCCGGACGCGCAGGCTCAGCGGCCACGGCTCACGGGCCCAGCCGCTCCGCGGCACGTGGGATCCTCCCGGACCGGGGCACGAACCCATGTCCCCTGCATCGGCAGGCGGACTCGCAACCGCTGCGCCACCAGGGAAGCCCCCGAACTGCTCCATTTGAATTTAACGCCACACCTATACCGTGTATCTACTTCTGTTCCATATGCACATCTGTGCTTGATACTAAAAAGTAGGAGCTTTTGGCACCCCAAGAACCAACATTTGTCCCCTTGGGGCAAAAGCACCCCCACTGGGGACGCACGCCCCAGAGGGCCTGGGCTTCGGGGGTTTTTCACGGCCGAGGGGCCCAGCCGGGGGCCAGTCTCCTGTGTGTGCCCACGGGGATGGCGCAATGCCCCAGGGAGTCCCCGGGTTGACCTCACTCAGCGGGAGAATGGATACAGAGCACCGGCCAGCTCCTTGCTCTGCGCTGAACCCACTGCCTGCGCGCTGAATGAACAAACACCACCTCCTAGAAAGAGGGCAGGGCACGTCAGACAGTGAGCTGCTGCCGCAGAGTACAAAGTACGAAGCCAAGCGGGTGAGCACCCCTGAGCGGGCTGCTACCCGGAGGCGACGGAGAAGCGGCCAGGCCCCCAGTGCACTCGGCGTCCATGCAGACGACAGGAGGGTCACCTGCCCAGAGGACGGGAGGCCCAGGACAGCACAGGGCCTGCGCCCTGATCAGAAGGCTGTCCGCGCCCTTGCTCTGGCCACCGGGGATCGCAGACCAGGGCACGGAGGGCGCCCTGAGCCCTCACAGGCCGCCGACTCAGGATGGAAGGCTGGATTTGAGTCGCTGTGGCCCCAGCAGGGAGGAGTGGGGCTCCACGTGGTGAGTCGGACACATGTGCCCTGCCCCCCACGTTCCTCCCGTAGGAGCCTGAAGACAGAGCTCACGGCCACGAGAGGTGGAGAACATCGGAAATGCTGTCAGAAAGTCCTAGGTTTAAATCCTCCCCGGAAGCTCTTGCCAGCTGCGTAACCTCGACCCAGGAAGCCCACATACCTGCCTTACAGGTTTACTCACTCATTCATTGACACCATTACTCACTCAAAACATACCTACGTGTACACAAGCTACGCAAAATAAGCAAGTTGCAAAGATGAAGTGTGTAACAAGCGTGCCTTCTGTCTATATGCTAGTAGGTGTACTGAAAATATTCTCACAGATACACAGAACGCTATTAACAGTGGCTCCCTCTGGAGTGTGGGATGAGGGGATAAAGAGGGAATGTTCTCTTTACTTTGTTAACATTCCATCCTGTATGAGCCCTCTCACCATCATCACGGGTCACATTTATGCTCATATATACAGGCACATATACATTAAGCAGCCCCTAGGATAAGGGCCCTGGGTTAAACGGGATAAGGCAGCTGCTTCTTCTGACACAGAACCAGGAATGTAAGTATGTATCTTCTGCATCCCTCTCCCATATTCGCTCAGGCTGCTTTTGGATAAGAGAAAGGTTCACTTAAGTACATGTACAGGCAGAGATAATATTCAAAATACTTATTAACCACACGGCATGTTATGAGTTAAACTGTGTCCTCCCACCACCAACCCATACGTTGAAGTCTTAATCCTCAGTATGTCAGAACCTGAACTTACTTGGAAATCGGGTCCTTGCATAGGTAGTTAATTAAGATGAGGTCATACTGGAGTAGGATGTGCCCCTTATCCAATATGACTGGTGTCTTTACAAAAAGGGGACTTTGGGACAAGAGACACGTCCTCAGGGAGAACATCATGTGAAGATGAAGGCAGAGGCTGGAGGGATGCTTCTACGAGCCAAGGACGCCAGAGGTTGCTTGCAAACCACCAGAGGCTAAGAGAGGCCTTCTGAGGGACGGTTCTCCCTTGCAGCCCTCAGAAGGAACCAATCCTGCTGGCACCTTGACCTTGGACTCCTAGCTTACAGAACAGTGAGACAACAAATGTCTTGGATTTCTGGCCTCCACACCTGAGAGACAGTAAGTTTCCATTGTTTAAGCCACTGCGTTTGTGCTACTTTGCAATGACAGCTCTAGTGAACTCTTAACAGAGCATGCCCTGAACGCCAGAATGCCCTAAAGCTCGAGCATGACTGGAGGGGAAGTCCCACAGCGCGCCTGCCGTGCCGAGTGGCACCTTTTAAGTTTCGGGGTTGTGGGTAGACGGTCCCAGAAAAGAGCCTGGAGAGTGTGTCCTCGGCCACTAGGGGGGCTCAGGGCAGTGGCTATCTACCAACTGCTAAGACATTCTGTCACGTTTTTAACAACACACAGGGCTGTACCAGGATGAACCAACCAAGTATGACCGTGGTAGCAGGCCCTGCCAAAGCAAAACTCACCGGTAAGCCCCTCAGTCCTTGGGGACCCTGTGGCCCTGGGGGTCCAACGTCACCCTGCAACAGAGAGAGGTCACATTACCCAGAGAGCCGCTGCACGAAGGCGGCAGAGACACGGTTTCAAATGTGGACCAACTTCACCCGGTCACCCAAGAGGACGGACAAATGACACCCAGGCCGCCCCATCATCAGTCACCGGTTATTCTGAGCACGGACAGACTCGCCTCCTGCAGCTGAGTACTTCCCTGTCCCCACGGGGACGTCGGGGGGCTCCATCGGGGACTAAGGCAGGTAACAGGGAAGAGAACTTCTCCTGGTGTCCTCTCCCTGAGTCACTGGACGGCCACCTGGGGCCCCTCCTGCCTCAGGCCTCACAGTAGGAAAAACTCCACCCGGAAGGTGCGCCAAGCAGCGGGGATTCGCCGCCACCGCCTACGCGGTCTTCCAGGCAGCCTCCTGACGGGGCTGTAAGTCTCCCCGCGTAATGAATGAAAGAAGCAGAAGCTTGGCCATGCTCCTACACAAATCAGACTGTACAACACCCCAGAAGATGGGAGTTTTAAAATGACAAGTCAGAGAGCTGAGAAGGGGGGAAGAAGGCATTTGCACCACGGGCTGGCAGCCTGGCCTCCTGTCCCAGCTGCAGCGTGCCCTGCGGGGCCAGCTGAATCCCAAGCACGCCCCTGCCCGGGGAGCTCCCCTCACGCCCTGTACTGTAAACTGAGGTGAACAGGCTCGGCAAGACCGGGGCGTCCAAGCTACCCTTCAGCACCTGAGGGGCGCCTTTAGGGGACAGGGCTGGGGACAGGCCTCGCCTGGGGTCAAGGCAGCTCTCCCGCTTCGAGCTTGGTGCAGGGCCTCCACACACTCGGCTGGGGTTTGTGAAATGGATTCCACTGCACAGGAAAAGCCCAAGAACTAGACCAGATTTCTGCTGAGATCCTTCCCTGCTCCATCGTCTCATGACAACAGATCAGCCAAGGAGGCAACACAGGACAAGACCCAGGGGGCAGAGGGCACTTCGCCGGGGCTTAAAGGCAGGTCCCGAAGGATGCAAGGGGGTGGGCACGGGCCCGCCTCGGACCCGAGGACCGTGTGCCCGTGTTCCTGACCCAGCGCCCACTCCCGGGAGGCCAAGCTGTGCCCACACATGTCGAAGGCCCTGCAGGCTGTCACGTCCCAAGGCCAGTGCCCTGTGGGGATGCAGAGCTGGAAGGTCTGGACTCCACGCGGCCTCCTCCTGCCTCTGACTCTGTGTGACCATGAGGACGTCTCCTGGCCTCTCTGGGTCTTAGCTTTTCTATTTGTATGACTGGGGTAAAAAATGGTTCGTCCCGCCCTGACGTGACCCCGAGTCAGTGAGAGCAGGTGAGGGGTACACAGTGGTGCCGTGATGGATCCATGAGGCTACAGAACACTGGAGGTGGAGAAATAATCTGGGGAGACTCTGAAACGCCACTGGAGTCCACGTAAGGCCAGATCCGACTCGCACATCACTGAGGTCAACAGACAAGTCGTGACGGGCTCAGCAGAGCCTCCTTATCTGTCATATGGCACGGGCACCAACCCTCTTAGCCGGAAGCCCAGACCCGGGGCCTCCTCGGGACCCCAAGGAGAACTCATGCAGCCCGTGGTGCCGGAAGGTGAAGCATCACCAGCAGATTTCCAGAATTCGCCCGTGACTCTCTCCACAGCGGCACCGACCCCCCAGGCCAGTTCCTGGGCATCCCTTGGTCCTTCAGTGACGCACGTCCTCTACACCTCCTCCTCCCACAGGCCCAGCCAGGCCCCACAGGACACCCACACTCACATCTTTTCCTGGTGACCCTTCCCGGCCAGGGGGCCCCATGGCCCCAGGCTCTCCCTAAAGGGGGAAGCAGAAACAAAAGAGCTGCCGTTAGGGAGAGAGATAGATGCAGGACGCCTGCTGCCCCAGCCGCAGTGGTCCCGGAGCATCTGGGAGGCGGAGAAGAGGACGGCCCACCCGAAAGCACCCTACGGAGGGAGTCGTGGCCCCAAGTGGGGTCTGCAGCGTCCTCAAGGCCAGCTTCGAGTCCTGGGCCTGCTCTGCCACTGTGAGCTGCAGGGACACCTCCTGACAGGTCAGGCAAACCGCTGGGGATTCTGTCTCCTCACCTGCTGACCCACTGGACCCCCTCTGCACCTCAGCTTTCTCCTCGCTGAACAGAGCAGTGGGCTTAACCGGTGGGCCACTGAGGGTCCTTCCGTTTGGGGCACGCGGCAGAGGAGGGGGAAAGTAAAGGGTAGGAAGACAGGGCCCAGAGTCTGCCACGTGGGAGAAGCCGGAGCTTTCCACACATTAGCTCTGGGACCTCGGGAAAACCACCCACATCCTCTGGGCCTCAGTTCCCTCCCCTGGAAAGCAGACCTAATGACGGCACTCGCCTCCCCGGACCCAGGACAGCACAGTCTGTGGGCAGCACAGCCGGCAGTGACCACACCTGACTTGGTCAGACTGGCTGCACATCAGCGTGTGGCCCCCAGAAGAAACGTCTAGAAACACTTGGCTGAGGAGGGATGATGCTTCCAGTGCTGCCACTGTCCCCTCTCAGGTGACACGGCACTGCCCCGCCTGCAGGGCCCGGGAGCCCTCCGCCCAGAAGTGCCAGCTCAGGTGCACTGGGGCGACCTGATGGCGACATGTCCACTTACCCGGGGGCCAGGGTGGCCGGAGTCGCCTGGGTGTCCCTTGAAGCCCTAGAAGAAAGAGAATGAAGTTATCCCACCAAGGGGCAGGCGGACAGCGCGGGACAGGGTGGACTCCAGGGAGACGGTCCAGCGCACCCTGACCCCTCTCTGCGTCTCACCCGATGCCCCTGGTTCCTGACCAGTTGCCAGACGTGGGCCCGGTCCCTGATGCCCGACTGGGGGGCCAGGCCCTTCCTCCCGGTCGCTCTGCAGCGAGGCCAGGGCTGCAGGGGCCCCTCCCACAAATGTCCTGGAGGGTGGTGGGGTCTCCCCACGTGTCTCCTGAACTCCAGCTTCTTCCTCATCTCACACCACGTGGCTAGGACCCCCTCCGCCTGGATCCCGGGGTAGGCAGTTCCCTTTGAGACAACACTGCCTTCACCCCAAGTTAGGGCCTGGGCACCTTCCTCGTTCCTGTAGCCATTGCTGGTCCCCCCCAGCAGCTGTGAGTACAGCCAGCCCGGAAGTCTCATCCTGGGCCATGGGGCAGGGCCCTCCCTGCGCAGAAGAGCAGCTTGGAGATGGTCTCCCTGAAGCACAAGCCTTCTGAGCAAAGAGGAAGCTCTTAGCGGAGCTGACACTGCCATCTGTTAACAGTCAGGCCGCCCCGATTGTGTAATAATCCCCACTTCACAGATGAGGAAGCTGAGTCTCAGAGAGGAGGTAGAACACCTGCCAAAGCCCCACAGCTAGAAAGGGATCTCGGATCGGGGTCCAGGGAGGCCTGCGCAGCCCCGGAGCCCTCCTACTTCGCCTGCCGTGTGTCCCGCTCCCGGGCTCTGCTCCTGGCCACCATCTCTGCAGCCCGCTGTCAGGGCGCCTGCCCACCTGCTGAGACCCAGGCACGCACAGGCCCCGAGCAGCCCCTGCCCACCCCCCGCAGCAGCGGACCACGTCCAGGTCCCGCCCCACCCGAAGTCCCTGCCGCAGGCCTCACGTGTTCACTGCTGTTCCCTCCTGCTGGCGCGCACTGGCCCGTCGGGTAAATCACCCCCCTCCCCGGTTACAGGTCTTGCTCTCGGCCAGCCTCCCACCCCAACTCCAGCATCTCAGTCGCCCCTCCCAGGCACCTTCTACCGCCTTCCTGGCGCCTTTCTCTCTGTGTGTCACCTCCTCAGGCCATCACTGCCTGAGCTCTGCTCTGAGGGTCCTGCTCGGCTGAGCCCCCAGCCGGTGGCTGACACAGAGCGATGCCCTTGTAGGGGGCTGATGTCTGTGCACAGAGGTCAAGGTCAGAGGGTCTGGGAGCACCTGGGACGGGACCTTGAATTTCATCTCACTTGTCAACACAAGGCCCACAGACAGGCGCCGCACGGTACAGGGAAGCGTGCCCTCCTCCGAGCGGTGCGGAGGCGGCCTCACGGTGAGCGGTGAGGTCCTGCCCTAGCCTCTCACTCGCTGTAAGGAAGGCACGAGGCGGGGAGAGAGGAGTGAGAGTGCAGCAGGGGAAAGAGAGGAAACCCCCATCTGCAGAGCCCCTACTGCGTACGTGCTGCAGCCACGGGGCGCGCTCCCATTTCAGCGCAATGAAGTCCTGTAAGATGGGATTCATTTCCCCCACTTCATAGAAAAGAAGCTCCGGCTGGTCTATCACACAGAGAGTAAGCGGTGGGGCCATGATTCAAAGCCTCTCCAGTGCCACACTCAACTCTGGGAGGCAGCACCGTGCGGCCAAAGAGGGCCCCTCCGAGGCCAAGGCCAAATGCCTCCCAGCTGATGCCGCCAGGCCCTTCTCAGACCTTATCTCCTGAGTTTACCTCCTGGTTTCAAAAGGCCAGAGAAGACCCCACCGGGGAGAAGACAGCCCTCTGGCCTGGCCGTCTGATGAGAGCTGCGGCCTAGCACCCCGCTGCTCTGCGGCGGCGCTCGTTACCCTGGAAACGCTTTCTCCTTCCTGTTCCTCACCGCTTGGGGGATAAGAGTGGGGGCCTTAGGGGGGAGGCTCTGAAGGTCACTTGCCAGGCCGCAGGGCGGTGCAACAGAAAGGGAAGCTCTCAGAGCCTGGGAGGAGCAGGGGAAAGCAGGAGGAGGAGACGGAGTCGCCCACATTTGCCTCCACGTTGAACCACTGTAACCTCGGAGAAGTCAACCGACCCCTTGGAGTCCTAACATCACCATCTATGAAATGAGGGTAATAAAAATACCCACCTGGCAGAGCTTTGCAGGATTAATCTATGGAAAGGGGCTTTACATGCTATTAAGTATGACGGAGCAGGGCTGACTTTGGGGTCAGGTCTGGAACTGAACCATGGCTCCCCACTTTCTAGCTGTAGGTCTTGGGTGCTTTACTTCTCTTCACTGGGAGTCAATTTCCACATCTGTAAAATGAGGGTAGAACCCACTTCTGCAGAGTTGCCATGAGGATTGAAAAAGAAATAAACAGTGCTCTCCACTGTTCAAAATAGGCCAGTTCCCTTTCCCTGGGGAGGGACTGGGCCTCCCGGGGCCTGGCATCTTCCCCAAATCCAGCCAGTGCAGAGGCAGGGACCCTGGTTGCTCTCCTCCCAAATAATCATGGACAAAGGCACCAACGAGGGAGCCACACACAACGTCCCAGACACTTGGCTGGGAATTTGCCATGTTTTATCTTCTCCTTCAGTATTCACAACCACCCTAGAGAAGTGGGAGCTATTCTGATGCCCATTTCAGAAAAGAAGAAACGGAGGTTCAGAACGGTCCCCTGACCCAGGTCACAAAGTTAATAAACGACAAAGTGAAAGATGAGCCCAGGTCTGTCTATCTCCAAGCTCATGCCGCGCCAGCCAGAGGAGGCGGGTGTCCTTTCACCTGCCTGCGTCTCTAACCTCTGTCCCTGCACTGAAGTAGGATTCCTTACAACTCCGTGTTGAGAGGCGGATCGCGCCCCAGCACACTTCCCAGCAAATGGCTCTCCGTGGCTGAAAAAAGAAAAAGAAAACAAAAAACCAAACCCTCCCTCCAGTAAACCAGAAACGACCTTAAAAAAAAAAAAAATCACTCATTGGGTGCTTTAATCCCTCATAAGAGGTGGCAGCCCCTATTCTTAGGTTTCTTCTCCTGACGCAAAGCAGGTGAAAAGCAAGCAGAGTTGGGTAAAAGGAAAGTATTTTTTGTGCTTTATTTCCTCCTTATTGAATACTAGCCAGGTGAGTTACTGATTTTTTTTTTTAACAGAAAAACATTAAGGAAACATTAATGTTTTAAGGAAACATTAACATTAAGGAAATCGAACTAGCATTTTGATCTCCTACTTCTTGCCAGATAATTGGATTTTAAGATTTTCATTGAACATCATATTTGTTTCCAAAGAAAATTTAAGGAATTTTGTAAACAATTTTGAAATTATAAAGGAGTAAAGCATTTAGTGGAAAAAAAAACCAATAGGGCTTCCCTGGTGGGGCAGTGGTTGAGAGTCCGCCTGCCGATGCAGGGGACGTGGGTTCGTGCCCCGGTCCGGGAGGATCCCACATGCCGTGGAGCAGCTGGGCCCGTGAGCCGTGGCCGCTGAGCCTGCGCGTCCGGAGCCTGTGCTCCGCAGCGGGAGAGGCCACAACAGCGAGAGGCCCGCGGACCGCAAAAAACAAAACAAACAAACAAACAAAAAACAACCCAACAACCCCAAAATACATAGAGTTCATTTTTATAGGTGGGAGAGAGTGAAGACATGCACTGAAGGCTCTGTCAGGCAGGCTGTGGAGAAGCTTTAAAACACTGACGATCGAGGCAACCTCTCAGGCCCTGTTTTGGGATTCCTCTAATTGCCATCTAAAAGCTAAAAGGTAGGAGTATCTTCTTTTTCTCATGGAGTTTATAAAGTTATGAAGTCTCTTCTCTCTCATGCGCTTATCTTCTTTCATAGATCACTCTAAGTCCAACTCCTTTACTTGCAAGGTATGTTTCTTTCCTGTTCTGCTCTGTTGTGGATCTTTTATGCATATATATAACAGTAGACCCCTCCCTACCTCAACATCCCTTCAGCATATCCACTGCTAACTGATCATGCACTCTAAGCCATTGGCATTGGGTTGGCCATCCTGACATTAAAATGGGATCCAAGTTGTTGAGTCTTGTTTTAAGACCCCTGCAGAAAACCATGGGGCTTAAAATGAAATGATGACGTGGGTTACATGTGTATATATCTATTTGTCCAAATGATACAGGTAAGATTTTTCGATGTATGTAAATTTTATATCAAAAAACTTGAAAAGTATTGAGTAGGGGATAGGAAATGAGTAGAGGTAGATATGAAGCAGAATAATGATGAATGAAGCTGAGTGACTGGCACGTGGGAGTTCATTTCACTATTCTGTTTACTTTGTGTATGTCTGAAATTTTATATAATAAAAAGATAAAATGGTGGTTCTTAAAAAAAAGTGTCTGTATATGTTTATACGTATAATAAATAGCTTGACAGCAAGATACAGATTTAGATATATAAATGATAGATGTAGATTTAGATATATAAATGTTGGATTTCATACACAGAAAAAGAGACTAAAAAAATATGCTGGAACGTTAACAGAGCTTTACTTCTGTGTTGTAGAATTATAAGTAACTCTATTTTTTTTTTGTTTTTTTGTTTTTTTGTTTTTTTGTGGTATGCGGGCCTCTCACTGTTGTGGCCTCTCCCATTGCGGGGCACAGGCTCCGGATGCGCAGGCTCAGCGGCCATGGCTCACGGGCCCAGCCGCTCCGCGGCACGTGGGATCTTCCCGGACCGGGGCACGAACCCGTATCCCCTGCATCGGCAGGCGGATTCTCAACCACTGCGCCACCAGGGAAGCCCAGTAACTCTATTTTCTTCTCTATAACATTACTTTTCTTACTCTTTCTCTTTTTACTACCATCATCTTTTGTTATTGTTATGCAATGAGAATGAGTTACTGTTATAATTGGGGAAAAACCCTTTAGCTGTGAAAAGGGTTCAGAATTAAAATTGAGACTCATTTTTAGGTTCTATCATCCAGAGGAAGTCCATTAAAATTATAATAAATAGGATAAGAACAAAGAAAACTTAGAACAACAAGTAACAATGGGTGCAAGTTTGAAAATAAATTTTACAGCAATGGCATGTGAAAGGGCTGGATTTACCGCACAGAAGTACCAAGGTCTTGGAAGAGAGGTACTTCTGGAATCCATGGCCAGGCAGTCTCCCCTACCCACGGTGTCACAGCCAAGTGACTGATGGCTTTATTCTGCTGTGGACAACACACACATACACACACACACAGAGCACTTACAGGGGGACCGCGGGCACCCTCTGGTCCTGGCAGACCTGGCTCTCCTGTTTTGCCCTGAGGATAAAGAAGAAAAGAAGAACTTGAGGACAACACTTGCAGGGTCTTCCCAGTCTCAGCTGCCGGAGCTTCACAGCATCATATTTCCACCAGCCAGTCTCTGCCCCCTGCCAACCCTACCCTCTGGTTCTGCGGTCCATTTTAGTCCGTAGAAATCTGCACCGTGTAGCCCTGCCTACTATGCTCTTGGTTTTCCTGGGACGGCGCTGGTTACACAGGGTTCATCTTTGAAACACCCATTCACAGTGCCGTTTCTTATCCTTGGAAGGGGTCTGGTCTGGATGAGAAATTCTGCAGACGCCCAAGTTAGAAACCGCTTTAAACGTGCTCACAAAACCACCCCGAGGCAGCTAGTAACCACTGCATGGTACAAATGGGGACCTGGCGATCAAAGGAGTTATGGTTTCATTGAGTTAACGAACAGCAAAGGCAGACTGGACCCCGGCAACACCCGGAAGGAGGGTCTCCTCAGCCTGGCAGCAGAGCCTGCCGACAGGGGGCCTGCAGTTTACCGCTGAAGTCCAGATAAAGTGGTGAGAGGTGTGTGGGGGGGCGTGGCGTGAGCAGGGAGAGTGGGTGAAGGGGCGGTGTGCTTGACGGGGAAATGGGCAGCATGCGGGCCCCGCCTCCATGGTAACAGGAGGGCCTACTCCTGCAAGCCCCCCTTCCTTTTCACAGCTTATAAACCTGGAGGGCCAGAAAGCGTCCACGGTGGGGCATGGCAGAGGGAGAAGAGCATCCGTGGATTCAGAGTGAAAATTACAGGGGAAGGAGGACGGGGCACCAAGCTCTGACTTGCGAGTTTGTTTCTTCTTCTGTCCCAGCTCGTCTAAGTCTAGCCGTGTGATCTTGGGGGTCATTACCCTTCCCTGGATCTGTTTCTCAGTTGTAAATTCAGGACAGCCTCCCTGACGTAGGTCTTTGTGATGGAGCCCGGGTCCTGCCCCGCAGTCAAGTGGGACAGCCGTCGTCGGCCCAAGGTGCCAGCGGACAAAGGACAAGAACCAGTCACTGCTGAGGCTTTGCCGTTCGCCACGCGCTTCACACAACAGTGTCAAGTCCACACTATGACCCATGAGGGAGGCACTTTGGTTCTGCCCCAGGCAAAACTTCAAGGCACAGAGAGGTTAAGCGACCTGCTCAAGGTCACACAGCCGGGGTTCTGATGCAGGTGTTTTGGCTCCAGAGCCTCTGTACTTCACCCGACACTGTAACTAATATTCAAATGCCTCCTATTAAAAATGACGAAACAGGCAACTCTAAAAGCTGCATATCTACCCATCTATAGCTGTGTATCTATCCACGCATCCGTCATCTATCTGTCTGCTGTCTGTCCATCCATGTCCCCAATGTAGAGGGACTTAAAGGAATAAGTCAAAGTGGAAACTAACAACCCACTACCAGTAGCCAGTGCTGCTATTTCCCAGCCACCGCCCCCGCTCAGGCAGAAGGCCGTGCCCAGAACAGCCTTTTGGGGCACTTGACTCCGAGGTGCTGAAGGCCCGAGTGCGTGGGAGTTCACGCCCCAACAAGCAACCACCAGACAGAAAGGCTGAAGTTGATGAAGAATACCCCCGCCTCCTGCTCCCCGGCAGGGGTGGGACCGGGGAGGCCTGGCGTGCTCCTCTCACATTCTCAGCTGGTCTCCGGGGGACTGGACCCGAGGTGCCCACTGGAACGTCTGCCCCCTGGCCTGCCGGCAGCTTTCCTTCTTTCCTCGTTCCACCTCCTCACTCTGTCCGTGCTCCTGGGCTCTCCTCCAAATACCCCACCTGCCCCCATCCTGGTCTCCAGGTCTGCTCTCAGGGCACCTCTGGTGCCCGCACTCCTCTGCCCATCTCCTCCCAAGCAGCTCAGAGTGATGAAGGTCAGGATGCCCACACGCTGAGACCCCGGAACGAGCTGGCAGGTGAGCTCTGGACCACGTGCTGGGGAGAGCGGCCGAGCCCCCTCTGCTTCCAGCAGAAGCGGCCTTGGCTTCCACGCACTGACTTAGCCACTGCTTACCCAGGGCAGACGCGGCCTTCCATCCGTCCCCACCCAGCGCCTGGCACAGGCCTATCTGGAAAAGGCATTCCACAACCAGACTGAGCAAAGACCAATGGCCTCAGGTATCCTGTACCGTCAGTGACAGCCTTTCAGGGTAACACACTTTCTGCAAAACAGCCGACTGCCTGCTCTGCGTTGACTGAGCTCTGGGGTCAGCCTTCAGGGTGCGGGTCCTGGATGCTTCATTTACCAGCGGTGTGACCTCTGCCAGCCTGTCTAACCGCTCTGTGCCTTAGTTTCCTCATCTGGGCCAATAATGATACCCACACCCCACAGGGGTTTCCTGGGGCTTACACTGGGAAAAGTAATGAGGCGCTCAGTACCCCCTCGGTGTGCATACAACGGCTGTCAGCCACGGTGACGATACCTGTCCTTCTCGCTCCCTTGCCACGTCCTCAGCCTGGCTAACTGCCGCTTGCCCACCAGGGCTGCGCTGCTGGACGTCAGCCTTCAGCAGCTCAGATGAGCTGTTTACTCTGCTCGCTGCCCTAAGCTCTTACTTTCCCCCCAGCAGTGAGTCCTGGTCTCAGCATCTGGCAAACAGTGAAAAGTGATAAAGAAGGTACTCCTGGCAGGTTGCATAAGACACAGAATGAGTCATAATAGTTACGGCCGCACAAATTAAATGGAGCACAAGCCTTGCTGTGGAGACTGTTACGTAATTCCACTTACTGGTTCTCAAGGCCCTGAGGTTCTACCCTCACCAGGAGTTAAAAGTAGAGCAGCTGGAAAAGTAACTTACTAAATTAATTAACAGTTAGAGAAGCCTGATGCCTTTAACCCATTTCTCACCACATCTGATTCTCCAGCAACTCCAGCAAGTTGCTACTAGTATTCTCATTCTATTTGAAATGAAACTGAAGCCGGGAGATGCTCTTTGACTCAAGCCAGGTCTCAAAGCCTGTAGGGAGTGAAGCCTGCATCCGAAGCCAGTTTCTTCTTCTGGTTGTGGTTGTAATTTTGGCATAAAATATTTTAATTTAATTTTATCAACAAGCACTGCACACATGGCTCCAAAAATTTAAAAGATAATAAAATAACATACTACGGACCAAAAGCTGACGTCCTGCCCCCATGTCCCTTGTGCCCAGAATCGCCCGTCCTCACTTCCCGCCATGGACGGAAACTACTTCTCTTGGTGTTCCTGGGGCCTCCCAGAGTCCCTTTATGTAAATCCTAGATGACCGTACACAGACCCATTTTCATACAAAATAGGGCAGGCTACCCACGCTGCCCTGTGCCCTTGCTTTTCTACTCAACAATGGATCGTGGAGAAGTCCCATGTCAGTATCTAGAAACATCCTCCGTCTTCTGCACAGAGGTGCACCCCATCCTTAGCTGTCTCCTGCGGGTGGGCGTCAGAGAACCAGGTCTCTAAGCCCCAGGGGCCACCTGCCATCTTCCGCCCGGTGTTGAGGCCGTGGCAGGGGTTTGTGAAGACAAAACTGCTGCTAGGAAATGAAGCTTCAGCATCATCACTGAGCCCAGATCCACACGCAAGAGGGGCTGACCGTCCTGAGGAGGGACAACTCCGAGGTCACGGAGGCGGGTCTGAAGGAATCACTGCACGCTTCCAGCCAACGGCTGCTGGGGCCACAGAGACAGACACAGTCCATCTCACTGTGTGGCCCGGCAGCTGACATTAAAGGAAAAGAAAAAAAACCCACAAAACTCTACGCCAATGTCGACGAAAGGACAAACTCACATCCCCTAGAGATGGCAGGTGAAACCCGGGCTTTCAGGGGTTTAACAGGCTTTTCGGATGTCAGGTTTCTACTCCAGCCAGTGCTCACCTTCCACATCAATAGGATGGAGGCTGCAGAGGCAGTTTAAAAAAAAAGCAGAAAGGGAGGAACAGGAGCCCCGGGATAGAGTTCACTCCCCGAGACTCCGTTTCTTCAGCTGTAAAATGGGGACAGCGGTGTTTACCTTGCAGGGCTCCCAGGCGAAGTCAATGAAGAACTGCACAACAAATAACTCTCACTGTGCCCGGTTCATAGTAGCTCTGGACACAGAGTGGCTGCTTCTGAGAACTGGCTGATCTGGCGTGTAAATGGTAAGAACCTCAGAGTCCCTTACCGGCTCTCCAGGGGGTCCTGGTTTTCCATCTCTGCCTCCTTTGCCTTCTTCTCCCTGCAAGATAAACTCAAGTTGGTTATCTGGATGAAGACGCTAAGAGGGAGGGAAGGACAGACGCCTTTTTGCCTGGTGCACAGCTACATTCACAAACAGGCAGAACTGGCTTCCTTTTTCACGGTTTCTCCCCCAACACCACGCTTCTGGCTTGGCTCTCCGGTTGGCAGTGCCTGGCACACAGTGCAAAAGCAATAGATTGCATTATTATTGCTATAGATCGAAAGAAGCCCCCGCTGGACAGCTTCACGAAGTCAAACTCAGGACAACACGGGCTCATCTCTGAGCCTCCTGGGTTGACCGTGGCGAGGAGGCGGCTTCTGAGGAAGGTGACAAGGACCCCGAGGGGCCTGCAGCAGAGCACCTGGCTCCCGGAACACAAGCGGGGCGAGGTGAATGACCGCCAGGGCCATGTCACGCACGAACATGTCACGTTTCTGTCCATGAAATCAAGCTGCAACCCCCCACCTGCTCCCCACCTCCTACCAGCCCACCTCCTGCTCTCAGTAGGACACTATAAGCCTCACGTTTAATCTGAGAGACCATTCTTCTTCAGGCATCTCTGCAGATCAGGACAACGATTACGGCGTCACACAGACTCAGGTTCCAACCCTGGGCCACCTGGGCTGGGCGGGTTCCGGGGAAAGAAAGCAACAGGCCGCAAGGCGGAGGGGGACCTGAGTCACACCGGGTGAGGTTTGAATACCACTTGCACCAACTATGCCTACGATCTTGGGTTTGTTATTGACATTCTCCGCTCGCAGCGGCCCCTCCCCTAGACACGGAGGACAGACCTGTCTGGCAGAGTCACGAGGGGGCTCAGAATCAACGCCACCACCGGCAACGTTTAGCAAACCAGGCCATCGGTAAATGGCGCCGGCAACGCAGCTGTTGTCGCTGCGGCCGGCGCGCACGAGACCGTGCATCGCTCCTCGTCAGCGCCTTTGCCGTCGGCGCCTTTGCCGTCGGCGCCCGGGCGCTGGCAGGAAGCGCCGAGGGCAGTAATCTAAGTTTACCGACCACCCGGGCCGCTAGCCGATGCTCCACGTGCACCCGTAACTCGTGAAGCCCCCGCTCCCGGCATGACCGTGGTAGCGCCGGGTACGCCGGCTTGGCTGACTCGGAGGCCCCGCAGAACTGATCCTCTTTGCAATTAAGAGTCTGGCTCCAGAAACCGCTTCTCCCGTGCACGGAGCGGCGCGGGGAGGGTCAGGAGAGCCACGCAGAGAAGAGAAAGCCAACGTACCCAGGTGAGACCCGCACAGCAAGGAGAGCAGCCGAGGCCGGAGGCTGGCAGGAGACCCCAGGGGACCCCTGGGGCAGGCGCCGGGCTCTGGGAAGCAGCAGCAACGCCACTTCAGACCACGCGGCGGCGGGCTGAGGGTGGCCCGCCTCAGTCACCTGGGGAGGACATGTGGCCTCCAAGCGATGAAGGCTGCCCTTGCTGACTGAGCTGCTGAGCGGCCCTGAACCTCTCAGAGCCTCGTTGCTTCACCTTGACTACATTAAAGGGGGTGTCCACACTTACACCGCAGGGAGAGGAGCTCGAAGGCATATAGGAAGGGCCTTTCTTGCAGTGCACGGCGCAGAGCTGGCCCTTAATAACGGCAAGCTTTATCATTTTATTTCATGAAAGTCAAACGTCGGTGCTCAGAGAGGGTCAGTGAAAGGTTACACTGTATCCCTCACAGCCCCTACCAGACACGGAAGCCACTTCACATTTTAACATGTCTTAACAGTCGGTCAGCGCAAGTAAATAGACTCATGTCTTTTTTTTTTTTTTTTTGCGGTATGCGGGCCTCTCACTGCTGTGGCCTCTCCCGTTGCGGAGCACAGGCTCCGGACGTGCAGCCTCAGCGGGCATGGCTCACGGGCCCAGCCGCTCCGCGGCTTGTGGGATCCTCCCGGACCGGGGCACGAACCCGCGTCCCCTGCATCGGCAGGCGGACTCTCAACCACTGCGCCACCGGGGAAGCCCGACCCATGGCTTTTTGCAGGTTGCTCCTTCTACCTGAAATACCTTCTTTGTGACCGCACTCAACTTCCTCTGCCCGGAGAGCTTGACCTCGAATACTCATCTGAGTGTCAGCTACCCCAGGCACCCTCCAGGCCTGGCTTTCCCATTTATCCATCACACGGTGCATCACGCTCTGTGTCAACGGTTTCTTCTTTTTTTGTTTGGCTTCTCCATGAGACCCTTCCCCTGCCCCAGAAAAACCACTCGGTGCTGGGTGGCTACATCCGGTTCCTCAGATGCCGGCATACATAGGTCAGGAGCGTGGTGGTCATTCATGGATCACTCATTCCTCCTGTCCTGCACTCAGCCCAGGTTCAGGAAACACCTACTTGCCTCTGTGATGGGGGAGGAGGTGGGTGGAGGTGGACAGAAAACCAACAGGTATTTATGACTGTAAATCCCAAGTGCTGCAAGGGGTTTTGAAGGAAGTGCTCTTAGAGCACAGCTCTGATTCCCACCTAACCCCCCTGGGGAGGTTCAAGGGCATCTCCCTGGAGAAGATGATGTCTAGCCGAGACCTCCTCGGGATGAACAGGGGAGTGGGGTGTGGTGAGGGCTGTGCACGTTCCCACGTGGAAAGCTCTCTACACCGAGCCCGCCCTGTGGTTACAGCACAGTGTGCATGAAAGCTATGACGATTCCTATAGCCCAGGCAGAGGGAGAGGAAGAGTTTTCTACGGAGGGGTGGCTTGGAGGAAGGCAAAGCGGTTTAGAGTGGCTGGGGGGGAAGGGGTGTGGAGCAAGGCTGGCGTGTACAGGGACAGGGCTGAGAAAGAGACAGAGGGGAAAACAGGGTGAGGTCATGAGGTGCCAGGGAGGTCAATGTCTCGGCTTTCCTCTGAGGATAACGGAGCAGATGGGGTTTGCACTGGAGGGAGAGAAGCGAGGAAAGAGGGAAGGTGGGAGAGAGGAGGGATACTACTAAGAAAATCGCGAACTCGTATCTCAGGTCATTTCTCTCTTCTCCAGCACCCTAGGACTTTGATCATAAGGGTTTGGCAGGAAATTCAAACTGGAATTTTCTCTCCTTAGCTTTATTATTCCTGGAATTAAATCAAGTATTTACTAGCTGCTATGACACACTAGGCTGCAGCGTTGCAGTTTATACCAACCGGGGTTTCACATCCCAGCCTGTCTTTTAAGATCTGTGCACCCTGGACAGGTTACTTAACCTCCGGGGTTGTGCGGCTGCAGCGACGGCTACTGGTGATGCCCCGGAAATGCCTGCTCGACCAACAGTAGCACTTATCAGGCACTCAGGGAGGAAGGGCTCTAGGAAAACAATTCATGCATCCACATATTTATTTAAGTAATATTTGCCGTGTGCCCACCACGTGTGGGGAACAAAAGTCTGGTCCCACAGAAACCACAACCCAGAACATAACCCCATGATTACCAGGCATTCTTCTGTTAGGTCCCCAGATCCAGCACCCAATAGGTGCCTAATCAGTGTGTGCTGAATGAGCAAATCAATTAGTGAATAATGGTGGAGGTGGTTACCGATCAAACCATTACACAAATAAACATGTGACTGCCAGCTGAGACAGGCACTTAGGAAGAAAGGGAAAAGAGACTAAGAGAGCCTATCCTAGCCTGGGGGGCAGAGGAAACTTCTAGGAAGTGATGCCTGGGATGAGCTGGAAAAGATCAAAGGCATCAAACAGTGAAAGAGGTGACAAGAGGGCATTCTGGGTGGACAGAAAGGCATGTGCAAAGGCCCTGTGGCCTAGAGAGGAGGGGGTGCAGAGTGTTGTAGGAACAAAAGGAAGCCAGTATGGCTATAGCAAAAGGATGCCCTGTGGAGGGCAGGGGTGGGGCTGTGTCCAGGAGAGGTCCCAGCTGCAGGCGCACGCCAGACGAGGAGCCACACAAGGATCTATTCTCAATGAAGAAGGCAGCACATGGCCTCTCTGGACCAGCCTGATTACTAACATACTGGAGAGTCTGACCCTATTGAGAAGTATATTAAGTTGAAAAGCCCGGAACAACATTTGTGGAAAGTAATTTTGCCGTATATGCATCAAGAACCTAAGATATTACTGTGCTCTGACCAGCAGACTCCACTTTTGGGCACCATCCTATAGAAATAAACTAATAATCTAATGTAAAATAATAACCTAATGTAAAATAACCTATTGTAGATTTTTAAAACAGTTATAAGACTTATGAGGCAATAGAAGAATAATCACATATATTATGGTACATTTATTGGGTAGAATGTATGTAAAATTTATGAGCATTTAATACCAGTGTGGAAAACAGAAAACGTTTATAGTATCACAATGATCACAGTTATGTATGTATGTGTCTGCTGATTGATGTGTGTGTGTGTGGAGAGAGAAAGAGATGAAAATTTTATTTACATAAGTAAACAACCACAAATACATAAAGGAAGAATGAGACTAAAATTGGCTTTGGTTAGTATTATTTTTCTTCTCATTTTCTATAATGCCGAAAATTTCCCTAGTAAACATGCTTTGTCAACAATGGTGGAATATAGTTTTCTTTGCTTATTTTTGTAGTAAAGAAACTAGATTTTTTAAAAAAATGCCACTTACTGGGATTCCGGGTAATCCAGATGGGCCTTGGGGGCCAGGAGGACCGTCTTTCCCCTAAAAGATCCAAGACATGGAACACCATTAAATTTCTCGGATTGGCTTTTCTGGAGGTAAATGATCTCACCCAGAATTGCCTTCGTGGGCTGGAAGGAGTCTCTAGGGAGGAGCAATGGCTGCTTCTGCATCTGCCTCACCCACCTGGTTCCTTTCCAGGTGCTGCTTCCCTGCCGGGCAGGGAGGGGCCCTGGACACAGCACAATCATGCAGGTTGGTGTGCAGACCGGAACTCATTTTGTCCTTATTGCACAGACTCGGGGAATTAGTGCTTGGAAGGCGTACTGCAAAGAAGTTTCGGGGTCCACAAGACCTGGGTCCAGATCCAACTCTGCACTTTATCCCCAGACCGCCTCACGGCACAGACCATAGCACCTGCAGGGCTTCTGCATACAGCACTCAAGACAAGTAAAGAACTGACCAGCTGACCAGGGGCACAGGTAACAGATGGTTTTGTTACTGCCACCGTCCTATCCAGGGGTTCCCCAACGCTTTACCATCAGTGCTTGCTTTTAGTATCCCTTTCCCCCATGACACAGACCTTGAAAGGTTGTGTTTACCAAGGTGCATTAATACTTCCTTTCTCACTTTACTCAGCAAGAATACACATCACTGTCAACTAGAGTTTCTAAATCAGATGAGGTAATCAGTGTTATCATTTTTATTCTAATGTGCATATTTATATCATCCCGCATCTCTACCACGAGTATTTTGAAAGTCCTGATGACTTTATAATTTCCTGCTAGTGTTTCTTTTGCCATAAAACACTGATGTCTGGCTTAAACTCTAATCCACATTCCACGCGAAATGAAATATTCTTAAAGGTTGTGATGTTATCCCCTTGGAAGAAACGCAAAAATATTTTGATTTATTTCAGGTTCATAGAGATTTAATACACTGTCATGTAAAGTGTTCAATGAGGGGACCAAAGCACACTTCCTTTAGTAAGTACTAGTTAAAACTCAATAAAAACTCAATAACTGACTTTCATTTCCAAATCTGAAGAAACTGAAAGATGTGTCACATCATTAAGATACTGAGGGACTTCCCTGGTAGCGCAGTGGTTAAGAATCTGCCTGCCAATGCAGGGGACATGGGTTCGAGCCCTGGTCCGGGAAGATCCCACATGCCGAGGAGCAACTAAGCCCGTGCGCCACAACTACTGAGCCTGCGCTCTAGAGCCCGCGAGCCACAACTACTGATCCCGCGTGCCTAGAGCCCGTGCTCCACAACAAGAGAAGCCACCATACTGAGAAGCTCACACTCTGCAACGAAGAGTAGCCCCTGCTCCCCGCAACTAGAGAAAGCCTGCGTGCAGCAACGAAGACCCAACACAGCCAAAAATAAAATAAATAAATAAATTTATTTTTTAAAAAAGATATTGAGAATTTTTTTCATAGACCTTCAGGAACTAGTGAAGAATGAACAATGTTTCAGGTTCACCACTGGTTTGTTAAAACCTATTCTCAAAAGTATCTACACTCAAAAAGAAAAAGTATCTACACTCTACCTATTCATGTTCGAGGTTACTCTTAGCTCTTAAAAAATGAAATGCTATGTTTAACGCATTTGCATTGATACCAATTTGGCATGACCTGCATCTCTGTAAACTTATGTTGCATGATATTTGAGACTGTCTAGACATACTGCCACTTACACCAATGCAAAATAATAACAGTAAAACAAAAAAAACCCCATTCACCCCCTCCCCATATCACGACACCTACAAACATTAACAAATAAAGTGGGATTTTTGGTCAACTTGGGCTAAACATTCACCCTAGGGAGGTATTTTACACATTGATAACAGAGCTTCCTGGATCCCTTCTTGGACGCTTATTATTCCCAAGACCCTGCTATGAAAGCACTAGTGATCTAGGACAGGAGTCAGCAAGCTCCCGCCCTCTGCTTGTTAAGCTGCAAATCAAGTCTCCTCCGAACGCAGTCTCACTGCTAGTTTACATACTGTCTGCGGCTGATCTCGCCTGGCTGTGGCAGAGTTGAGGATGTGTGACAGAGACCGTATGGCCCGCAAGACTAAAATGTCTACTATTTAGGGTCTTTCTGCTCCAATCAGGTGAGTTGAAGGCTCCGTGAGGAACCAGTACGGTTGTCTCCAAGCCTGTTTTCACCACTTGTTGCTTGCTATGCAAATTACACAATTTAATTGTTCATTAGGCTACCCAACGATATTCACGTGGAAAAAGAAAAAGAATGATCTTTATACGCAAATTCAGATGTTGAAAATATTTGATAAAGATGAGACATTCACTGTCTAAATAGATAGCTGATAGCTGTACCACAAGATAGCTATAAAAGATTTGCAAAAAATCCTAACAAACTAGGATCTTACATTCAAACTGCTTCACAGGTGTTGTTATACACCCAAACCACTTTTTAAACAAATAAATTTATTTATTTTTTATTTATTTATTTTTGGCTGCATTGGGTCTTTGTTGCTGTGTGCAGGCTTTCTCTAGTTGTGGTGAGCGGGGGCTACTCTTCGTTGCAGTGCACGGGCTTCTCATTGCGGTGGCTTCTCTTTGTTGCGGAGCATGGGCTCTAGGCGCGCGGGCTTCAGTAGTTGCAGCACGCGGGCTTCAGTAGTTGTAGCACGCGGGCTCAGTAGTTGTGGCTTGCGGGGTCTAGAGCGCAGGCTCAGTAGTTGTGGCGCATGGGCTTAGCTGCTCCGCGGCATGTGGGATCTTCCCGGACCAGGGCTCGAACCCGTGTCCCCTGCACTGGCAGGCGGATTCTTAACAGGGAAGTCCCTCAAACCACTTTTTAAAAAGGCAACAAATAGTAAATGGGTGGATGTTCTTTCTACAATATAATGACAAGAGACTCTATTCAGGGGAACAGAAATAAGGATGAGAGCCCTCTTCCCATGTCAAAAAGACTTGCAAATGGTTTATATGTTTTAACTCAAATGCAATAGAAATGTTTTAGATTTCTCTGTGTGTGTGTATATATTTTTAACTATTCCCTATTTAACTTTCTTTATTTCTGTTTTTTAACCACCAATACTCATTATTTGTGCTAAGAAAACTTCAGCTGTTTTCTGGTTTGATGTTTGTGTGGAAATACCAAGACCACAGGCAACTTCAAGCCCAGGTATAACTTGCTGGGACAGAAGCAATATCCCATTGAATGTAGTTTAATTCCTAGGATTTACATCTGGTACCCACATCTTATTCTCCTCAGGCAAATGGTCCATTAGTTCCTATGGGAGAAATCTTTTTCTTTCTGAGAATCAATAAAAAGCTGCCTGCAGTATGGTTCATATTTTATTCATCCTGGGACTTCTCAGTGGGCTGCTTCAAAAGGATTAGCTCGGTGATGATCGTGAAAAGAGCCACGTGGCTCTTATTTTTCAATGTCGACGTCGCTCCTGCCCCTAACCCGAACATCCCACACAGTGGGTCGCCGGGCAGTAATAGAAAGAAGGCTGAAATGGGGAGTTTCAAACTGACTTTAACTCCCAACTTGGATGTTCATTTCCTATATGACCTCGGAGGAGTGACGTCGCCCCACTGGGCTCTGTCTTCCTCACCTGAGGAGGAAGGGCTCCTGGCACCAGAGTCCAGAGGTGCCGGGGCAGGGTTGACCTGCTCGCTAGCAATAGCCCTACCTGGAACATGACACTGAGATTTCTGTAGAGTGGGGTCTGCACCCAGCTCTGACATTTCCTCACCATGTGACCCTGAACTGGTAGTTTTACATCTCTTATGCCCACTTTCCTTATTTATGAAATGGAGGCAATGATTCCTACTGATGGGGCAGTCAGATGAGGTAAGGGATATCAAGGGACCGTAAATTCCTTTAAGTGAATATGCATGTAGTGAGGAGCCGCAGTGCCTGCTAAACTGAGGTTCACCTTTGCTTTACGGTGTTGAAACCAAGAACGGTCCCGCAGCGTCATGCAGTGCATATCATGCTGGTGTTTGCGACAAAAGTCTTGGATTCCAACTACCTCCACCTGTGTAGTGTTAGGACCTTGACCTGTGACTTCCGCTTTCTTAATTTTACTCTGCTTTTTGAACAACTGGATAACAGTAGCTACCTCCTGCCTGCCTGACATACCACCTGGCTCATACCACAGGCTCAGGACGGGGCAGCTCCAAGGCTTTCTCCTGCCCTGTGCCTCTTCCAAATAGAAACCACACCGAAAAGGAATAGAGAGATGGGGCTAAGCCTTGAACCCGTTTGAACTGGTTGTAAGCTGAATTCTGGAATCACAGATTGCCAGGTCCTTTCATCCAAACCTTGAATTTAGAGGTGAGGTAACCGGGGTTCTAACATAAAGCAGTTCCTCCTGCGGTCGACCAGCAGTGAACAGACCTTTGGAATGGGAGCCACAGGAGTTAAGGAGGACCAGGGCAGGGCTGGCAAACACTTGGGGTTCTGGGAAGGTCCAAACACAAACTGAAGGCACATCCTCTCCAATGAGGGACTTACTGGGGATCCTTGGATTCCTGGCGGCCCCGCAGCTCCGGCAATTCCATCTGTTCCCTGAGGGTGGCAAAGCAGAAAGCCAGTTTGCTGTGTATCTGAACAGAGATCGGCAGCACCTCCTCTTTGTGCACGAGGCAACGCACAGACCTCAGATCCTGTGCCCCTTCCCAGCTGCCTGAACTGTAAGTGTTTCAGGGGTGCTTCTGCCTTCCCCATCAGGCCGGGATAGCCTCTGGGAATATAGAGATGTCGGGAGGACGGCAGCTGCATTTCAGGAGAGGCCAACGCATTCACCAGCTAATCATCCGTAAGATGAGAGTAAATGGTCTCACTTCAGAGTGGACGGTTTCAGCTAACATCAGGGAGCATTTCAGGACAGAAGACAAGAAATAAACAACTGGATTTATCTGCCAGAGAGCTAAGGAAGGCAGCTGCCCGTATCGACAATCCAAGGAGGAAGAGATGCAGAGATGGATAAAGGGAAGGGGAGTTGTACACAGGTAAGTGGTGCAGGGTGAGCCCTGGACAGGCTTCTGCCCTGGGGTTACTGCACGTGCTGTTCCTGCAGTCAAAACCCCCATGTGTCGGAGCTCATGGCCTGCCCTCCTCCACGCCTTGGCTCAGGTATCAGCTTCCCAGTGAGACGTTTCCTGCCTGCCAGAGCTCCTCGCCACCCCTTTTCTGCTTCTAGTTTTCTCCAGCCTTTGCGTCCATCTGACACCTTCGTGTTTTTCACCTTGTTTACTGGGAACTAAAACAGTGCCTTGGAGATAGTAGACGCTCAATAGTTCTTGAATAAATGAATGCATTAGGAGCTGGGCTGGCTGGGTGATAAATGCAGAGGTTCCTTAGACTAATCGATGCATTGCTTCTTACTGGCTTTGATGCTTCAGTTTCTTTACGCACAGAAGGCAGAAAGTGATACTGCCCATGCCATGGGGAGGTGAGGACTAAATGAGGCAATGTTTACGATGTGCTCAGCACAGCAGTGAGGGTACCAGTTAGGAGTGCACCCTCTCGGAGCCAGAGTTCCTGGGTCCATGTCCCGGGTCCCCACTGACTAGCTGTATGGGAAGTTACTTTACCTCTCTGCTTCTCAGTTGCTTTGTAAAATGGAGAAAAAGGGGAAAAAAAGAAAAAGACAGGGCTTCCTTGGTGGCGCAGTGGTTGAGAGTCCGCCTGCCGATGCAGGGGACACGGGTTCGTGCCCCGGTCCGCGAGGATCCCACATGCCGCGGAGCGGCTGGGCCCATGAGCCATGGCCGCTGAGCCTGCGCGTCCGGAGCCTGTGCTCCGCGACGGGAGAGGCCACAGCGGTGAGAGGCCCGCGTACCGCAAAAAAAAAAAAAAAAAAAGCACTGACTTAACTTGAGTTGTTGAGAGAACTGAGTAAGGTGATACATATAAAGAGTTAGCCAGCCAGCACCAGGTACATACTAAGAGATCTCCATAAAGGGCACTCTGTTATCAGAAGTCTGACGACAGTGATCTTCTTCTGTGCGTGTCTGTTGGCCAACCCAAGACCGGGAGCACTGCACGTAATAACTAAGCACGGGATATCAAATAGGGAAGGTCTCACAGTACTTTACTGACACCTTTCCAGCAGTCTTTATTTAGTCCTTTTGCATACATTTATTGGGTGCCTATGTCATACCAGGTCCTGGCAAAGTTTTAGGGATACAGAAGTGGCCACACCATGGTCTTGGACCTCAAGGAAACCTGACACAGTTGTAGAAGGTGTGTGTTATTTTCCGTGCAAGACAAATCCTGCAGACAAGCTGCAGTCTGATTTGTCTCCACGTCCTTCACCAGGTGAGGACGCCGTAAATGTTCACGAAATAAAAAGATGTTGATAATATTGAGATAAACAGCCTAAGGTTCATGCTGCCCTGCATCTGGGCTGCTGCAGGGGGAAACTACACATCTAACAGAATAATTGCGTGTCTATTCCAAATTTGGATTATTGTACATAATTTTGCCAAAAGCTTTTGGCATCCTAGACTCTGGAATCTAGCTAAGCTAGCAGGTTGGGAACAGGGTAAGGGTTTTACCGGAAGAAGGACGCCAACAGAGCACCAGAAAATAAACTGTGAAAGTAAAGAGCACTGTCTCCTTGGTATCTATATATAACGTCATGAACACTTAAAAAGCAATGCATGATTCACCAGGAGCGTTAGCTGCCTGCTCTTGAGTTTCTTCTGCATGACTGGCCCCTAAGCCCGAATGGGCAGCTGACTCAGCATCCATTCCCAAAGGCAATGAACAGTCCAAGCCACCGCACGAAGTGGAGGCTCCATAAACACCTGCGTGATGCTGAATCAACTCACGAAATCAGCTGGAGACAGACAAGCAACCTAGACCAAAGGGAGGTAAATTCGCCAAGAAGAGCATCAGTCAATGTTAGCACCCCAGCTACTGGAAGAGCAAGGAGAACATTCGTTCGGAGGGTCAATGGGAATAAATGGGATGACATTAAAGGCTGTCGCTGTGGTTAGACTGATAACAAGTGCCTCAGAACGACAACGAATGAACTGTTGAATGTAGTAATAATACAAAGTAATAACTTGCAGTTATTTTTACTGTTATCAATTACAGTAAATCCAAGAAAGTCTGGGTTTGCACAGACACTCTGTGATTCCCTGAGCCTCTCACCCTGGGACAGTTCCCTACGGAAGAGGGAAAGTTGCTTCCATGATACATTTCTCACTTAAGAGCCTAACTTTGGAATTTATCCCAGGCTTCCCCCAACCCGAGCTGGATGAAACATAGTAAGTGGAGCCTGTGCATCCCTGCCAGTGGCCCTGTCCCAAGAGCATTCTGACCTCACCGTCCCTCAACGCAGCCAAGCCCAGACGCCGCCGCGACCTGCACTTTCACTTCACCCCAGACCCCTTTCAGGTGTCAGCCTGCTCTTTAAAATAAGAGGTCTGTCCATGTGATACCACCTCCAGGGAGTATGGAAGTCTGCACAGATGACAAGGCCAGAAGAGGAGGAGATTCGAAATAATTACTTACCGGTGGCCCAGGGTTCCCTGGGGGCCCCATGAAACCTGGAACTCCTGGATGACCCTACGAAAACACAAGGCAATTATTTTAAATGATTCCCCAAAAGTTGCACTTTGTGCAACTACCGAATTTCAGACAACAAGCTAGAATCCATCTTCTAACTCAGATAAAAATTCTGGATATATATATACATATATGAACACACACACACATATATATATATATATAGGTGGTGAGGGAGTATCTAACAATATCTACAAAAACAAATCCATCCTGTAACTGGATTTGCTTCAAAATAATGTGAAGGAAGAAGGATATAGATGAAAACAAGGTGGCCAAACAGCTGGAAGATATTATGACCAGGTGATAAATACAAGGAGGTAATTTTTATTATACGCTCTTATTCTGATGTACGTCTGAAGTATCCCATAATAAGAATTTAAAAACAAATCAATACATATACACACAATTTATACCCACAATGGAAATAGCTAGATTCACTGAATTATGGCACCTATGACAGTGTTACAGTTATTTTAAGAGAGAGATTCACGTCCCCGCGTGGAGAGGAGTCCGTGTGTACTACAGAACGAGCTAAAACCGGTTATGGTGCAAAGCGTACTGCGTCACTTACTTAGTACAGCAAATGTTATCAAACCAAACAAACCACCATGAAAGAAAGGATCTCCCTGCCCTCCTCCTTCACCCCCTTCCACAGGAAAACACAAACTGTAACATTCGGTGCAGAGATCACTGCTATTCACAACTCATAAGAATAATCCCTCCAAATTTTGTCTTTCAAGATACAAGTGGAATTTTCGCTGAGTATGTCCTTCAGACCTTTAGTATAGCTCTAATCTCACCACCTCTGGACTCTCTGCTCACATGCCCCGCCCTGTCACTGAATGAAAAAGCCCTGTGAGGTTAGGGATTTGCCCACCACTCATCCCGTATCTCAGGGCCCGGCACGGAGCTGGGTTCTGATGAGTGCCCACCGAGAGACGGATAGAAGACTTCGAAGGAAGTCTCCCTCCCTGCCGGAGGGAGAGAAAACAGGAAAAGAGGGAAAAGGGTGACAGCGGCAAGGCACAAGCAGAATAGCCAGTTTAAATGGCTTAAAGGCCGTGAGAGGCCGAGGACCTGAGAGTGCAGGACGAGCTGGTAGCCCTGGATAGGAGACGAATGGGAGACGGTGCTCAGATGCACATGGGAACAATCTTACAGTGCATTTGGAGCAGCGGGCCAGCAGGGCTGGATGGGCCCTGAGCAGAGAAGGGGTGTCTACGAAGCACTTTAGCTCACACAGTGAGAGTCATACGATAGCAGTGGTGGGGGCGCAGGAAGAAAGACGGGGGCGTTCTGCAGTTTGTAATGGATGATTACCAGTTCAGTGAGCAGGAAGCACTAAAAGTAAACGAGCACAGAATGTTAAGGTACGTGTTTCTAAAGAAAAGAAAAGGCCGGCTCCTCGGATAACTGGGGAAGGGGAGTGTGTGACGATGAACCAAGGTGGAGGCCCCCATGAAAACATGGTTTACAACACAGCCTACCAAAGGCAGAGAAGAGACAAGAGATGACTGCAGAAACGGCGGAATGCAAGTTACCTATAGGAAAAACTGTGATGTTTCTTCAGGGTGAATGTTTCACTGTAAAATAAGTTTTTACCTGATCACCCTTCTGTCCAATCTCACCATCTGCACCACGTTCTCCTTTGTTTCCCTTAGGAGAAAAAGAAAGAAAAAGAAAATTACTGAAAATTTTGCTAGTGCTACGCCGCAAGAGAGAAATTTTGCAATGCATTGGTTCTCTCATTCTTCCTCAATGTCTTACCGAGTTTGTGCTGTAGGACCTTGAGCAGGTCGTTTAAACTCTGAGTTGTAGCTTTTTTAATCTATAAAATAGAGTAATGATTGCCCCCCTCATGAAATGTGGGGAGAATAAAATCAAATAATACATGGAAAACACTCAGCACAGAGCTCAGGATACAGGAAGAGTGCAATAAATATAATAATTATTTTTTACTGTCTTGTATGTGAATCCTGGCTCTGTCGTTTACTGACTGTGTGTCATTGGGCAAGTTGTTTCAACTCTCTGTTTCCTACTTCTAAGATGAGAATGATAACAGTAGACTCACGGGGTTGTTGTGAGTATGAAACGAACTGAAATCTACACAGTGGACTAGTGATGGGTTCAGTGTCGGCTCTCAGTAAACACCAGCTGTCATCATTCCCATCACAATCATCACTATGATCCTCTTCTCCACCATCATCAATGTCCCCATTGTGGCCGTCGTTACGACGTCGTCACCACCACCACCACCATCCCCTCCTCATTTCAACCGCCATCACCACCGTCACTACAACATTCACCGCTGGCGCCTCCATCATATTCTCCGCCTCCTCATCCTTCACGTCTCCATCATCTCCATTATCACGGCCATCAAGACACAGCACGCGACCTACCAAAACTATACTTTTACAAACTAATCCTGAAAGTAACATTCAAAGGTTCCAATCTCTCTCTTAACTGTCACCTCTTTGGCCCTGTGTTTAGTATGTTAACAAGTACATCCCAGTAAAATGTTATTAAGCAAAAACATTTCAGTTCCTTTAAAAGAATGTATTATGCAGTAAAAGAAGTCGTTGGCAACTGGTCAATCTTGGCTGGGTTTCCAGGCCTGTCCTCCCTTATCTTTGCATCTTGCAGAAGATCACGTCCCTTCTTTGCTCGCTTTATTCACTCAGCAAGTGAAGGATGCGAGGGGGCAGGTCGATCAACGACGGTCCAGGTCCAGAACCCTACAACTCTCTCACTGAAACATCACGCCCAGTCGTCTTCCTATTCAGACTGTTGTACCACATCAGCAGTTCACTGATGACAACATCTACCTAATAACACCCTGGCTGCCTCCCTTCGGTATATTGGGAGGGTCAGGTGCTCTAATGCCTGCAAAGTGCCAAATGATTTTGTGTAGAGGAAAAAAAAAAAAAAAAAAAAGGTTCAGAGGGGAAGGGCATTTGTTCCAACACCTTTGCATGTAATTATGTCTACTGCTTTAAAATCTATAAAGCCAGCACTGTCTGCAGGCCACTTTATAATCTCAATAAAAAGAAGTGACAGAATAGTTCACTGCTTCTCCGACATTTAGGACGACTGCCTTACAAGTAAATGGTTTCCTTTCCATTTCCAGTCCTCAGTCTGGGCTTAGAATGGTTTCAACCCTCCTCTCACAGCAACTAAATGGCAGCAGCTCAAGGATCTCCACAGTTGTCCTTGCCTCCTTCTCTGCCGCAGCTGGGGATCAAAGCAAACACAGCCGCCCCCAAGCCTGACTCACTTTCTTCCAGGAACGAGGACTGACATTTGCAGAGGAGACCCTGCTCTGCCGGGTGCTCTTCCAGGGCATCCACGCGAGATCCCACTTCACGCATGTCTTTGTGTATATCCTGAGCTCATGCAAAACAGTATTTAATACGTCCACGTTATCTAATTTAGCCAGGAAAACTACTCAGTGAGGCAGGGGTTATTACCAGAGTGTAGAGATAAGAAATCTGAAGACCGGAGAGGTGAAGTGATTCGCCTGAGGTCACACAGGTAATAAGAAATAAGATTTGGCATCTAATCCAGATCTGTCTGTATCCAAGCTGCCTCCTCCTGACCTAGTTACTTTCCTAGGTCATGATGCCTTGTCGCACTGGTTTTAGAATGTCAAGAGCACTAGATTTATAGCCTAGAAGCCCAACTGACCTTTTGCTGACCATGTTCTGGGAATCTTTCTATGCACCGAGAATACAGCAATAAAAAAAAAAAAAAAAACACGCAACAGATTAGAAACAACAAAACCGAAAAACCACCTGCCCACCTGGAGTTTACATTCCAGGGACATTACGAGTTTACTACTTTGCTAGCTCAGCTCTCTTCAGTACACGTTTATTGAGGGGCAATGGAAGGGCTTCATTTTTCCTGTTGAAAAGAAGGGAAGAAACTCCCACCACAACCCCTTTTACTAGAGCATTTACTTCAGAAAACCTGACACTGTGAGTTCTCTGCTCTGTCTCTTTGAAATGTATGTAAGTCCTTTTCAAAGCTGAATAAGCCTTTTGCCAGCTCTAGGACCCAGGAAAGTGTTTCTCAAGGACCCGGGAACATCTCTTTGAAATGGAATCAACAAGGAAAATAAAGCCCCCCGTCTCCCAGGTTCTAAAGGAAAGTAGGAGTCTAACTTCGCGGTCCCTTGTTCCAAGCTGCAGAGAGAAGTTTGATTTTCTTTTGTACAAAACGAATTCACTAAAGCAGATGATCACCCCGATTGCCAGGTGAATTAGGATGAACCTGAGAAACGGTGCTACACGGTCCTCTTACAGGAAACCTAGTTATTGCTCATCCCTGAGGACACAGCTGCTTAGCCATAGAAAAGGGTGAGATTTCTTTGTCTTTACAACCTCTTAGCAAAATTGCCTGTGATGCCTTATAATACTCTGGCTTAAGGCTTGTACAAAAATACAAGTATTTCCCTGCTTTCCTTTGTGGACAGGTTTTCCGGTTTGGGAGAAGATTCTGTTTAGTTTTTAATTATATTTCCTCAACACCGTCATTTGCTAAGTGCATACTGTAACAATCATTTAGAGGTCATGTTCCCAGCAGAGGCTGCTCTAAGGATGCTGGCTTTTGTGAATCCATCAAACAGGTAATTCTCTCCAGGAGTTTACAAACTGTTGAGAGCGGGGCCTAAACTTTCTCAAATTACTAAGTCTCTGCTATTCTCAGAGTTAAGCCCTGTCCCTGGAATTTTGCCTGCTGTTTCTCTGCCTAGAAAACTCTTCCCCAAGAATGCCTGGCAAAGCACTGCCTAACTTTCCAATGCAACTAAAACCCCACCTCCCACTCCAGGTGGCCTTCACAGGTGACCTCTGCCCCATGGCAGTATTTTCCTTAAGATCGTTGAACTCTTCTCCTGGAAATTTGTTATTGTTGTTATTAACTCAAACAGAGGAACAATTATGAGGACCTCCCACAGTTACACGCGTCTCACGTTTCCTACGTGCTGGGCGCCACGCCTGGTGCTTTGTAAATGTTTCCTTGTTTTAATTGTCACATCCTCTCTGTGAGATGAGCCACCTGGTTCTTCTTTTACAGTTGAGGGGCCCCAGGTTCAGAAAAGCCAAAGTTGCCCAAGTCTTATAATTAGTAAGCTAGGCTCCCCCGTGGGGAGCCGTCCTCGCTGCTGCCGGTGCTGGTGGCATTACTGGGGCTATAACAGCATACTAACTGGTGCGGGTCCAGGGGCTGGACTAGCAGGGATTCACCTCGGCTACACCGCCTGCTGGTTCCGTAACACTGGCATTCAGTCTTGCTCAACCTTCGTCTCCCACTCTCGTAAAGTGGACCAACATCTCTACTTCCTAGAGGACGACGCTCACCAGCGCAGGAGACAATATTGCAAAGCGGGTGAACTGGCCCTTGGCCCTTAACACACCAGGTGCGCTGTCTCCTGCCGTCCCCTGGGGGCTCATTCTGTAGTGTGGACCCCGAGAACTTCTCACAGTCACCGTGGACTTCCAAGGGGGGAAAAGAACCCCGTCCTTCAGATGCAGCACTGATTTCTGTCCTTTTCCTGGGTGGAAGCTTTCTTCGGCTCTCTCTGACTCTGTAAAGGAACAAGCCCTCCCTTGAAGGGAATTATAAAAGGACAAAGGCAGAGCATTCGGAGGCACCAACACTTCAGGAGCAGTCGGGCTGGTGGAGAAAATGGTTCCTGCTCAGCGGAGGGGACTCCTTATCTGTTTAATTGATCGGCTTCTGTTTCTCTGAATAAAGGTCATTCCACGCTGGAGGCAGCCCCCAGCAGCTGGCAAGAGGACAACGAGGGCTGCCCATGAGGGTCAGCTGGAATTACCCCCTGCAGAACCCCCCAGGGACGAGGTTAGCCACCATTTAAGACCCCGGAAAAGAAGGGCGATCCTCAGCAAACCGCACAGAGGATGCTGGCCTGTGCCGGTGTCTCGTAACCTAACACTGTCCCCGGACAGAGTCTCTTGTTCCATCTACACTGAGACCTGACATCTATAGTTCCTGAAGCAGGAGTCTTAGGCTTGTCAAAACCCTATAAGACTGCAGTGTCTCTGGATAACAACTAGATGTCTAACCTGCCAGCCAGGGCCTGGGAGATCTGGCTGCTTTCCATCCTGACACCCCACAGGCCCCTGGCTTTGTTCTCACACCACCGTGTTTCTGTTTGCTTCCTTGCCTTTGAATAGTAATAATACCACCTCCAACCCCATCTTCCAGGGCTGTGCCTGCGGTGAGGAAGTGAGCACTCAGCTGGGGGGCAAAATGTAAGGGGCCCCGGGAAACCTCAGGATCCAAGACAGAGAATATTTTAGGGCCATATTTTTATAAGTCAAAATTAATGCAAAATAATCCAAGATGAGCAAGATATACGAACATGTAGATAAATACAGGCCTCCAAAGGGGCAAGGATTAGGGGGAGGCAAGGAAAGTGAGGGATTCATGTGTAGGTTGGGTCTCGTCTTTTTTTTTTTTTTAATATAAATTTATTTATTTTATTTATTTATCTTTGGCTGTGTTGGGTCTCCGTTGCCGCGCGCGGGGGCTACTCTTCGTTCCGGTGCGCGGGCTTCTCATTGCGGTGGCTTCTCTTGTTGTGGAGCACGGGCTCTAGACGCCCAGGCTTCATTAGCTGTGGCACGTGGGCTTCAGTAGTTGTGGCGCACGGGGCTTAGTTGCTCTGCGGCATGTGGGATCTTCCCGGCCCAAAGCTTGAACCCGTGTCCCCTGCACTGGCAGGCGGACTCTTAACCACTGTGCCACCAGGGAAGCCCTGGGTCTCGTCTTTATTTAACATTTTGATATTTTGTTCCTTATGTATCTACTGCACTCATTTTAATAAACATTTCATAATACCACATTAGAGTCTCATTTATCTTGGTTATGGAGGATTTGGGCTTCCCCTTACGTTTTCCACCCAGGTCCTCAGCCCAGTCCTGGCCCAGGGGCTGACAGAGCATGAAGGCTAAGATCGACAGAGGGCTTACAATGTGACAGGTGCTGGTGGGGGCATCTCATGAGCGGCCGTCAGGGCCGGAGCCTGTAAGGTCTCTGCTCTCACACTCCCTAGGGTACCAGGAGGAAAGGGAAGGGCAGAGAGGTACGAAGCTAGCCCAAGGTCACTGCTGAGACTGGATTCCAACCCCAAAGGGCTGCTCCTGTGGTCTCTCTCCTGCTGACAAGTTCCTGCTGCATCTCCCACCAGATGAGCCACACCGTGTCCCAGCCAGGCCACCAGAAGAGACACAGTGACACGTGTCCCTGAATGTTGGGGCAGAGCAGTGCGTAGAGTTTCCAGCAGCACAGAGGTGACAAGGGGGCCAGAGGGAGCCCCCAGGGCCGCATCACGCGCTCCCTGCCTGTATGCCACACTCACACACTCTCTTCCCCTTAGAGGTAAATACTGTCACCACCCAGAGCCCAAACAGCCACAGCAAAGACACTTGTTCTGGCAGCCAGAGCTTCGCAGCCTGTTCTACGGCTCCTGCCTCCCAGGCCAGTCTCCCTGGCTTTGTGAAACTACAGGCTATCCTGCCCATTTTAGATGGGTGTCTCGTCATTTATGTGAGAGTTCATGATACCCACTTGCGTTTGTAGAGCTCCTTCCTAATATTTTTATTGAGTGCCAAGTTCTTTGTATGTATGATATTGTTCAACTCTTCCCTCTCTCTGAGGTTTTTATTCGCATCGTTAGTGGGTGGAGAAATTGAGGCCCAGAGAGGTCAAGAATTTTGCCTAAGGTCACACAGCTCCGAAGACTCAACTCAGGGATGGGACTTGAGTTCGGAGCTGTCTGACCCCAAAGATCATGTCTTAACCGGCACTACACATTCCTATCTGGTAGCTCATCTATACTTTCAGCCACTCAAGTATGTGTCTATGAGCAATCCGAGACTCAACAAGTTCAAGGGCCCCTTCCCATGGTCACTGAGATAGTCAGTGCTAAGGAGAGAACCTGAACTTGGATTTTCTGATTTTAAAATCATTATTCCTTTCCACTGGACGTCACTCTTCCTCAAACGCTGGTTCACCAGTGAGATGCGAATAAACGCCCATGATTTTTTGAACGCTCACTGACCTGTGGTCCATCTGTTCCTGGGGGCCCTGGGAGGCCTCTGGGCCCAGCATCTCCCTGCAGCAGGAATAACGGGGAAAAAACAAAGCAAAACAAAACAGCAAGAGTGAGTGTCTGGACCCCATGCCTGGAGTCATCGGCAAGCCACCCTCTTACACACGCACTCACTGACTTCCCACCGGCCTCCCTGTCCCCCGCCCCACCCTACCGCGGGTCTGAGCAAAGGGCGTAGGTGGGCGGCTGTGCGTTCATGGCCGTCACCCACCATCAATGTGGCAGCTGGTATGAGAGCCAGTCCCCAAGGGCCCCCATGGCCCTACCTCCCGCTTCTGGGCCCTTGCGTAGAATCCCCCCCTTGTGTCCCAGACGCGGTGCTGAGGTCTCCCAAGTGATGTATTCCATTACAGTGACAAAAACTAAGTTTCCCCTTTTCTCCTTACCTTTTTCCCTTCTGTGCCTTCTCTCCCTGGCTTTCCCGGGAGACCTTTGTCCCCTTTAAAACCTGGCAGACCAGGGAGGCCTGGGGGACCTGGGGGACAGTCATTGCACACATCCTGAGAAAAAGAGCAAAAACAGTACAGTTACTTATACAACGAAAGGTGGCCCACGGCTCCCACCTTTCCAGACAGGAAGAAGCCAGCAAATGATGAAAAGGAAACAGGTGGATCGAGTCACTACCCACATAGCTTGTGTCAAACTTTGCATGTTTCTCCCTTGGTCTTAAATTAGATTTCAGCACTGAAACATCTGATATATCTGGATTATTACCGCATTTCTGGCCAGACTGCTAAAATGTAGCCCAAGATGAAGATGTCGAAAGCGAAGATGTACCAGTGTCTGTGAGCGTCTAAAAACATTCACAGTACAGATTTAATGCAAACATTTAGTACTGTTAAAGATAGCATGCTCTGTCCCTAAGACTAGAGACAAGACAGAGCTGGGAGCTGCGTTCTCTGTCTGGTGGGTTTGCCCAAGAGGTTTCTGAACAAAGCAGCAAAAAAAGGAAGCAACAGGCACCCACCTTTGGGACTCTCTTGCTGTGACACACACCAAATCTCACCATGCCTGGCATTATTCTTTGTTCAAAGGAGGCGCTGAATAACTGTTGCCCAGAATGGAGCTTTGCTCCACTCCTTTGAGGCAGGTAAGTGCTGTCCCTGGAGCTAATGTAAAGTTCTCAGCCCAGAGAACAGGTTCTCTAGCTTGTGTCCCCCCCCCCCACATCTTACATTCTGGAGCACAGTGAACAGCAAATAAAATTCACAGGCTTGACCACACTCTCATCCGTCTCGCACCCCAGGGTCTTGGCTTGCTCCTTCCACGCCCGTCTCTCTAACCCTCGCTCCCTTCCTCCCCGATTCTCCCCCTGCTATGAGGGTTAAATGAGATAAAACAAAGAGGTCTCTCAGCACAGTGGCAGATCATTCCCAGTGCTTTTGGCTCTTATGAATTCATGTATCTACCCAGCAGCTCCCTCACTGTTAAGCACTGTGCTTTTCTGCTCTGAGCCCACAACGAGCACACGTCTTGAAGGGCTCACGGTTCCATGTACCAACCGACACAAACAAACGCATTAACTCGGGCTTCTGGGATGCTCCACTGGAGAGATGGGCAAAGACTTGTTCATATTCAATCAGGTGATGTTTCAGGTGACCTGGCATTCAAATCGGTCTCTGATTCAGGATGGAAGGGCTTTCGTCATCCAAAAAGCAACTCTGAACAGTCCTCCTTCCTTTTAGGTACTTCCTCCTGCTCAACATTTGAAGATCCTTTAGACGTGTCCTACTCCAAGAAGGCTTCCTGACGGCTTCACACTGGGCGTATGTTCCTGCTCCCACGGACCCAGGAATTCCGCTCTGGAAGCACCTGTCTCACTATTGAGCAGATCTGTTTATAGCTCAAGCCCTCTCCAGCAAGCAAAAAAGTGTTAGCTCTCCGAGAACAGAGGTAGAGTTGCTTTATCTTTGGATGTCCACTTTGTAGCAAATAACCTTCCGCGGAGCATGAGTTCCATAAGTGAGGGAACAGAGGTAGAGTTGCTTTATCTTTGGATGTCCACTTCGTAGCAAATAACCTTCCGCAGAGCATGAGTTCCATAAGTGAGGGAACAGAGGTAGAGTTGCTTTATCTTTGGATGTCCACTTCGTAGCAAATAACCTTCCGCAGAGCATGAGTTCCATAAGTGAGGGAACAGAGGTAGAGTTGCTTTATCTTTGGATGTCCACTTCGTAGCAAATAACCTTCCGCAGAGCATGAGTTCCATAAGTGAGGGAACAGAGGTAGAGTTGCTTTATCTTTGGATGTCCACTTCGTAGCAAATAACCTTCCGCGGAGCATGAGTTCCATAAGTGAGGGAACCAACCACCAAGCAGCTGGCCGCCGACCTTCTGGCGCCCAGAGTCAATCTTCCTTTAGTGGTGGTTTCAGATGCTGCTTGAGCGTTTTTGGAGGACACGGAGTACCAGGTGCTGGGCTACATGAAGAAATGGCAGATGAGAGCAGCTGAAGGATACTGTTTCCAGTTGCTGTTTTTTGTTTGGAAGAATGGCAGACTTGGGGAGAACTCATCTATCTCGTCTATTCCTAGACCTTCTCTACAGTTCCTTAAAATGAGATGCAGCCGTCAAACATGGCCACAACGCGCACAGGATGAGATTTTTTTGGACTCGGTGGGTGCAAGAGTGAAGCGGAACCATTCTTCGCAGCGGGATCCACAACATAAAGAAATTGTATCTGAGCAAAATACAAAACGTCACTGCTTTCCAACTTCTTTTCCATCTGCGGCATGGGTAACTCAGCCTGGGTGCGTCTCAGTCACACGTTCTGTGTCGGGCTGCTCCCCGATGACCAGAGCAGCCCCCGGACTTGCCAGTGAGGGGGGCTGGGTCAGGTCCTGGAATCCAGGGAGCACAGGGCAAGACCAGCCCCCCACCTGCTGTCCCACCAATGCTCACTCTGGCTCCTGTGCTCCTGGGGCCCCCAGTCCCTCCTGACCTGGGCTACCGGAAATGCCTCGACACTAGTGTCGGGGCCCAGGGTGGGCTGCCCCCAAATGTCTCAATAGCATATAATTTTGAACTAAAGATACGTAAGAAATGGCCAGTGCAAGAGGGACACTGGCCCTTCTCTCTGTCTCCCTGAAAGCAAGAAATAAACCTCTAATGTGAAAAGTACCCTCCCTGCCTTGGGAGGTAGAAGAACAACTTTATCCCCAGAAACAGGGATTTCAAGGCAGAGAAGCCTGTATAAACAAAACCTTTTTAAATTTACTACCCTAAGTACAAGCTCCGTTTAGATTCTTCACTAATTAAGGGCCCAAAACCTAAGTTTCTTGGCCCTGTCAATTCCTCACAAATGTATTGTTTCTTTATCCAAAAAGTATAAAAGCTGCCTGTTTTGGCCACATCTTAGGTCCCATTTCTATGAGACCTCCATGTGCACAAATTAAAAATGTATTTATTTTTCTTCCGTTAATGTCGTGTGTCAGTTTTATTATTAGTCTGGCCACAAGAACTCGAGAGGGATTATAGGGGGAAATTTCTCCCTCCCCGTCACTAGCCAGGGTTCTGCTTCCAGCTAGACGGCCTTGCCCAGACCACACCAAAGCCTCTGCCCACTTGGGATCACGGCTTCACCTCGCCGAGCCTCAGTCCCTTACCTGAGAGATGAGAACCTCAGGGTCTGGGGAGAAATACATGCGATAATGAATGGAAAATGCCTGATACCATGCCAGGCACACAGTGACAGCACAGGAATTTCAGCTGCTACACGTGTCACCGTGGTTCCAGGTGTTATTTTCCTCCCTAAATCTGTTGCTTTGTCCCACTGGCAGATCAGATGCCCCGACCATCAATACTGACTCCCAACTTTTCCACTTAACTGAGTCATCTCAGGCAAGTCACTTAGTCCCTTTGAGTCTATTTCCGTATCTGTTAATAAGGATCATTCTCCCACCTCAGGAGAGGGATGTGAAACTGAAATAACACATGTGAGGCATCTAGCACATTGCAGGGCTCCAATCTGTAAATACAGACTCCGTCTCGCCTCCATCCCCTTCCTTGTTCCTGAGACATTTTCAGCGAACCCGGCTGGCTGTGTCACTGTATTTGGAGTGGGACAGCATATCAAGCAAGTGCTCAATCAAATGTGTACAACTGGAGGAGTGCTGGAGTCTCTGCCAGGCATAGAAATCACCTCCAGATCATCTCATGCAAGTTCTTGCTGGATTCCTGAATCCTCACTGCGGATTCCTGCCAAAGGTTTGTGGAGCCTACATTTCAAACCTCCAGGTGAGAGGCAGGAAACTCACTCCCTGCCTGTCCTCCGTCAGGTAGGTGGCAGGAAGCTCGGACGCATGCAAAGATGAAGCCGGAGAGCAGACGGGCTAAAGGCACGAGGGTGTGGAGTCGGTCACACTGGGTTTGAGTCTCTGCTCCACCACCATCCAGCTCTGTTGCCTTGAACAAGTGACTGACCCCTCTGTGCCCAATCTCCTGCTCTGTAAAATGCAGCACATAATAGTACCCACCCACTGGGTTGCTGGTGAGGATAGGATGAAGCAGTATTTACCCCAGGGAATCATCTAGTGGAGAGGCCCTGAGGATGACCTCCCCGGGCACAGATCCAACTATGGAAGTTCATTAAACAGGAACTCCTAGAAGACAAACTTTCTAACCAGGCAGTTTTCCAACTATCAGAATGAGGCAAATTTTCTGTAATAAAAGATACCTTCTTAGCAAGAGAGGGTCCTGCCACCAGCCCACCTGGACCAGATCATCATCAAGACGGCAGCACGTGATTATAAAACAGGGAGCTAGGATAGCTGACTTCACAGACCTGGGCAAACCCACAGAGCCCAGGCTCTTGTCCACAGGGCTTCCAGGCAAAGAACAGCTCTGTAGGGCCAGGGAGTCTCAGATGCTTCCCTGAATGTAGGTGCTCACATTCTCTCTGCGGCTCCTGGGTGCTCTGAGGAACACAGCTGCACCCTTTAACAGCTAAGAAGTATCGATTTGACTAAATACCTGTCTTAATGCTGGAGCCGTAAAGCATTAACCCATGCAGCATTCACCCCTATTATCATTGCCATCAGGACTGGGACACCTTGAGGTTGAAATCCTTGGTGAGGCTGTGGGGTGGGGAAGACAGGGCCCGATGCAAACCCAGGGCTTTCCAGCGGGACACAGTTAGGAAAAAATGATCGAGAACGTAAACGCCTGTAATAAACAAGGCTGGAATCAATAGGTAATGAATTCTTGCCATGCCCTTGTTGTAAAAACAAAACAAAACAGAATTCCCTCCTGTCAAAGAAAATCAGGAAAGACTGCTCTATTACTACTCATTTTCCAATGAAATGTGTAACTTTCCGTCAAGGCATCTCAATGTACAGAGAAGATGAAAAGGCCCAGGCTTCTGAGAAGGATTTCTCTTCCCTTTTGTTCTCCTCCCTCGCTCTCATGCAAGCGGCAGGTATTTTACGACACCTCCCAAGTGGTTTTTAGAATACAGGAAGCGAGGGAGAGGGCGGTCACACAAAACCCAGGGTCAAGCTTCACCCGAAGTTAAGACAAAAGCGTGGCAAGCGAGGCGCAGAGGGTCCCGCACGCGCACAGCCGCAGGACCGCCCTTCCTGAAACGCAAACCTTACCCTGCCTCTGTCTCGCTCGCAGCCTTCCCCAGTTCTTCTCTTTACGCGCCGAGGCCCCCGCCCAGGCGCCCGGGCGTCCAGCTTTCCGAGCGCTACCTCGGCAGGGCTGCGCCCAAGGCGCGTCTTCTGGCGCTCGTGGGCGAGGCGCACGCGGTTCGGAGCCCGAGCGCACTGCGCGCGCTCCGGTCTGGACTCGGCCTGGCTAAGGGCCCCGCAGCCGGCTCCACCTCCCAGCACCTGCACTCTGCACCTCGCACCGGAAGAAACCCCACCCCGCCTGTCTGACTCCGCCCAGGCGTCCTCTGGGAACTCCAGGATGCACTCCTGCGTGGGGTCAAAGGTCAGCCTCCGGACTCAGTGAGGAGTGGACTCGAGTCCCATAAAGTCACTGACCCTCACAGTGACTCAAGAACATAAATAGTACCAACATCAGAGAGTGACCGTGGATATCAAACGGGAGACACGCGGGAAGCATTTCGCATAGCACTGCCTGGGAGGACTTCCCGTGATGATGGATCTTATTGTCCAGTAAGGTAGCCACTAGCCACAGGTGGCGAGTAAGTACTTGGAATGTGACTAGTGTGACCAAGGACCGGAACTGCTCATTGCATTTAATTTTAATTAACCTACATTTAAATTGACACACGTGGCCAGCGGCGGCTGCCATACTGGACAGCGGATTTTAGCACACTGCTGGCACACGGTGAGCTCTCAACAAATGTTGCTATCATTGTTAATATTATAACATAGTTGTTCAGACAAAAAAGAAAAGCACATATTATTGAGATCTCTAATCCCCCCATCGCCATTTTCAAAATGCATGCACATTTATTTTATGCTTTTACCTTAACCAAGAGGTTTATGTCCCCTGGAGACAGTAGTGGAGAGGGGCCCTGTCAAAATAAGAATCAATAAATACAGACAATACACACACACGCATGCACACTGCATACTCCATGCCTCTTCAGACGGCACGCAGCCTTCAAAATGTAAGCTGTAACACGTGACGAAGCCGTGCCAGGCACAGGATGACAGGCGCCCTGCCTACACCCCACGCTCGGGAGCCACAGAACGACTTGGCAGCCCACGTGCACGGGCTGCCAGTCCTGAGTCTGACATCGGCCTTTCAGGTCCCTGGTCTCCTTCTTCTGGCCCTTTCTCTTCTCCTGGTGGCCTCTCCTCCCCACTTCCACCAAAACCAATAGGTCCTATGGGCGCTGCCGAAGACAGAGGGGCGGACGGCCCTTTATTCCCCAGATGGGTAGTAACTGTCGCTACCAGTCATTCACAATCCAGCATGATTTTAAAGCAATGTCTTCAGCTCTCGTAGGTGAAATAGCATTTTCAACCTCATTCGTCATTATGAGTTGGAAGTCTCTAACTTCAGGAAGGAGATTTCAGAAACCAGGAGTAATTACGGAGCCTCTGAAGGTGTGTGGGAGTCTGTGGGCCACTGGCTTCACGTTCAAACCCATGGTGAGGTGGAACATGGCACGTGATGGCTGTGTTCAGCCTGGAGCCCGAGCGGTGCAGAGGCTGGGCTCACACTGGGGTTCAGGGGACGTGAAGCTGGGAAGGAAGTGGAAACTCAAAGGCAGACACTAAAGTGAGGAAGGGATTCTTAGGAAAGAATTGCGAGACGGGTGTGCTACTTGGCAAACTTCTGAATTTTGCAGAGGAAAAGGAGTACCAGAGAATCCACTCTCCAGAGGGAAGGTGGCAGATTTTCCTCTAGATTTTCCAGATTTTCCTCTGTGGCCACAATCGGACTTGTGGTGGCCGACTCCTTCTGATTAAGTTTGACTTTGGGTTTATGAATTATGAATCCAGTCTAGCCTCTTAACGAGACACTTTCCCCGGCTACCCCCCCTCCCTCCCTGGCCCCATGGGGTTTCTGCCACATCCCGTGGCTACAGAAAGCCATGTGACAGTAGCATCGTATACGTTTGCATAGGATAATCTTGGCAGTGGCTGGGCGAATGCCTGTTTTCTGAGTTGAAATGCTCAAGTATTCTATCAACGCTCTGGTCTATTTCAAGAGGACACCCGAGAGAGATTGGGGTTGGACTGACTCAGATTTGGAGGTTTTGAAGGAACTACTAGCCCGCACGGAGAGCTCCCGTGGGTTGCATCTGCTGAACAAAGCCGAGAACGTCCTTAGTTACCTGAGACCGACCCTCAGGGGGGAGGCCAACTTGTGCCACGTTAATTAAAGCTTTAAAAGGGGGAGAGGGGTTTTATTTTGACGCCTTATATTTTCCCCTGGGAAGTTAATAACCTAAGATTCCTATTGTTCAAATTGGGACATTTTCACACCGCTGGCCTTGTATTCTTTGGAATATTTTTCTGCTGTCACTTGAGCCCCTTGTAGAGTTAGAACGAGCTCTATTAGCACGGCTGGGCATCAGTTGGAAAAGGAGAGAGAACAAGGAGTGCGTTTTCTGTCTAGGTACAGCATGGCCTTGGGGATAATTCAGTTAATGTCCTGTTGCAGTCCATTTCTGTGGGTCTCACAAGATAGGTCTGTATACACAGGAGCAAGGCCGTTGTGGGGTGGTGGCCTTCTGAAGGTGGACACAGGACGCATCAGAGATTGCCATGTTCGCTCTGGAGGAGCTGGTTGTTGATGGGATAAGAGAACAGGAGTGGCAAGTGCTGGGGTACAGGAGACATAGTCTGTGCCCTGCTTAGAGCCTCCTTCCCTCCTGGTGTGCCCAACCGCCAGCTGCCGGGACGCTGGCCGGAAGGTCACGCAGAGACGTTACACGGTCAATAACGAGCTGACACGGAGGTGAGAGCGGCCGGCCTCTTGACTCGAGATGGGCCAGCTCTGCGGTGCCGCTTGCTCCCCGTAGGATCAGACTGAGCCTGGATTCCAGCGGCGCCCACAACTTTGACTGCCTTTTCCCCACCATGCCCTGCTTTCTTCAGTCCTGGCAGGCTTCTCCTCAATCAGTTGGCACAAGCATCCTCACCAGAGGCTCTGCTTCCAGAGAAGCCAAGGCTAGACAGAGGGATTCCCAGGACAGGGATTCTAGGGGTGCAGCACTGGAGAAACACTGCAGTGCAGGCCCCACTCTCCAGCCCCTGAGGGTTGATGACTGTAGGAAAGTCTTAGCTCAGCAGGCCTGGGTTGTCCAAAGCCTGCACATTCCAAAGGTCCGCCCCGGCTGGCTCCTGGGAGATAACTTCCAAGTCCTTGGGGTGCCCTGCCCCGTAAGGGTGCCTTTGTTTACCTAGGGTCCTGGGCCACGCAGATAACTTATGCTAACAGTGTGATCTATGGTGGGGTCCTTGGGCCACGCGGGAGGGCTGGAGACGGTGGGGTGACCAAGACCAGCCAGCGAGGCCCACCACACCGGCAAGACCTGGACACCAAGGTTTGCCTGAGCGCCCCCCAGTGGCGACGCCTGCCGCAGTTCAGAGCGCTCGCGCTCATGCACGTGGCCTCTGGTTACACACGACGGCTGGGAAAACGGAGCGCTGGGAGGGGACCCCGGAATCCTGAGCCTCGGCTCTCAGGGACTCTGCACTGTGCGTCTCCTCCCTGTGGCGCTCTGAATCTGTATCCTTCACTGTAATAAGCCATCAAGCATCGTGAGCCTGACAGCTCTCCTGAGTTCTGGGGGTCCTTCTGGTGAATCACTGAACCAGAGGGGGAGACTTGGGGACCCTTGAAAACATGACTCATCTGATTAGCGAGATCACAGAGAATGACAGCTACCCAGTGGTACTTGGGACCACCTGGGGGGAGTGTGTTCAGCGAATTTACAGGTAGCCAAAAAGAGACCCATCCTCTCTCTCCTTCTCTCTCTCTCTCTCTCTGCCCGTGACCAGCTGTGGGCGTCCCAGCTAGCCCACCTTGTCAGCTGGACTCTGCTGATGGAATTTTCTCTGCAGAGGTGTCAAGGGCTGGATTTGGGAGAGGTCATCTGAACCCCCTTCAGCCTCTGGCCTGAGCCTTACTCTTTCACCCACTTCACCTGGGACTTGCACTTGGGTCCTGGGGTGGCTGCTGTCACTCTGACGCCATGGAGGGGGAGGAGCTTGTGAATAAGCCCACCTCTAACCTCCAGCAAGACCTGTCACTCTTCTCACTGGCAGGGCTTCAGTGAAAAGCTCCTGGACCCTTCTAGGCAGACCAGGTGCCCCTCCAGATCTCTGCTGTGCCCAGCAGCCCGGATAAGTCAGGAACAGATGTCCACGCCCTCAGGGGCCTCCAGGCCTGGGGTCCTTGCCTCAAACTTGTAGCAGGTCAGGCTCACAGAGGAGAAAGATGGCCTCTCCGACCCATCCTGAGGGGCAGCTCCTGGCCGGGGGAGCTTACTGGTGTCTGACAGCAGCCCTGAGGCCTGCGATTCCCCAGCTGCAGCTGCCACCGGCTCTTCCGTGTCGGGTAGTATCTTTTGATGGACTCATTTCTCCTGTATCTTCACAGCTGTCACCCCACCCACCCAGACCCGCTCATCTTCACTGTTCCTTCCCTGGAGGGCCCACGTGTGGCCTGGTGAAGTGGCTAAGCCTTTGGGGCTTCTCTGGCATTGGTAACTTAATTGGGAGGGGCTTCTCCAGAAGGTAGGTGTACTGCACATGAAGGAGGCCTGCAGGAGCCTTGGGCTAAAGTGCGGATCCACAGCCGGGACCAGACACACAGGGCTGTCCATTTCCGCTCAACTCGCTCTCGCTGTGAGAGAGGAAAGAAAGCTTCTTCTGCTCTAAAAAGGGTGAAGCCAGGAGGTACTGACATTACTGAACGAAAAGGCAGGACACGGGCCAGTGAGGAACTTGCCGTGAACGCGGCTCTTGTCCATTTTCTCACCCCCAAATCACCATTCATCCTTCTCTGTCCTGCTCCAGGCCCAGGAGGCTGCACCCCGGGGATGTGTCGGGGGACTCACCTGCCTGCTGGCTCTCGGGCGAGCTCGACCAATAAGAGGCACATTAGGAAACTGGAGTGGGGGGCGGAGGCACTGCCCCCTCCTTGCCTCTGGCCAGGCTTCCTGGCAGTGGCTTTGAACCCACAATGACAGCCCCCATCTTCCCCACCAGCCTCGCTTTCTCTTGGCTCTGAAGGGAAGCACGAGGTGGTACTGGCTTCCCTCTGTGCTTTATCTCTGGGTGGCACAGCATCTCTGCTTAGGTCCCTGCTCACAGCTTTGTAAAAATCCCCTTCTTAAAGCCTCCTGAGCCACACGAGTTGCATTTTATTCTGCCCGAACCCCTGACTGACGATCAAGATTCATCCCGAACACTTAGATGACATACGGGTTTGCCAGGAGGCCCTCTTTCTCCTGGATTTCCAGGTACACCCTAAGACAAGAGAGAAAGAAAACATCAGTTCAGGCATAACCCTGATCCACCCTGCACACCCCCTCCCCCAACCGCTATAATCCGCCAAGTGTGACTCAGTAGAAAAACAATCACCCCACCGCGAAGACTGGCACCAGTAAAAATTCACGGTTTCCAGTCTCAGCTGGATACCCGAAGCTCCTCAGGAAATAGTCACCTGTGACAAACGCTCAGAAGAGTAAACCACCCCTCCTGTAACTCCTTTCCAAAACATGAAACTGAAAACCACTCATGCATACAAAGTGTGTATGTGTGTGTGCACGTTTGTGTACACACACACACACACACACACACACACACACACACACACACACCTATCTTAAATTTCTGCCATCCTTTTCCAAACACAGGCGGAAGGCCCAACTTTGAAAAAGAGGAAGGCTCTTCTACTGAACTGTCTATAAGGGCGTAATACTGAGAGTGGAGCAGATACGATAAATTCAAGTATTTGGAGACATGAACGAGAGGGTAACTTTCTTCTCTGAAACGGAACCCAAGGAAGGGAAGGGGAGGGTGATTTACGGTTCCTGCTTTTAGTGAACCAAAACTACAGACGTGGAAAGATGCGAATCTAGGCAAGGAGTCTAGCACTACTGGTTAATGGCGCTAGGCCTCTGCTCCAAAAATTTATGGCTGTCTCTTATCCATCTGGTCAGTAAGTCTGTCTCGAGTAACATCTACGTGCCTGTCATCCTGTTAGGCATCAAGGACCTAGAGGTGCATAAGACACATGGTTCCTACCGTCTTGGAGCTCAGATCTATCTGAACGAAAGTCAGATCACAGAGATAAGAGACGATTATCACTGTCGCAAAGTGGGAAGAGATACAGGGTCAAAGAGTGTTAGGTTAAGTCTGTAGAATTCCCTTGAAGGGAGAAAGCCATTCCACGGATGAGTTAGGAACAAGTCCATGGAGAAGATGATACCTGATTTGAGCAGAACTGACCAGCTAGGTACAAAAGAAAACTGACAAAACAATAGAAGGCATTGTATGGCGTAACCAGGAGCTTACAAGTTTCTGAAAGCATCACACGAAAGCAAAAGAAGTGAAACTAGACAATGCAAGCTTACAGGGCACAGGGAAGAGAGGAGCAAAACATAGAAATGTTCGTGGGGGAGGGGGGACTAGTGAAGATGACCATCTCCCATGGGGCATCCTGGTCAAGGGAGGCCGGGAGAGGCTGGAGAAGGGTTCGGGAGACACAGCCTGCACCCTTTGCCTTTACTTACGTCTTGGCCAGCTGGTCCCTGGGGACCGGGGAATCCAGGTGGGCCTCGAGATCCCTGAAGAGAAAGAAAAGACATCCCGCCCTCAGTTTAAGCAAAATAAGGCCCCCCCTTTCCTGGGGTCGGTTCTCCCTGTATAAAAGGCCTGGTGCTCTGAGGACTCTGCGATGGAACGTGGGTGCCTGAGAGCTGCCTGCTCAGAGCTTACGCATTTCACTGCGCTGGCGGAGGTGGATGTGTTAAATACACACAGAAAGGATGCTCGGAAAGTCTGCCCCGTGAGCCTGACTGCCCAGGCCCCCTTCGCAGGCCCCTTTCTTAGAGTGGACAGGGCAGCTCCTGCGGGGAGACGGGCCTGAGCTCACCCCGGGTGCCGGGTGGATAACCAGCCCCGGGTGCTGGCCGGCTGGGTGGATCGCCCGATGAGAGGCCCAGCTCAGAGCCCGGCACTCACGTGACCGTCACTATTTTTTATTGCAAAGTCATTCCCCACAGTCTGCTGAAAATTTCTAGACAGTATCAGGAATCAGCACAAATCATCTTTCATGACAGATCTCACTTCCTGTCGGAATTTTCCTGTGTCTTCCACCCACCTGACAGATTAAGAGAGAGCCCTCACTTGCTCAGGGCTACGTGGCCGGGGGCGTGAAGCCAGGATTCAAAATTAGTTCCTCTGGCAATTTGATTGAATTTGTTAAACCATGGCTGTGCTTCTGGGAAGCAGAGACAGCAGAAAGCAAAGGCAGCATCGGCCCGCCCAACGATCACCCGTGCTCACCGCACTGGACAACAGCCCACCCCCTCCTACCCCACCATTCCACAGGTCAGTGCTTATACCTCGGAGAGTTTGCACTGTTTAACGTTAAAGATTGTTTGAAGCTATTGTATTTTCTGGCCCCTGCAATTTGAAATTGCTTTGATCGCATAATTTCTCCCATCAAAACCCAGCCCGTTATTTAAATCGTACTGTACCTGAGGCCCTTTTTCTCCTGGTGGTCCAGAGGGGCCCTAAGAAACAAACAAACAGATGAGCTAACGAGAAGTGAAATGTTTATGTAAACGTGCTGTGGTGTTTACTTCTAAGCTAGGTCTTTAACTGTCCTGAAAGGAGGAGCTGACTTCCCCCATCTTTAAGACATACTGTCACACCCTCTCATACCACCCACTATCGCTGCACGTGGGAATCTTCCTGGAACCTTCTCCATTTGCCCCCGAACTAGTGCCACCCCATCCTGGCACCCACCGGATGTCTGACACTTGAGCCCATGTCCAGCTCCAGTGTGGAGTGGAACCAGCATCCCAGCGTCCTTGTGCTGTGCCCCCTTCCTGCTCGGGCAGCGCAGGCCTTGGGAGGGCGGGTACATCCAGAGCCAGGATCCCCAGAGTGGCCTGCTTGGCTGATGCTGCAGTGGTGTCCCTCCTCACCCCTCACCCCTACAAGTGGCTGCGCGCGTACACACACACACACACACACACACACACACACACACACACCCCTACAAGTGGGTGTGCGCGTGCGTACACACATACACACACACGCACATGCACACGGCTCTGCCGTCCTGCAAGTGTGACCAGCCTAGAATCTGGCTTCCAATGTTGCACTGAAGATGCGTCCCTTGCCTGAGGCATTAGTGTCTACTTTCGGGTCCTGCAGTGAGGAGAATGGTCCCTCAACCCTGAGAAGACTCTGCCCTGCCCTTCTGCCTGGACATATTCTCGCTACACGCTGCTTCTCAGTTTAGATGTCAGCACCCCTGGAAACCTTCCCCGGCTTCTCCCGGGAGGCTCGTTAGAAGTGGTCCCCAGCCCCTGGGTGCGGCCCCTCTCAGACGTGTGGCCTAGTGCTGTCACCGCTTCGGGGCCCGTCTGCCCTGTCTACGAAAGGGCTGCGTGCTGTCCTGGGGGCGCTCGGCACGGCCCCGGGCGTGGTCAGGACACGGCGGAACACGGCACACGGTACTCTGATAAAATTAACATTTTATGGTATGAGGAGAACCGGACAATCACGTGTTATCATCCTTTTCATTGACGATCCACCGAAGGCCCAGAAGAGACAAAGAACCAACCCAAGCCACATCGGGGGTCACTCGCCAGGCGGGTCGAGTCCTACCGCCTGTTCTCGGTCCCGTGCACCCGTGCATCCCTGCAGGAGCGCCCGTGCGGGCTTCCGAGATAGCCCAAGAGGGAGAGGAGACTTCACTCAGAGGCACAGGCTTCTGGCAGTATATGACGGACCAGGGAACCTAAAAGCCTGCCCCCCAAATGTGTCCCAGAACTGCCTGATAGAAGAAAGTAAGCATTTTAAGTGCAGACTTCATCACTAAAGGAAGTAGGGGAATCTCCAGAGGCCTACAAGCCAAGAGGGCAAGTCGAGCAGGTGAGACAATGGACTCAGAATCCCACCTGGGGTCTACCTGACTCACAGCTCATTCTCCCTTCAGCAGCTCTCACCGCTCTGTCAAGCTGTAGGTCCATGGTACACAAGGACCAATATACACACATCCGAACTTCGTTCCTTTCTAAGTGGCTCCTTACTGAGACTGCACACTTATTCTTCAAGGAAAGGGCTTAGGGACAGTGTATTACTGGCCTGGGGAATGCTGTCAGATTTTAGAGGCACCTTTTGTTTCCAAATTAAACTCCATGATCCACCTCAAGCGTCTGACTTGTTCATTAGACTAAGCTCCAAATTCTTCTCTTCCATCATTTAATATGAAATCTACATGTGAAGCATGGATTTCGTTGTCAAAAAGGTCTTCATTTCAAATCGCAGCTTTATCAATTATTAGTCGTTTGACCTTGAGCATGTTAGCTCCTCTGAGCTTCAGACTCCTCAGCACAAATACAAAGCTAAGTGATCACCTTGCCTTGTGTGATCAGAAATAGAAGAAGACCCTCTAAGTAGAGAACCAGACCGGTGCCTGGCCCGTAACAGGCATCCCCACGCTATCTCGCTCGTATACCTTTAAGAAATAGAAAAGTGTTGTGGAGGAGGGATTGTATCATGACTTCCCAATGTCATTCCTAAATCTGAAGCCTAAACATGTGTTCAACAGTAATGACCCTCTTTTCCGAGATTACGCCCTCTGATGGGTTTGTTCAAGAGCCACTTTACCCAAAATACGTATTTTGGTCTTTGACACCATTTTTCCACTAAAAGGAACGCCAGCTCCTTGTAGAAATGACTGATCCCAGATCTGGGTAAGGAGTCTGTACAAATCTGGAACATCCTGTCATTCCAAAGAGCAAGGAAACTACCAGAGACTGCAGGGTCAACTTGAATAGTCTCCTATTTGCATAAAATAAGACCATTCGAACAGCAAGAGGAAGAATTAACTGCAATATATTAAAACAAGTCAAATGTTTGTTTAAATCCATGGGTTCAAAATTATTGATAAAAAACAAAAACACCTCATTGATCATCTTTGCAAGATGCTAGGGAACCAAGTCGTTATTTGAAACTGATTAAAGGGAAAACATTTAGATTCTGCCTTCCATGTGAGCTATTCCACCGGGTATCCGAATTGTAAATGAGGGGACATCTCTCCATACAGAAGTATTCTAGCTAACACATCAAAAAGAACTGACTGAACCAGAATAGCACCAATCTGCGAGCCCTGATGTGCTAACTCATCTACATCTTGGCTATCAAAGGGTGTGAATGTCACAGCAAGACACCACCGGACATCAAGTGCCTCCCGATGGCAGTCTTGCCAGAAAAATCAAACCTGGCTCTGCTCCAGCCTCGACGCCCAAGTACGGGTGTACAGGAAACACAGTGACCGGGCAGCGCTAAACTGTTCTGTAAGCGAAGTCCAGACGGTGGGAAGTTCTGAGACCAAACAATAAATCTCGTCTCATCAATTAAAATATTGCCATTTATATAAATTTGAAATCTGATCCCCTCTTCCTCCCTCCTCCCATAGATATCTATTTGAAAACACAGCTCATTTTATTCTCCATAATCCTTTATCCGAAGGGCTCACGGATACCAGGCTATGTGCTGGGCTTGCCTTTCATCAGCCCAGTGAGCCAGGCGCACTGTCTGAACCTCTCTAAGCCTCAGTTTCCTCATCTGTAAGCTGGAAACAAGCATAGTTCAGGCTCACAGAACCACTACAAAGACTGAGGAGGGCAGTGCACGTAAAGGGCCTCCCACCGGAGCCTGGCCCGTTGTGTAAGTGCCCAGTATGCCTTAGGAATTATTATTAGGAACAACAAAAAGCCTTGTTGAGATTAGAAAGGAGAGTTTCCAGCCAGAAGTGAGAGTAGAAATTTATTGACCACCCCCCCCTTTTTTTTCTCCATCAAGAGAAGAATCCCGAGACTTTAATCTAAAGAGCCAAGATTGGGATATTCAGCTCCTGGTTATACAGGGAGCCCTGGGGTCTGGGGCGGTGCGTTGTCAGTAAGGCTCCTCCCCAGCCCCTCCTCTTCTGCCCACGGGACCTTGCTCTGAGCACAGTGCAAGGCGAGAGCGCGTGGCCGGGAATGAAGCCCTGAAGAGCCTGTCCTGAGTGTCGGCTTTGAGGTTCCTCTCAAGAAATGCCTGGTGTCCCCAAGTAGCAGCCGGGCGGGTGGGGCTAGCTGGCTGCACATGCTCATTTCGAGGGGCCACAGGCCAGCCTAACTCCGGGACAACAGGAGTGGCTCTGTGGTTCTCAGAACCAAAGGAATTGGCCTATACCAGCAGATACGACATATGAACAGAAACAACGGCTAGACTTGCAGGTCAACAGTTCGGAAGCAGTAACGTACGTCGAGAAGACCCTGGCACAGGAGAGGACAATGTAAGTGTGAACTTCTGTTCTACCACCGCCCTGCTTGGGCATCTGCTTGGAGCTGGAATGCTGGCATCCAATCCCAGCTCTACCACATCCTAACTGTGACTTCAGGCAAGTGTCACATCTCTTAAGTGGTTTCCTTTATTCATAAAATGAAAGGGAGAACGAGATCTGTCTGGAAGGCTGGGAGGATTGGATGAGAAGTTGTCCACGAGATAAATGAGAGAAGGGGTGTGGGTGCCCTGCTCACGCTGGACCCTGCCAGTAGGCAGGCCACGTGAGCTGCAGTCATGACTGCTCTAGCTTTTAGTGCCTTTCGTTTCTTCTCTTATTATATTACTCCCTGGAAGAGGCGGAGCAGGAAAAAAAAAAAAAAAACAACCTTCCAGTTAGAACACTTGACATATGTTTTTGCACACAGTCAGCTCCATGCTTCCTTCCCCTATCACACTGTTGGTCTATTAAGGGCTGCTGAGCTAGTTTTCTTTGTATGTGACCCTCAGCGCCTGGGCAAACAGGCGTCAGAACAAGTGACTCCCGAGAGGGAAAACTGAAGATGTAGAGAACGGAGATGCAATTTCAGGCAGCAAAGGCTGAGAAAGACGTCTGGGAAGGATTTTTATGACCTCAAAAGGTCCAAGGCAAGGTTCCAAGTGCTATTACCAATACCACCACGTTGTAATCCACCCAGCACCCCTGATCCACTAGGAAACTACCGCTCAGCACGGAGTCTTGGGGTGCGGGCTGCCAGCGGGAATCCTGCCCTTGCAGACTCAGACCTCAGGCTCCGAGGCTCAGTGAGGTTCAGCAGCACTTTGATCTGCCCTCAGACCCTGCAAAAGGAAGTTCAGAGGCAACCTGAAGATTAAAGGGGTTTTTTGGGTTAACGTCTTGAAGGGAGGAGCCAAGACTCCAGGCAACTGCCTCTCCATCCACCCCCTGCCCCATGAGGTGCAGAGGTCGGCAGAGAAAGTTCCGGGCTCCTTCCAGGGGTCGGCGCTGCTCCTGGACGCCGAAGGCCTTGGAGCTCAGTGCCACGGGAGGGAGGACGAGAAGGAACCAGCCTTCACGGGAGCACGTAACGGAAGCGAACAGCCCTGCCCATCCTGGCAAAGCCACAGGAGAGCTGAAGCAGAGGAACAGAACCGGCTTTGGAGGACGTGGCCGGGATCTGCAGCCTGGCCCTGGCCCTGGACTCGCTGCGTGACTTCGGCCAAGTCACCTCGCCTTCGGAGCCTCAGACCGTCCACCTGGAGGACACTGACGAAGCAGGCACCTTCAGGGCCCCTCTCCAAATCCCCTGGGCACGCGCCCACCTGGCAGCTCCTCGCAGCGGGCGCCTGCCCCGGGGGCGTCTGTGGCCGTGAGGGGGTGCTCGCCCCGAGTGCAGGGCAGCTCCCCGGAAGCAGCCTTCCACCAATGCCCAGCAGGACTCGGCACGCAAGCGCCCCGCCTCTGCCGCCCTTTTCCAAGAACAGCCCTGCGGCCGCACCCTACTCTCCAAGGGCTTGTCAGCGCAGGCTACCACTCCCTAAGGGGTGATTTCTGAGACGATTTCCCAGATAAGCTCCTTGCCCTTGAATCCTGTTCTCAGGAGATGCTCCCGCAGAATCCCAGCCTTCACCAAGGGATAAACTGGCTTTCACGGGACTGAAGGTCTGAGGATGTGGACGCTTCCGGGCTCAGCACAGGACCGGATACGGACCACTCAGCCAGTGGCAGGGCTCCTGTAAAGCACAGGCGTGCGAGGGGTGAACTCGCAGCCCGTCGGCACCCCTTCTCCACCTTCTCCGCACACCCGCTCTCGACACACCCCCGAACCCCCGTTACAGCCAGCCAGGCCATTAGGAAGGAGCATCAGCCGGAGGCGGAATTTGTGAAAATTCAGTAACGTTTCACCCACCACGGAGGCTTTCAGTAAATCGAAGTGGAGGAAGGACACGGAAGAGTTGATTTTCGGCCTCTTGGCTGGAAGCAGCCAATTACTTTTCAGGTGGAATCACCTGGGTAGTGACGTTATTTCCTGGGCGATGTCGTGGCTCTGAAGCTGGAGGTGGGGCCAAGAGTGCCCGCCTCTGCCGTCTGGCTTTCTCACTAAGGGCTTTTGATATGATGAATCCTGGGGAGTGGACGGGACGGACGGAGGGACCACCCACGTTACAGCCCTGCGGTTCCTCTTTCAGTCCGCTTCTCTCCTAAGGGGCTAATTCCTGCATGATTCAGAATCCTAACTCTAACAGAGCAGGCCCTGTGAAAAGCAGGATTTCAGAAATAAGGAAGCCTGGACCGCTATGTTTCTTCAATACATCTTGTGCCGCTGCTCCTTCTGGCTACCAGCAGATGAAAAAAAAATAGCCAAAGACAAAAGATAAAACCGATGTAATAGAGGGTTGGTTCATCAGAAATTTTAGCGGAGAATCTCTTCTAAGAAAAACAGACTAAAACTGGACATTTCCAAGAGGATACCACCTGCCTTCTCCCTGGTTTCCGGGGACCTTTAGGAAGACACAAGGCCACCGGTCTTCCTACCACCTTGAAGGTAGCCCCGTTGCTGGGGGCTGGGGTGGAAGTGACGTGGTCATTTCTGGCACGAGGCCCACTTGGGAGGGGGTGGCCAGAGAAGAGAGTGCCCCGGGGAATTTCAGGGACAAAGTGAGAGGCCCAAGACCAGTCCTGGGGTGTAAGAGCACCACCGGGGGGAGAAAAGGGGCTTTAAACTTAACAAGCGGTATTGTGGGTAGTATACTGGAGTTCCTCTCCAATTCTTTGAGAGACAGATGAGGAATGAATGGGATTCGTTTATTTCTTGAATGCAAAACCAAGCAGAGACCGGGTCCTGCACTGCTCCAGTTTACAGTCAGATTACATTGAATGGGGGTGAAGTTAGATTGTGCTTCTGGGTTAAGATAATAATAACAACAGTACCAACAATGATACGTGGGCAGTTTGGCTATTAAGAGGCTTAGCAACAGTATCTGAAAACCACTGCGTATTGGAGCTTCCTTTAAACAAGAGGAAGACAAGTGCTACAGACTGAATGTTTGCGTCTCCCCAAAATTCAAACATAGAAACCTTACCCCCCAATGCGATGGTATTTGGAAATAGGGGTTTGGGGTGATTAGGTCACGAGGGTGAAGCCCTCATGAATGGAATTAGTATTTCTAAAGAAACCTCAGAAAGCCCCCTGACCCCTTCCACCCACCACATGAGGATGTACAAAAAATAGCCATCTATGAACCAGAAAGTGGGCCCTCACCAGACACTGAATCTGCCAGCACCTTGATCTTGGACTTCTCACCCTCTAGTACTGTGGAAGGTAAATTTCTGTTGTTTTTAAGCCACCCAGTCTAAGGAATTTTTGTTACAGCAGCCCAAACAGACTAAGGCAACACGGCCGCCAAAAAACCAGTAAATGCAAGTTTAAGGCGCATGAATAAGGTACTGTGTCTTTAGCAAAGAAGGGACGAAAAAGAAGATAAAACCCCAGGATTGAAAAGTGGTCTTAAGTTCTGAAAGTCAACATTCAGTAAGAGGGGTGGGGATGGAGGGAGGAGGTGGGCTCTTTGTGGTACAAAGGGAAGAATTAGAAGCAGCGGTAGAAGATACAGACAACCGTAATCCTACACTCTCTGGAAGGAAATTCCCAAAAAATGTCTATTCTCTACAGAAATAACTGTCCAAATATCCAATCCCGACGTACGAGCTTTGAAAGAATGTCTCCTGTTTCTGGAGGTCTTCAGGGTCTGCTGGTTGAAGACACTCACAGCAGTCCTCGACTTGGATGGGGCCTGGGGGTCATGGACCCTCATGACCTCTCACAGCTCAAAGGTTTCACAGTTCTTACAGGTACCACCTCCAGGGAGCCTGCCAGCTCACACCGGGAGACTGATGTGAATATTATTCATCAAAACCACCAATCCAAAGACCACTTCCTAGATTTTACTGTGGAGATAAAAACCTTCTTGATTCCACTTACGTTCTCACCTGTGTGTTAACTAGAGCAAGAGGGGTAATGAACTCATTTTTGCCTGAAATACATGAAAGCATGCTGTTTCTCCCACATCACACCCCTTTCCCAACCAAGTCACGCTCACTGGCTATGCCTCAGTTTTTGCAAAGTTTGGCCAGGGAGCCCTTTTTTCTCCTTTTTATTTTTGAGTGAGTTTTGTTCTCTCACTCCTCTTTGAATGAGACAAGTCTTGGTCTCCCCAGAAAAGCCTTATTCCTATAAGAAACACACCAAGTTTTAGAAGCAGTGTCAGTCATGGTGGACAGACCTACAGCCTGGCTGGCCCAGGCATCAACGACCCACTACCAGACTAGCCGGGAAAGGCGTGTCCCTGCTGCAGGGCCTGAGCAGCAGGTCTCTTCGGAGCCAGCAGGGGCTGGCTGTGTGCCAGGGAGCAAGGGGGTGCTGGGTGGATAAGGACTCACAGGAGGGCCAGCGACCCCAACGCCCGGGTCTCCGCGGCTGCCAGGAGAGCCGGGGACTCCAGGTGCACCACGGTCCCCCTGGAAAGAGAAAACACAAGGTCAAGAGGTCAGCTCTGGGCAAGAGAGAGCCAGGGTGCAGGGGAATTATGCCCCCCCCCACTGTCCGACCACACCCTCCAGCCAGCACTTCTGCCCCAGCCCGGATTCCGAGAGCCCCCTGAAGTTCACCCAAGCTGCCATCCTCCCACCCAGTCCAACACACGTGGACCACAGCCACTGACCGTGACCACGCCCCCTTTCAGGGCGGACCACGCCCCAGCCCTGACCGTGGCTCCAGATGTGATTATAATAATGTGACACCCCCTCAACGTGACCACCATTCCAAGTTTTACGGTGCTTTCTCCAGACTTCACCTTGCCCCCGTCCTGGACACACGACCACGTGCCCACATTTCGGCTTAATCCCCACATCACCAATACATTAATCCACCATGTCACCAATAACTTGCCAAGTACCTACATTTTGTGGGTCACTTTTCCAGGGGGTGGGAGCGGGGAGAATGACTGAGATATAACCTTTGCCTTCATGCACGGTGGTTAATACAGTGTATGTTTAAGTTCTGCCTTCAGCACGTAGTCACTGCTTGCTTAAGAGAGTGACATGTTTCCTGAGCTTAGTCCTTCATTTACGAAGGGCGGGTAATAGCAGGAGCTGCCAGGCCTACAGATGCCGTGTCTACAGGGTGCCTGGTACAGCAGTCAATGCACGTTAGCTGTCGTGGTTGCTGCTGTTCTCGGGTGCCTGTCATTCTGGAGGTTGATCGGAAGTGCAGAAGGGGAAGGAAAGAAGGAAAGGGAAGAAGTTCTGCCTGCCACTTTCCGTAGAAGGATGCTGAGACAGTCATGCCTTCTTCTGCATAATTTCAAAATCGTCCACCTCTGAAAACAAGTGCTTATCCTAACTCAGATGGCAGCCAAAGCTGACTTGTGCTGACTTGTACTGACACAGGCTATTGACAGTCTTTAGACATCTCGTTTTGCATGGATACTTAACATATTTCTGTTACATCAATATTAGTGAGTCTGAGGAGGAAAGCTGCCCCACACACCACAGTAAATGCAATATATGTTGCTTGCAAATTATTACCTTTCTAAATTCCAAAATAAATTCAATCCAAAGCACACAGGGCCCCCAGGATTTTGTGTAAGAAACTGTGCACCTCTGTTAGGTCAGCAGACGACAGCCAAGCCTGATACTGAAATGGGGGGTGACCCCGTTGAAACCACTTAACAACTCCAGGATGAGTTAACTTGTATGACAAATGGAAACAGTCTTAGGAGGTCATTATGAAGAGCTGATGAGATAATGTGCAGCACATTTATTTCAGGTAGAACCTGGCGTTGCTAGGCAACACTGCTTTATTATGGTTTATGTTTTTAAGCATTAAAGGAAAATCCTATTAGTCATCAGCTTATCCTGTAACCACCATCTCAATTTGAAAACTTTACACTTTGGATCTTTAAGAAAAGTCACGCTTCAAGATGATTTGTTTTTCTTGCACTATGACTGTCCCTTGGATGAGTATATAAGTTATATACTCGTTCAACTCATGCCGGATGTCTATTCACTGCAAACCGCGGTCCAGACTCCAAGACCAAAGACGGCTCCACCATGAGCCCAATTTCAATACTCTGTGTGAAATTCAGAAGAGAAATCTAAACAGGGCTTGTGACGTTCTCACAAAAGAGGTGAAGCACAATCCAAACCTCTCACTAAACTCTGGTGACCCTGTCTCTTTCCCTCCTCCCTCCAGGTGGACGGTGGCAACGTGTCCTGAGAGCCGCGGCACCGCTCCGTCTCGCCCTCACTTCTGTAAACAGTCCCCAAGAAATCCTCCTCAGAGCCCCAGAGGGTGCATTCTGTTTCTTTAGGATAATACGATACGGCTGATTCTGGGAAGTACAAGGTGCTTGGGACTGCCAGGAGATCTGATCTGTATGCATGGGGAAGGCGGGGAAGGGAGGAAGTCAAGAAATAAGGCAAATATGGGCAAAGTGTAACGAACTAAGAATGGATGTGATCAGTGCCGTGTTCCGCACCAGCACGCTGCAACAGCGAGAGGATGAGGCAGAAGAGGTCAAACGGGCTGTCAGGTGAGGACCAGTCCAGTCTTAGGGCTGAAACCGAGCTCCCCTAAAATCTAGTTCCCCTGTGAGTTGATGGCTAACCTCTCTATCCAAAACTTTACTCCCGTTCTTCCTCTGCCCCTGTTCCTCTCAGGACTGAAGAGTTATCAAAGAGAAGGCGTGACTCAAACTGAACAGGACCCTGTACCTTCCCCAGTACATCCCCCTCCAGGTCGTGTCCTCGCTTCTTTGGCCTTCACCGAGTTCCAAAGAGTAGACTCAAGCAGTTACCAGTTAGGGAAGAGAGGGAAAGCAGACACAAAGCAACAGCAGTTAAGCAAGGAAAGTTATGGTAACCTACGCAATAGCTGAGCAAGAAAACGGAGTCTCAGGACTCCTAGTTCCTCCTCAAGGGAGGTACGTAACAATCGGACACGTACCTTCGAGCTGTTCTGCAGAAGTGAAGACCCCCACCCACTAGAGGAAGCTGACCACAGGCATGCAGACCCCAGACTGGCTGATGATGGAGATTCCCAAACATCACCCCGTCACCTCACCACCAGCCAATCAGAAAAATGTCCGCGAGCCGATCACACACGCTACGACCCTCACCTTACCGTGGCTCTTAAACACTTGTCTGAAAGCCATCAGGGGTTCAGGTCGCACTGGCCGCCCATCCTCTTTGCTTGGCCCGGCAACAAACACTACTTTCCTTCACCACAACCCGGTGTCTGTAGATAGGCTTTGCCGCGAATCAGGCAAGAGCACCCGAGCTCCGTTCGTAACAGAACAACGTCAATCTGGTCCTGTGACTTTGCATAAATCCCATAACCTCTCTGGCACCTTAAGACCCTCATCAATTAGGGGAAAAAAAGAACATTCTACCAGATTCCCATGTATCTTCCGTAGACTCATTTACAAGGTGAGAAACCATATAACATCAAGTATTTTATATATATATATATATATAAAATTATATTTTATCAGCTGAATCAGAAGACAGAAAATAAACTAAGCACACATAAATGTCAGAAATATCCATGTGGTTCTGCACCCCAGTTTCTCTTTAAAGTGGTTAACGTAGATCTTCTTCCTATTACTTTCTGTTTTATCGTGGCTTCCCTCTTCTTCCCGAGGCTGTATTTCATGTGCAGCACAAAACCCTAACCACTGAAAGCTAAATCACACCAACGGTGGAATTGGTATTTTTCCACGCTGTCCGTTCACACCCCTGCTTCTTGCACCAGGTGTTACCCTCGTGGGGAGGTTGTCTGATCCAGGTTCTAAGCTTCCAAACACTTACCCACCAATTAAGACTCAGCCCAATCATTACATTGCCATAAACCCACCTCTGCCTGCCCTCCTCTCTGCCTTCTGGGAGATATTCGAATATATCTTCATTAATCTTAACGCACTGCCCTCCCATTTTGTCTGTCTGACCCTCGGACTTCTGTGCGTCTTAAAAGAAGAAGAAAACTATCCATTCATTCCTTTAACCATTAATCCAACAAATATTTGTAAAGTACCAAAATGAGTCAGACCCTATGTTGGGTACAATATCGACACACTTTCGCATCCACAATGCCCAGTGTAGGGCCTGGAATAGCCCCTTAATAGCAAATTCCTGAGTGCCCGAATGAATGAACCTCTCATCACTCACATTTTGTCAGGTACTAGATTCTGCTTTTGACCAAATTCAACTTTTTACCCAGGAGGGAACATGATGAAAGACCTCTCCCAGCCCAGCCCAGAATCTGAGTCACTGACTGATCTCTGCTGCAGGGTAGCCAAGCCTGGTCCTGGTACGTTTATGGCCCTTTGTGATGCTAACATTTACCCCCCAAGCAACTACACATCACAGCTTAATGGACTGAAACTCTGAGAAAGTGGCTTCAAGAAAAGGGCAAAAGACCTTAAAGCTCGGTCAGCAAAAGCAAGAAGGGTCCTGATTGAGAAAAGAGGGGGCATGTGAGCTATAATCTGTAATACTGACTCTGGAGCATCTGTTTGGGCTGCAAAACATCCTGGGCCAGGTCAACAGGGTTCAGGGAAGAAATGTGTGAGGCCATGGAAGGAGAATGACATCTGCTGAACACCTATGTGCTGGGAGATCACTTACCCACAGGAGCCCTTTGGGGGTTAACTATGCTTTAATCCTTTATACAGAAAAGGAAGAGAGTCTCTGAAAGAATAAGCCACTTGCTCTTAAGTCATCTATCTTGCAAGTAGCTAAGCTGGGATCCTAACCCAGTTCTGTAAGGAGGCAAAGTCTGTTCATTTGTCCAGCCAAGAGGAGGAAAGGCATCTTTAAGAGTCTTCCCGCAGTTGTAAGTAATTAGGAAGGGCTGAGGAGGTGCCCAGGAAAACCCTTATACACTATAGCACCCACCCTTAAATCCCTAGGGGTTTTCAGTCAGCACCAGGAACCAGGGGACAGTGCCTGGGCAAGGGACACCCCTGAACACTCCTTGCTCTCTCTCTCTCTCTCTCTCTCTCTCTCTCTCTCTCTCTCTCTCTCTCTCTGTGTCCCCTTCCTCCCTCCTCATCCTCCCCATGGGCCCCCCATTCTACAACTAAAGACCTGAATTCCAATCTACCTTCCCAGCTGACTAGGGAAAGCTTCATTCTAAACTACATTCTAACTTACTAAGATATATTATACAATATGAACACTGAAAGGGTCATCTGTTTACACATCTCACATTTGAAATAGGAGGATGTGTTTGGCCAAAGGGACAGCACGACTTACCGTGGGTCCCACGGAGGTGAAGCCGGCTGGTCAACTGGACCCCAGGGCAAGGCGCCCTGCACTCCTCACTCCCGGGGTCTCAGCCTTCCTCTCTACTCCTCACTGCTGCCTCTCCCACTTCCACTTGGGCTCTCTCTCCAGCAACCTGCCTACAGGTCCCCCACCTTCATGCTGCAGCCCTGAAGCGGACTCCACAGGGCGATCTAATGATAAGAGTCACTAACATCTACAGAGCATGTACTGGTGCCAAGCAGATGTAGACAACTATTTTTATTTGCATTGTATCATTTTCCCCAAAACTGCCTGGGAGGTAGATTTTTATCAACCTCAGAAGTATCACAGAGAAAAGGACACTTTAAGCCATTTTCCCCATCTCCCATTTCTGGTGCCCTTTCCGGCGCCCTTGCCTTCCTTCCAAGAGGCAATCAATTTCTTCCAGGTCCTGCAGGTCCTCCTCCAGGCGGGAATGGGAGCACAGAAGTGCTGCCAGGGAGACGCTGGGCTCACAGCATCACAGCGGAACCTCAGAGACACGCCTTCCGTTGGCTGTGGACTCATGAGGCCTCCGGAATCCGGTCCTGCCTCCTGCTCCTTTCCACACTCTCCCACTGTTCCAGGCACAAGGAACTCTCTTACATGCCCTCAAATTCAGGCAGAGTTGTTTCCAATCTTTTTTTTTTTTCTTCAGAAACTGTGAAGTTGCCAAATATTGGCTCAGATCACTCAAAGAACTCTCTCGTTTTTTCCCCTTTGACCATGAACTACAGAATCACTATTAGGGGAATGCCCGTTGGCCTACTATGACCTCAGTCAGTGCAAGCTTAGTACAATTACAGAGGTCACCTGCCTGAGGAGCAGGAAAAATCATGAAGCAAAAGAAAGTTTAACGCAGACACTGCAGTTATTCCTGAGGCCTCAAATTCCAGGTCCTGGTTATTACTGTAAACAAGCCTTTTACAAATAATAAATACAACATACTCTGTGGTGATGTTCCTCAGATCCCCAAGACACAACTACAGAATAAAAGGAATAAAGAAAAAAAGAATGGGTATCTGGGCCTTGAGATAAAACTTCTAGTCAGAGCAGCGTGTGTGGGTTCCCAATGTGTTATACCTTCAATAACCTGACTGGGATGGGTGGTGACCTGATTTAGCAAAGTGCTGGTTGACTCAGAAAGTGGGTCTAGGGGTGATAGGCCATGACACCAAAGGCACATAAAAAGAATTTTTAAAACTCTGTTTTCATAAATATATGTAAGTGGATAAAAATATCATAATTATACAGTAATTCTTTAATTTATGTGATTTTGAATATATATTAAACTAAAGCAAAAAATAAACATTCTACTGTCTATCGTTGACTATGTCACACACATTCTTTTTGTACATCAATTCTAAACTTTACCGCATTTGATTTGATTTTTTTACTTCTTAAATTTTACTTAACTATGTACAGAATCACTTAGCCAAGAACATGGAGCGCTTCACGAATCTGTGTGTCACCCTTGAGCAGGGGCCACGCTAATCTTCTCCGTATCATCCCAGTTTTCGTACATGTGCTGCCGAAGCGGGCCTTGTCACACGCATCCTTAAGTTTATGCATTTGAGCTGGTCAGATGATTGTTCGTTGGCTGCAGGTGCATTTACAGCACACGCTCTACCCTGAACACATTCTATTTCACACTCCCATGGCCTTCTCCCACGTTAGTACCCTGCAGAGAACTCCTTCCTCATCTTCCCCTTCCAGTGGCTACATGCACTTTAAAATCAGGAGAAACATCACCTCCTCCAAGAAGCCTTCCACAGTCAAACGAGGCTGGGTCGGGAGCCTCCTCTGAGCTCACTTGTGCCTCAGCCTCCCTCTATCCCAGCACTCGTGAGCCTGCTTCTCCCCCCGCTCCTGAGCTGTTAGAGGGCTGAGAACACGTGACACCCATCCCTGTCACCGCACAGCCCACCTCCAGGCTTGACACACGGCAGAGGCTCAGTGGATATGCAATGGATGAAATAAGAAGTGTTTGGTTTTTTTTTTCTTTTTTGCGATACACAGGCCTCTCACTGTTGTGGCCTCTCCCGTTGTGGAGCACAGGCTCCGGATGCGCAGGCTCAGCGGACATGGCTCACGGACCCAGCCGCTCCGCGGCATGTGGGATCCTTCGGGACCGGGGCATGAACCCGCGTCCCCCGCATCGGCAGGCGGACTCTCAACCACTGCGCCACCAGGGAAGCCCAAGAAGTGTATTGTTAATTGATGCATTTGACTCAATGAACGACTGCTTCGGTGTGAAAATAACTCCAGGAAAACTTCCCTAATCACTCAGGAAAGTTCTCTTAAGAACACTCCCTGATGGGCGAAGTCATCTCTTCTGAGCTGTGGCTGCAAGTGCACTGAACAAGAGACGCCTGCTGTTGGCCAGAGTGTCTGCCTTCCCTCCCAGGGCCCAGCTAGAGGACAACCGCCCCTCCCCCGTAGTGTCAGGAGTTTGGTGGAAATGAGTGGTCACCTCCAGGCCTGGCCCACACAATCCTTCCACAAGATCCTCTACTGTCTCTTCCCTCATTTGCCACCGCACACGGAGGCTCTGGGAGACGACACTGAAGTCCCAGAGGAAGGGATGGCGCAGGACTGGAGGAGCTTGGCTCCCTGCACGGCGACGTAGACGAGGACTCCTCACCTACCACAGCTCCCACCACGCTGTGAGTCAGGAAGAAACTTTTACTGTGTTAATTCTGGGGACCGTTTGCGTCCCCAAGTAAACTAATAATACAAGACAGATCTGTTGCTTTGCTGCTTGAAAGCACCTTTTGCAACTTGATTTCACTGCAAACATTTATTAGCAACAATTATGTGGCAATTACTTTAATGTCACAGTTCAGAGTCACGGGGCCTTTAGATAAGTGGAAAGGGATGAACATGCAAGTAAACTGAGGTGACCCGAGATGCTGACAGTTAAATGTTGTTTGGCCCCTAAGTGCGACCCACGGCGTCTCCACAGCTCGCTCGCTGGGTAAAAACCTACCTTAGTTCCCAGAGGTCCAGGTGACCCAGGCGGTCCACGAAGTCCCTGGGAAAATGAATGGCACGGAGATAACCATGGGACCACGAGTGCACATTTGCCCATCCACCCTGCGCTGTGGGGGGGCCGCAGGTGGACGGGCCTCTCATCGTGACCTGTCTGGTATGGAGGAAAGGTGCCTGTGTCCTCGTGTAGTGCTAAGGGCTGAGAGCCACTGAGATTTGGGGGGTTCTTCATTACCGCAGCAAAATTTACTAACGCATCTCACTTCGTGTCCGTGACACTCTAACACGTTCCTAAGTGCCCACGCACACGACGCCCTCATGTGTTTCCACATACGGTTTACCTGCCTGGAACACCTTCTCTGTGCTGTTCTGCCTAAAAAGTAGTTTCTTCCAACTTTCACATTTCGCACAAATGCCACTTCCTGGGCAAGGTTTCTCCAGACTTACACAGACCAGGAAGCCCTTCTCCAGGACGTGCACTGCAGGACTGCCTGAGCTACGGTTATCTGTTTGCCTGGCTGTCTCACGAGCATCTCAACAGCACAGGCGCTAACCCGTCTCCGTGTCCCCAGCGTCGGAGCCTGGCACGTGGCCAGCAGTCCACGGGAGACTCTGCTGCACTGGCCTAAAGTAGACAGGAGCAAGACGCCTCCCCCACCCAAGACCCCTTTCCCAGCCCACCTGCTTTCACTGGCTATGACTCCGCTTCTGCAAAGCTTGACCAGTGAGCCTTTTCTTTTTTTTCTCTTCTAATCCCAGCCTGATTGTCATGGGCACAGAAACCCTGGACCCGACACTTACCGGTTCTCCGTCTTTCCCTCTTCCGGGCGGCCCCGGGAGCCCAGGGGCACCAGGATCGCCTCTGGGGCCGCCTGGTCCTGGGCTTCCTTCTTCTCCCACCGCCCCCTGCAAGGAAAAGTGGACAGTGTCCAGGATCAGTGACATGCAGAGGGTAAGCTTTTCAGTGGTGAACCAACCTGAAGGGGCTTGGTGGGCTTCCTGGCGATGCCCTGCGTCAGAAAGCCCACCCCTTCTGAGGGCAGAGAAAGACGGGTTGTATAATGTGTCCCCCAAAATTCACATGCTGAAGCCCTAACCCCAGTACCTCAATTTAAAGATAGAGTCTTTGCAGATGTAATTAGTTAAGATGCAGTCATACTAGGGTGGCACGGACCCTAATCCAGTATGAACTGGTGTCCTCATGAGAAGGGGACATTTGGACACAGACATGTGGAGAGGGAAGTCAACGTGAAGATGCGGGGAGAAGAGAGCCATCAGCGATCCAAGGAGAGGGGCCTGGAAGAGATCCTTCCCTCACAGCCCCCAGGAGGAGCCAACCCTGCCGACACCTTGACTTAGGGCTTCCCGACACGGTGAGAATGGTGAGACGGTAAGTTTCTGTTGTCTAAGGCACGCAGTTTGTGATACGCCGTTCCAGCGGCCTTAGCAGACTACACAACGTAGAACAGGGGAACAGGAAGGATGCTAGCGGTCTCTTCTAGCCCCACTTCTCTCCCACGGCAGGAAAAGCCACCATGTGCGCCTCTTCCAGGCAGCCCTCCCACCTCCGTTTGGACTCCTCTGAGAGCAGGGAGCTCACCACCTTCTCAGGCGGCTCATCCCTTTATCGGGCGCTTCCATTCCATAGTGTGCCTTTACATTCAGCCACCCTCTCTGAAATCTTCCAGATGTCTGGCGTGCAGCCTTGGCGCTCTACAGACGAAATCCAATCCCTCTTCACATGACAGACTTTCAGCGCTGTGAACACAGCCCGGGGCTCCAAAGTGGGGAGAGAGAGACAGACAGCCAGGATCTAATGAGGGAGCTGGGCTTGGAGTTTGCTCACCCTTTCTGACCACGAAGCCAGGCGCCCCGAAGCAGCCCCGGCTGTGGAACGCTGCGGGGGAACCACGTGAACGGCAGGGGCTCCCTTTCCCAGGCAGGGCTCTCTCGGGCCTAGGCTGCACCCTGACTGCCTCCGACGTTTGATGCAGAGGTGAGGTGAGGTACCACGTCCCAAGGAGGGGCAAAGCAAGGGATGGAGAGGACCCGTCTCCAGGCCCAGGGCGGGATCAGCTTCCGCAAGCCTCAGGCCAGCCACTGGGCAGTGAGGGAGAGAAAGCGCTTCCTGCTGTCCGGGATTTTTACCACGTTGCCGAGCGCCGGAGGGAAGCGCCTTTCCAAAGGCAGCCCTTGGTCTTGGGCCTCAGCCTGGGCTTCCGCTCAGACACGCAGAAGTGTCTGGCTCCCCCTTGAGGCTGAAGGAGCCAACAGCTCACAGCTTTTCTCTTCTTTGCTCAACTGGTCCTCAAAAACCTCTTCTAACCCCCCTCTAAGCTCCTTCTCAGTGGTCTGTGCCCCACTTGTGTCCCGAACAGAGCCTGATCCTTCAGACGTGGTGCAGTCAAGGAAAACCCGACGGGCCAGGTCGTTTTCCCGTCGCCGAAGGATATTTTCCACAGGCTGCTGATCGTTTTTCTCCGCAGTAAATCATTTTCCTCTCTGAAGTATACATGTTTTAAAACGGAGCCTTCCCACCAAAGTGTAAAAGTTTGTTATTTATCCTTGTTGCATTTTTGCCAAAATAGAAAACATAAAATGATCCCTCCTTTCAAAGGTCCCAGGCGAAGTGGACGGGAAGGGATTTGCGTCAAGTTCAGACACTGCAGTGCCGGGAGGGGGCCTCTGCGGAGGAGACGCCGAGACCCCGTTCCTGGACGCAAAGCCTCATGTGGCGGCTCGGGACAGCGAACCGCCATCAGCCCTCTTCACCGGCTCGCTGCCGCGCCGTCTGGCACACCAGTGCTTCACCTCCTCCTCACCACCTGTGGTCAGTGTGGGCTCGTCTCCATTTTACAGACGAGAACATGCAGGTGTCAGGGGGTGCCTGCAGTCTGGGCTTCTCAGCTCCGGCGCTGCTGACATTCGAGGAGGGTGATCTGTGTTGAGAAGGGGGTGCCGTCCTGCGACAGTTTAGCAGAATCCCTGGTCTCCACCCACTAGACGCCAGTTCAGTAGAAGTCGGGAGTACCCCTCGGAGACGCTACCTAAAACGCGAGCTCAGGAAACGCAGCGTGGGATCTCGAAAGTCCATGGGACCTCCTTCTCTGCCCCCGGGGTGTTGGCGTTTTGGGGGGACACCGTGTCTCTCTTCTTCCTAATCAACGAAGCTCTTTCTCCTAACTCAGGAAGGTTTAACTGTGCACACAAAGGTGGGGGAGGGCTAAGCTGGTGCGCTGAACTGAGAAAATGGACTTAGAGTCAGACCGAGCAGCTCTGTGGCTCACTAGCTACGACGGGATGTGGGAGAGCTGAGTTAATCTCTCAGAGTCTCGGTCCCCACCTCTGTCCAATGGGGACCCACCTACCCTATGGGTCCGCCCTGAGGGTTAAACGAGACAACTGCAGGGCCCCTCCGGCCCTTGTGTTCAGAAGCCCTTCCCAAGCTGGGTCCTAAACCGGGTCTGAGCACAGCGGACTCCTCCTTCCCTGCTTCTTAAGAAGCTGAGGACAGCTGCCCCGTGCAGAGGTCACACTGCGCCTTACCTTCTCACCGCGCTCCCCATCTCTCCCAGGGGGGCCTCTGGAGCCCGGGGGGCCCTGAAGAAAGAGGGGTTATTGACAAGGTGCAGTTCAAGAGGGCCTGCCGCCCCCAGAGAAAGGCGATCAGCCCCCTTTCCGTTAACGATTACAGCCCTGTCCCCACTCACCCCCCCACAACCCCGACTTAAATTCCTCGCCGCCATCTCCCCCCGCCCCCCGGCCCGCCTGCCTTAGCTGCCCCTCCCCTGGTCTGTCACTCAGCCTTGAACACGAGCCCTCTAACCACGCAGGCATGTGTTTCCTGATGCCCTGCCCGCCCTGGGCTGCAGCTCTCAGAGGGGACCTCGGGGAGGACGAGGGTGACCTAAGAACAGAGCCTTGGCATCACTGACCCGCTCCACCTGTGTCTTCAGAGCCCCCAGAGGTTGACTTTTTGAGACAAGGCTCAGGTGCAGGTGCTCCGCGGAGGCACCAGTAGGGACGTGAGAAAGAGGAGGACAGGCAGGGAGCGACACGTTCGTGTAACTGGAGCTCGGTCCTGCCGGGGGCTCCGGGGGCCAGTGCAGGACGCGCACTCAGAGTGGCTCCAGCAGGAGAGGAGAAGCTGGGCCATTTACACACCCATCGGCCAGGGGTGCTTCTGCCGCTGGCGGTGCTCCTGGCCACGCGCCACGCGGCTGCACAGTGAGGTCTCTAAAAGCCACAGAAAACCCTCAGGCAAAGGGGTGCGAGCTTGGCTCCTAGAAGTCTGCGGCTGGCACTGCAGTGCGGAGGGTGACATGATACAGGCGAGGGTCCAGCAGTATCCACGGTAACCACTGGCCACATGACTCGGCCTCCCTGAGCCTCAGTCTCCTCCTGCATAAAATGGGGGCAGTACTAATAATATCCACCTCCCAGGGTCCCGAGGAGCCAATGCGCGAACTCCTGTAAAGCACTTACGACACTGCCTGGCACACACATGTGCCTACATTTGTCCTCTGAACTGCTATGATTATTAACACAAAGGTTGGTGACTGAACGGGACTGGCCTCAAGCTACTCGAGGAGCGCAGTCCTCTGTTACCCTTGACTAGATGCCATCGGGTGTTTCATTGCACACATTGCAGCTGAAATCATCGTTCCGGTGGACCTTAACGCTGGGGTCCTTAAAGCAGACCCCTGGGGCCCCCACGGGGGGAGGCTGTCTCCCTAAGTCAAGCGCAGCAGGAGGTTAAGGGTGAACCTGCACAGCCCGCACCCTCCATCTTGAAGGTGAAGGAGCGGAGGCCTCCAGGAGCCCCTCACAGAGGCCTGACAGCCGGTTAGTGGCAGAGCTGTGGCCAGAAGCCGGGCAGCCCAGAGGTCAGGGCCTCTTCCACTTCTGCAGGTTCATTTTGTTTCTTCTAAGGCCAACTCTGACGCTGATTCCAGCGTCAGTGACGCTCACAGCTTTCTGCAGTTACACGAGCTTCACTGACCACCCGGAGATCTCACCGATTACCGAGAACCTCAGGCTGGTAACTTTCTAGGTGACGTTGTCGGGACATCAGGTTCTTCCGTCTGTGAAATGGGAGTGAGGACGCCTACGCCCCCGAGTTTCGCGGAGGGTAAATGAGTAAACTCGGGAGATGGGCACCGTGGAGCCACAACCAGTGTTGGTGTCCCTGCCCTCTCCCCGCACCCCGATTACTCACCGCACTTCCTGGGGGACCACCGGAACCAGGCGGACCTACAGGTCCAGGAGCGCCCTATTCAGAGATGGAAGAAGGTTAGCAAGGCCCAAGGTATTGACTGTAAGCAGCTCCCCCAGTTTCCCTCCAAACCTGCCTTCTACTCAATTCTCCCTGATTTGCTGGAAACGTTTCTAACCTGAAACTCCCTCCACAGATAAGATGAACCTCCCGTCCGGGTGCACCCCAACTCGCCAAGCCTCACATGAGAGGGATTCCGGCACAGAGTGGGAGACAGGAGAACAGAAGCAGCCTAGGACCTTCCTTACGACCGCGGCGCGTAGGCGGCAGAGGCGGACCGTGTGCCGGGCGGGGCGGGAAGAAAGGAAGGCCAGGTCCCAACATGCGTGTGTCTCAGGTGGGCTTTGGCCTGTATCCTCAGGGCCCGGGGGAAAGGAGACCCCGAAAATGGGACAAACTCTTCAGACCTGCGTCGCAGAGAAACATGCTCTGCGTTATGCTCTGGCATAATGCAGGTCGGCCGTAAGGGCACGGGCAAGCCTCGGGGCCCCGAGAGAGGACACGTGAGGCAGCCGTGGGCTGGACCGGAAGAGGCATCCCTGGAGAAGGTGCCAGGAGGAACGAGCTGGGCTTGGTGACCAACCGTCGGTGGAGCGCCGAGGGGGGAGTCCACGGTGGGGACGGTGGCAGAAGCCTGAGGGGGCCTCGGCAGCACCGCTCTCAGTCTCTGCTCCCTCTGAAGATGCCGGTGCTGTTCACGGAACAGGGGCACTGGGGGGGGGGGGAAGCGTGCGTGTGTTGGATCTGACTGGCGAATCAGGGCGTGCTTCCTGGAGGAAGTGGATTTGAACACTGGTGGCTGGACGAGTGCATGACGGGAGAGGTGGGTGAGGACACTCCAGATGGGTCACCGCCAGGGAGCCGGACGCGCAGGGGACTCCCAGAACTGGGGCCTCCCCGCAATCCTCCTGCCGCCCGCGCCCCTGCACTCGGCTTCCCTCTCCCCCGGGCTGCGCTCGGGCCGGGTCTCTCTCCAGGGGCACGGAGGCGCTGACCGCGAGCCCCTCCCCGCTAAGTCACGTGCACGGTGGGCTGGGCTGTGTGAGCGGACTGCGGCCGGGTACGTGGGGCCTGCGGTCCTGCCTGCCCGGCACTGCTGCCGCTCTAAGGCCACCGCCTCTCCTGGGAGTCCCCGCGGGAGTCGGCCTTGTCCTGCATCCTGCCAGCTCCCTGGAGAAGCCTGGGCTCGGGGCTCCGCTCCGGCAGACACAGCGCTAGTCAGAGCTCAGCGCACGAGGGCCGACCCGCGGAGATTCTGGGCCTGAGGGAGGCGGGTCAGGAGCAGCGAGCGCGTGAGGGAACCCGTGTGCTTGTCTTCCTGGAGTTGCCGAACTGCATGTATACGTGTGCACGTCCTTATATGGGTGCACATGCGTGTGTGCGTGTGCAACTCGGTTTCCAAACGTGTGGATGTGGATGTGCACGTGGGCGTGCTTCTCAGAGTGACAAACTCTTCTGCGCGTGTCCATGTGTGCGCCCCCCACGTGTGTGCAGGAGATTCCTTTCGGGGCTGGCACGTGGACGGAGCCCTGAGATGCCGGGAACGGGGCAGAGGCCGGCACGTCTCTGGTCCGGGCTGCTCAGGGGGCTCCAGCCCCGGCCAGCCCTCCAGCGCGGACGGCGCTTCCCCGGCCCCCTCCCCACGCTCTGCCCAGAGCTGGGAGCCCGGGCGGGGGCAGCTGCTTGGCCCAGACCCCAACCTGTGGGACCCGGGAGGACTCACGGGGTTCCCAGCTGCTCCGGGCGGCCCCTGCGCGCCTTCCTGTCCCTTGGCACCCTGCATGGGAAACAAAACGGGGAGGTGAGAAGCCACAGGCCACGCCGTCCTCGGCCCCATGCGGGGACGTCAGGGCACCTTCGTTGTCAGAATTAGGTGATCCGAACTGAAGGACAGGGAGCGGGTCTAAGGTGCAGAGATCGCAGCTCCTGGCCTCCGCTATGGTACTCTGTCTTCTCCACCCCCGGGACAGCAGCACCCACCCTTTGTCTTGACGTGAACAATGCTCAGAGGGACAGGCCGGCCCGGGGCACACAGCCAGCCGGCGGCCCGTGGCATCTGAGCCCACACAGGCCGCTCCCACGGAACTCTCGGAGAACACGAACAACTGCCCAACAGAGAGCCAGTTAAGAAGCCACGACTGAGGGAAATGCGATCAAAATGCTAACACACACTAGGTGTCATGTAAACTGGAGCTGCCAATGGGGGCCGGGAGGGCGGAGGGGACCTCCCGCAGCTGGAAAGCCTCGGGGAGCCCTGGTCCCGAGCGCTGCCGGCTGCACAGAGTCGGGGAGGGAGAGCGTGGCGGGAGCCCAGCTCAGCGACACCGACACCGGCACTTCAGCGACAGAGCAGCGACATCCTGGGCCCGAGAGGCGGGGCCCGCCCCCGGGGGCTGCATTTTGGGGCGCTTTGTGAGGTCCTCTCTGCCCCAGGGCACTGGACTCACAGTCCCAGCAGTGCCTGTGGCAGTGCCCCCTGGTGGACACTCCCGGAATGCCAGGTGAGAGGAGCCAGCGACGGATGGAGACACTGGCGGGCGGGGCTTTCGGGTGGGGACAGAGTTTTCTTACCGGTGGTCCAATGGGTCCCCGAGGCCCCAGTTCTCCAGGATGACCCTGTGATCCCTGAAATGAAACAACCTATCAATGGACTAGGTCACACCCCTGCTCCGGGCAGATGGGGTGGTGTGGACACGTGCAATGGGCATAATCTGAGATCCATGGAGGGGGCGCCCTTGGACCCCTAAGGGAGGAGGAAGGGGCCACATTCAGTTCAGGGGGCTCCTGTGCGCAGTTCAGAGCTGCAGACGCTCAGCCCTCAGACGTCCCGTCTAACCAGCCGCCCAGAGTGAGGGGTGAGGGGCAGGGGCGCGGGGCCCAGGGCACTCACCGCTTCCCCAGGTGCGCCGGGATCGCCCTTCTCCCCTTTAGGCCCTTGTCCTCCCTGTCGGTGGAGAAGAAGAGTACAGCAGACGTGCTCAGCCCACCCTCAGGTCAGGCCGCACGGCTCCTGCCTGCCCTCCCCCAAGCTCATCACTGCTCCCCGAGTTAGTGTCTGCACGGCCCTGGGCTGGGGGCACCACTCCCTCTCCATCAGCTGTCGCGCGCGGTATCTGCACAGCACACCTCGGAGAGCCTGGATTAAGTGAGGTTGCTCTTGCAAAGAGGTTTTCAACAGATGCAAGCTCATTCCTTCTAGAATCTCCATCTCCCACCAGCTCAGAAGAACGCACTCTGGCTCCAGTCACCAGACAACAATACCCTTATTTCTAGCACGGTCTCCTCCTAGAGGATTTCCCGTGGGGGGCTAGGGGATTTGCAGCATTCTTTTGTCTGGTCCACAAGTCACTGGAGATACAATCTGCAAAGATGAAAGGGCTTACGGGATGGATTCGGGTGACGCACAGGGAAGGAGTCTGCACACGCTTTTCTGCAAGCTGGGGGAAGGAACAGCGGGTGGCAGGACGTGGGCTCAGGAGCCAGGAGGGGTCAGGCCAGGACAGAGGAGAGACCCTGGGAACTCAAAGGCAAGAGGCTCAAGGCATTTCTACCCAGGGCCTGAGAGCCAGGAGGCAGAGTCTTCACTGCAGGGGTGCACACTGGGTGCCCCTCAATAGCTGCTGAATGCTGAATGCAGGAGCCTCATTCTCCCCCAAACGCCCGCTTGGTGACGTCAGCCTAGCCAAATCCCCTCTCTGGGCTCAGCAAATGCAGGGCACTGGCTGGGCGGCTGAGAATCCTTTGCAGGCTGAGAGGGTGGAGTCAGGCTGCCCTCCCGAGGTGGCTGCTTCGAAACCAGTTACAAAGCCTCACTTAAGTTCTTAACGGCAATGTCTCCAAGCCTGAGGGCTGCCTGTCCCTCCCTCCTCCAGCTAAGGAATGGGTTCCCTTCTCCTCTCTGACATCTCCAGACCTGCTCACCATCTAACAGCCCCTGCTCTGTTCTCCACAAACTGCTATCACCACGCTACCTCGAGGCCGCCCCAGCTGGGGTCCCTGACGTCCCCAGAAGGTTTCTCAATCCTGGAGTGGAAGGAAGAGGAGCTTTCCTTCCAGCCCTCCTCCCCCTTTTTATTCCCCTTCTTAATCATGCTGCAAACTTTGCCGCCCCTCCAGATTTCGCGGCCCCTCCCCGTGTGCAGGGACCGGAAGGCACACAGCTGAGAGCAAGGAGAAATCAAACAGAAGAACATCTTTCAAACCCATCAATACAACACGGTTACCATGGCAATGAGGCAGCCCCAGAGGGATTCATGCAACAATCCACAATGAATCTTTTTTTTTTTTTTTTTTCATGGACACAGGTTCCTTGCTTTGCATCTGAAAGTGACTTCCTGGTTTCTGCGCAGCTCAGACCCTGCAGGAAGGTGGCACCACCGGGACTCAAAGAGGAGGCTGGGTAGGCCTCTGGCTCGCTCTCCTTCCCTTCCCATGGGAGCACCTTGGAAATCATCTTTTATGGGGCAGTTCCTTTAAGCAGAGGCTGGATGTGCAGGTCTGCCTCAAGATTTGGGGACTCAGGGCGGGCGCGAGGGAGGGAGACCCAGAGGCCTCGGGTAGGTGGATGTGGTCCTGGATGAGGAAGGCGGTGGAGCTCGGCCAGGGCCTCACGGCTGACAACCAAGTCTCAGCTGCTAAGTCCGGGAAGACCCTTTGCGAGGCGCTTCCCTCCTCCGAGCCACGGGCCGTCCCTGGGTACAGGGGGACAGTCACAGCGATGCCTGCATTGCACCTGCCGCGTCCGAGGCTCTGCCGCCTTGTCCCTTTGAGCCCTTCCTTTGAGGGAGGAGGGGACCCAGCCGGAGGCCCCGCCTGCTCCTCCCCCGCATCTCCCGGCACTCCTGCAGCCCACACTGCCCTGCGACGGCCCGCCCGCCCTCGCTTCCTCCCCCTTCCTCCTCCAAAGCAGCTCAAAATCCTCCTCCTCCTTCCGCAGTGATTCCGGCACCGACTCAGCCTCTCTCTCTCTACTCTGTTCTTTTCCATCAGATACAGGGGCCTTTTGAGCTTCTTAAGTCATGGAAACAGGGAGGTGGATCCTGCACACAAGCCCCCCTGCTGCTGCGCCTGGTGCAGCGGGTCAAGTCCTAACGGCGGGAGAACCACGTCCCCGAGAGCACAGGAACCAGAGGAGGCTGTCTGCTGACCTCAGGGCAGGGAGAGACCCTGAACGCGCTTATTTCCGCGGGGGCTCTGCTCATGGCAAGAGGAGGGAGAGGTTCCTGGAGGCTGCAGCCATGGAGAGCATCCTTTTCGGTCGGGTGTCTTCATCTTCACAAGAAGCCACAAGCTGTCCCTCCACCAGCCACTCCTCCACGCAGGCGGGGTCCCCTCTGCCCTTCCAACTGCCCCTCTCAACCTGTCCCTTCGAGGCCCTCCAGGCCCGGGGCCCCTCACTGCAGACACCCACTGAACCGCCTGCTCTGCCCTTTGGTCTTCCGCCAGCCCACATGACTCTGTCCTGCTCGGAACCACCAGCCACTCCCTGTGTAGCGAGGAGGTAACTTTACCCAAAGAGAGGGCTGGCCTTCGCCCTTGGCTACTACTGGCAGGCAGCCTCCAGGCCCCTGGAACCTCCCGTCCGACCCTGGAGCTGCTTCCTCGCAGGGTCTGTCCCCACTGACTGCCCGGACGAGGTCGGGAAGCCCAGATGCCTGGCGGCGACTGGGACACAGGGGCTCCGAGTTAGGACACAGCCCGGGCCCAGCTCCCAGAGCCCTCGGGGACACCGCGAGCCAGGCTGGGGGACGCCGTGCGGCACCGAGGAGTCGCTGCTACTTACTGGCGTCCCTGGGCGCGGCGTGAACGGGGACGTCTGAAAAGGAAACCGCAGAAATGAGAAGGACGTGAATCGACGTTAACAACCTGCCTCTGACAGATTTACCGGTAAAAGAATACAGCCCCGAGGGCTCCTGTAAGGATGACTGGTTTCGACACTTCGGATCCCGTGCTCCTCTCAAGTCCCCGGGCGGGTACGAGGTCCGGAAAGCACGGTGGTTAGCTGTGGGAACGCTGGAGTCCCGCAGCCTGAGCTCAAAGCCTGTCACCTCCGCCTTAAACTGTGTGACCTCGGACACCTGCCAACGCCTCTGCTCCCAGCGGTGAAACGGGATGACACGTTCTCCTCTCAGGGAACGGCGGGGCCGAAACGGAAGAATCCACGCGAGGGATCAGAGCTGTGCCTGGGCCGCTGGATCCCTCCAGCAGAGTCCACTCCTCACCTCCAGCGGCTACTGGCAATGAGGCAGGGGACGAGCAAGCCAGGCTGCGGGACTCAGCTCTGGGCCCGGGGAGCCCAGCTGATGCAAACTCTCTGTCGCAGCAGCTGAGAACCCCATGCACTGGCCCCCGCACGGCCGTCCCTCTGCACTGCATGAGTGCTTCCCAGGCGGCCCGCCTCCTCCCATCTCAAAGCTTCCGCACCCGCCGCGCCCCCGGCCTGGAAGGCGCTTCCCTTCTCCTTTACCTGACTGACCAAGCCCACCCTTCAGAGCTCGTGTTTGAATGTCCTGTCTTCAAAGATCTCCCTCCCCCTCCACCACCCACATATAAACGAGGCCCCCTCGCTATGCACCCTGCTCTTTGCCCTGACAGCATTCGCTATGATTTGCAGGATCTGTGTGTCTGGGCCGCCATGTGACTAGAGTTTATCTCCCCGACGGGGCTGTTGAAACTCCACAGCAGCCAAACTCTGCCAACGTCTGGCCCACAGCAGGTGCTCCAATATACGAGAGTGGACGAAAGGACATCGTGGATTCTAGTCCAAAAATGCAATGAATTCAACGAGGAAGGAAAAAAAGGAGACTTCCTACACCGTGCCTTCCATGTCTCCAAATCGCAGTCTCGTCCCCAGAAGAAACCACTGTTTTTCAGCTGAGCATATTCTAGACCCATTTGTATCCATTTCCAGTTGCAATTATGAATGTATAGGAATGCGTAACTTTGCACGAGAGTTATACAAACAAGAACAGCAAGCATTATTTATGGTTGTTGATATGCATTAACTCATACATCCCTCACAGTACAAGAAGCAGTTTTATCTGTTTTTGCCCTGCTTTTATACGTAAGAAGATTGAAGGTCAGAGAAAGAAACTTCTTGATGAAGTTCACACAGCCAGCGAGCGCTGGACATCACGCAGGTGGGCTGCGGAGTCCGCGTCAGCCTTCACACACGCTGTAATTCATAAATTAGTCTTTCTACTTAACTTTTCTTGAATATTGGCATCTTTTTAAAGCCATATGCGTAGTGCATGTGTGTGTGTTTAATTTTTATGAAGTAGGATTCCACGATACACATATTCCGTGGTTTAGTGAGTTCTTTGCTTCTGGTCGTGTAGGTTACCTGTGATTTTTCATTATAAGCAACACCACAATGTAAATCCTCGTACGTGATGTTTTAAATACACACAATGCAAATAATTCTTCAGGCCAGATGCCTAGGAATGGAATCTCTAATCTAATGGTTAGACAGACACTTTATGAAATGTTAATACCAAGTAACCTCTCAAATAAGTGTTACCAGATGCCTTCCACCAAAAGGCAGTGCTCACTCCCTGCAAGCTTGCCTACATTAAATATTACCAGTCTTAAACAACAATTTTACACGGCCAGTTCTGACTCTAAATTTGATTCTGAAATACTCGCTGCGTCTCATTTTGAGGGCCATGTGTGTGGGGAGAAAACGGTGGCGGCATCGTATGGTGTAACGTGCAGAAGACCACGGAGGACCCATCTCAGTCACACTGCACATGGGATTTCTGGGTGTTCAGGCTCTCTCATCTCCTGCCCTCCATATGAGGCAGTCCCCCAAATGACCAATCCCTACGTGCCCCGCCACGGCCAGCATCTGGAGCCATGTTCGCCTCCCCCGAAATCATCCGATCAAAGCACAGAATATCAAAGCTGGGAGGAAACATTCACATGAAAAAAACTGCAAACTATATTCGCATATTTATATAGCCTTCGTTTTTTTTTTTTAAATTTAGTATTTACTATGTACCAGAAACTGTGCAATGTACCTTGTACTATTTGTTAATTTTCACTACAAATGTACAAGATAGCTAGGTATAACATTTTTTCTTAACAGATGAGAAGACCAAGTCTTTTTGACGTTAAATAACGTGTCTAAGACCGCGGTGCCGGTGAATAGCACAGCCAGGATTCAAACCCACTTTTTCTCTGGCTCCAAAGCCCGCACTGTTACTCACCACTCATCCCGGACTCACCACGCCCACCGCAGACATGCGGAGGCCAGAAGCCTGGGTCGTGGCTGTATATCTGTGCTGTAGTCTTACCCTGCACGAAGTGCTTCTTGCCTCTGGACCTCTGTTTCCCCACAGGCAAGAGGTGGGTACGGATGCTCAGTGCCTAGCCAGTATTCTAATAAACAGTAACTGTGCTTGCTGAGTAAAATAAATCAATAAGCACAATGTGGTTCCTAGTGAAGCTTATGCATTTTTGGATTACAGGACCAAGGGGTAGGTCTAGCTATTGACAAACTCCCTTAAAAAGATATTTATAACTAAGTGGTATGTGTGCAGAAGGAGAAAGGATTAGAAGCAGAGTAACTTACAGTTCCAGGTAATCCCGGGGGGCCTGCTGGACCCGTTTCACCCTAGATGAAGCAATGGAAAATAAATTACCATTAACCCTCTGCTAGCCCTGCCTGTCCTGGGATACCTTTCCCAAGACAACAGAATCACCCACCCCACATCTACCTTGATAGATAGATAGACAGACAGATAGATTCCAAATTCTTAAATACATCAGACACATCAGAACTTTATTTTGAGAAGTATCTATGCTGGTATGTGTAGCTGTAGATCGTTTATATCACTATATACTATTCCACGGTGCACATGGAAATAAAGTGATCCACGATCCATCTTTTTTTTTAAAGTATAAAATACTTCTTTTTTATTTAAACCTTTAACAGATAACCAATTGTTTAAAGCAATAACAATGTACTATAGGTGTTAAAACACAGGTAGAAGTAAAATGTATGACAACAATGGCACAAAAGCTAAAAGGGAGAAATGAAGATATACTATTATATGGTTCGTATCTTTATATATGAAGTGGTATAACAGCACTTAAAGATTTAATTGTGGTAAGTTAAAGATGTCTACTATAAACTTTAAAGCAATTGCTAAAATAAAACAAAGGAGAAACAGAACTAATACACCAATGAAGGTAATAAAATGGACACGATCCATCTTCCTGTTGATGACATTTACGTGATGTCCCCCCTGCTGCAGCCATAACCGCGCCGCAGCAAACCTCTCCACACTGTGCACTGGAGCCCAAGGGCCGGCCTGAGCGCCCTTAGAAACTCCCCTGGGCCCCGCCCCACCCTCTTCTCAGGGGCCTAACGGGTGACAAGTACATTCCCGTAAACAGCACACGGGCTTGGGAGCTGAATCACCTGAGCCTGAAACCTAACTCTACCATCTTATATGTATCATTTTACTTCTGTCGGCTCGTCTTCCTCTGTGCAAATTAATGACAATAGTACCTCCAGCTCACAGCGTCACCTGGGGGCTGAGTGAGATCGTCAGTGAGGGCCCACTGAGGAGGAAATTGTTATTACATTTGCCCCGAGGAAAAGAGGTCGCTGGCTACTCCACCAGGAGGGGTGGTCCCCAAAGACCGTCATTCCACGTGAGCCACGATGGTGTCAGGACATGGATGTCAAGGCCCAGGTGTGCTCTGAGCGGCCCAGGGTCAGGCCTGTTGCGGGCCTGGGTCCACTCATGGTTATTAGCGGACAAATGAATGAATAAAGCCGGCTTGGAGAGAGGCAAGGCTGCTCTTAGTAACAACAAGAATATGATAATAAAACGTAGTTACACTGTCTTCTATGATCATTTCTATGGTTATGTAGGATTTAACTGCAGGTACTTTTCTACAGGCATCAACGCCTCTAATCTCCGTCGAAATGCCTGTAACAGAGAAGCTTCCGTACTCCCATCCCACGGAAGCAAATCACACTCATTCACCTGCCCAGAGTCACACAGCCAGCAAATGGCTCAGGCTAGTTTTACACTCAGAATCCGAGCCCTGAACTACTCACTGTGCAGCATTTCCCCGACTAAAGTTCCAGAAGCTTCAGAGAGAACCCTTTCTCAGCGCTATCTGCATTATCCGAGTTTACCCGATTCTCTTCTTGACACTGTCGGCCTCGTGCCCCGAAACCAACCTCATCCAAACCAATTTACCCGCCATTAAAAAGTCCAAATGACCGAAGCGGAGCGCGTCCCAGTGGGATGTACGAACAGACATAAACAAGAAGAGGGTTGGAGAGCGTCTCTAACCCCGAGAGCCTCAAGGCCACCTTTCTGGAAAAGCCTCCCCCACCCCCAGGGCTGCGGGGCAAAGGAAGGGCCAGTGGGGCCAGCGGGGCCAGCGGGGCAGAGCCCAGGCAGCTCTGACTTCGAGGAAGATGCTTGGCTGGAAAAGGGTCTTTGAGTTTTGTAGTTCGTGTGACCGGCCTCGGTTCCCATCCCAGCTTCTCCACACTTGGACTCTCTGAGCGCTAGCGGACACACAGGCATTATCACCCGACTTTCCAAGATGCCCAGGGGTCAAAATTCTCACGGTGGCTGGTGGGGAGAAAGAGGACCAGAGAACTGAGGTAGGGTTGCTCCAGGCACAGTCAGAGGGGGCAGTGTTGCCTCAATGTCTTATTTTAGATTTTTTTTTTTTTTGACCAGAATTGTCTATTATTACATATTTCTCTAGGGGAAAAGAAAAGCAGGCCAGATTCTTCGGAAGCTTGAATGTGATTCTGCTGTGGCCCTGGCAATTCTGCCAAAGCAATAAAACGGGCTTAATGGTCTCGCTGAGTCCTCTGCATCCTGGAAATGAGTTTCTCAAATAAAAACTGCATTTCTGAAACATCCGGGAGAGCAGCAGGCCTGAATGGCTTACCCACTAAAGCTCTTTCCATTGCAGGATCTCTATTTATAGATCGCAGGTCTGTCCAGAACAAAGCCCTCAGCCTTCAGCCTGAGAGAGGGGGATGGGAGTTGAGAAAGGTCGAGGGCAGGACCCTGGAGGGGACGTGCCAACTTGGGAGAACGAGGTGACAGCGCCGTGCCGGAGAGGGGCACCAGGGCCCCTGGGGGTGTGGCCGTTCCTCAGGCTCCCCTCGGGCCAGGCTGGTGTGACGTGTGGACCTCGTCAGAGCCAGGACGCCGGGCCCAGACTGAGGTCAGATCTCGACTCCACCGCCCTCCATTCACGCAGCCCTGGGAAAGCGGCTTGGCCTTTCCTTGCCTCAGTTTCCTCCTTTATAAACTGGGGGTGTTGCTGATAACATGACCCCTCTCCGGTCGTCACGAGTGTCACCTAAGTCACTACACGTGCGGCGCTTCCCACGATCCCGGCGCACAGCGGGCCCCGACCCCCGCGGGCGGGCTCCTGAAGGCTGACTGTATTCATTATTCTCCACCATTTCACAGAACGGACTCGAGCATCCACCGATTTCGGCATCCGTGAGGGCTCCTGGAACCACGTGCCTGCGGATTCGGCTTGGGTCAGCATCACACAAGGGAGAAAGCAAGGGAGGCCAGCAAGGCAGGCCCAAGGAGGTCAGATAAGATGCTCAGAACCACACATCGCGTAAAACCAGGACCGTAAGCCAGGCCACCACTTGGACTCCAAGGAGCTGCCCTCTCCACTGAACTGCAGGCAATGCACAGAAACTACAGAAGGGAGGTTCTGTGACTCAGGGACCGGACGGCCAGGACAACAGCAGAAGCTCCTACCTTGGCACCTTGGTCACCTTTCGGTCCCGGGAGTCCCCGTTCTCCTTGCTCTCCCTACAGGGAAAGATACAATTAGGAAACATTAGCACTCACCTGAGTGTAAATGGCCGCCTCTTCCAGGTGACAGACAGCAAGGGGACCTTGGGCAAAGTATTGTTTTTTTTCTTCCCAACCTGCCCTGCCGTGGTGAAGACCAAGTTCAAGGGACAGCCTGTCAGTTGCACCGAATTCTGCCCCTGACAGATAACAGCCCCAACCGGCCCCGTAAATGTCATCGGAAGCTGCCCCACCCTTGTCAAGAGATCCCACAGCCACCCGCCTGTTGGTCCAGCCCACGGACCAGAGCAGCCTGACGCCCTTCCTTTTCTCTTCCATAAACACGGAGGAAACACGCTCTAATCCCAGCCTGAAGCACCCGCCACCCACCAGGGTCGAAGACTGCAAAGGGGGCTTCTCTCCGCGGGCGCAGGCGCGCGGCCCTGCTGGGAAGACAGCACCGCCACTCACCTGTTCTCCTTTCGCGCCCCTCGCGCCTGGGAGCCCTGCCTCTCCCTGTGGAAAGAACACGGCGTCCCTGTTCAGTGGGCTCTCAGCAAGGGGGCTCTCCCGTGGTCCAGGGTAAGGGGGCTGTGCTCTCTACGGCCTGCCGTCCGGCCCCCCAGACACCCCTGGCCTAGTGGCGGTAACGTGGGAAGCAGATTCTGGAGTATCTACTCCGGGGCGGCCCCACGTGCTTCTCACTTTGCTACTCCCCCTGCCGGGGACGCTTGTCTCGCCTCCCTTGCTGTCTAACTCCTCATTCCTCTGGATCAGCCACCATGTCGCCTCCCGGCCCCCTCTCCTGACATTCCCCAAGTCTGAGCGACAGGACTCCTAAGCCCGCCCCTCACCTGCACGGCACCACTCGCTGCACCTGTTCACCTGCCCTTGGCCAGTGGTGGTGACCCCAGCACCCACCACAGCGACAGATGCGCAGGCCATGCCGACCGCCGGGGGGTAAGTAAATGAGTGCACGACGGCAAGGTCGTGAGCTCCAGGGACACGACTGACGCGCGGCGTGGCGTATACTAACAGAGGCGCGCGCTGAACGGACGAGGGAATAACAGACCTTCTCTCCAGGTCGGCCAGCCAGGCCCTGCTCCCCGGCTCCACCCTGGAGATAAAGTAACAGACACCCCGTCACTTTCCACCCGCATTACAGAGACGGCTGCCATCCCGGCTGGTCCCACACCCCCGGAGCCCCCGGAGCCCCCCTCCCTCAGCCACGACCCTTGATTCCCACAGCAGCACAAGCGTCACAGGCTTTGAAGACCCGAGTGGTCCGCACCTCTGGAGAGACGGCATCCACACTCCCTCACGTTGTCTTTTGCTTCCCTCAAAAGCAGCGGCTTCTGCAGTTGCCCTGACAGCATTTAAACAGGTTGAAGCCACTCATCCTGAATCTAAACACGTACAGTTCAGAACAACGAGGAGCCGAAATCTGTGAGTCCCAGAGCCACCCCAGCTCTGAGTTCTGTGCCCCTCAGGGAAGCCCAGACCCCAGGCCGGGTCCAGGGACGGAGAAGCCATTGATGAACTTGTCCGAGCTGACGGGCCGTCCCGAGGCTGTTGTGCAGACAGAGGTAAACAGAGGCGCCCGTGGAGGAGCCCACGGGCAGCTGAGAGGTCCGTTTCCTTCTCGCATGGTGCGTTACAGTGAAGGCCAGTCTCGGGTGAACCGCTGTTAAACACGCAAGCTTATATTGAAAGCAAAGCCCCAGCAGGGACACACCGGTTCCAGTAGCTTGGATGAAGTTTCGTTCCTGACGAGCATTTTGTGGGCACGTTAAAGTAGGAGGGTGCAGGACCAGAGGGGCCTGTTCTCTGACTCCACGGCACCACGCTGCTGTGCCTACCAGGGCCCCTGTAAGCCACTGGTGCAAAGAGGAGGTTGTTCGGTGGGTGGGAGGAGGGACTGCAATTTCTAACCAGCCATGTGTCTTCAGAAACACTAACTTCTTTTTTTTTTTTTTTTTTTTTGCGGTCCGTGGGCCTCTCACTGCCGTGGCCTCTCCCATTGCGGAGCACAGGCTCCGGACGCGCAGGCCCGGCGGCCACGGCTCACGGGACCAGCCGCTCTGTGGCACGTGGGATCTTCCCGGACCAGGGCACGGACCCACGTCCCCTGCATCGGCAGGCGGACCCTCAACCACTGCACCACCAGGGAAGCCGAAGAAACACTAACTTCTTGAATGACAGTTTCTTCCTAACATTATTGTGGTACTTAGCGAAAACTTTATGTAGGTTTCCATAAGGAAATGTGGTTTTCCGGTAAATGGACACATGAACGAATGAATGAATGAATGAATGGGTATGTACACACATAAAGATTCTCCCTGCAGCTATGCCAGATTCCACTGGTAGTGAAGGCTGTACCACATATCGAAGAGGAAAAAAAGAAAAAGAAGCTAAAAGCCCTGTTTAGCATTAAGCACACATTCTATCCTGTAGCTCTGGTGCCACCAGGGCAACTGGTGTCTGGAGTCAGTGCAAATAGAAATTCTAGACGCCCTCCAGTTTTCCCATCAATTCCCAGTGTTTACAAGCACAATTAGTGAGAACTGCTCTAACCAGAATGGTGCAGATACTTGCTATAGAAATTGTCACTTTAAATCTGCTAGGACAGTCACACCTTTGCAGTGGGAAAGGCGCTGGGGGCTGAGTTTGGGTAGAAAGCATTTTGAAGGCCATCTGAAGTGCTTCCTGAATCCTAAGCCAAAGCACAGCCCATGCAGAACGGGGCAGCATCCGGAATTCTTTTTTTTTTTTTTTTTTTGCGGTACGCGGGCCTCTCACTGCTGTGGCCTCTCCCGTTGCGGAGCACAGGCTCCGGACGCGCAGGCTCAGCGGCCACGGCTCACGGGCCCAGCCGCTCCGCGGCATGTGGGATCTTCCCGGACCGGGGCACGAACCCGTGTCCCCTGCATCGGCAGGCGGACTCTCAACCACTGCGCCACCAGGGAAACCCCGGAATTCTTGACACGAGCCAAAGAGGAGAAGCATCTGCTCGCCCCACAAACAGTCCATTCTCTGGGCAGACTCAAGACTCGCCGTCCAGGACGTAGCCATAATCTTCTTTGAAGATTTATCTTTAGCTGGCATGTTGTCAAGATAAAGTAACTAGGAATCCTGCCAGGTCTCCTTTGAAGCTACAAAGTATGTTCTAAAAGCATCATAACAGCAGAAATTCACAATTTTGAGCTTTCTAGAAACATTTTTTTAAAGTATCACACTAGAAATCGTACAAAAATGATACGTGAGCTGTAGTAACAGACCTCTCTGACCTTTCAGCCATTAGGGGTGAACATGGAGAAGGAAAGATGAAAGAAACCCCCGAGGGCAGCTCAGTTTCACCCCAATACTTCTGACTGGTCACCTTCATCCACAGAATCGTGCACAGGGAACTCGATGGGAACAGATTCTTCTGAAGACTATTGAACGGAACATGGAAATTCACACGGTGTAAGCCCAGAAGGGTGTGGCAACTCAGAGATTTGAGGAAATACAGCTCCAAGGTACAGGTGACTCCATAAAACATACAGAGTCCAAAAAGGAGAGTAACAGGGAGTGATGCAAATGCTGCAGGTTATTTCTGTGAAATGCCTGAATCTCAGCCAATCACTCAGACCCTGGAAGGTGGCCTCGGTGCTTCTAAGACCACGTGATTCACCCCTAGCCGGCACCTCAGGGCAGGGTATGCATGCTTTATCCATGCTGTGACAAAACACAGCAAGTCACACATCATTACATTTCAATCACTGGGGATCATTATACGTGGGGTTTTTTTTTGTTGTTGTTTTTTGTTTTTTGTTTTTTGTTTTTTGTGGGCCTCTCACTGTTGTGGCCTCTCCCTTTGAGGAGCACAGGCTCCGGACACGCAGGCTCAGCGGCCATGGCTCACGGGCCCAGCCGCTCGGCGGCATGTGGGACCTTCCCGGACCAGGGCACGAACCCGTGTCTCCTGCATCAGCAGGCGGATTCTCAACCACTGCGCCACCAGGGAAGCCCTATACGTGGTTTTTTAAAATACGAATGTTGAGTCTTAAAACAGGAAGGGTCGCTGTGCTCGCAGGTGGCAGTGGCGGCTCGCTGCGTGCCGACGGGGCACTCTTTGCACGCTGAGTCCCACCGGCGGGCGCCCTTGAGACAGCTGCGGTGCATTGTAACCTGCGGTTTCCATCTGGTCTGAAGAATGCTCGCTCCTTGGAAAAGCGAGAGAGGCAGCAGGGAACCCAGGGCCCGGGATTTGCCGACCGGCCCTTCACTGGCCAGCGAGGTGAGTCCAGGCCACAGCCGTGCCCTCGCTGGGCGGTTTGTGACCCACCCTCCATCCAGTGAGCCCTCGCCGAGACCCCGTCAGGTGCCTGCCTGTGGGCCGAGGGTGGGAGCTGGTGGCCGAGAGCGGGTCACTGCCTTAACGAGCGCTTAACCCAGTGGACTCAGAGGCCCTGTGACGGGAGGGAGAGGGCTCCCCATGCGCTCTGCTGTGTGGACACACGCCTCTCTGGAAGCAAGGCGCTGTGCACACGCACACACCGTGTACACACCCACACCACACACGCACACCCCCCATATACATACAGATACGCACACACGTACATACGTTCACCACACACACACACACACACACGCATACACATGCATGCAGAGTCCAGCCCTCTCTCTTCTGTACCCACTGCACTGAGCCCAGGCCACATCTGAGATGCTGAACTCTACAGATGAGCCCAGCCGAGCTTCCTGCTTCTGTAGGGGTCAGGGGTCAGGGAGCATCGGAGGGAGGGAAAAGCTTAAGGGACAGGAGAGAGAGAGAGGAGGGGCTACTGACCCCCTCGCCTCTTCCCTCCCAGGACGAGCTAGACAGCGATGCTGGCCTTCTTCCCAAGGCTCCCGCTCTCTCAGGGGCTCTCTCCTCCAGCTACACGGCTCCCGGGTTCCAGGCACGCACTGCCCCCTTGCTCCTCTGCCCCGGGGGGGCATCCGCTGTTGCCTGTCCAGGGTGTGTCACCACGGACCCCCCGACCCCGCCCTCGGCCTTTCAAACAGCCCCTCTGCAATGACCCCGGCTATTCCCTGCCACACCCCAGCTCATACAGATGCTGGGCTCTGTCAGCTGAGGTTCACGCACAGCCCCAAACACACCATTTAGAATAACAGACGCGATGGGGAAGGAGTCCCTACCCGCGGGCCAGGCTGTCCGGGCAAACCGTCCGCCCCTCTGTCTCCCAGGTCTCCCTGTAAGGAACACAAACAGGAGTAAACAGGAGGTGCTGGGCTTGGAGGAAACAGCCTCAGGACTAGGTCCAGGCTGGAAGGGAGAAAACTGCTGGGGGTTAAGCGTTACTGAACCTCTTCAATTCTGTGTGACCACGGCGACTAGAAACAGCAGCTCAAACCACCTCCTAGATGCCATAGTCAACGGCTCTGCTTTTGATTTATAAAGACATAAGTGAATGGAAATGAAGAAGGATGCAGAGTAGGTAAGATATTGCCTAAGTTCTTTTGAGAGCACAAAATACGTGGTTAACCCTTATCTTTTGTCTTGAAAGATGAGAGAGGAGGATGGAGAATATTTACATGAAATGCCCATAAAATTAAGTTGAATCCATACTTATTCTATACCTTGTCATGAAAAAGTTAAGCTTCTAAGTCTGCTTATGGAAAAGGATGATGAATCTTCCTATAATATCCAAAAGTTGCCTTTCGAGGTCTGTTGACATTCACCCTTGAGCTTAATGTCTGTTATGAAAAGGTGAAGTTCACTTGTTAAAATTTTGGCTGTGTGGTTTTTTAATTGTCCATCTGAAGTGGGTAAACTGTGAACTTGCTTCCCAATTTTATGATAGTTAATCTCTGACTCTTAATGATCTTACTGTAATGAGCCCCACCAGAGTATTTTTTAAACTGAGGTCTCTTATTATGTAAGAGTACCTGAAAGGCTTTTCTCCTTGCAAATAAAATACATACATATTTCTAACAGAATAATTTTAAAGTCCTAGGCCTCCAAATCCTTCCCCAGTTACCTAAGTAGGAATAAGGGGCGCGCCCATATCTGACCTTGGAAATCCAAACATTTCCGAGCCCGGCAAGACTCGGAATCCAAACGTGACCCAAGGCCCAGGCAACAAACAATCAAAAATCTCTTTGGCGTCTGTGTTTTGGGTCCAAACTCACACCAACCTTTGGTCCTGGCAGGCCCGGGGGTCCGTTCAGCCCATCCTTCCCGGGAGGTCCCTGGGCCAAGAGGGAGAAAGACAGACCCACGTGAGAGGCACGGTTAGGGCAGCGCTGCACTGCGTTCCTGCCGGCCAGGAGCAGCTCCTGCAGCCAGAAGCTGGCCAGCACGGCGGGCAAGACACGCAGGACGGTCCTGTGCTCCAGCTCTCCGGTGGCGCTCTCGCTGCGGTAAAGTGTCTGTGGGGGGAGCTGTGTGGACCACGTGCTCAGGAACGTCTGTGGGTGACAGTTAACCACGCGTTCCAGCTTTGGACCCGTTTGCCTGAGAGTGGACGTCATGGCCCTGAATTTATATCGAGAACCCTAGGCCCGGTACCTGGAGCTCAACAGGGCCGAGCACGCTGGCATCCAGCAATCACGTCCCTTCGTCTACAGCCACCAATGGATCTGTGGTCCAGGGACAAGGGGACAGGCACGGTGCGCTGCACAGTCGGATTTCCCTGTCACCCCTTCTCCAGCGTCCTGACCCCCCGTCAGCTCTGTGGGTCGCACGGGCTTTCTGTATCCACAGCCCTCCCCTCCTCTGCTGGCCCCATCAGAGAACCAGCAGTAAGGAAATGTTTTCCGGACGAGCAGAGGCCTCCTGAGGGCTGTCACCAGGCCTGTGACGGCCCGTCACGGTCACATGGTATCGGAAGCTGAAGGCCACCCCTACTGTCCTGCCCTGAAGAGCTACAGGCCAAAACGGCAGGAGACACCCAGCTTCAATCTGCACCTGCTTCCTTGTGTGGAGACATAAGGTTTTGTTTTGTTTTGTTTTGTTTTTTGCGGTACGCGGGCCTCTCACTGTTGTGGCCTCTCCCGTTGCGGAGCACAGGCTCCGGACGCGCAGGCGCAGCGGCCATGGCTCACGGGCTTAGTTGCTCCGCGGCATGTGGGATCTTCCCGGACCAGGGCACGAACCCGTGTCTCCTGCATCGGCAGGCGGATTCTCAACCACTGCGCCACCAGGGAAGCCCGAGACATAAGGTTTGATGAGCTCTACCCCCAGGACTTAAAAGGAATGAGAAGGCCCAGATCCCTAGGATCTTTTTGGTTGGGAAAGAAGAAACACAATCAGGATAGTGACGGAAAGAGCTCTGCCGCATCCTGGACCATGTCTCACGTCTCCCCCTCCATCACTTCTGCAACCCTCCGTCAGTGGCCCTACAGACGAGAAGCCACGCTTTAAACAGCAAAGGACTTTCGGATGCCCCTTTGAGTTACAAGAGCACAGGCGGTGGCCTAGGGAGAGGGTGCTCCAGACTGCATTCCAGCTGGGGCCATGCGGGAGCGGCCCCAGGAGACGGAGTACACACGTGACAGACACCACGGAAGGAAGAAGGCAGGCTGGCTACCAGGGCCTTGGTCCCCGCCGACGGGGAGGAAAGGGCACGGAGCATCACCCGCTGGAAAGCGGCCCGGGTGGCAGCTGAAAGGGCCCGGCCGCTCCCGTCACAGAGGACGGGAGAGACGGGACAGTGCAGGGAGGGGTGCTCTGGTCACTCACCGCCTGCCCGGGGTGCCCAGGTTTTCCTGGGAAGCCGATCTCTCCCGGCAAACCCTGAAAAGGGAACCAGAGGGGAACCTTCAGTCTGACCTCTTCCGAGCATCAGCTCCCTTCTCCCAGCACCTCTCCTGGCAGGAGCCCAGGTCTCCAGCTCTGACAAGGGCACCCAGGGGTGGATACCGCTCGGGGGCACCTGGCTGTCCTTGGTGTGGGCCACGGGGAGACGTGGAACCGTCACACCTCCAAGGCTGGCCGGCGCAGGGCTCATCTGGTCTGCAGTCGGGGCCACTGGCACCTTCACTCCCGCCGGCGGGGTGGGTGGAAACGCCTCCCTCTGTCCCACCCAGCGGCCCCATCCCTCCCCTCGGCCTACAGGGAGCTTTCCCAGAGGGCTCCTGAAATGCAGGAGGGGAGACAAACCACACGCTCCTGCAAGACCTCAAAAGGACGAGCCCAGCCCAGTGGGCCTCTCCCCCTGCATCTCTAGGAGCAGCCAGCGATGCGCTGTGTGAGCTCAGATGCTATTTCCAGTCAGTCGAAGGGGCTCCAGGGCCGGCTGCTGGGGGGCCCCTCCTTGCTCAGGCCTTTGCCCTGCTCTCGGACAAAGAGGGAACACGTGGCTCTACACCACGATGTCCCTGGCTCCCGGGGCCACGAACCCTCCATCGAAGTGCCCTGGGGAGAGAAAATCAAAACCAATCTCACCGGGGGGCCTCCGGGTCCAGGGGGGCCTGGGACGCCAGGTGGTCCTGCGGGGCCCTGCAGAGAAAGAGCATAGCCTGGGTTACAAACGTGCATGGAGTAGCCTCCTGGTGACACTGTCCTCTGAGAGGGGAGACCGACGGGGACCAGTGAAGGGGGGCGCTGCTGCTTTACTTGAAATACTGTATTTTTTCAACAAAAAGGAACAAGAGCAAAAAGAAAAGGTCTGAAGTAAAATTTGCAAAATGGTAACGTGTACTATCTGGGCGGTGGGATAGCATAACTGTCTGTTATATTATCTATTCCAATGTATATTTAAGATATTTGAGCATTTAAAATAAATACATACGCGCGTGAACACACATACACACAATGGGTTAACCCATTAACAAAAATCTTCTAGAACAGTGGTTCCCAAGCATTATTCAGCATCGAATCACCTGGGGTGAATCAAGAGACCTGTTCAAACCCTCTCTCTCTCCACTACACACGTTCTAGGAGATGCACCTCTGGCCTTTGTTTGTCCAGGTGTCTCTCCAAATATGCCCTTCCTCCCCTGTCCCACTGCTCGGATGGATGTCTCCACCTTTCTGAAATTTTCTGCAATTCCCCAGGCAGAATTAATCGCTCCCTCCCCCAAGCCGAAGGCCCTTGTAACAGTTCTCATCTGACCCCCGGGCCCCCGAAGGCAGAGGCCCCCTCTTGCTCCCCCCCCACATCTCATCTCGCACAGCAACAAGCCCAGGGCTTGGAATAGAGCAGGTGCTCAGTAAGTGTTTGAAGAAGTCAGCTGCATTGAACACAGCTGAGGAGAGCGCTGTGCATTCCGAGAGAACAATACATCGCCACTGGAGGACGGTAAATACTAAAAAATGGCCAAGGTTGCTGCTTCCGCGGACAGTTCCCTTTTCCCCCTCTGGGGGCGCTGGTGAGTCAACAAAGGGTAGAGAAAGCCGACGTTTACAGAAGAGAACTTTTTGGTGGCACCCGGACCTAGCTTTCTACGTAGCTCACTCCGTGCTGGAGGGCCTTTGGGGATAACGTCTACTTTTATTAGGAGACAACTGCTTGGAGCTGGAGCAAGTGAATGGCCAGGCAGACGTGGACAGTGGCCTGGGTGGGTACAGATGCAGGGTCCCCCTAATGGATGAGGACGGAGGTGGGGGAGGGCACCAAAGAAGGCTGGTGACCTCCCCCCTATCGTGGCTCAGTCCTGCTCCACCCGCATCCCCTCCAGCTCAGCTCCGCACACCTCCCGGCAAAGCAGGAGCCCTGCAGGTGGCACTCCCAGGACCCACCCCTCCACAGGGCATGTTCCAGTTGACCTTTTTACATCACCCTGACCTCTGAGGCTCTCACAGCAACCTCAACCCCACGGAACTCAGCCAAGGCCCCTTCTCACCTCATGCAGCTCTCTCTCTCTGACAGCAAATGGGATACACTTAGCTTTCGTCCCTCCTTACGTTCCCCGTGATGCTGGCGGCCCCTGGAATGCGCTGGCCTCTTTCAAAGTGATCGTTCCAGGAAGCTGGTCTCCTGACCTGCTCATTACTCTGACCTTAGATTTTTTTAAAAAGCTGCTTGAAAGCCAAAGACTCTGCACTATTATGCCTCTTTCATAGGTGAGGATATTAGGGTTTCAGGAAAGAAACCTGGCTAAGGGAAAGTCAAGACTGAAAGGCCAGTCTCCATGCGGCCAGGGACTCTCCGAGGAGCCAGAGGCAAGTCCCCCTCCCCTCGTCACTGCGCGGACCAGGAGGAAACCAGGGTTCCAAGGACTTGCGTTCGGGGGCACGTGCTGTGTGCGTGGTTTGAGGGAGACGCTCCTGAGCTCCCACCTTTATGTCAACCAGGGGACCTTTGCACTTGTCCAGTTCATACGTGTGGCTTTTATTTTTAAAAAGCAGCTGTAAAAATTGGACAAACTGGCTGCTAAACTTTCTCCCAAGCTTTAGGGATAAAGTACGAAGAGTGGGAAATGACTTCAAAAAACAGCAACGGGGAGCGTCCAGCATTTTCCCACCGGATTTTAAGGCCCAGGAGGGCAGAGACCGCGTCTGGTTCCTTCGCGGGGAACAGGAACGACGTTCGATCACCGTTTACCGAGGGAAGAGTATCAGCAGCGGAGGTAGCAACGCGGAGGAGGGAGATGGCGGGGGGCGGGGCGCTGCCACAAGCCAGGATGCAGGATGTGGCCTGTCAGGCCCCGGCGGCGCTAGAAGCTGGTGAGGGGCTGGGATGGCAGGGAGAACAAGCGTGGAAGCAAGCGAAGGGGGGCTGGGAGTCCTAGGGGTGAAGTCACCGCGACTGTAACCGAGGGGCCGTCCCAGCTGGGGCTGGTCACGGCAGGCCCCGCAGAAGGGGCCGCGTTTAAGCTGCGAACGGAGTGGCCAGGAAGTCCGGGGGAGGGAGAAGAGTGGGTTCAGGGGCCTGAGACCGGACAGACCTCCGTGCGTCGGCAAGACCGGCAGGTCGGTGTGAAGGAGTGGAGGGGACGGGGACGGGGACGGGGACGGGGCCCCGGGGAAGGTGGTGGGGTGCCGCGGTGGGAGGGGCAGCTGGGAGGCAGGTGCGTCGCTTCAGGGCTGGGGGCCAGGACGGCCGGGACCTGGGCTTTAGAGTCGGGACAGCGAGAGCCGGTCTGACTTGGTTGTATCGGGAAGGAGAAGTGGACACGACTTCACAGCAGCTCGGGTGTGTGCGGCGAAGGGACGAGGACGAGCCTGAAGGACTGGACAGGTGACGGGGCCCTTGGCCGAGGCGGGGACACTGCCGGGGGAGCGCACCTGGACGGGGTGGGCACCGGCCGTCCCGCTGAAGAAGGCTGAGCGTTCGATGCGCGTGTCTGAGGCACTGGGTGGAGCTGCCCGGGGGCTGGAGCTCGGGGCAGGGCTGCTGCAGAATTAAACGCAGACCCCGGAGAGAATGACAAAAAAGAGAAAGGTGGCCTCGTATGGCTGGATTAACGAAGGTGTGCGTGGCGCCAGCTCAGCTCGTGGGAGGTTTTCACCCTCTTCTCTTTTTATCATCGATAAAAATACCTAAATAACCCACTCATCTCATTATGAAAGAGAGTGACAAATGAGCCAAGAGATCTAAATGTTAACAACAAAATAACTGCTTTAATTATTACTAATAAAAAAACTAAGTAGTGACTCTATCAATTAACCAATAAGTCTAATTATTATTAATAGAACGTTGGATCCTTCTTAATACGGTGGTGACTAAATAGCTACTTAATGTCCTCGGTGATTACAGCGATCATGTATAAATAACCAATTAACCCAATTATCGTGATTAATAATGGAACGGCAAATAACTATGCCTAATAACCCCCGAGTTCCAATTGGAGTAGATTTTATATAACTGGATGGAATTTGAAGATGAATGAAAATTACTTGCATAAATCAGCACGGCAATCACACTCCCTGCGTGACTCGGTAATGTCTGCTTTCTTCGCAAGTTGTTCCTAATTGTGGGTGCTCCTCTCAGTAGGTAACTCCAGGGGCGCGATGACTGCCCCCCTCAGGAGGGTTCCTGTGTAGAGGCGAACCCACTCGGCCTCCTGGGCTTGGCCCCTTCCCTGGCTGCGTTCCCACCAACTCCAGAGGCTTTGCTGCCATCCTGACTGAAGCACTGTCTTTGCATGAACAGTTGCCCAGAGCAGACACAGATTTCCACTTTTCCTACAAGGCTGCCAGGATACAGGGGCCACCACGGAGAATGTGTATACTGAGTCTAAAACATTCCAGCAGGTGAAAATTTTCATCTTGAAGAAGAGGCACCAAAAGCGTCTTCTAGAACGCCAGCCGCCCCGGGGCTTGGGTCACTCTGAGGCTGCGGCGCTGGCTCTTCCCGTTAGAAGCAGAGCTAATTAAACTCTGAGCTCAATTTCTTTAGACTGTAAATGGGCTAAGCATTGCTTTCTCACCGCTGGTTATTACAGGTGGTCATATACACGATTATATACGAACACCAAGGAGAGCGTCTGACGAGCGCAGAAACTAAACACGTGTGCCCTCTGCCCTCTTCTCACCCGAGCAGGAAACCGTATGACTTAGTTTCTGCTGCAACAGAGCCAACCTTGATTTTCGGCGTCAGCGTAGGGACCCTCCCATGGGCCCGAGAGAGGCTGACGACCTCTCCCCCAGACCCAGAGCTCTGAATACCCCTCTCCCAGGACTCAGCTCAGAGGATTGTCAGACTCTGTGTGCATCTCTTTCTGCCCCCATTACACCTGGCTCCTCTGGGCATGGACAGTGGCTGCTAGGTTTCCCATCGCCAGAGCTGCATCTGCACACGGTGGTATTTAGTAAATACCTGCCGAATGAGTGAACCAATGAACAAATGCACGGATGGCAAGCAGGAGAAAACCGTGGCCAGGCCCAGGGAAGGTGAGTGTTCAGGTATGTCAGCCAGGGTGAATCGCAGACGTGGGCAGTGATCCACCAGGGGGACACTGCTCTCAGTGTGGGTGCGGTGGGCCTGAGTGCAGGTTTGCGTCCATTGGGTGGTGAGCCAACGTGGGGTGATACACTCCACGTTGGTTCTGAACCACTGAGAGCCCCGAATATATGGGGCGCCCTATTTCTGGCAAATCCCCTGCTGTGGGAAAGCTGATAGTGTTTTTATCCCCAGCACCAGCTCAATGCCTGGCATTCAGCAAAGATTTGCTGAAGGACAGTGGTTTCAAAATTAAAAATGAAAGAAAGAATGTATTTTGCAAAGCAGTCAACAAAAAGTTATAGGGAAAAAATCCGTACCTTAAAGCGAGTTGATGGAGCTGGGTTTGTGGTGAATTTTTGAAACACACACGCTTTGCTCACTGGAAAGCAAGGTCACAAAACAAATGCAAAAACACTCTGTCTTTCACTAAGAACATCAAAATGCCACAGTGAATGTGGAATCTTCAGAAGACTGTGAATAACGGCTGATTTTACAGTCCCTTATCCCGGGCTGTGGCCTGACCCAAACGCGAGCGACTGAGATGACGCCTGAGATGTGCGTGCGGGGTGCCCGTCACACACCTCCTGTGTCAGCGCGGGAAGAGCGGGTTTGGGAGTGCGGTCAGCAGTGTCCTCTGGGGGGTGCCTCCCCGACAACGGCAAAGGGCAGTGTGCTCAACACCACGGGACTCGGGCATGGAGGTGGAGACGGCCCGGAACAGGCGGGCGCCCGAGCCGACCATTTACCGCAGCGCGGGGCGGGGGGGCCCGTGGACGAGCCCTTAGTGGTCCCACCTGCCTGCCTGCCTGCAGCCACCACACCCAGGAGAACAGGACAGCACCCCGCCCGGCGCTCTCTGTGCCTCCGGGACTCCCCCCCCACCCGGGTCACATCCCCTCATCTTCTCTTCGAATCGCCCTCCCCTTTTACTTTCCTTGGTATTTGGGACCATTGATGAGGCTGAAGTTCAGAAGGTAAAGTGACTTGTCCAAGATGCCGCAGCCAGAAAGGGGCCGAGGGCTGGGGCTCTAACCTCCTAACCTCCCCGCCTCAACTGGGCTCCCCCCCCAGCACACTGCTTCCCCAGGAATTTACCGACCCTGCTCCGGGGGAGGCTGGGGCTGGGGGCCGGGTGGCAAGCTTCGGTGCCGGGGGCAAATGGAGAATGAAGGGTGCTCCGGACACCCTCCGGCGCCGGGCGCCTTGCTCTGTCCACACTAAGGTGTGTGTGTCGGGGGCAGGAGGTGCTCACAGTGACACACACTCACAGATTAGGGGGCCTGGGAGGGACGGAGGTGTCTGCCGAGCGGCGCGTGGCCCCGAGCGAGTCTCTGTGCCTCTGGGAGGCTCACCCCTCGTCTGTGAAACGAGGATGGTGACCCCGAGCCTTCCCACCTGGCGGGGTGGCTGTGGAGGTCCACAGGGGGCCACAGGGACAGCACACGTGAGGCTGTGTGGGAGCGGGGGGGGGCGCTGGACGAAGCCTGGGGCCAGAGGACGTTACACCAGAGCTGAGTCTGAAAGCGGAGGGGGAGGAAGGCGAGGAGGGGGAGGGGGAGGGGGGAGGGTCTGCCCTCCTCCAGACCTAAACCCCTCCAGGTGACCAAATGGCCTTTCTCCCAGCACCTGAGATGGAAGGCGGGGGGGGGCGGGGGGGGAAGGGGGCAAGGGACGGGGGTGGGGAGCGAGTGTCCCGCCGAACATTCTCTTTAATGCTCTGATGCGGTGACCATGCCAAGATTCTGGTTACAGCCTGAGAATCGTTACCCCATCACTTACTTAACCAGAGCAAGCAGTGTTGCTAAGGAAGAGGATTTAAAGATAGTAGTTACCTGCTGCCCCAGCAATCCAGGGATTCCAGGAGGGCCGGTCTCACCTTTCTTTCCCTGAGGACAAAAGAAGCAGCAAAGAGAGATCAGCTCGTGCTCTGTGACCACCTAGAGGGGTGGGATAGGGAGGGTGGGAGGGAGATGCAAGAGGGAGGAGATATGCGGACGTATGTATATGTATAGCTGATTCACTTTGTTATAAAGCAGAAACTAACACACCACTGTAAAGCAATTATACTCCAATAAAGATGTTTAAAAAAAAAGAAGCAGCCAAAATTACAGGCAGGCAGCGCCGGGAGCCGCCTAATGGCACGTCTGGGGCAGAATCCTTGATAACAGCCCGTCCCTCTCCCTCTCGGGATGCCCTACGGGGAAGCAGTGTGGGATTGGGAAGAAGTCTGGAGTCAGGGAGGTTCTCCTTTGGATGCCAGCTCTGTAACTTGCATGATTTTGGTAACACATGGCCCCAAATTCAAAAAGTACAGCTAGGTTCACCTGAGAAACATGTCCTTATCCTGTCCCCTGGCACTCAGTCCCTTTCCTTGAAAGCAACTAATCCTACCGGATGTTGGCTCATCTTCCCAGAGGCATTTTATGTTTAGGTAAGCTTTGCACACGTACACGTATGTGCAAATGTGCACACACACACGCACACACACATTCTCTCCCTCTCCCCCGTTCATTCTTTACAAACTGTAGCATATCATTCAATCTACTGATAAACTTGGCTTTTTCTCACTTAACAACTTAAGCTGGATGCGTCCTGTATCGGCATGTGGAGAGCCACTCCATTCTTTTCCACAGCTACACAGCTTTCACCGTTAAGGATGAAACGTGATACATTTCAACTCCGGGCAGGTAGGTCGTTTGGACCATTTCTGCTCTTCGGCTGTCAGACTCCACACTGCTGTGCAGGACCCCAGCGGGTCATCCTGTGGGAGTGAGCTGTCTCACTAAGCCTCAGAGTCTATCTCTTTGAACAGGGGTGAGGTGTGTGATTACAGGGGAACGTGGATGATGGAAGGCCCGTCTGTTTGCTTTCTTGCCCACAGTTACTCTCATGACGTCAAAGCACTGCAATCAGAAATGAAGAGTACAAGACTCTGAGTAAGAACCGCATTCCCTGAGTACCTGTTTTGTATCAAACCCTCTTTTGGGGTTTCCCACATTTTCCTTACGTCTTTACTCTGCAGGACGCCCCTGTGATGCAGGCGTTCTCAGTCCCACTGGGAGGTGTGGAAACTGAGGTTCAGAGTCAAGTCTCACATGTGACGCAGCTAGAATGTGACGGGGTTAAGATTCAGCCCCAGATCTGTGTGTGCTGGAGCCTGTACATGTGACTCTTACTTCCCAGGCCTCTGAAGCTGACTAAAGGATGTAAGTTCTACAAAATCTCTCTCAGAATCTAGACTGCTTGATTATAGGAGCTGGATGACGTCAGCTCCTTCTCTCTTTCTGAAACCCTGGCCCTCTCCTGTCTCTGCCACTGGACACTCTGGTTTGTCCCCATGTGCTCCCCCATCCCTAGAGGGAAGGTATCTGTACGACCTTGGGCTGTGCCAGCCCAGCCCTCTGGGGTCCCGTGGACCCCACCTTTCTCCCTCCCCTCCCCGCCACCACGTTTTGGGAGCGTGTAGTCAGTGCTGAGCCCAGAGAGTGGTCCCGGGGCACCCCCACCCACAACCTGCCCCAAGAGGCCCCTTCCAGGTGCTTCTGCCCGGAATGCTGGTTCCCAGGTGCCCACATGGCTCCATCCCTCAATTCTATCTGGTCTCTGCCAGACGTCCCCGTCACCCGAATGCCTTCTCGGACCGCGGTCCCCACCCCACCCTCTCTCCTCGCCCCGCCGTATGTCCCTTTGTTTCTATCACCACCACACACACCGTTGACGTTCGTATCTACCAACTGCTCGTCTACCCACTGGATGCCCATCTGAAGACGAGGACTGGCTATGCTTTTCTTCAGTGCTACATCCACGGGCCCAGAACAAGGCTTGCCGCACGGTGGAGACTCAATAAACGCTCGCGGGCTGGATACGTAACTTGTCCCTTCGGGACTGATGTGGTCCTGCGCCAGCACAGTGGCAGAGGGGACGGCAGTGAGAGGGTGGAGAGAAGGGCCGTTAGGGAGGAAAGCCGCTGGCAGACTTGCAGAGAGAGTGAGGTGGTCTGATTTCGAGGCCCCTCGACCTGCACCCCTTGAGCTGGAGCACATCGGCCTGGAAGGTGCGATCAGGTCTAGGTCAGAATGAGTTCCTCGACACTTGTCAGGTAAAATTCAAAATGCAGCCACAGATGCCTTCCGAAGGGAGCCGGGCCTAGGAGTCCTGTCTGTGCATCCATCCTGCTCCGATTACTGCAAACATCAGGGAGCTCGCTGATCATGAGAGAGCTGGGAATGGCCAGCTCCCCTTCCTCAGGGAATGGAAACCAGACATCCTCAATTTTCTATCTAGACAGACACCCCCTCCACTTGCTTCCAAGTTATGCCACAGCGTTATTTACGAGATGGATAAACCACTTCCCTTCGAGGTCGGCAGAAAGGCCTGGTGAGTAGTCATCAGAATTCAGAACCCAGGCCAGAGCCGTTTGGAGGAAAGGCCGAAAGAAATGAAGGGCTAGAACGTTTAATGGTTAATAAGCAAGCATCCGATGGGAGAGGAAGGGATGAGAAGGTCTGGGCTGTGACTGAGCAGAATTACTAATTAAAGTGCCACTTTGCTTGGGGATGCAACTTCAGTTTCCCTCCTCCAGAGGCTCCACCACTGCTTGAGGGAGATATGAGTCCTCAGCAGCTCCTTGCTCTCCTGGAGCTTGGGGACTGTACGTAATGACAAACAAATGCTCAGAAGATGAGCACCTAAGACGATAAGGAAACGTGCAGAGGGCATGGAGTCAGGAGGTTCTCCAATGCCACGGAAGTCAGTAAAATTGACCTGAAAAAGGAGAATTATGGGCAGGTCGGAGAGGTGTGGTAGGAGATACAGAAATGCAAAGCAGTGCACCCAGAGGAGCAGGCACCCCGAGTGTTCGATTTTCGGCAAGAAGGAAAAAAGCAAGATGATGGCAAGAGGCCAGAGGAAGAAAAAAGCATCAGAGATTTGTGATCGCAGCAGCGTCACAAGGCAGCCTCTCCCCCAAGAAAGGCAGGTGGTTCGTGGACCATCCATAAAGGGACATCACCCAGAGAAATATCATGGTAACGGCTCTGTCCAGCTCCAGCACCTGCGTTCCCATCTCCTCTACCCACAGTGTCCGGAGCTGCCCCGGTGCCTCTCAAAGCTCTCCTCCCTCCCCTCCTGCAGCCACAGCCACGAGAGCTGACCCTGTTCACGTGCCCTGCCCCTTCCCTCCAGACTTCTCTGAGCCAACCTGTGCTGGCAGGTTATTCTTCCATAAGGAGGAAAGAAGCTCTGTCCAAGTTACCTGCCACCTCCTTATCTAAAAGACATAACATCTGAGTTTTATTTGGAAATTGACAGACCACATGATTCTGACATGCCTTTGCAGCCTAGCATCCAGTGGCCAAGCTCCCAACCCTAAGCAACAGCTCACATGGGCTGCTTAGCCTGGTCCCAAAGACCCCAAGGACGCCTGGCCTCTGGAACTCGGCCCACCCAGCCACCTGTCTGTAGGACGCATGCTCCATTCTCAACTTGTCAAAGTCCTAGCCCAGTCCAGTGCCACCCCCCTCCATGAAGTCCCAGCAATGATGAGAAATAACGGCAAAATAGGGCAAAAACATATTTGAGACGCATTCCCTGGTGTCACCCAAGAGCTCATGAGTTAGAATCGCCAGGGATGGGATATACAGCTCTAAGTAGGTAGTTGCAAGGACTTGGTCACTCACTGTGATCAAAGGCATTCTCTATGTTCTTTTCCCAACCTCTTTCCTCTACAATACCATAAGAAAAAGAGTCCTAAATCTGAGGTAGATGAGGACAAGATGAGGGCAAGCCATTTAAAACTTGCTGAATCTTAGTCTCCTCATGTGGAAAATTATAATCATTGTAATTATCCGAAAAGACAGTAGCAGAAGAAATAATTCAATATTTGAGGAAGTGATTTAAAAAGCATAACAAAGCATCATGCAAATGTAATAGATAGTTATGAGAATGAGAAGGAAGATGACGGGGGCTCTGATGAAGGAGAAATGGTAATAGCAGAATTCTGGCTCTTCTGAGTCCCTGGCGTGGGTGAGAGTCCACACGTCAAGCGGAGTTGGTTTCAAAACCACTACCTCCCAGCAGTGCCATGGAGATTAAATACGGTAATGTCCGCAAAGTGCTTCGCACAGGATCTGACATTAAGAGACACGTAGTGGTGATGGTGGAGGTGGCAGAGGTAATGGTGGCGGTGGAGGTGATGGTGGAGGTGATGATGTGTTGATGGTGGTGATTATGGTGGTGATGGTGGAGCTGACGGTGCTGATGGTGGTGATACCAGTGATGGAAGTGGTGCTGATGGTAATGGTGATGGTGGTGATGGTGCTGATGATAATGTCACTGGTGGTGATGGTAAAGCTACTGGTGGAGGCAGCAGCAGCTGTGTACCCTCTGCATTTTGCACCTATACTTGGGTGTGGGGATTTGAGATGTGCTGGCCAGCGCCAAGCTCTGTAGCAATAAAGAACTGTTTATGAACAATAAGCCGTCATTTTCCCTTTCTTCTCTTTTAAATTGCTACCCAACACAATGACTGGATAAACGTTTGTAATTTATCACGAGGGCAGATTTTTCAAGCCATTCTGGATGCCAGGATGCTGAGCAAGACCCATATTTCTGAGGCTGCCTGTCTGTCTGTGGAGAGGAGGGAAACCTATAAATTCAAAAGAGCAATTTCTTCCCAGCCAGGACGCGTTAACACAGCCACGTGAGGGGCCATTATCCGATGAAAGGATTGCTTGTGCAAGTGGTTCTAGTATGAGCCGTATGGTCTTTTTGCTCAGTTCCTGTTCTCCATGCCTCCAAATGTCAAACGTGACTATTTTCTACCGGTTAGAGCTGAAACCAGGTGCTCAGAGAAAACCTAGAGGGTCCTGAAATAAACCTGGCTGCACGCCATGAAAGGAATCCAACAGTGGCCTGCGATCCAAACGACGCCATTACCATCTGGTAGAGCAGAGGAAGGCAAGAAAAGAACGCTTTCCAAATTGAAAAGTAAAACAAATTCAACCCAGGTTGCCACTTACAAAAGACCGCTAGTGCTTCTCTCTCTCAAATCTACTAGAAATCAGGGCTCATGGGCCTGATTGCTTTCAGCCATGTAAGACCCTCGGCTCCAAGGGCAGAAGCCAGAGATTAAAGTGACAGGTGTTCAGGGCATCCTTCAGAACAGGCACTGGCAGTTATAAGGGGTCCTAGACCCCTCCAAGGCTCCTGCCGAAAGGACTGCTAGCGTCCAGTTTAGAATTCTGGTGTGTAAGTGGGGACACACATACACCATTCGAAAGCAAAAACAGGAAAGGTTCGGAGCCAGGACAACCTGGGTTCTAATCCCTGCCTCACCATTTATAGTCTGTGTGACGCTGGATAATCTGATTTATACCTTCAAGTCTTGGTTTCCTCATTTGCAGAATGGGATTAAAACTGCCAGACTTCATAGGATCCTTGTGAGAATTAAGTGAGAAACAGGCGTGCAAAAAAAAAAAAAAAAACCCACAAAAAACAAAAGAAAAAACCTAAGTGCCTGCTATGCAATGACAATTCAACCAATGTTATTTCCTTCCTACCTTATATTAGTTCTACATGTGTAGAGGTTCTGTTTTTAACATGTTTTTTAAAGCAACTGACACAACTGGGCCCACCAAGAGACATTTGGTGATCATGCTATCTCTAGGAAGAAGGGGAGCATCCTATCTGGTAGTGTCACTTCTTCAATTCTCACCTCTTGATAAGAGAGAAGGCAGAAGATATTAAGAAAATGATCACAGGAACCAAAGAGACCGTCCCCGGCTTGTGGGAGGGGCAGTGAGAAAGCCCCGAGCAACCTTGAGCAGTTAGGTCATTTAATATTTCTGGATATTAAATTTCTCACTGTCGATCTCAGAGATTCCTTCCACCATGACGGTTCTCTAGCTTAAACATTCCAAATTTTACACTGTTTAAATGTCTGACAACATGGAGTTCTCTTAAGCAAAACTTTTTTTTTTTTTCAAAATTCAAAAGGTTTATTACTCATCTATTAATTCTATTACATTTATTTCTTAAGGTTGATTGTTTTTATTTTTTATTTTTTTAACATCTTTATTGGAGTATAACTGTTTTACAATAGTGTGCTAGTTTTTCCTTTACAACAAACTGAATCAGTTATACATATACACATGTTCCCATATCTCTTCCCTCTTGCATCACCCTCTCTCCCACCCTCCCTATCCCACCCCTCTAGGTGGTCACAATTAAGCAAAACTTTTCTTCGCCCTCCGTTTTGTCCAGAGAGGGAAGAAGGTATCTAGGCTATTTTAGGTGTGACTAGGACCACAGAGCATGATAAAGACCAAGTAAAAGTGAAGGTACGGAAGAAACCAAGTTTTCTTCTTTAAAACTGAGCACCCTAGGCGCCCAGGTGACCAACAGGTACGTGAAGAGGTGCTCAGCATCCTTCATCATCAGGGAGATGCAAGTCAAAACCACAATTAGATGGAACCTCACACGTGTTAGAGTGGCTATTACCAGAAGACCAGGAATAACCAGTGCTGGAGAGGGTGTGGAGAAGAGGCAAGGCCTGTGCACTGTTGTGTAAATTAGTGCAGCCACGATGCAGAACAGCATGGAGGTTGGTCAAAAAAAAAAAAAAAAAAAAAGGAACTACAACCCCAACGCCGGGTATTTACCCAAGGAAAATGAAAACACTACCTTGAGAAGACACATGCACCCCTATGCTCACTGCAGCATTAGTTACAATAGCCAAGCCATGGAAGGCCCCTAAGTGCCCCGGGATGCTACAGTGGATAAAGAAATAATGGTCCACATACAAGAGAATAGTAGGTAGCCATAAAAAGAAGGAAACCGTGACATGTGCAACAAGGATGAACCTCGAGGGCGTCATGCAAAGCGCAACACCTCAGGCAGAGAAAGACACATACCGTATAATCTCATTTATGATATGGGATCTACAAAACACTGAACTCATAGGCAGAGAGGACAGATTGATGGTTGACGGGGGAAACAGGGGTAGGAGGAGGATGCAATGGGTAAAGGTGGTGAAAAACATTAAAAAAAACCAAGTTGGACATTCTCTGTCGAAGGTCAGAACCCATGAGGCCAGATGTCCAGTCCTGGGTCCTGTTCTCCCCACACCACCCAAGTGTGTCAGCCCCTGAGAGCAGCTGAGCTCCGTCTGGCCTCTCTACACGTACAGTCTTTACTGGTGCCCACGGAGGCATCGGGCTTCACTGTTCATGTGTCTCAGGTCCCACAGGCTGTGAGCTCCCAGTGGTGGAGACCATAATCCCTTCAGGGATCCCAGAGCACTTAGCACAGCACCTGCGCCTCGTCAGGGAGCTCGTGGGCTTTCTTGGCTGACTGATGCACGGGAGGGAAGAAGAAGAAGGCCCTAGAGACACACGGTCCTGTGTGTGTGTCCCTGAGAGGTACTGGTGGCCGAGCCTGCTGTTCGCCCGTGGACGGGGGGACAGCAGCCCTTCCCCAGCACCGTCAGGAGGACTGGTACTTAGACGGAGCTCAGCGGCTCAGTACGTGCACCCCTACCCCATTCCTACCCTGACTGCTTCTCTGGGTCCCCCTCTGTTACTCCTCAAATCTCCACTCTTGGGGCGCACGTCCAGTCCCCAACGCCCCTGCCCCCGCTGCACGGGTGGCCGGTATTGTTACTCTTCGGGGCTAGAGGTGTTTCTGGGAAGGACAACCACCGTCCCCGGGCAACACATGAACACTGTTTGGGGCGCCAAGAAGCCATGGCCAGGAAGCGTGGGCCTAGACAAGCAAGCTCCAGGCAAGATCTGTCCCCTCTCCCCTTAATAAGAGCCAGTGAAATAAGGATACAGATTAAAACAAAGACCAAAACCTTTGCGGTCATCCTCGCACCAAGAGCTCCACTCACCGTCTAACCCTGTGTCAGGAACAGGAACACTTGGAGAACCTCCAGGCAAGACGAGACAAGGGTCATCTAAACGTCGCTCACCTAAGGCACAGGACTGCCGTTTTCTCCTAAGACTGTGCACGAGTGTGTCCGGAGAACGAGCGCCGAGAACGAGCTGCCACGTCCCGCTGCCCACAAAGGGCCCCACGCTGAGCACTTCTCCTCACAACAACTCAGCCGGCTGGGTTGCCTTCCCACCGTAACAAAGTAAACAGGCTCAGAGAGGCTGGAGTGTCTTAAAGGGTCGCACAGCTGCTGAGAAGTAGAGCTGAGCTTCAGACCCAGGGGCATCTTGCTTGCTGCAAAGTCCAGGATCCTCACTCCATACAGAGGCAAAGGCAACCCAGCTTTGACCCATCTGACTGACAGTGAAACTGAGGCCAGGGCTGGTGATGCCGAGTGGGAGGTGACATATCCGAGGTCTTCTAGTAGGATAAGTGACTTCTGCCACCTGCCCTACCTTCGTGACGCCCTACCACGCTTCAGAGCTAGCCTTCACAATAAGCTCCTCTTAGAATCTTGAGATTTCGAGATTGTCATAGGATGCAGAGGTGCTTGGAAACCAAAAGAGGAAGTTCACTGGTGGGTAGGGACAGGCTGGAGTCTGTGCTGAGTCACAGAAACAGGTCAGCCCACTTCAGAACTGAGGATGTACGGTGTGATCGGTGGGCCCAAGCACCTCAGACAGAGTGAATCCCAGCAAATCTGTGACACCATCCTCTTCACCGAGCTACGGAATCTCCAGGCCGTACGTGAAGCCGTACACGGGAGCGCGGCAGCCTCTGCCGGATGCCAGGACCCCCATTTCCACCCATCTGTCAGGTCACCCGGGCTCTGAACTGAAACCTCCAAGGGCAATGAGCTCACTACCACCAGGGGCTGCCTCACGGTCTCTGGATGCTGTTTTCTTAGGTGAACCAGTAAAAGATGCTACAAGCTTCACTATTCACAATAGCCAAGACATGGAAACAACTTAAATCGCCATCGACAGACAAACGGATAAAGAAGATGCGGTGTATACATACGATGGAATATCACACAGCCATAAAAAAGAATGAAATAGTGCCATTTGCAGCAACCTGGATGGACCTAGAGATGATCATACTAAGTGAAGTGAGTCAGAAAGAAAAGTACAAATATCATAGGATAGCACTTATATGTGGAATCTAGAATATGACACAAGGGGCTTCCCTGGTGGTGCAATGGTTAAGAATCCGCCTGCCAATGCAGGGGACACGGGTTCGAGCCCTGGTCTTGGAAGATCCCACACGTCCAGAGCAACTAAGCCCGTGCACCACAACTACCGAACCTGCGCTCTAGAGCCCGCGAGCCACAACTACTGAGCCCGCGAGCCACAACTACTGAAGCCCACGCGCCTAGAGCCCGTGCTCCGCAAGGAGAAGCCACTGCAATGAGGAGCCCGCGCACCGCAACAAAGAGTAGCCCCTGCTCGCTGCGACTAGAGAAAGCCTGCGCCCAGCGACGAAGACCCAATGCAGCCAAAAATAAATAAATAAATAAATAAAATTTATTTTAAAAATAAATAAAATAAAATATGACACAAATGAACTTATCTACGAGACAGACCCGCAGACACAGAGAACAGACTTGTGGTTGCCAAGCGGGAGGAGTGCGGGGAGGGGATGGAGTGGGAGTCTGCGGTTAGCACATGCAAACCAGTATATAGAGAGTGGATAACAACAGGTCCTACTGTAGAGCACAGGGAATTACATTCAGTATCCCGTGATAAACCATAATGGAAAAGAAAATGAAAAAGAAGGTACATGTATGGATAACTGAATCACTTTGTTGTAGAGCAAAAATTAACGTTGTAAATCAACTATACGTGAATAAAACAAACTTAAAAAGTATGTTACAAGCTTAAGGGCTCGAGGTCGGGAAATGTGAGTCGGGTCCTTACTCAGTGCCAGGCACCTGCTGGGAACTGAGGACAGAGTTGAGGTCAGTCCCAGTTTGCCGTGAGGGCACCGAGGAGAGAGATGCCATACCCTCTACCTTAAAACACAGCGTCAGGAGCTGCGCTTACGGGTGGATTCAAACCCACAAGGCGTGCACCGTTTGGATAAAAAGACAAGGGCTAAATGAGATGAAATGAAACGAAACACCGTAAGAAATTATGATACGGCATTCAAAAACAATGTCGATGTTTAGATTGGAGCAGCTAACAGCCTACTGGCAGACCTCTATTCTTTCACTGCTACTTTTTCTTATTCTTTCCTTAAGACTTAGCTCAAACATTACCACTTTCAGGAAGCCCTGGCTGGCCCCCAGGTTGGGTCAGTTGCCCCTTCCCTGTGTTCTCTCAGTACTGGGCATCCTTCTACTGGGGCTCTGGTCACACAGGGACGTGAGTTTCTATATACAGGACTCATGGCAGACCACAGACCCATGTGCACGAGATGACCCAGGACCCAGCTCAAGGCTGAACACGTAGCCCACCCCCAACCATTGTTGATGCGCTCAATCCAACCCTTCAGTCTGCTTCCAATATCCATTCCAAGCGCGCAAGACTGGGGTCATCCCCTCTGTCTGAGCAGCTAAAACGGGGGGTGGGGGCAGTGTGGCTGAGTTGGGGCACCAGAAAGGAAGGACAGTTTACTTACTCGGAGACCTTGCAAACCAGGAGGTCCATCCTTGCCTTCTGGACCCATCAGACCCTTTAGGAGGAGGAGAAAGGGGAAAAAACAAGAGAGACAGACCATGGTAAATACAGAGTAAAGAGCACAGGATCTACTCCACCCCGCCACTCTCACTGGATAGGAGAATACCATCCCATTCCAGTGGGGAGACTGGGAGGTTGGAAGGGAAAAAAACATCCCATTCCCTCAAATTTACAACACTTAAAATATGTGCACCTATCGGATGTAATTAAGTGTGATTAACAACCCAGGTGTAGGCACCATCATTTACACTTTAAACACGAGTGTGACAGGACCAAAGGCCTCGCATCAGTGCTTTGTAAAACGTGCACGCAAAAGAGGTGCCTGGAATCCAAGTGTCTTTCGCTCTAAGCCTGGTGCCTTTGCCCCCGCACTTTTGCTGGTTCGGCAAGAACTGGCTTGGGTTATCTGACTCTCCATCAACTGCGATATGCAAAATGACAGTCTGGATAAATAAATGAAATCGCCTGAGAAAGATCAACTTCCACAGAGCAAAACAAACAAAAACCAAACGGGTGCAGAAGTAAAATACTTGCCCCCTAAGTAAAATCCTGACCTAAGTAAAACCCTGCCCCCTAACACCTCACTAGGGACCTGCTGCCTGACCTCAGGCAAGTCACTGGGCATCTGTGGACCTCAGTCAGCTCATCTCCAACGTGAGGACAGTAAACTTTCCTCCCGAGTGGTTGTGAGGACCACACGAAGGAAGAATGGGTACAAAAGCCCTGACAAAGCACCTCCTGACAGCACCCTGCTTTCTACCCAAATGTACAATGAGGTCACCTCGAATACGGCATGAAATGGGAATGGGAAAATGAAGACTTCAGCTCCAACTGTGACTCTTATCACCAACTTTACACGTGGATTTGGGCCAGAAATTCCCTCTCTGTGCTTCAACGACCTCATCTTCAATATTGCGATTATCATGCAAACAGCTACTACTGCCACATTTTGCGTAACTATTAAGTGATGGAATTGCATTTAGGTCTAAGGTCTTTTCCCTTAATAACACCATAACAATGAATACACGAATGTACAAACTGTATTAATTAAAGGTTTAACTCTCCCTTCCTCGCAAGGATTGCTGCAGTAAGCTCAGAGCGCACGTCAAGGGAAGGAAGACCCTGCAGAAGTGAGTTCTCATTAAGCATCAAGAAATGTCTCACGTTTGGTCTGCCCAGCTGGCCCTTCTTTACTAGACTCAGCCAAACATTTGCTAAAACTACCAGAAGCTGTTTCATCTTGGGGAAAGAATCAAGGATGCAAGCCTCCTCAACAAGGATGGAGAATGCCGCACACTGTTTCCACTTAGAGAATGGGGTACATTTTCCTCTTTCTGGGATTGCTAAACACAAACTCAATTATGTCACCGAAGCCAGGTTCTCGATTTGATTCAATCCGAAGAATGTTTAGGGAGCAACTGCTCTGAGGCAGGCCCTGGGCTAGGTGCTGCTGGGGATTCACAAAAAGACAGAAATAACAACTGATATATCAGTATCGGGCTTCCTGAGGCTTCACAGAACAGAGCTTCCTACAGGAACTCATTTAACCCTCACACACATTTATGCAGGGAAATGATGTTGCTGACGTTGGTTTCCAACTTAGGAAAGCAGAAGAGGATAAGAGGGGTAGGGCTCAAAAACCCAAAGCTACTTGGCGGGTGAATTGAGACATGAAACCAGATGCTCTGGCTCCTAACCCCAAGTGCCTTCCAGGGTCACATTGCTCCTTACGAGCTGAGACTGCAATCAGGTCCCACTCTGATGTCCCTCTTGAATATCTGTCGTGGGGGCCACTCCTTGATAAGCATGTATTAAGCTCCCACCATGTGATAAACATGTGGATTTAGAGACAGGAGAGATACTGGCGTTGGCCTTAAGAACCTCACGCTCCTGGTCTCTCACCACTGCTCCCCACTTTTCACAAGGTCTTTAGGTAGAGGCTGTTGGGTTTCTGAACTCCTTCCGAGGGAATTTCATCACCAACACCGTGCACTGTACTCAGTCTCATGCTGTCAAGGGTATCTAGCCCAGAGGACCTCTTCAGAACCCTGGACAGCTCCACCGGGCTGCAGGGTTGAGGTATGCTGGTGTTTGCAAGGTATCTAAGGTTACAGACAGAAGGGAGCTTTTCTGACCTGAACTTTTCGATATGAAATTGTTCTAATTATACTGAAATTAAAAACATCTTCTAAGCTTCTTCTAGTTTTGTCCCAGCAAAAACATATACATTTCTCCTCATGAGGAATGGGCCTTATTATAAATCCAATTATAAATCTGATTTATTATAAATCTGATTTATGGACATTTCAAGATAAGAGTTGTTTTATTTCCTTCAGTAAAACAGTCGCTTGAAAAAAGCAACAGCATGTTACCAGGAGGAGCAAGGTTCAATCACTGACCTGTGGAATTTACTGTATTCTTATTAATTATCCTTAGTATATGAACTCACATCAAAAACGATCAGACTCCCTTTGAATGGCCTCTTCCCAAATGGTTATTTACGTATCATTAAATTCTTAACAGAGGGAGAAACCAAAGGCTGAAGTGTTCCAAACCACTGCGAAGTCAGTATTAATCAGAAACATGCGGAAAGCAAATGTGCACTGGAAATGCTTCAACTGGCGTTGAAGTGTCCAATGTTTTTATTCCATTTTATCTGGAAGGAAACTGCAACAGCAGACTGAACACCAGAAACCCCAATCCTGGCATATTTGGGACTGGGCGCTCTGAAGGCAGGCTGCCTGGGCTTCAAGTCCAGTTCCACACTTGCTAACTGCATGACCCGTGCCCAGAGATTTTAGTCTTCAAGGCCCGGTTTCCCCCTGTGCTAGATGCTGACAACAACCCCTACCCCTCAGGGTGATGCGATGAGCTTCTGAGATAACGCAGAGCTCGGAAGCGAGAATGGCTACGATTTTCCAGACCCCGGGCTGGGGACGGATGACTCACCGGAGCGCCTGGTGGCCCAGGAGGGCCCTGGTGACCTCGTGGTCCCGGGGCTCCCTGGTAACACAAGTCAAACTAGGATTAGCCATGACTCCCCGCCCTTACGCCCCGGGCCACCACCCAGGACCCTCTGCTGACTCAGAGTTTTCTTCCCAAGTTCCCAAAGGGGACCCAGAGACACAGGGTGGGAATCTGCATTCCTGGCAGAGTCAACTTGACCTGTCTCTGAAGGGCTCCCCCTGAGCTCAGCAAGCGGTGTCACCCACGCCAGTGGCCTTCCTATTTCTGCCACCACCTAAAGCCCCACGATGAGAGGACCCACATCCCCCTTACCTGCTCGCCCTTCAGGCCCTCTCTCTGCACCTGAGGGACAAACCAGAGGTCAGCAAAGCTGGTGGCACTTTCTTGACAGTCACCCTCACTCCACGTCACGGCGCGTGGGCACACAGCATGCCGGAAGGCAGCAATTTCTGACCTGTCTCTGATTTTACCCCGTTTTCAGTGGGCAGAGCCTTGTATGCAGCTCGTGTCATCAGAACAGTTCCACCTCATTCTGGGAGGCAACGACTCTCTCAACTACACAATCCTATCAGTATCTAAGTCTGTGATCCCAACCACTGGTGACTGCATCACTTACCACCGAGCCCGGTACCCCAGGAGGTCCTGCAGGCCCCACGGCACCCTGCGGAGAGACGACAAACGTTCCCACAGAGGGTAGGTTGTTCGCTTTGTGCGTACACGTATACATACATACACACAAATATATATATATATACAGATTCTTTTCCATTATGGGTTATTACAAGGTGATATCGAGTATAGTTCCCTGTACTATACAGTAGGCCCTGTTGTTTACCTATTTTATAGACAGAAGTGTGTATCTGTTAAGCCCAAACTCCTACTTTATCTCTCCCCGCTTTCCCCTTGGGTAACCATAAGTTTGTTTCCTGTATCCGTGAGTCAATTTCTGTTTTGTAAATAAGTTCATCTGTATCATTTTTTTTAGATTCCACAAATATGTGGTATCATATGATATCTGTCTTCCTCTCTCTGACTTACTTCACTTAACATGATAATCTCCAGCAATCCCACTCCTGGGCAAATATCCAGGCAAAACTCTAATCCAAAAGGATACAGGCTCCCCACGCTATTTACAAGAGCCAAGACATGGCAGCAACCTAATGTCCATCGACAGGTGAATGGATAAGGAAGATGTGGCACGTATATACAGTGGAACGTTACTCAGCCATAAAGAGAATGAAACAACGCCGTGTGCAGAGCGCGGATGGACCTAGAGATGATCATATTAACAGAGGGTACTTTTTTTTTTTTTTTTTTTTTTGCGGTACGCGGGCCTCTCACCGCCGTGGCCTCTCCTGCTGCGGAGCACAGGCTCCGGACGCACAGGCTCAGCGGCCACGGCTCACGGGCCCAGCTGCTCTGCGGCACGTGGGATCCTCCCGGACTGGGGCACGAACCCGCGTCCCCTGCGTCGGCAGGCGGACTCTCAACCACTGCGCCACCAGGGAAGCCCCCAGAGGGTGGTTTCTGCCACCCGCTCGTGCTCGCCCCCCGCCCCCAAGGCCCCTGCTTACCCATGCAAGCCCTCGGGACCACCTCCTTCTCCGCGCTCCAGCACACATGCCATCGTGTGGGCTGACTGACTTAACAATCCCAAGTGCTCTGTCTCGTTCATATCTCTGCATCAGGACTGCAGGAGCCTTGCTCTCACTTGCGTACCCAGTGCCTGGATCGGGCTGGCGCTTTTCCCACCACTTTCCTGCTCAACAGCATCCCTTTTGCTCCACTATTCAGTGAGCACCTGCTCGTAGCAGGCTCTGCACTACACACATCAAGAGAGTGGTGACGCCCTACGGTGCGTCCTCTGTGCCCAGTCACGGGTTCAGCACGTGGTCAGCGCTCAGTGACTACTCAGCAAGTAATAACGACCACAGATGCGGTGATGAGGCCTGTCCGTTTTCACCAGATCATGCAGTACAGAAGTTTTGTTTTCTGCCTCCTTCTGCTTTACCGCCAGGCTCTGATGGCTGTGGCTAGGTCAGGTTTTCCAGACCGTGGGCTACATCTTGGTTCTACATGGGGTGTATCTGTCGACAGAAAAATCTTCACTGTTATTACCCTAGTGCCCTAGAGCTAAAACGAGGACACTGCTTGTAGCCAATGTTCCCACGTGTAGCTTGGAGATATGACTGCATTTTTCCCTAGAGGCTCGCTCAGGGAGCACAGGAAGCCTTGAAAAACTACTGTTGAATAAGTTGACAAAGAGTAAATGAGTTGCTGGATACATAGGAAAGCATCTATTAAATCCTAAGGCCGAAGAGTAAGAATGAAGGACTCAGGGCACGTCTGTCACCCTTCATTGCATTTGACGTTCTATCTTATGGACAGGACCTGTTTCTTCTGACTGGTGCATTCACAATTCTGATGGTCCCACTGCTTTCTAAGACTTGGAAAAAATCACATCTCTTTACATAGCATCAGGTGTTTTTCTAAAATCTCAATTAAGAATGTCTTTTTAAAACAGACTATTTTTAGGACTTCCCTGGTGGCGCAGTGGTTGAGAGTCCGCCTGCCAATGCAGGGGACACGGGTTCGTGCCCTGGTCTGGGAAGATCCCACATGCCGCGGAGCGGCTGGGCCCGTGAGCCATGGCCGCTGAGTCTGTGCGTCCGGAGCCCGTGCTCCGCAACGGGAGAGGCCACAGCAGTGAGAGGCCCGCGTACCACCACCAAAACAAAACAAAACAAAAAAGCAGACTATCTTTAGAGCAGTTTTTAGCCACACAGCAAAGGTGCGTGGCAAGTACAGAGTTAACGAGTGTCGATTTTCCTTGCTGCACCTGCCTTTCTGTCTCTCATATGCAATAACCGAGTCCTGCCTCAGAAACGTGTCTCCATTCTCGCTTTTCCCTTCCATGACACCACCACCCACATACACACGGGTGCACACACATGCTCACACATGGCACTCTTTGTCACCCTATATCCTCTCCACACACTTCCATGACCTGGACGCAAGCCGAACCCAGCTCGGGTGTGCCTTCTCCATTCCCCCCTGAGCCTTCTTCAACTCTCCCAAGCAGAAGTCTTTTTTTCCCTACACTCCCCCAAACCTTATTAATATTTTGCTAATATGATTGTTAGAAGACATTCTGAACTATACTGTAACACTTTTGTGTGGCTGTCTTAAATGTACAAAAACAATATATATATATATATAGACATATATAAAATATATACATAAATATATATTATATATAAATGAGAGAGAGAGACAGAGCGCTTTATGTGGCTGAATAATGAATCTTTTGAGGTTCATAACTGTATCTTTCTTCTTTTATTTACACCCTGCCTCATTATTACATTTATTTTTATTGTCTTCATTGTTGCATTTCTCATCATCATTACACCACAAAAGTGAATTTCAATGATAGTCATGAAATCAATTAATCAATGCATGTTTTCTCACTTGCATAAGTAATGTCACAGACTATGAGATCAAGTGTATTAAACCATTATTAAGGAAAACTAAGATCCTACAGTCCATCCGTAAGAATTGTGTATGTATAGCTAATAGATATCAGATCCTTTCTAAACGCCTGGCCTTGTTCCAAGGACTTGACATGAAGTAAGTCTTTTCCTCTCAGATACTATCCTACCTTAGACATGAGGACACTGAAGCACAGACATGTTCAAGGTCAATAAAGCTAGTCTGTCCCTGAATCACTTTCTTTCCACTACGTGGGTGCCATGTTTTCCAGAGATCTATTTTATCCCTTGGGGGAGTCAGCCTCCAAGATGGCCCCTGCCTCCTGGGATTCACATCCTGTGTCGGGCCACGCTGTACCACTGCTCACCTATGTGGCCAGTAACACACAGCAGAAGTCACAGGTACTGCTGCAGGACGCGGCTATAAAACATGACTGTGGATTCCCCCTGCGAAACCCCAGTCTCAGAGGGCTCACAGCGCACTCTAGGGAAGTGATTTCCACCTCTGTGAGCAGCCCTAAGGAGAGGCCCGTGTGATGAGGCCAACGGCCACCAAGGAGCCGAGGCTTCCAGCCACCCTGCGAGTGAGCTTGCAAGTGCATCCTTCAGAGGACGTAACTACACCCTGGCGACAGCCCGGCCTCCTGGGAGACCCTGAGCCAGAGTAGCCCAGCCATGCCGCTCCTAGATTCCTGGCCCTCAGAAGCTGGGCGAGACCACACTTCTCAGGTGCAGGACGACTCGTTATGCAGCAGAAGGTAACTAATATACCCATGGGGTCAGCCCATTAAAACTCTTAATACAGAAAACAGGTAGGTAGAGCAGCCCCTGGTACCGAGGGCCGTGCTGCACCATCGCACGGGCAGGCAGATCTACACACCTTGGTCTGTAGCCACTGTGGCGTCTCGAACAAGACACCCTACTTCTCTGGGCCTCTGTTTCCTCAGCTGTAAAGTTAGGGGGTTTAAAAGATCAGCTCTACGGTTCCAATGACTTTCTCAAATTGTAAAGCAGCTAAGGTTTGTCCCAGGGATGTCCTCTCAGAATGAGCTGAGACACATTCTATCACCTGAGAACCACTGGTTTCTCGACTCTCCCAATGAATATGCCCCATATCATACCACGACCCTTAACCGTGTCTTCCTGTTTCTGCTGCGTTCATCATAATAAGCAATGTACAACTCGGCTGCTTACCAATCAGGAGGGGCCAAACACCTCTATAAATGAAGTGGAAGGTTGGAATTTATAACACACACACACACACACACACACACACACACACACACACACACACACACACAGAGTACTGGGAAAGAGTTGTCACCTAGATCCAAACTTTAAGACACATTCCCTCTTCAGGACTTGAAATAAACTATATTTATTTTAGGATTTAGCATCCCCTGTCAAGGAACTGCAAGAATACATTAAAACCCTGACACTAGGATAACATAACAATGTAAATCTCAACTCTAAAAATACTCCGAGAGAGAATAATTAACTCAGCTAGAATTGAAGCCCAAGTGAGCAAGTTTGGAAGAGATCAATATTCTCCAGCCACCTTTCCTAAACGGAGGCTTTTTAAGCTTGTATATCTTTTTATTTATTTATAACTATACCCTGTCTGCTTCGGTAAAGAGTCAGAGCAGCCTTTTTCTTTTCCTTTATTTTCAGCGTGTGCTGAGAACTCGTCTGGATCGGGCGGTGACATTCACCTGAACTCTGCAGTGTGACACTGAGAAGTGTTGCACCCCTGGTCTCATCCTCCCTGGTTTAACTGGATTCCTTCTGTTTGTTCCCCAGCTCTCTCCGAGCTGTTCTCAGACCCAAAGTCTGATGTATTTCCTAAGGGCCTAAGATCTGGAAGAAAACCTTTCTCTTGTACTCAGATGCAGGGCTGTATTTCATCACTCCTCCCACTATAATCCAGAACACAGCACACACCTTTTCTCAGTTTCCCTCTGTGACCCTGAATGCCTGGGAAGGTTATTATCTTCATACAGTTTCACAGCACTTCACAGTTTACAAAGAAATTTTACATGCAGTTCTTTCTGTTTAGATAAAGAAATCCTAAGCAGCAAATTCACTGAGTTAAGCCTTGTTGTGAAAATGTTCCAAAATAGATGGCCAGCAGGATGAGATAAAACCTTATTTTGTTTATGAAAATATCTATTAGCACATTTTCAGGAGTATAATTCTGGTTAAAAAAAAAACAACAACTAAATGTTGCAGAGGAGAGAGAAGGAGAAAAGGAGAAAGAGGAAAAGGAGCCTGTGAGGGTTTTTTTTTTGCATTTGTTCATATTCTGCATTAGTCCAAAAAGCCATTTAAGGGCAGCACAATATTTTAATATGTCCGGATGTTATATAATAGGGATTTTCGTTTGTTTTTTAAATAGATTTTTATTCCTAAAAGTAGGAAAAAAATGTTGAAATACAATAACCAGAAATTTCTTGTAGGCTGAGTTCTAATGCCTGACTCACCACCTTTGTCTGCACTTTGTTCCCAGAACTCCAGCCTGGGCCCTCCAACACACACACCCCAGGCCCTGATTGTTCAGCTCACACACCTGCTTGTCAAGAGCCGTCTGTCACCCCAGGGCCTGGCTTACCTTTTCTCCCTGGGGCCCTGGCACGCCAGGAGGGCCGGGTCTTCCCTGGAGGAAAGGAGGAAAGGAAGGCCGTCAGGGGCAGCAGTGGAGAAGGAAGAGGCTGAGGGCAATGCACCTCCAAACCTGTACCTGGCCTTTTCCCCCGAAGGCACCGGTCCCCTTTGACAAGGCTTCCCAGACTGCACCTATTGCTAGAAAGTTCTTCCTCAACTAACCCAGTGCCACATCTCCACGTGGTCCCCTTTGGACTCACAGATGCATCTTCCCACACCATCCTACACTTGCCTTTATTTTCCACTTAACAGTGTATCTCAGAGAATATCATATCAGGACATTAGAAGCTCTGTTAATTCCCACATTAAGTTTACATTATTCTCCTGTATCTACTGATGAGCATCAGGTCTGTTAGTAATCTTTTACTCTCGGGGGCAGGACTGCAGTGAATACAGCACTTTGAACACGTGTGCGTCGCCCATGGCCTTTACGTTCACGATCACGTGTCGTATTGCTGAGGTGAGACTGGATTGAACGTGGTGTGGCCTCTGGAATCCCGCCACTCCGGCACGGAGGGGTCCACGTGTGGCCGTAAGCTGGGGGCTGGTCGCTAACCCTCCTGGAACCCCCAGCCGAGCAGGACAAGGGCCACAGCCCCCAGGCCCTACGAGCTCTGCACAGGACCCAGTCCCGTCCGGCCCCCGGAGCCAATGCCTGCCCACCTGCTCTCCAGTGTCCCCGTGCTTCCCAGGGACTCCATCCAGGCCTCTCTCCCCCTGCAAAAGGAAGAAAGAGAAGAAATGAAGAACAGAGGGACACCCCCGGGGTCAATGTCATAAAAAAGGAAAGGCAAGCAAAGGCCCTGAGCTCCCGAGCGTGCTCTGTTCTCCACGAGGCACCAGGACAGCCACACACACACACACACACACACACACACACACACACACACACACACACGGCAGCCTAGAGTTTGTGCGTATTGGGGGTCAAGGAGCATAAGTTAAAGGTCAGGGAAACCACATTACCATCTCTGCTTCTCATCTAAATCTGTGACCAAGTGAAGACCACACAGCCTCTTTGAACCACACAGACTCCTTATCTCATGGGTCTACATGGGGCTCAAAAAACAATAATAAATGCATGGGGCTTGTAACGCAGCTCATAAAACTGTGGACACATTTAACACATCACTCATCTAGCCAGGAGGTACGTAGAAACGTCCACTGTTCGCAGTGCCTGGTACAGACCTAAGCGTTAGTTGCTGGATCACAGCGGGCTACCATCCACACAACCTCCACCCATCAGCTTAGGTTCACACAGGTGTGAATCTCTGATTAGCTCTGGCATCTTGGGCAAGTTGCTTCACCTCTCTGAGATGTTTCTGTTGACTGTGTTTCCTGGGGATGAAAATTATCCCTTCTTCGAAAGATATGGATGACTAAGGAATGAGGTGACTTATCTAAGGTACCTGCTTATGACAGCCAGTGGATAAACACCAGTGTTCTCCTCCAAGCCATGCCCGTGACGCTGCTGTGTCCCCCTCATGGCTGACTCCCCGCGTCCAGTGTTCCTTGCGGGTGTCCTTCTCCCAGCTGGGCCCTAAGAGCTCGGTCGATGGAGGGAGATCACTCCAAAAGGTGGGTTCCTGCTGGTATCGACAGCCTGTGACACAGCTTCCAGCAGCGCAGGTTCCTTCGTGGAGTTGCCTCAATCACAGCAACTTCTCTCGTTTCCAAGGGCCATGATTGCCGTTCTCTCTGCTGCTCGTTGGTGCCCTCAAGGCTCATGGAAATGTCACCTCTTTGGCCTTTTAGTCCGGATTCCATGTCCTGTTCTTCCCCAGCATGGTCTCATATGTGTCTCCCTCACAGCTCTTTTTTTCTTTTTGCGGTACGCGGCCTCTCACCGTTGTGGCCTCTCCCGTTGCGGAGCACAGGCTCCGGACGCGTGGGCTCAGCGGCCACGGCTCACGGGCCCAGCCACTCCGCGGCACGTGGGATCTTCCCGGACCGGGGCACGAACCCGTGTCCCCTGCATCGGCAGGCGGACTCTCAACCACTGCGCCACCGGGGAAGCCCCCCTCACAGCTCTTAATCCAATTTGCATTTATTCTCCACGTGACCACCCTTCTCTCCCCTCCCCCAGGAGGACACAGGCTGGGTTCACTCTTTTCATTATCGCGTCCCCGGAGCCCAGCCTGGAGATGCAGTGTGGCCCCGGCTGACACTACTGAATGCCTGCGGCACTGCACAAGTCAAGGATTCTGAGCTCGTCTTCTACTTCCCTCTGACTTTATCTCTTAAGTTCTTTCCTTCCTTCTTTGTTGTTTTCCTTGGAATAACGGAAGATTCTTGGTTTTCTGCTCATCTTTGCTCTGCCAGAGTCCTGGGTGCCCGCCCGCGGATGCTGACTCTGTATACCCAGCCCACCTCTGGTGACTGCAGGGTAAGGGCGGGGGGCTTCTTTCTCTCAATCTGGGGACAAAAACTGATGCTTCCCACTGGACAGTTCAAGCAAGGTCAGGGGAGGAGATGCCCAACTCTGATTTTCCAAGTGCGGGGCCTCAGTTAATCACTGACAACTGTCCCCGGACCCCTTGACTCCCCAAATCCACTGACTTAGACTTAGGATTGTTCCAGCACCTCTCCCCGTTCTGCAGGCGGCATCGTAGCATCCCTCCACTTTGCCTCCGTGTAAACTTAACCATATACATTCCCTCTCCTTCAGAAACGATTTTAAAATCCTGGAGCAATGATGTACGCGTTTCTATTTCCAAGCACTCAGACGTTAACTCTTTCGAAGTCCTTCCATCACGGGAAGTCCGGGGTGAACAGAGAGGAGAGCTGCCCGCAGTCCCTCTCTCTGCCAAGTGACCCCCACGTGTGCTACTGCATTTTCTTTTCCTCCGAACGCTACGGGGTTGGCAGGTTTGAGGATGACTCTGATGAGGAAATGGAGGCCCCGATGCAAGCCACTTACCCCAGCGAGGTGTGACCGCACTGGCACCAGAACCTGGATTCTCCTGACCCTCAGTCTTCTACGTCTACCACCCCGTGGGGTCTGAGCAGAGGCCCCTAGAGGACCACGAGCATCTCTTCCATTGACGCCCAGAGCCGCGGATCTGGCAAGAACGCCAAGCCCCTCATTTTACAGGACTCACAAGCTTAGGAGGTATAGCTCGTCCAAGGTCACACAGGAACTTAGCGATGGAGGATGGAGCCAGGACTGAAGTCAAGGCCCCCTGACTTGCATTCCAGAGCTCTCCTCTTGGCAGGCCGGCCTAACGAATGTCCCCCGGGGCACTGCCACAGGGCTCAGCAACAGAAGGAGCGTTGGCCAGGCACTGTCTCACAAGTCCTACCTCGCAGCCCAAGTCCCTATTTCTTAACCGCCTTGCACTTACTCATCAAGGTCAGCGGAGCCCAGAAGCAGGACCTGTCCCAGCCGCCGCTCAGGACAGCTGCAGGGCGCAGCGCTCGGGCTCGGCCGCACACGGCATCGGCACGCTCTCTCCCCGGTCGGCGCAGAGAGTGGGGCAGGAGGGACGCGACTGGGGTGCTGACAGACGTGTGTCTTCAGGAGCGGGGGCGAGAGAGGGAGGGAGTGAGCAGGAAAGGACGGAAGAGGGACAGAGACGAGCCGAGGAACAGCAGAGGCAGGGACAAAGAGGCAGAGAGGTGTGGGCAGGGCCAGGAGACAGAAGACAAGATGGCATCCTGAGAGCGGGTCGTTAAGGGCAACACCTTCCGAGCCCTGCTGGGACAGGAGGTGGGGCGGGAGCACAGGGAAGAACGGGGTCAGCGTTCAACCCAGAGCGAGCACGGCCCACCAGAAGCCTGCAATATGCAAATCAAAGCAGACTCAATCCGTGTCTGCAGCATCTTCTGGGTACCAGGAGCTGAACACACACTATCTCATTTAAAATTCACATCAATCCTATGACGCACTGTCCCTGCTTTCAGGAAAGGAAACTGAGTCTTACAGATTAAGTGTGCCATCCTGGCTCCCACCGCTCAAGAGGGGAAGATCTGGTATTCACTGTCTCAATCCTGGGGGCTTGCGGGGAAGGCAGGGGGCTGGTGGGGGGGGGCTCCCCCAGGCCAGGTCCACTTGCTCTTCTAGGTCTCCGACAGCAGAGGGCACACGTAACCCACTTTTAAAGCACAAAACCTGCCCACAGCCCCTGCCATCTAGGCTGCCTGGTCTTGAGGACCCTGAAATGTCCGTGTCCTTCTGCACATTTAATGCGGGAGGGGGGGTGTGGTGTGCTTCCTCCACTGGGCACTTGCTCCATAAAGATTTAACCACATGCACCCAGCACACAGGAGAAAGTCAACAAATACGCATCCCAGTGACACCTGGTGGGCGACGCGGCCAGCCCTTCCGGAGCCACGTGGATCGAAGGCCATGGTCTCACTGACGACTCCGCGTGAGACCGAGTTGGGGGCTGGTGTGGGAAGGATGCCACAGTCCCTTCAAAACTCCCACTCCCTTCCGTTAAACGTTCAGGAGGGGGTGCCTACCGGGCCCCGAGTCCTGCAGCTGCTTTCACAGCAGCTTCATCGGATCCTCAGGGTCTCTTCCTGAGACAGGTGGTGTTACCTCTAAATGTTAGATAAGGACACAGGTAGGTCAGAGAGTCTAGAAGCTGGTGTGAGGTCCCAGAGCTGACAGAGGCAGGGCCAGGGTAAGACTCTGGTCCTGCTGATTCCAAAGCTGGTGCTCTGACCGTTTCACTCCAGCCCCCAAGGCCTGGGCTTCCCTAGTCCCAAACCAGGGCGGGCAGGACCCCTGGAACGTCCTCCCTGGGGCCTCAGGAGCTCGACTGCCACAGCCACCCGAGGTTGTGTAGGAAGCACGGTTTTCCAGATAGAAGAGCTGGGGCCGCCGCGTCCGACTTCTGGCCCCTAGGGAGTGGACTCCTCTCTCTGTGACTAACTAGATGCACTGTACCACTTGCCAACTGTCCCGAGCCCCAAAGCCCCTGGACAACCCATTCGGCCTCACTGCCCCTCAATCACTAGCAGGTCCTTGTGCCTACAGAGCCTCCACACCTCGCTGAGCCTGCAAGGCACCTCCTGGAAGGCGCCTGAAGCAAGGGCTAACCCCCGGCCCCCACCGCCCAGAGAAGGCCCTGCCACGTGGCTGACGGAGGGGGCCTCAGTGACGCGTGGCCACTGGCTCTCTGTGGCCCAGCTCCACGTGTGGCCAAGCCAGGCAGCAGGATGCGCCTCTCTCAAGGGGAAACGGAAACTCCCTTCTTGCTGATTTAAGAAATCTGGGAGGTTCACGAGAAAATAAGCTGTTTTAAGTACTCATCAGCTATAAGAGCTGGAAAGGAGCCTAAGAGATCATGCAGCCCAGGCTTCTTGTTTGACAGATGGGAAAACGGAGGTGCAGAGAAGGAACCAGCTCTCCCGGGTCACGGAGAAAAGTCTTTCTCGGCAAGGGAGCCGGAGCTGAGCTCGCAGGGCTCAGGTTATGCACGCCCCCTTCTTTCTCTGCCCTGCTGTTTCTATACTCTCTCTCTCTCCACCTCTCTCTCTCTGACTCCCCACCCTCCATAAATATGGCATATGTTGCCTGGCACTGCTCTAAGCATTTTACAGATACCAACTCATTTAATCCTCACGGTAGCTTTACACAATAGATAGTTACTCTCGGCACTGAGGAAACCTGAGACTCAGAGGTTAACTACACTCTCCAAAGGTCACACTGCTTGCAGATCCCAGAACTAGGATGGAAAACGCAGGCAGGCTGGCTCCAGAATCACTGTGCGGGGCTTCCTCTATGCCACGATGCTGCTGCCTGGTGCAGCCTGGGGAGACTGAGGCTGATGGGTCGCCGGCTGGACTTCCTTTCCTGGGGCTCCCCTGCAGGTGGCCCCCCACTTCCCGAGCTTCCCTGCAAGGTGGCACCTGCAGGGGGCAGGGCTGTGGCCGGTCTGAAGAAACAGTCCCCAGCCCCGTGTGTCCTGCGGGGAAAGCCCAGATTGCGAGTGAGACGTTTCCAGCACCTGCTCTCCTTATAGCAGGCCGCATCAGGAAACACATCTGCTCTGGGCTCAGTTTCCCCCTTTGGACAACAACGGGAGATCTCCAGGGCTACCTGCGGTCCTTCCTAGATCCGGTAATTTAGAATTTTGACAGGAATGCAGCGTTTCTTGGCTGGAACAAAAGTCTTAAGACTCCAAAAGCTTAATGGACAAGCCGCCCAGCATTATAGGGGGAAAGGCTGTTACTTCAAAACAGAACTTTGGTTAGAACAAAGCACTGAGCGTACAGACCGAGTTTTCCCCTGAAACACAGGTGGGAAAGGACACGAATGTTTGTGGATGTGTCAGTTATGGGCTGGACACTTTGATTCTGTGGTCTTATCCGAGGCTGCAACAAGATTCGGGGGTGCTGTGCACGTCTCCATGGACGCGCATGGATGCACGGTCCATGCAGCTTCCTGTTCACCATTTCATCCACTCCGGAGGCTTCGCCTAAGCCTCAGCGCGAAGATGCATCTTCTACATCCACCCTACGCGTCTCTCAACAAGTCCAAGTTCACACACCTGTCACGGAAGGTCCTCTGTCATCTGAGTCCGATCTCGGCTGCTGCGTCGCTCCCCACCTGGCGCCCAGCGCACCGGTAGATGAGGCCGGGCCAGGGGTTCCGTGTCAGGCGCTACCCCAGGGCGCGAGGCCCCAGAGGGGTCAGAGGGGAACAGGGTGTGAGCGGCGTGGTCAAGCTGCTGCAGGCGTGGGGGGGGGGTAGGGGGTGAACGGCAAACCGATGTGATACGCGGGACCCATGAGGGTGAAAACCACAGGGGCTCCAGGGGCACGGACGTGGCAAGCTCTGGGACAGGCCTGGGGACCGAGGAAGACTTCTGAGGAAGTGGCGCTTGAGCAGAGAGTTGAAGGAGGTCACACAAATGTTTAAAACATTTGTAGCTGGGTGCTGGGGGCGGGGGGGGGATGAATGGATGACTCAACTTAACTCTTCACACACGCTCCCAGTCAGACCGCAGGCTTCTGAAGGACTGAAGTTATGCTTTCCCTTTCTTGGGGCCTTTCCATCATATTTAAAAAAAAAGAAGAAGAAGAAGAAGCAGCACTTAAAACATAGCTTCCACTGGGAGGATTCCTTCCACATTCTTTCATGAGGCGGAAGGCACTTGTGAGAGGTGCGTCCGGAAACCCCAGGCACCGCGCGTGAACCAGACGATGGACAAGGGCAGCGGACGGGCGCCTCACCGGCTTCTGGCTCAATCCAGATCCCACCCGCGATTTTACAATGCAGGGGGCTGAGGCCCAGTAAGGAGGCTCCTTTCTTTTCCTAATTTCCTTTTGCACACTCCGGATCAGTGCTGCGCGGCTTGAGCCCACGTCTCCCGGACCCCGGGGGCTTTGGTGGCACGTGGTCCCCACACGAAGCAAAGCAGAGTCCTCTGTGGGCGGGGGACCCTCACGAGCTCCTGCCCATGGGTCCTCAGATGCCGTGACTGCAGGCTTGGCCCAGCCCCGGGCCTCAGGCAATTGGCAAAGCCACAGCCTTGAGCCCTCTGTGTGGGGAGCCCTTCCCAGGGGATCAAGCGTGGGGCGTCTGCGCCCTGCCGTGCTATGCCAGTACTACACCTGGATCTGATGGCCAAGGTCCCGGAGCTACTGGGGGGCTGCGTCCACCTCCTGTCCTTACACGACCCAGCCGTGTCCACGCTACCGTCCTTTGCTTCGGTTCCCACACCTTCGATTCACCAGTTATCCTCCTTATAGGGGGTCTGGTGTGGGGACACAGGACTCACCTGTGTGAGTCCTGACTGGTCTGGCCAAGGCCTACGGAGGGCTGTCCACGCTCCGGGCCATACGCTGGGCACTGCGCACCTCACAGGACCGCGAAGTGAGCTGACCCCGCGAATCCGTGTGGCCCACTGAACTCCTGGGGCCTCGAAAGCAGGGCCTGTCCTCAGTCTTCACTGGCGCTGCCACCGTCAGCGCAGGACGTGAGGCACCGGGCACTCAGTAGCGGCTGGCGGGACACTGAAGGCCCGGAGGCCAGGGCACGGGCCTTGGTCTCTGATCGTGCCCACAGGTGACAGCCAGGGGGATGTCCGCGCACCTGGGCCTTCGGCCGGAGTCACCGGTGGGCCGGCCACGCACGCACTTTGGCCACGGGGTCTCAGGGCCCCTCTTGCCGGTCTGGAGCTCAGCCCTACCGCCGGGTCCGCTCCCCAACCCCTGCCCGCTCCCACGGGGGCTTTTCAAATGAGAACCTTGTTCCCTCGTGCACCGGAGCCGCCCATCAAGCCCTGTGCCTGGATCCTCGGTTATCCCAAGTGTCACTTTCAAGACTGTGAAAGGGAAAGGAGCAGAGGGCCACAGAGAGGCGCTCTACCTGGAACCACGTGCACGGAGCCACATGAAACCTCTCAAAAGAACCAAGAGACGCGACTCATGATGACCACGGGGTAACAAGGTATTTCGCTTTGTAAGCTACAGTGATTAAAACTTAACATCCACACAAACGGAAACCAGGCCTTGGAGCTGAGGTGGGGCGTTATGCCAGCCTCTGCCCCCTCCTTCCTTCTGAGGAGCCTTCTGGGAAGCCATGGGGCCACGTGTTTCCAGAGCCACACAACACATTCATTTCCTTTGACTGGAGCCTCCCTTCTGGGGCAGCAGCCTAAGGAAACCATCCTAAATTTGAAAAACACATAAATAAAGCTATCGGTGCAAAAGCGGTCACCAAAGCAGTGTTTTTAATCATGGAAAACTGGAAACCACCCTAAGTGATCAATCACAGGGGAACACGGGCACATAAACCACGGTCTAGCCACACGGCGGAACGCGCCGTGCAACCACTTAAGATAGATCGTAAAAGTCTACAGCAGCGCGTGGGGACAGGCTCCGCGCAGGAACAAGAGACAAGACGGAGCAAAGCACAACGTGTCACGTGTGACTATATAGAAAGACACGGGACACACGAGAACACGTCCTACAGGGAACGCGCCAAAGTGGCCACCGCAGTTGTAGCAAGATGGTGGAATTAGAGGCTGTTTTCTCCCTATTTTCCAAATAGGCTGAAATAAAATTAAGTTTCTTAATAATTTAGACATTCCCTATAAAACTAGAGTAACATGTACTCCAGGAGGATGGAACAGGGTAGCTGCTGGAAAAGGGTCTGGAACGTGGCCAATTTCTAGCTCTTGATCCGAAGGAGCTCCACGAACAGACGGGCCTGGGATTCCTGAGAATTCGACGCCAGCTGCTGTCTGGAGAGCTCAGGGGCGATAGGCGGTCTTCACCCCCACCCAGCAGAACGCCGAGCCTTCTACGGCCTTAGCACCCACAGAAGGATCTGGTCTGAGGATTATGTGTGACCCGGTGGCCTCGCTGCCAAGGCGCGGCCAGCCTCAGCTCGCCCTGACCACGTCACCTCAGTGGCAACGTGCGTCTCAGCTGAGGTCAGGTCACAGCACTTGATGCATGAGGCTGAACGTGGGTCCCCAAGGCCACAACTGGCACCATGCTCCCTCCCTCCGTGGGAGAGTCAGGTAATCGAGGTGTGGAGAACTTGTGCAACTTGCCGAGGGAGACGTGAGCCCATGGCAGCAACCGGAACTGAGTCCGGATCCAAAGGCTCTTTCGAAACCTCTCTGGCCAGGAAAACTGAAATCCTGTCTCTGCAAGGGGGCTGCAGCCCCTGCAGGTACAGAGCCCACAGCCTTCTGGGCCCAGAGCTTACATTCAGAAGGGCGGGAAACGAATGCCTCCTCTGCACCGGGCTTCACCTGCCAGTGCACGCACGCACACACACACGCGCACACGCGCGCGCACACACACTGTCTGTGGAAAGCTGCACTGACTGACTGAAGCAGGTTGGAGATACCTTTTCTCCTTGGGCGCCCTTTCCACCTCGTTCTCCATGGAGACCCTGGGAAAGAGGGCAAAGATGAGTCACAGGACAGCCCCGTCCAGCTTCTCTGGGCTGAGTCTGAGGCCCGTGGTCAGCCTGCCTGCCTGGGATGGCGGTGACGGTCTGTCTCCCGCGCGGCCTCACTCCGCACAGCGGCCCGCACTCCCCACTCAGGCCTGGGCGGCGAGCTGGGTCCCCCGCTGCGTGAGACGTGAGCTCCCGGGGCTGGTCCCCCCGCCTGGATCACCCAGCTCCTCCCTGTTAAGACTTGAACCCACCCTGGTCCCTGAGCTCATCTGGTCAAGTGCAGGCAGGTGGCCTTGGAGTCAGTCCCCACTGCCACCCAGAGCCTGTGACTCTGCCTGATTGCGGAACGGTGGAACAGCCCAACACTGAACCTGAGACTCTGGGCCCCTTTAAGCCACATTCCTCCACCTCCCCCAGGGACAGGGCCGCTGCCCCACCCTCCATCCGCCCCACCGTCCTCAGGAGCAACACCTAGTACCTGCACTGAGGACTCCCTCCCCTCTGTGAGCAGATGTGATGCAAAGGCCAGCCAAGGTGTTGGCTTCTCTGACCACAGGATTCAAATTACAGCCCCTGCCCCGCCCGCCTACTGTCCATCCTCTTCACCAGGCTTCACGCTCCTCGAGCACTCAGCCCCACAGGACACATCTCTGGCCTCCCCCGAGCAGCACGCCAGCCCCACGAGGGCAGTGCCTCCTTTCCTTCGATACCGTACCCCGCGGTCTGGAAGAGCAGCTGCCGCTTGACGTCCATAAACGCTTGCTGAATAAGTGAGCCAATGAATGGCTACATCAGTCCCTTGGTTTGCACACGAACCTTGCAGAAGTTCTACCTGAAGGCTACTGCCCCACATTACAGTGCAGAGATCAGAATGCACGTGTGTCTGCTCCTCCGAGATGTGTAAGGTGTGCAAGTGAGATGCCGGCCACCAGTACCCCAGCTGGTGGAAGCATGGCTTCTCCCGGGCAGGAATGCAGCTTGGTGCCTGGCTCTGCTGGAGAGGCCTGAGTATGTCCTGTGTTACTAGGTGAATGCCCTGTGTCCCCTCTCTCTCCTCTCCCTTCCTGGAGAAGGGACCCTTGGACGCTCTGTGAAAAAGATGTTAAAGGGGGCAGAGACCGCCCAGGCCTGCTTGTGGATTCCAGGAATAATACATACATCTTTGGTGCCTGGAGAAGAGGCACAGGGCCAGAGCGCAGGACGCTCTCCCGGAAGGCAGAGGGTCTGCGGACCACTTAGGCCTTGGGGGCAGCTGGATATACAGGCCATTCTAATCCCATCCAAGTATTTTGGCCAGATACACAGAGGTCAGAGGTTTTGAATGCCCCTGAGGCAACGCAGGCTGCCTTGTTTGAAAAGGACCTTTAACACCGCTTCTTTCATTTGGAGATCAACTCAAATCTTTCTTAACAAGAACCGAGAACAAGGTTAGAGGCCCAAGAAGACCCTTTGCTCCTATATACCATACCTACTTGTTCACCGCTTTATTCACGGGGCACTTGGTCACTAAACATCCCATGTGTCTGGCACTGTTCTAGGGGCTGGCGACTTATAATAAAGACTCCACCCCCTTCTGGAGCGGCTGACTAGACAGATTGGTAAAAATGGCTTCTTTAGGTCAAGTGTCAGAAACACCTGGGCTGCTGGGTAAAAATGCAGATTCCTGGGCTCCACGCAAACCTGCTGCTTTAGCTGGGAATGGGGCCCTGGGAACGTGCACTTAAACGTGAGCGCTAAGAGATCCTTTAAGTACCATAACGTGTAAGCATTTCTGGTCTAAGAAGAGGCACCCATGCTTCACTGCCATGTCCTCTGTGTACATAAGTGGGATGGGGGCCTGTCAGAGCCTGGGCCCCAGTCCCTGGCAGAGGCGACAGAGCCCCTTCCACACAGCTGCCTCTACTTACAGGAGCTCCGACGGGGCCGGGAGGTCCGGGAAGTCCAGGAGGTCCTTGGGGTCCCTGCAGAAGCGTGTTCACAAAGGAAGGTTGCGGAACGGCAGGAAGGGGCAGGAGCAGAGACCGCACTCCGTCGGTAACCATGTTCGGGGCTGGGCGGGCTGCTTCTCACCCACCGCGTGCCACCGCGTCGCCCCGCGCGAGGTCTCCCCCAGAGACCCCTCCACCCGCGCCGCTCCCCGCCCCACGCGGAGCTCGTGCCATCCCCCGCCTGGTGGAGCCAGGACTCACACGCAACTCTGCTCCACTTCGAGGCACAGGAGACAGCGTGCTGCCTCTGAGCCATCGTAAGGCCAGTGCTGCCGTCTCGTTTTCACGCGTCCCGCGGCCCGCGGCCATGCCGGGATCTGGCCGGGACATGTGCACAGCCCCCGGGCACATGACTGATTCCCCCAGCACATGGCTCACACTTCGCCGTGGGGCCAGCACAGCCTAGACGAGTCCTGACCAAGCCCAACAGGAGTCTGCAGGGCCTGGAGGCCCCTCTGCTGCCTGGACCATGGGTTGCTATGACTTCTAGGCTACTACATGGGCAATATCTGCTAACATCTATTAAAATGAAAATGTTCTCCTCCTCAGCCAAAGGTATCCCAACTTTTGTCATCTAGCCTACTGAAATAAAAATACGGTATACGTAAGAGAAACGCGTGCGCGTGCACGTGCACACGTGTGTGCATTTACTGATTTTAGTGAAAAACGGGTGAAATTAGAGCTAACCTTGAGGGCCACAAATAGAGGAAAAGTTATGTAAATTACGACACATCTGTATGATGGAATAATACGCACTGATTAAGAGAAAAGGTGGTGTCGATCCGTGGAAAGATATGTCTCTTGTTAAAAAAGATAAACGGCAGAGTACGGTACGATTCATTATCGGTAAGACTTTAGGAAACGTCATGGGTGTGTGGACATACACACATGAGCCCGGGTGCGGTGCGTGAGGAGCGCAGGTAGGGAACCCATCTGGGCGTCCCCTCTACACCTAAGGAGACGTTACCCCCAAAGTTCGCTCTGCATCAAGATCTGTGCATCAGAACATCAGAGGAATAACTCAAAGCAACACTTACCCGCATGCCCACCTCCCCCGGCAGCCCCGGCTCTCCCGGCTCTCCCGGCTCGCCCTGCACACACAGAATAGCATGTGGTCACAACCTGGGGAACACAGGCCCAGGTGCCCAGGGCATCTCTTCCTGGAACTAGAGCTCGGCACGGAAACGAGGTACCCACTGGTGAGCTGAGACCCAGTTCCCCCAGAGACTTTTTTTTTTTTTTTTTGCCGTACGCGGGCCTCTCACTGTCGTGGCCTCTCCCATAGCGGAGCACAGGCTCCGGACGCGCAGGCTCGGTGGCCACGGCTCACGGGCCCAGCCGCTCCGCAGCACGTGGGATCTTCCCGGACCGGGGCACGAACCCGCGTCCCCTGCATCGGCAGGCGGACTCTCGACCGCTGCGCCACCGGGGAAGCCCCAAAGACTCTTTCTCACAAGCGAGGGAGCTGATTTTCACTGTGGGTGTTCATCACCTCAACCCCCGTCCACTCCTGCCGCTGCTCCAACAAAACTCAGCTGAGACAGAACACGGTGGGGCAAGCATGGCGGCTCGCGTGCCCATCAGGGGCCACCAAGAACCCGAGCCAAGTTCCATTTGGGTTCTTGCTGGAGAAGAGGACCCCTTGATCCTGGATCAGACTGACCCGCCTGAGTTGAGATCACTTTTTGCCTGGGCTCCTAGAGTGTGTTCCAACTCAGAGGCTGCGGGTGCAGAGGTGGAGTCGGGGTGCCCCCCAGAGGGAGGCCGGCAGGCCATTCAGGCTGCTGCTGGGGTCTCACTGACTCCTGGAGCTGTGAACTGGGGACTTGGGAACCGAGTCCCTCAGCTTGGACCTCGACTCGGTTCCAGGTCTAGGCATCGGACAAGACCTCCCATGCAGGACCGCTTGTCAACTAAGTGAGAAAACAGCTTCCAGGGACACACAGGTGATGCCTGGTGGCAACGGCTGCTGCTGGTGTCGTTATAATTAACAGGCTGGCCTCCGGGGACCTGGGGAGATCCTGGTACAAACAGGCCCCAGCTCAGGCCTGATTCTGGCAAAGGCCACCCCACTTGAGGACGGGGGACTCTGATCAGGAGGTCCCAAGCCCGGTGCTGCCCCGTGTGAACAGACGTACCTGCATTCCTTTGCTGCCGTCTCTCCCAGGGGGACCCGGCGGGCCCAGGGAACCCTAGGACGAGAGAAAGAGGACAGCAATTAGGACAGGGGGAGGACGGCACTGGAGACAGGCTCTCAGGATGCTGGCGCAGCAGAGAAAGTGCCAGACAGGACCTGTGGCCAAGACACCACTACTCAGAGGGCAATTCACAGACCTGCAGCCTGGGCGCCTCCTGGGAGAGGGTGAGAAATGCAGATTCTCAGGCTTCACTGGAGGCCTACTGTATCAGGGTCCATGTTTGAACAAGACCCCCCGGGGGGTACGTATGCACCTGACAGCGGGAGTGAGACGCCCCTGCCCCGCCCTCCCCTACCTCGCCGTGTGGCTGAGCCCCTCGGGTCACACGTGTCCGCACAGCATCAGGCCGGAGCAGGGTTCTTGACCTGGGCCCCATCAGCACTGGGCTGACGATTCTTTGTTCGGGGGTGGGGAGGCTGCCCTGGGTGTTGCAGGGTGTCCTGCAGCATCCTGAGAGGCCAGTGGCACTCCCCAGGTGTGACAACCCAAAATGCCTCCAGACACCGCCAAACGTCCCCGGGAGGTAAAAATCACACGAGCTGAGAACCGCGGGGCTAGGCCAGGTATTAAAAATGCTTCTTAAGCTGGGGCCAACTCCACTCTAATGAACGGTGCAGAAGCACGTGATAAGCACGCTCATGGAGCAGCTGCGGGAACCCGCTCGTCCCCCCCCAGCCATGCCTCCTGGAGGTGGACTGGGGGGGACTCAAAAGCAGGGAAATCCAGGCGCCCTCGGCTCCTGTGCAGCTCCCACCCCACCTCACTCAAACCAACGGGGTCCACCCAGACCTTCATCCGAGCTGCCCCCTCCCCATCAATTTTCCGTGGGACACTGAGCAAGCCAGTGCCTCTTTCTGGGCCTTTCCATCTGTGAGATGAGGACGCCGGACATTCAGTGAATGACTGAACTGACGAATCTGTAAGTATATTTAGGAAACGCTAAGGGCTGGACCCTGTAGGACGTCCTCGTGTACTGTGTTATTGAGTTCTCATAATGAGCCCTTGAGACAGGTCTTATTTTCTGAAAGACACAACACACATGATACATTTCTAGTTTTTACCTATAAATGAAGATGCAACCGTGTATGTATGTATACACACACACACACACACACACACACACACATACACACACACTTTTAAAACTCTACAAAGTGCCTTCCATGGTCTCTACATTCTAAGTTGTTGTGATACTGGAGAGAAAAACAGACAGAGAGACATCTCGGCGCAGCTCTGCACCTTTCCAGCTGCGTGAGCCCAAAGGCAGCCGCTCTGAAAGGCTGTGCGGCACTCGCCCCCCGTCCAAGCGCGGAGGGTGACACCGGCAGGGTCGCTGGGTGAGGGGGAGCTGGGGCAGTAAACACACCGCTGCTGGGGGGACACCTCCACCCCCGGCCACACAAGGTGCCCTCTCCTGCTGTCGCCAGCAATTTAACGGTGCCCACGGGGCACTTGGGCTCCCACGAAACACTGATTTGCTGGGAAGTGGTTCCTGGTTCTTAAGCTTGGGGCCAGGAGGGTCTAGTCCTGGAGACCAAGGAGGTCAGTTAACGTGAGCAGAACCTTCCAGAGGGGACGTCGCAGGCAAGGCAGCCTGGGGGGGCGGGACTTCAGGGACTTGGCCGAGTGCAACCCCGGCGCTCCTGCAACCATCCCCGAGAGGAGGCTGGGCCAGTTTGCACGAATTACTTGATCTCAGAGTCTCGGTCTCACTTTCTGTAAAAACGGAAACAACTACAGACACTGCGGAGCTTCCGTAAGTATGAACAGTCTCCGCGGGCGTTCGTATGACATTTCCAGAGCTGGTCTGGACGACACCTGTTTGATCTGTAGTTAACGTGTGACGGGGTGGGGGGAAGATTGCCGGGTTCTCGGCTCAAGTAAGCTTGTGAACTGCACTTAAGTAAAGTCACACAGGCTCCTTCACGGCAGGTTGTCTTGAAGCCTTAAACTTGCTCCGTGGATGGCGGTTCTGCACAGCGTCCTTGTCCGCCTGGCCGGCCCCTGGGGCGCGCGCGGGGACCCCGCACCTCCTCGGGGGCAAAACCGAGCCCTTCACCCACGTGCGTCCAGGGGACCAGGCTGCCATCAGCAGGGGTTCAAAAGTGTTAGAAGGGAGTTAGTTATTGAGTAAGAAGAAGAAAGACCGAGACAGTCTCTGATTGGCAAGCCTTGTACTTAGGTGGGATTTCCGAAGCGGAGAGACTTTCTCGTTGGTCGTAGAGAACGTCTGACGCTCCCTGGCTGGACACAAAAGCAGGCCAACAGTCTGGGTATTTTCACAAGAGGAAGGATTGCTCAATAGCAGGGGCCCAGGGTTTTCTGCAGCGGCCGTTTCCTCGGGACAAGTGGGAGCTGATGAGCTGCTTTCTGGGGTCCAACTGTCACTGTCCCTGTAAGGGCGGGGCAGCTGTGGCCAGAGATTTCTCAGCCTCTGTCTCCACACCCACGCAGCAGGGATGAATTCCCTGCCTGCCTGTCCCTCTACCTGACTAATTTGAAACTCAGCCGAGGTTGCAAGAGGCAACCAGTATAGATGCAAGTGATTTCTGCAATAGTGACAACTAGACACCCACTAGCATCGCCACCATTAGCGCTAATGGCAGACCCAGCAGTAGTATTAATGGGATACTGAAGAAAACATTAAGGGGATATTACAGACGTGCTGCTGGCGGCCAGTCTTCGCTGCACATTCACGACCTGCCAGGTTCTGAGCTCTTTACCCTCATCAGTGCACTCGACCCGTCCTCACAACAATTCCACAGGGAGATGCAACTGCTACCTACGATTCAGAGGCTACGACATGGAAACACGGGGGTCCAGCACTCTGCAAAGTCACAGCGTGCGTAGTGGGAGATCAGACTTGGGGCCCCAGAGTCAGCCTCGTCGTCTGCATGGCACTTGCACGCACGGCCCTGCTTGGATGCTCGGTAACCCTGTGGGCTAAGCGTTCCATGCTGTCTTCACGTGCAGCCCCTGAGCACAGAGGGCCCCTGACTTTCTGGCGGCCACCCAGCAGTTCCATGGCCTGGTGAGGCAGCTGGGGGCGGCTGAGGCCTGGGCGCTCAGCCTTGCTCTCCCTCCCCAGGGATCAAGGTCAGCCCTACTCAGCCTCAGCCAGCCGTCCCTCCCTGGGAAGGCATCAGAGCATCCCCAAAGGCCTCGCAGGAGGCAGGAGCTCTGCCTCAAGCCAGGATGCTGGGGGTCAGGGACAGGGTGGGCTCAGCTCCTCAGATGCCCTGTCTCCGAGGCCATGTTTTGCCTCCTGCCCCATCCTGCTCTCATCTTAGCAAAAGGCTGCGTGTTTCCAGATGGCAGGGAGCAGCCTGCTTAACCCCGCTTCCTTACAACACTAGGGATAAATTCACAACTTTCCAAAACGAAACGCTCCCCACAGTGCACCCCTCTAGGATCAGCCCTCTTGGGGTGACGTGGTGCGGAGCTTGCCCCAGGGGTGGGTTACCCAGTCCTTGAAAGGCCAGCCCGTCTTCTGGCTGCTGCAGGTGGGGGGTCCCGCGGCTGCAGGCAGGGAAGGGAGGTCTAGGTGCGCTCCTGCCTCAGGAATACAGCGGGGAGAGCATCAGAGCACGGAGTTTCCAGGACCATCTAATAAAGGAAGCCAGGGAGAAGACAGAGACACTGCCAAAGGGAACTCCAGAGAGTTCTGGAACCTCCCCCGTGCCCACGGCTGTCACACGTCCAGCTCTGTGGGCACTTTCCAGTAGATGCCCAACAAGTATCTGTGCGAGTCTGTCTCATCACAAGACAGGAGCTCCCTGAGATGGGAATCAGGGCTCCGTCACCTCGTGCGAGCCGCGCCCGCATGGCCCCCGGCCCCACAAGTGTTCCCTGTGCTTTAACTCCTTCCCCAGAGCCCTGTGGGAATGAGCCCTGCGGGTATGAAACCCCCAGGGACAAAGGGAACAGCAAAGCTGTTATAGGAAAACAACAGTCTCGAGAGCCCAGTAAGTTGCAGCTTCAAATCCTGCTCCGTCACTCAGTCCTAATGGCCTGGGTCAAGTTAGCGCAACACCGTGAGTCTCAGTTTACATCTGTAAGTAGGCGTCATAACCTTCCTGCAGGATCTGTGCTTCCCAAGGACGGGGACAGCTTGGCAAGTTGGCTTTAGGGCATTGGTAGTCAAAGAAACTGAGCCTCTTTAGACATGAATATTTTCTTTGTCTGAGAAGGTAACATCTTTTTTTTTTTTTAATCTTATTTGAATCATGGTTAGGATAACCAAGCTGGCACTGCAAACAGACACATTCTGAGAAATTTCCACTTGCAAGTCATGATGAGATCCAGGCATTTCATTAGATGGGTTCCTGCCCTTGAAAACCGTGTCCCCAAGGAAAAGTCAACATGACCCGCATATTTCACGTTTCAACGTCACCTAACCTTAACATCACAGAACACCACCATGCCCCCCGTGACACACTTTCCACAGTCCTCCACCTGGACTCGGCTGCCTGCAGATGTTCTGAAGAGAGAGAGTTACAGCCCTAAGCTGTCCGCTGACCTCCCATCAGGAAAGTCATGCTACCACTCTAAACCTCAGTTCCATCATTCCTCAGATAGAGGTTCATGCTGCTTCCAGATGAGAAATGAGTGCGGATGTAATTCGTAGACTATAAAATACTATTAAAATGCCAGTTGTTTATATTCTGTTGAGAAGTAAGAGCACTTTTCACGAGTCCATAAGGGGGGGTCAAAGAAAGGAGTGGGGAACAGACTGGAGGCTGCCCTGGAACTGGAAAGGTCGGGCACAGGGAGATCTTTAAAGGGAATTTGTATAGCTCAGGATCCACAGTAAAGCACACAAAAAACAGGAAAGTGGAGGGAGGGAGGGAGGGAGGAAGGAGAAAAAGGAAGGAAAGGAGGAAAGAAAGGAGGGAGGGAAGAGAGAAGGAGAAAGATGAGAGAGAGGGGAGGAAAGGGGAGGAGAGGAGAGGACCAGACCGGAGAGGAGGGTCTGGACGAGCATGAAGCCTCAGCTGCCCGTCAGCTGAGCAGAACAAGTGATTCCCCTCCTGGTTCTCAGCTTCATCGTCCACGAACAGGGTGATGCAAGGGGTAATAGTACCTCTGGCCCAAGGGGGTGTGTAAGATGCCTTGAGGCAATGCTTTGGAAAATGCTTTGCACACAGGGAAATTTGAAAGAGGCATCAAGTTCTGTTATTTGGAGTGAACTACCTGGAACCTCTGTTCTTCACCTGTCAAAAGAAAATCACTCAGCTTAAGAAGATGACCATATACGTATATACAGTGGAATACTACTCAGCCATAAAAAATAACAAAGTAATGCCATTCGCAGCAATGTGGACGCAACTACAGATGATCACACTGAGTGAAGTAAGTCAGAAAGAGAAAGACAAATACCATATGATATCACTTACATGTGGAATCTAAAACATGACACCAATGAGCCTATATCTACGAAACAGAAACAGACTCACAGACCTAGAGAACAGACTGGTGGTTACCAAAGTGGTGGGGGGGATAGACTGGGAGTTTGAGGTTAGCAGATGCAAACTATTACATAGAGAACAGACAAACAACAAGGTCCTACTGTACAGCACAGGGAACTATGTTCGATATCCTGGGATAAACCATAATGGAAAAGAACGTAAAAAAGAATGTATAGGTGTATATAACTAAGTCCCTTCGCTGTACAGCAGAAATCAACACAACATTGTAAATCAACTACACTTCAATAAAAAATTTTTAAAAAATAAACAAAATACACTTTGTTTCATCTTTATGATACGTCACAGTCATTACGGAACTGAATTAATAAAATCTGGATGACAAACTTAAAAAAAAGAAAACGACCACAGATAATGCATGTGAAACCCATTACAGACGATAACCAGGGCTCGGGGAAGAGAGGCTTTTCCCCCAGTTCACACTGGCAGCTGTGACTCCAAATCGGGGGGGGGGGGGCCTGATTCCAAGCCAAGGCTCTGACCTCTCTTCTGGCCACGCCCTCATGCACACACACTGCCTCAGTAATCTCACTGGGAGCCCCTGGTGGGTAACGCGTGGCAGGAAATTATCCACCCACATGCGCACCTGTCAGAGCCAGAGCTCTAGGAATTACCTGGTTGCTTCACTGGGCAAAATAGACAGGAGAGAACAGATATTCTACCCCTGTTCTTCCGATTAATTAAATATCAGCGCTCTCCCCCGAAATACTGACAAAGACATTGCTTTGCTGCTAGAGGCGCCATGCGAGTGCCCCTCTCCTCCCACCGGCAGAGCCGGAGCAGGCCCTCGGGTGGGGCTGAGGAGTCCTCCGGGCAGCGGCCCTCCGGGTGTGGTTCCCGGGCCAGGGGCGTCAAGATCACCTGTGCCTTATCAGGAGGGCAGATCCTCTGGCCTCACCGCAGCCCCCCCGAGCCAGACAGACCGGAGCCGGGCCTGGCACGGTGGTTTAACAAGCCCTCAAGGGGGTTTGGGCGCCTGGTCAAGCTTGAGAACCAGTCCTCTGCGGTGTCAGAATACATGAGCTCACTTCCTGGCTTGGCCACACAGACAGAGAAAGTCACTTGCACCTGGTCACACGGTTAATAGGCGTGTGCAATGAGGACAACCATCTCTACCCCCAAACCGAGCAGCTTGTGTGTGAGTCCTGGAGACAGTAGTAGTTGTAAACATGGGGCACCGTTATTATTCTCAGAGGCTCTGCAAATCATTCTGCATGAACTGAAGAAAGGAAAAGACACCTTACGCCTCTACAGCAGCCCACCTGGAACACGCCTTCTAATAACACTCCCCAGGCCCCCCGAGGCTTTGTGAGTTACAGAAGTCCTCCTTGGGGGAGGCAGCAAACACTGACATTTCCCATAAGACCTCATTGATGCAGAGGACGCAGAAGATGTCACTTGGTGTAGAAGGTGGAAAACTATGCTGGTATCGCGGTAATTATACTTAACATTTACAAGCACTTTTTACAAATGTAAGTCACTTATTTTCATTAGTTCACTTCATCCTCCTTGTAACCCTCTGAGGCCAGCAGAATTATAGTCGCCAATTCATAGGTGAGGAAAGCACGGGCGGCAGGGGTTGAGGAACGGACTTGCCCAGTGCCCTGAGCTGCTAGGTGGCCGAGCTGGGATCTGAGTCCAGCCGGTCGGTGTCTAGGGTGCAGGCCCTTGGCCTCCCCTGCCCTCCCAGCCCAGCTGCCTAGCAGTCCGGCACTTACCCTCCCGTAAATGCTCTCCCCTCCTGTATGAAGCCCTTGGCCCTGCGGCTGGGCCACGAAACTTGGCAAGAGCCTGAGTGTCAGACGGGGCTGGAAAAAAGTTTAGACTTTCTTATTCCAGCTCTGCCTGGGGCCGTGAGAACCCGTGAACTCAAAACTTCCCCCACGTGTCCTTCAGCACCACGGACAGGGTCTGCGGCATATTTCTTCCAACTCCCAGCATTCTGCCCCAACCTACAAGGCTATTTGAGGGCACATAAGCAGCTGAACCTATTTTCCCCTAAACCCTTTAATTATGATAAAAATAGAAGGCACTCGACCACAGTTATCCAAGTTGATAGCCATGAATAATGCACATTAAGGCACAGGCTAAGAATAGGAGTCGGGGGCGCTGATTACGCCAGCTGTGAAAAAAGAGAATGAGACCCAGAGCTGGCGGCAAGTGGCATAAATTCATGTTAGAGGTTTCGCACATACAAGCACACACGTACAATGTATACTTCATGGCTCAGAGGCTCTACGGTGTAGTCATGGCATAAGATAAGTCGATTCCTACAAGGTACATGGGTTTTGAGGGTCAAGAACTCTCAGATAAAAGCATCCCTTTTGGGGGAGGGCAGGGAACCGGCATTGGCCAGCGCAGTGGTTAGGGATGGGGCGTGCAGGGTCGGACAGACACCACCTCAGCCCCTCCCTCACCACTCTGTGCCCTTGGGCCTGCTCCAGGCTCCTCCAAGGAGGAGGCTGATGCCCGTAAAGTGAACAGCTGGCAGGTATCAAGTGGTCAATAAAAGGCCGATGTCATGATTCTTTCCACTACAAGGCACCTTCTTTGAGACAAAGTCACTCGACTGTCGCAGACAAAATCACCAAGTGCTGGCCACCGAGCTCTCCACGGCTGCCAGTGCTAACGGCCCACCCATCCCTTCGGACAGAATCTGCGAAATAACTGTGCCCATCAGCCCCTGCCGACGGCACACGTCTCACCTACACCAGAACCCCGTGCTATGCAGAAGCGCCTTACGCTTTCTGAGGGCGTTTCCTGGTCACCGCTCTGGAAAGGGGCCACTGGGAAGAAAATCCGTAGGTAGCAGACCCCGCGCTTCACTGCCCACCCGCCGGTACAGTCCATCTCCACCTCCGCGAAATCCTCTCGCCTCGCAATTTCAAGTACAGCCTGCCGTTGAAAGACACCAAAGAAAGAACTCACTCAGGTGGGGAGGACTCAGTCTTTCACACTGTGGATGGCACAAGGTGCGTCTGTCACGTGGCGATCAGAGAAATGTCACTGTGAGAGTGGGTCTGACTGTCCCATGAAGTGGGACATGCACTGCGGTGACGCTTCACAGGAAGGGCTCTCAGCCAGCTCAGACCTCAGACCGCGGGCTGACCAGGACCATGTGAACGGGAGCGTCACTGCCACCCGCCTCTCTGCCCTATGAGCTCCTCAGTGACGCAGACGTTCTTCCAGACACTCTTCACCCTCCACCCCTCCACCCACTTTGACTCTCAGCGCAGATGGCTGGATGGATCCCACCCCGAAGTTCACGTCCGCCATTCTCCTGTCCTTCTCCAGCCCTCCAGCACAGGACCAGATCCAAACCGGGTAGGTGTTACACTTTTGAACAAACCAGAGCTCACCATAAACTACTTCGTCCTCTTCCTATAGCTTCTACAGTGAGAACGTCGACGTGTAGGAGCATTTTCCTAAGTCTCAGCGTCCTTTTCCATGAAATGATGATGGTGATATCCTCCACCTGCCCTCACTGGGAGGGCCCAGTAAGACAATGACTGTGGAACCACCTGGCTCCCTGTTTGACACCCCGAAGGTTACTGCATCAGAAGCATCTGCAGGATTCCACAGGAGACGGGAGCGGTGGACGTGCAAGGAGGAGGAATCAATGCCGGGGAGGTGGAAACGTGGACGCAGAGACGGACCCAGAACTGGCAGGAGACAGAGACGGGGGAGGGTCTCTTGGGGCCACAACGTGCAGGGGACTTGACCCTCCGAGCAACACAGAGCGGCTGAGCAGGGGTCAGGAGGGAATGGTGTGACCACCGCGGCGTTTAAAAATCAAACGCAAATTCACGTGCAGTTGCATGTTCCAAATAGGACAGCAAGACTGAGCCAAAGGAAGCCGTCTGGAGCTGAGAAGTCCCGGGCACCCCGCCCCACCGCCGGGCCCAGGCACCCACAGTGCTCCGAAGCCACTGCCCCTCCTGAGGGGCTGGATCTTCAGGTCCCCAGCAATGCGGGGGAGACTGCTTTGTCCAGTTTCAAATCACCAGAGAACAGGAGGCAGCGGGCTTCTCGGGGGCCTGGTTTGGAATAAGCATGTGGGGAACAGCATGTGGGGAGCAGCCCACCTCCGCTGACAGCTCTGAACCTGGCCTTCTAACAGCCCTCCTTAGTGCCATAGAGATGGCCGTGGCCTCTTTCCTCGGTTTTCCAATCGGCACCTTATTTGTTTAACTTCGTGGTGAACCAACCCGTAAGGACTTCCCCCACGATGACCCGCGCTCAGCTCGGGCAGCCGCTGCAGGACATTCGGCTGAAGTTTCTAGAGGCAGCATCCCAGGACGTCAGAACAGCCTCTGCTATTTGTCTGGCTCAGAGTCCTCTTTCCCCGTCAGGTTTATGGTCCCGATAAAAATGGAAGAAAGCCATAAAAGACAAGGAACCGATGTCTGCGTGACCTAAAATTCTGTCTGCTACTGAGTCAACCAGCCCAGTAAAATTCAGCTGAGTTCCTTCTATTTGCTCGCGTAGTTTTTCTGGGGCACTGCACTGTGAAATCCGAGCACAAAATCCATACGAAGTTTTATTTACTGCCATACAGATTTCTGTGAAAATGCTGAAGAGAGGACTTTTTGGTGGTGGTTGCTTTGGTTTCTTCCCCCCCTCTACCAAGTGCTGAGTACACAGTTGCTGACCCAAGCGTGGCTTTACGGGGCACTTTGCCACAATCCCGTCCCCTGTGGCTCCCAAGGGTCACCACCATCGACAAGGTGTGAGCCAGACTTGATGAGAGGCTGCAAGCCCTCTCCCTGCTCTGTCCTCTGTTACTCTCCACTCGAGGGAAACGGGGGGCGGGGGAGTCTCCTCCGCACCAGGTCTAGGCTGGTCTCTACCTGAGGGCCACCTTCTACATCCTATCCCAACTCTAATTAAAATAGTAACACCAGGGCTTCCCTGGTGGCGCAGTGGTTGAGAATCCGCCTGCCGATGCAGGAGACATGGGTTCGTGCCCTGGTCCGGGAAGATCCCACATGCCGCGGAGCAACTAAGCCCGTGAGCCATGGCCGCTAGGCCTGCGCGTCCGGAGCCTGTGCTCCGCAACGGGAGAGGCCACAACAGTGAGAGGCCCGCATACCACAAAAAAAAAAAAAAAAAAAAAAAAAAAAAAAAAAAAAAAATAGTAACACCAGCAGCTGCTCGTAAGGAAAACAAAGAGCCCCGGTAGGAAATGCATTGCCCCGTGTATCTGAGCAGCGGGCGATGCTGGCTTAGGTGAGCCCGGACTCCGCTCTGCAACGTCACCTGCAAGGGTCCACGCTGGGCCCAACGTGTGCGCGTCACCTTTGCCCTACCCCACGTGGCTCACTGCATGGCTGCAGGGATATCCAGGCCTCATCGCACGGCCCCAGGCCCTGGGGGAAAGAACACTGTCCCGGGGCTTCTAAGTGGAAGTACCGAGTCTGTCGTTCTGTTTGCACTAATGTAGATAATGTGTCCGAAGTGATCATCACGCTCAGAGAATCCAGTGCCCAGGTGGCTTAGACCTGATTCCCACTAACGCTTTCTGATCTGCCAGGTGCTCTGCTAAGTTCTCTCCGTGGATGCAGTCACTTAACCCTCACTTCAATCTTACAAGAGCCTATTATTGTTACTGTCATCTTCAGTGTACATATGAGAAAACAGGCACCGAGAACTGTAATGACCTTTCCAAGGTCACAGAGCGAGACAGGGGGCAGTGCCAGGTTCCCAAAGCCGGACCCTCAGCCGCTGCCATGTTCTGTCACCCGGGAGCAGCCGTCACAGCACCCAGGATTCAGCAAACGCCCCCTGCTGGGAGAGAGGGCGCTTCCCTCCAAAATCATACTGCTTTTGGATTTCATGCGTGAACAACTGTAAATATACTATTATTTTTTATTTTTTCATCATATTAAGTTTAAGCTCTAGCTGTTAGTTAAATGTTTATGTTTTGCAAAAGCACTAACGTTATAGCAACGTAAAAAGCAATTAACAGGGCGTGAGATATCCCCAATCCCACTACCCCAGTGCACTGGCTGGCCTCACTGCACATGCATCTTGTGTGTGAGCGCATAAGGCTTCCTATTCTGCTATTTCATTTATACCATGTCGCACGCACATCTACCTATATAAGGGCTTCCTAATTTCCACTTATGTCCTTCTGGTTGAAGAAATGCAATTTTCCACCAGGTTGTTTCCATTTTTTGCTGCGGCTGCTCTTTGTTAAGAGTACTTATAAAGAACAGAGTCCGCTTGAGGTCGTTTTGCTTCTGTTTCTCCCTTCACTGGAGCTGTGCTTACGATAATTTCCTAGACATTTCTTAGTTTCCTTCTCTAAGCAACCCCAGCAGTACAACACCGAGTATCGTGGGAAACCCTCAAGGTGCAGCGCTGACGTGGCCGGTGTCCTAGGCAGGGTCTCCTGACAGCATCTCACCCTCCGAGTGTGTTAACGGTGGAGGATGGAGGTGGCACAACAGACTCGATTAAGGACCAGGAAGAAGCAGAGACACTCGTGATTAGATAACCACGTGACCAGAATGTGTGTGCACGTCTCCTCCGCTGAATTGCTGAGTGAGCCTCTGCGGGAGGCCCCGGCCATGTTCTACAGCTCTGTGAACCCACCACTCTCCCCCACGTACTAGGTACTTGAGCGCTGTTTACTGAAGAAGCACGTCTGTCACTCTTTTATGGATTTTAGCAATAGCTTCTAGCAGACAAAAGAAAGGAATAAAGATAAGGGACGGATTTTTAACATGCACTTCCACGTGCCAGGGACTAAGCCAGGTGCTGTCACAGGCACTGCCAACCTCCTGTAAGCCCCACAACAGCCCTAAGGGGTGGGCATCAATGGCCCCACTTTACAGATGAGGAAGCTGAGGCTCAGAGAGACACCGCCCAACGCTCACCCAGCCACTGCACAGCTGGGATCCAAACCAGGTCTGCCCAACTCCCGGAACCTGCTTTCTTTCCATCACCTGAGCCCACATTTGAGCACAAAACGAAAGCTCTCTTTGCCCTCGTCCTCCGAGGTGCTAGATTCCTAAGGGAAAGGGGAACGCCCCCAAAGAGCAGAGATCTCGCCGGTATCACACGGACCCCTGCAGAGGAAAACTGGAGCGACGCTCTGGCTTCCCGACACCAGAGGGCGCTGTGGGTCCAGGAAGGGACGACAACGCAGCCTCTCTGTGGGGTTCCTCCCCTGAGGGCTCTAATGCCCCAAAGCAGAAGGACGCTCGGGATGCAAAAGGAAGCTCACTGGACACCACCCACTTTGCCCTTGTTTTTGTTGTTTCTGAATTATTTTCTACCGCGGGGCTCATGGACCACATCTCCATGCAAAAGACTCAGTGTCCAACCATAGGAAACCTTACACCAACATCTTCACTGTGCTTATTATGTTGTCAACATGGAAGGACCAAGGGTGGGAAGGGCACGGAAGTCATCACCCCTCCCTGCTCCCCCTGACTCCCCCCAAAACGGGTCCAAACCAGCCCATCAGCATTGGTCCAAACCATGCTGCTGCTGCTGCTGATACCCTCTCCTCCTCCTCCTCCTCTATCATCACCACGACAGCACTGCCAGTGATGATGGGCGGGGGGCAAGAACAGCAGCGCCACCCGTCATGAGGGCTTTTGCTAGGAGGGGCGCTGGGTCAATCTTCCCAGCACCCTCGCCTGGTAGGAACCATTATCATTCCCTTTCTCTCTTTTACAGAAAAGGAACCCGAGGCTCCACATGAAGCGGAGCCAGAATTTGAAGCTGAACCTTTCTGACTGCAGAGACTCTGACCATTCCACTGGCTCTTGGTCCTGGATGACGGAGGTCCACACTCCATCCACCCATTCACGCATTAGGCAAGCATTTATTTAGCGCCAGCTGTCTTCCGGACGCTGTGAAGGAGGGTCCGTGCCTATCTTTCTCTCCTTCCATATGCCCCCAACACCTGGGCTACGTGCAGGTCTTTTCAGGCAGCCGCTAAAAGCCTGCTTCCCCCTTTCCCTGAGCCCGATTTCATACATATGAAAACACTGAGGGAGCTTTGTCCCAAGAACCCGTGGTGAACGTGGGGTGGAACAGGAACCAGAGAGAAGGCTGGCTTCCAAAACGAGGGGCAGAGGCAGCCCAGGAACAAAGCACCACACAGTGGTCCTGGGCGTTTGGGGGGGGCGCTGGGAAAGTCAGGGGGCCAAGAGCTCCGGCACTGTTCCAGCTGTGCGACACTGGGCCGGTCACTCACCTTCTCTGAGCCTCAGTTTCCTCAGCTGCAGGAAAAGGGGTAATTCAAGCAGCCTTCCAGCTTCCCTTCACGAGGGATTGTGTTTTCTAGCCATCTTACTAACTGTGACCTTGGGCAGGTCACTTAACCTCGAAGGTATGTTCTCTCATCTGTGAAAAGGGCATAGCCGTGCCTTCCCTGTCTTAATAATGAGACATAAAGCATGGGACACAGCTTACACGGTGCCTGGCCCTCAGACAGGTCAATGCACATTGTCACAGTGGCTGATTACCTCACCAAAAATTTAAAAAAGAAAAAACCACAGCAAGATTCAGCGTAAAACGTGATTTCTGGACACATCGGGCTCCAGTCCATCCAGTCCCCTTGGTACTCTGCGACTGCTTTCGAGAGAATATTCAAGCAAAAAAGCCAGTTTGTTAAGCTCTGTCCAAGTGCGTGAGTCACCAGTGGCCTTCTCCCTTCTGTGGATCCTGTTGTCCCCTTGCCTCTCCCTGGCCTCGCTGCGTCCTTGGAGGGGAAGCAGAGACTCCGAGTTGCGGAAGACAACAGCCCCAGGGACTGAGGCTGGCGGTGGGCTGGCGACCAAGTCTCAGAACTGCCGCCTGCGAGGCCCCTGATGCGTCACCACATCCCACCCCTTCGTTTCGACAGCTGAGGGAGCAGAGACCCGAGACGGAGGTGACTCATCCCGAATCACAGAGCTCAGATGCGGCAGAATCTAGACTCAGACTTTGCTAAAAATGCCCAACCGCGAGAGAACGTCAACCGAAGACAGAGCCAGGAGGGCCGGAGTCTATTCAGCTACGCGTCTCTCCTGCCAGCACCGGAGGCGTGAGGAGGTCTCCCGGCTGGGACTGTGGCCCGGCAGCTTCAGGTCCTGAGCGCAGCGCTGCAGCCTGGGCTTTGGGGCACCGGGGAGGCGCCTCCAGAAGCAAAGGGCTGCCTGTCCTGAGCTCAACCGGAACAGACGGGGCAGAGATGCAGCTGCTGCTCATGGGAGAAAGGGGGGCCTGTCAGTTTCTCCTGGTGGCACCAGCACGAGAGAAGGACCGCACGTCACTCAGACGACAAGCCGGCCCAGGAGCTGCACGTTGGTCTTGCCTGGGAAGCACGACCCATGCTGAGTGCCCTGACTTCAAGGGCTCTGGCAGCCCCAGTCCTGAACCCCAGGACCATGCGGGTGTCCTGTTAATACCCTGTGCCCGGGTTCTGGGCTTTCAGGAACCGAGCATGATGGCAACTATCAAATCTTAGCGCCTAGGTTCCAGGTGCTGTGCTTTGCGACCACACGGGAATCGAGGAAAATGGTGCCGCCAGCCCTGCTGTAGGCAGCAGGAGACCCAGACGCTGATGGCAGAGCCTGGGAACAGCCTCGACTGACCCAGGTCTGCCTGGTGCAAAGCTCGTGTTAGGCTGTGTGTCACACTGTCTCTCAAACGGCTCTGTATTCCTGTGCAGTAGTTATTACGTGTGCGTGTGTGCGCCTGTGCTTCTAACAGAGGTTAAAAAAGAGAAGTTCATTGTGGAATAAATGAAGACACAAAGGAAGTAAGGGAAAAAGTAAATACTCTCACAGCTTTGCCACCCACAGACAACCAGTGGTTAACAATAGGGGTTTGCCCCCAGAATCAGCCTCCCTCTCTGAGCCTCACACACACACACACACACACACACACACACACACACACACACACACACACACACACACACACACACACACACAGAGCCGGGGTCATATCGGATAGATATTTTGCAGTGTGTTTAATTAAAAATTAACAAAATGCTACCTTCGTTTTCTGGGTCATTATTTACCCTTCTAAATGTGATTTTGTGTCCCTAAATGCCGTTGTATTATTTAGCTGTACAATAACCCATGTTACCTTTTGCCCACCACAGAGCATTACAGTCGTTTCCAGGCTGCCTTATAAATCACGCTGTAATTACGAAACGTGCGGGTGTGTACCTGTGCACAGCCTTGATTTATCTCCTTAGAGTAAATCTCTAGACATGAACGGACTGAATAAAAGGTGCTACACGGAGAGAACGAGCTGGGCACGTGAAAGCTCTGTTTCCATAGTAACTTGACAGAGTGGCACCTGCTTTACACCATCAGCCCTACGCAAGGGGTTGATGTGAGCCCCCCTCTGAATAATGATATCCTTCCGAGGTCCAATGCCCTGCATTCTGAGTCTACAGGTGCCTAAACTCCGGCAAAATAATCAACATAAATGTATGTTGCAAAGTATTGTGGCTGCCTCTCCTGGGAAATGGGAGATGTATTTTTAATCGCTGGTGTGAGTGGAAAATGGCATTTTTAGTGACTGCTTTTTATTTCTCCTTCTAGGCTGACACCTTAAGGAAGCTTTCCTCTTTAGAAGGAATCCCCTCTTTCCCAGGATCTGTCGACCTTGTACATCTTCATCACGACTGATGAAGGTTAAAGAAGGTGCAACATTCATATCCAGGGAGAATGTGAATAGGCCTCCGTTCCTCCGCCTGTCTGGTCCTGCTGCCACCCGTGACTCTGTCCCTCATCATCTTTGCCTTCGTACTTCTGCAACCATCTCCCGACTATTCCCCAAGTTCCTCTGGTCTGCCCCGCTCTCGCGTCTATCGGCACCTGCTATTCAAACCTTCTCAGCATGTCCGATCACGCACAGACCGTCCCAGGCCTTCCCATCGCTGCAAACAAGGCCTGAACACATTCTGACATTGAATGCCCTGTATGTTGGTCCTCAAAGCACGTCTGGAGCTCTGCCTCCCGATTTCCATGAGCACCATTAAGCACCCTCTGCTCTAAGCACTGTGAACCATCCACGTCCTCAACAAGCCCTTCCCTCCCACTGCACACACGGAGGCACTCGGCCCAGGAAACCTCCTCCCCTCCCACCCAAATTCTTACCAGGCAGCACCGCGGCAGCACACAACTCTCCCGAACCCAAGCGCCCCATCCTGTTCCCGGGCCACATCCACGGCCCTTGGAGCAATGAGACAGCAGGGAGGTGCTTACCTTTTCACCCTTTTCTCCTTGGACAAAAGGTCCTCTGCCCTGGAAAAGCAAAGCAGAGAAGGCAAAGGTTTTTTATGAAGCATCTCCACGGCATGACATCACACATGGCAGATGTGCCCTGGGATTCAAAATGGTGGGCTGCTTTCTCATAAGCCCTGCCAAGGAGCCTCTAAAAGACACTGTCATTTACTGAGGGTAGATTCTCGTGAGTTTTATCTCATTTAATTTTTCCAACAACTCAGTATTTTGGTACTATTCTTTCTTCCACATCAGCTTTACTGAGATATAATCTACAGAGCGTAATTCACCTATTTAAAGTGTAGGACTTCCCTGGTGGCGCAGTGGTTAACAACCCGCCTGCCAGTGCAGGGGACGTGGGTTCGAGCCCTGGTCCGGGAAGACCACACGTGCCATGGAGCAACTAAGCCCGAGAGCCGCAACTACTGAAGCCCGCGCGCCTAGAGCCCGTGCTCCGCAACAAGAGAAGCCGCCGCAGTGAGAAGCCTGCACACAGCAACGAAGAGGAGCCCACGCTCGCCGCAACTAGAGAAAGCCCGCGCGCAGCAACGAAGACCCAACGCAGCTAAAAATAAATAAATAAATTAATTAATTAACTAAAAATAAAGTGTTTTTCTTGATTGGACTTCCTGAGGCTTCTTGAACGTGTAGATTACTGCTCTGCGTCAAATTCGGGATGTCTTCAGCCGTGATCTCTCTGAACGCTTTTTCTGCTCCTTTCTCTCCGCTCCGGGTACCCCTTTCACGTGCGCTGACGCACTTCACGGGCCCTCACACTTCTCTGAGGCTCTCGCTCACTTTTCTTCATTATTGTTTCTCTCTGACCTTCAGATTACATGATCGCTACTGATCTGTTCTCAAGAATGCTGGTTCTTTCTTCAGCCAGTTCAAACCTACTGTCATGCCTCTCGAGTGATCTTCCTTTTCATTTCATTGACTGTACTTTAAAATTTCCATTTAGTTCTAGAATTTCCATTTGGTTCTTTTTAACAATTTCTACCTCTTTATGTTCTATATTTGATGAGATAATGTCACGATACTCCCCTCTATTGCCTTCCGAATGGCTTCCTTCAGTTCTCTGGATATAATTACAATGGCTACTTTGCAGGCTTTGTCTGTTAGGTCCGACATCTGTGCCCTCTCACAGGCAGTCTCTGTAGCCTGGTTTTTTTCCTGTGTTATCAGTAAAATGGGTGTTTCACTAGCCCTCACCTCACAACATTGATGTGAGGGTTAAATGAGCCAGAAATCTGTAAAACATATAGCACAGATCCCGGCACACCACGAACGCTGTTAAATATGAGCCTCTCTTCCTATTTCCATGTTCATTTGCGCAGAGCAGGTGCTTCCTACCTCTGCACAGGAGGCAGGCGTGTGTGGTGCGGGTGAAGGGCGCAGCCCAGCAAGCGGGCACAAGACTCAGATTAAAGCAGATTCAAACCCCGCCTCTGCCACACGCAGGCAGAGCACCGGATGTGATCGCGAGCGCATCAGGCACGTCTGAAAATCCTGCAACCTCCCCACCGTGAGTGCTGAGCCTAAGTTTAAGGAGCTGCTCTAAGGAGTAAGGAGGGACCGACGTGAAGCCCCTGTGAAGGAGGGCAGGCGGCACAGCCACAATCATGAGCTCTCAGGTGATGGCACGGGGGTATCTGCCAGGCTAACTCTTCTAGGGCAGTGGCTCCGTCCTGTCGTCCGGTTTCCCGAGCACTGAGAACCTAAAAGGAACTGATTATACTCACTCTCGTTCACTGACCTCCTACCACGGGCCAGGCATTTTATAGACAAAGTTGCTCTTTTCTTTATTCTGCTCATGGAGCGAATGAGGTCTTCAGGGAGGTCAAGCAACCTGCCCACAGTCACACAGCTGATGGAGGCTGGAGCCAGGGACAACTACTGAGGTCCACCTGACTCCGAGCTTGTGCTATCGACGCTACAAGGTGCAGGCTGAAGGATGGGTTTGGTGCTTCCACCAGGCCAGGCAACGAGAGAGGAACAATAGCATTTACCTTGCTTCCGCACTGTTACGAACTGTGTACATGCGCTAACTCGTTTAATCCTCATCGTGCAGCTCGACAGTTAATTTTATCCTCCCCACTTTACAGATGAGGAGACTGAGGACAGAAAGGTTAAGTATCTTGGTGGAGCCAGCCTTTGCGTCCCAGCCACGTGGCTCCTGAGCCCCGCCCTGCACCACGAATCGTTTGTCTCTGTAATTCTTCCCCGACCCACCACCCACTGTGCTCGCTCATCAACCGAAGGACCCGTGAACGCAGTCTGTGCCGGGCCAGATGCCGGGGACGCTGGACCAACAAACCGCAGACCGAGGTATCGGGGAGTCAGCGGACGCGGGGGGACTGACAGGCACCGGGGAGGTGCGAGAACCGGGGGCGTGAGCCAGAGCTGGGGTCGCAAGGACACCCTGGAGCAGTACGCCCGGTCGAGTCTGAAAGGTGCGAAAACGTGAGCCAGGCAGGAAGGGGAGGTGAGGGGCAAACGTGGGTGGACGGAGGGCAACATGATTCCCCGTAGAGGAAAAACCGTCTGCAGCGGCCAGGGTGAGACATGGCCGGCTGGGGGAGTCGTCACCGCCAACCTGGAGCACAGCCTCTGGGGGGTGAGGGCGGGGTGGTGCAGGGTGAGGCTGGAGCGGCCGGCAGGCCTCCCGTGCCCATGCAGAGGGGTTCCCCCCCCCGCTGGCCATGCGGAGGGGCCTTCACTCACCGTATCTCCTTTCTCTCCCTTGGGTCCAGGAGCGCCAGCCGGCCCCGAGGCTCCCACGTCCCCCTGAGGGGTGGAAACCAGAGACGAGCGTTGGGTCGGGTCCTCCGACCGACCTCTCCCACACCAGCTGCCCACGGCCCACCTTGCCCCAGTTTCCTGGAAGCAACCGATTTTGTCACTGCCAACTGCATCATGAGACCAAGCCTCCCACCCCCGGAGAGCGAAGAAGCATCCGAGTAATTTTCTCAAACTCCCGATTTCCGGAACGAAGGACACGTGGAGAAGGCAAGTGGGTGAAAGCATCGCACGCTTGGCCCTGGAAACGGGAACGGCAGCTCCTATGCATCCTACTGGACCCAGCTGGGGGGGCGGGCCTCCCAGGCATCCTGGAGCCTCCCCAGGAAGCTTCAGCACCACCCCCCAGCCCCGCCCCCCCAACCCAGCGTCCCACCCCGTCGGGCCTCTTCCTACTGGCTTTGAGTCCGGGGACATGGCACCTGGTACATCCCTGCACCCAGAACTGGCCTGGGCACCCGGGATCCACCAGGCCATGCCTGTGGACACGACCTGAGCTACCTCTAGGTGAACAAGAGCCGCTGGAATCAAGGTGTTCACACAGCATCTCAACCACGGACGGCCTGGGACGCCGGCTAAAGGGCCAGGACTGCCAATCGGCCACACGGCCGCCAGGCTTATCTGCAGGTGATGGGACCTGTTTCCCTCCCTAGAATCCCCTCCCTCCCACCTCGTCTTCTCTCCCAGGGTCAGGGGTCGGGCTCTGCCGTCCGCACAACCCCACATCTGTCCGACCACAGCACAGCTCGGTCGCTCCGTGAACGGCCACTGCTTCAGACAAACGTTTTCTACTTAGAGGTTCACAAACCCCCAGACAGCTTCGCTCTCTTCCATCTGCCAGCCCCGGGGCTGCTCAGCAAGGCCGAAGCCCCTGCTCTCTTTCTCGCAGCGAACACCTGGCACCCTGGGCCTCCTGTGTTGTGCGTGTGTCTGTCTGTCTGTCTGTCCTCCCCATCCTAGCACACTGGGGACAGAGGGGAGAAGGGCGAGAGAAGGGGAAGGGGAAGGAGGTACATACAGAGGAAGGAAGAAGGGAGAAGACCAAAGGGACCTTAGGAGATGTTCAGTGGTGACGCACTGAATGAATGTGAACATGAGTAATACGGGTGAGAGGGAGGGGGAGAAAGGGAGAGAGGGAGGGACGGAGACGGGGGAGGGGGAGAGGGAGAAGGGGGGAGGGAAGGGCAGGGGAAGCAGTCGTCGCTAGGTGTCTGCACCATCACACTCAGCCCCTCTTTCCAACACCAGACCAGGTAATGGCCACTGGGCAACGCTGACCTCCTCCCTCAGCCTCCGTGTGACCCCGGGCAATGCACACCTCCTCTCTGGGTCTCAGCTTTCCGAGACCGAAACAATGATGCGAGACGACAGCCCTGTCCAGCTCCGTAAATGTGGTAAACGTGGGCAGTGGTGGACAGGGAAGAGGCTGGTCCACGGCTGAGGAGGGAGGAGCCCACAGGGAGGCACCTGGCCTTGAGCAGTTCGTGAGTTTGGAAAACGTGTACAAAAAGAATCTCACGCGTGTCAGGCAAACAGACCGTGCGTCCTGAACAAACAGACTCTTTAAAGCGCAACCCCCGAAGTTTCTGGAATATAGAGAGGCCAGAAAGGATCGATGCGGAGTTAGCTGACCACGGAGGGCTGAGCCTGTCGGAGCGAGAACAGCATCTGAGCCCGGGCACGCGTGGTCTCCTTCTCGATCACACGTTCAGGCTGAGAAATGGACGCTCCGAACCGGGGAGGGACTCAGAGGTTACGGACTTTATGCCACTTGCTCTCTCCTTCCTTCTCAACAAGCTCAGAAGCACAACCCCGCAGGACAGTAATCTAAGACACTGTTGTTCGGGAGTATTTTCCTCCTTCTTACGAAGAGAGCGAACCAAAGGACCTCACGCTCTAAAGGGCTTCTCTGCCGGCTCCGATACTGACCTTTGGGCCGGGGGGTCCCACTGGGCCATCAAAGCCCTTTTCACCCTAAAGGAAGAAAGACAAAAGAAACAAGTGAGGTTGTGTTTTAATTTCCCCCTTCTTCTCTCTTTACGAGTTGGTTATCCCCTCCACCTGCTCATACGCCAGCCCCTTAGAAAGCCACGCGCCGATCAGTAGGTTGGACAAAGTTCACTGGAGCCGAGCACCCGTTCTCAAAGTGCCAACCTACATGGGGAACTTGGACGTGGCCTCCAAATACAGCCACTGGGGGAAAGATCATCCACCCATTTACAAATGCCAGCCTCAACCTCTGGGTGGCATCGCCCAATAAGCCATCCCATCCCTCCTTCATACCCTGGGTCCACTTATCCATCAATTCAACCACTATTTCACACAGTGGCTGCAAATACAGACATGGAAAGATTCAGCCTTCGCCATCTGGAATTTACGAGCTTATGGAAGTAGAGACAAGTAGGCAGTTTTAATCCAATGTGATCATCGTTATGGTCGATGGAAGAAGAGGGAAAGAAAGGGTCATAATGTCCCCAATAGCAGGGGCTGAATGAATAGGTATCGAATGGATGGATGTGAAGAATGGAAAGGAAGGCAGGCAGGCAGGGAGGAAGGGAGGAGGGAGATCATACAGACACTAACAATGGGATCAGAAAAGGAGTCTTTGGGGATGTCTTGAAAGAAGAACAGGCATTAGCAGATTAAAAGGGGTGGCGGGAGGGAAAAAGATGTTCTAGGCACAAGATGCTACATAGGCAAATTCCAGAAGGCAAGAAAGATCACGACCTCGCAGAGGAACAGGACATTCCTGCCTGCCTAGAAATTGGGAGGGGAAAGCGGAGTGAGATGAGGCTAGAAGGGCCACTAGGACCCACCAGGGGCCACACAGAGTGGGGACAGGTGGGGGAGGGGATCTGTGAGCCAAGCTCAGGAGGTCAGTGGCGATCCGGCAGGTGTTTGTGAGCTAGAGAGTGAGAAGGTGGCGGGAAGACAGGATGCAGGCCTGCTTGACCCCAGACTTCCTCCCGAGGGGCCCCGCCAGGGCAGGGCTCGGGGGAAACCATGAACTGGGCAGAGCTAGCGTCGGCCGCCCTCCCTGGCAGTCTGCAGGCTAGTGGGCCAAGCCCCACGCTGCTGCAGTGACCCTTTCTGTTTGGGGTTTTCCATGGAAAACAAGAATTCAAAAGGACTTGGGTTTGGACAGTTGCTTTCGGTATGACATTGATGGGTGAGAACCGGATCAACACGTTGTCTGTGGACCGCCTGAGCCCGCCAGGGGCGCAGATGAGGATCCCTGCCCAGCGCCCTGGGTGCACCACCCTCCCTGGCTCCCTCTCTGGCTCCTCCCAATCCTAACCCAGCACCAGGCCGGAAGCCCCTAACTCCAGCGACGTCCCAGACAAAGCCTCAGCTCGCAGCATGACCGAGCTTCCCCTTGTGGCCTCCCAGCCAGCTGGGCCGTGGCTGGACAGCCCCACTTGACTGGGAGCTCCTCGGGAGGGGGTCTCTGGGTGGAAAGGAGAAAGGAGAGTGTGAAGGAGAACAGAGGAGAGGGAAGAAGGGAGGGAGGAGAGGCTGCCAGGACAGGCGGCTTATTGCAACAAAACCGTTAGGAAATTCTTAAAGTGTGTCCACTCCAACGAAAATCAGCCACAATTTCGTCGTTTTGTCTGTGTCTCTGAAGGCCCTTGCAAAGTTGGGGAGCACCTCCTGGGTGCCGGCCCTGAGCTGGGCGGGGCAGACAGAGCGATGGATACACTGAATGCCGTAGACTGAGGGCCCTGGGGGCCACCGGTCGAGCAGGTCTCCACGGAGACCATCTCGGTGTCGTCATCCTCACATATCCGTTTATTCTGCTCAAACAGTGGGAATTTTTTTCTTATTAAGAGGGCTGTTCGTCCACAGAAAAACAGATGAAGGCCTCAGGCACCCGAGGAGTCATCTCATCTAGGCTAAAGGGCAGGCGATGGTGGCAGTCAGAAACATATTAGGTTTTAAAATTAGAAACAAGAGGCATTAAACTCTACTCATGTATGCATTTCGGTTATACAGTACAGCTAATTACAGGGAACACTGACAAGAAAGGGACGAGGGCGTGTCCTGCAGAGCACACCTCGACCCTCAGCCGCTGCCCATGCAGAGTCTTACTCCCGGAGCAAATCTGGCTGGTTTGGGCGCACACACGAGTGAAGAGGAGACCGGGAGGAACCAGGAGTGCCTTGGGAAGACATTATGAACTCCAGGAAGATGTTCGTCACAGCCGGCTCTGAGCAGCTCCCGTCGCGATGTGCACAGAAATCAAGAAGGGAGAAGCCCAAGGGGCAAGGACAGTCCCTTGACCGGAGAGTCGCCTGGAGCCTGGGGCCACCCTGCCCTGGCGGCCCACGTGCATGATGGGAAATTCCCACCTCCACTGCTGGTTCTGCTGACCAGCCTGCCCCACTCAGCTCTGGGGCCCTGGGCTGGCGGCTGAGGGTGGACTGTGGGTGGTACCTTTTCTCCAGCTGGGCAGGAGCAGTTGATAGTCTTCAAAATCCCGATCTGTTCACTGCCGGAGGTGGGATGAGGCTGGGGCGGGGGAGAGGGCTCCGTCAACACAGTCACCTGGCACTGGAAGGGAAGCACAGCGGTCAGCACCTGGCTTCCTGCCCAGCACTGCTCCCTGGGGCTTCCCTGCCCAGGCCAAGGGGAGCCAGGAACCCCGAGGACACTGGGGCCTGAGCAGGGAGGGCAAGCAGCGTTTGACCGCGGGTCCTGGCACCCTGAGGCCTTGGAGTCAGGCTGGCGTGGGCCAAGGGTCTCTGCCACTTCACTGGCCTCTCAGCAGCCTGTGGGAACCACTGAAGCCCTCTGAGCCCGGGCGCTCACCTCTGCAGAGTGGGGACAGGGGCGTTTCCATCACAATGCGGTGAGGAGGGGTTAGCGGGAGGGAAGAAAGCACCCGGTCCAGAGTCTGGAACGCAGGAACCCAGCAGGTGTGCCCGTAATGACTTATTTCCTTACCCTCGCCAGCCCCCTCCCTCCCTCTTTCTTCCCTTCCTCTCCCCCATTCCTTCTTTCCCTTTACTCTCTCCTGCTCTTACCTGTCTCCCTCCCGTTCCTTTCTCTCCTCCCTCTCAACAGTCAGGCTCAGCTGACTCCGGACCCCAGCCCTGGTAACGACCACCCCGGGTGCCCGTGCCCCCTACTCGCCCTGACACAGCACACGCTGACCGAGTGTTCACTGCGTCCGGGGCCCGCGCCCGCCGAGTCCCTGGATTTCAGCCTTCTACTCTGGGAGGCAGGACTACGGAAGCACCCTTGGAACTGGTATTTGGTAAATGGAGAGGGAGGGAGCTGGACCGAGGCGGAGGTGGGGAGGCCCTGGCAGAGGCAGAACTGCGCCGGGGGCCCAGGAGCCTCTGCCCGCTGTTCCTGACCCCGTGGGGCCTGCTCCTGTCTTGCTGAGCAGCGCAGAGCACGGCGGCCTCCCCACTCTGGGCGCTGGCAGCAGGGACGCCGTTCGCCCCCTGCCAACCTCAGCCCCGTGCTCCCTGGAGCTGGGCCTCGTCGCTCAGCTGCAGCCCCGGCGGCCGTAGACTGAGGCTGGGACAGACCCGCCTGACCCGCTCCCCCAACCCATGCCCTCCAGACCAGGAAACGGAATCCTAGCGATGACCACCGGGCCCCCTCCCAGGGCGCACTGTGATGGCGGGTGCCCCGATCCCATGCCGGGACCCAGGACGCCCCCTCCCTCGGGAAGCCAAGGACCCACTCCCCACCCACCAGCCCCTCCACGCCGAGTCTCTGCTCACCGGACCCGAGGGGATGTCACAGCACGTCTCCAGTTCTGAGTGGCGCGAGTCACAGTAAATCACGATCCGCTGTAGGTCAAACTGGGAGGGAAAGCGAGGCCGAGAGTGAGTTTTGGGGGCTTTGGAGCCCAGGTCCTCCCTGGTTTCAGGTCGGCCCTGCTCGGGGATCAGGCCCACTTCCTCCTCAGGGTCCTGTATGGTCTGACCCTGAGCTGAACTTGAGAGGGAGCCTAAGTGTCATCTACAGACAGCCCGTCCCCCTAACGGTGCGAGCGCCAAGCGCGAGGTGAGTCAGCACAGACTGGGGGCAGCGTCTTCTCCTGCCCCGAATGTGCTACAGCTCAGGCCCCTCACACGCCTCCTCCCGTCCGCAATCCGTGGCCCCTGCGTTCGCCAAAGCCCCTGCCGTGGTGCTGCCACTAACAGTCTGCAAAGGTTCAGGGTAGCCCTGGTTTTCAACTCTCTCATCTCATGTGGTGGCTTAAGTGAACTTTTTTATGTTAAAAATTTGCTTCTATCAAATAAAAGCAAAAATAAACAAGTGGGACCTAATTAAACGTATATGCTTTTGCACCGCACACGGCACCACGGACCGTCACATCCATGCCTCTGCACGTGGCCTCTCTTCTAGGAAAACCCCTGAAAACGAGCAACCACGCTGAGGCATCCCCTCAGGAGCTGTTGTAAAAATACACCCGCAGATCTCTTGATGCTCCTCCGAGAGGTGGGGCTTCATTCCCGAGTGTAGGAGGGACCTGGTCACTGGCTTCTAAGGAACAGAACACGGCAGAAGCGATGGCGTGTCACTTCGAGATCAGTTATAGAAAGACTGGCTTCTTTGTGTGGGCACGCACGGTCTCTCTCTCTCACACACATCACACAGCCTGGGGGTCACCAGCTGGCACGCAGGGAGCTGCCCCACGGAGAAGCCCACGTAGGGAGGAACCAGGGCCGCTGTCAGCAATCCAACAGCAAGGAACTGAGGCCCTCAGTCCAACAGCCCACGGGAGGCTGCCAGCAACCACCTGCGTGAGCTTGGAGGTGGTCTTTCAGCCCTGTTCTAACTTCAAGGTCACAGCAAGAGGCAACAGCTTGACAGCCACGTTATGAGAGACAATTGTTTACCTTACACTCTAATCACTGAATGCCCCAGACAAACTCTCCCAACTGGGTATATATCTCCAGCCTCAAAGGCACGTGTTACCCTATTTTCTTCATGAGGAAAGCACATCTGGAGATGTGCCAGCACGTTCAAGACCCGCGACTTGCTGGTTATGATGGTGAAACACCAAAACAATCTAAATATTCACTAACAGGAGAACAGATAAGCAAAATGTACAATAAAATGAAGTATTATGCAGCAGCTAAAAGGAATAAAAGCTCAGACACATAATTTTGAGAGGAAAAAAAGCAAGACGTGCCTATACATGCTGTATGTTATTTACATAAATTTCAAACTATCTAGCACACGTCCAACAATCCTATATTTGATAACAGAAATACAAATACGTGTAAAAAAATAAAAGAAATGGCTTTGGAAAGAGCTATCCCAGATCATGATTTGGTTACTTTTCGAGAAGCAGGGGACACTCCCAGCCAGAAGGATCGAGCTGACTTCAGCCTGAAGACAGCACATAAGTGTACACGTATATTCACAGTGTGTGTGTCTCTGTGTACAGATGTGGGAATGCATTTGTAGAGGAAGGAAAGATACATTAAAGGAAAGTGAAAAAAAAAAGAAAAAAGAATTAAGGAGGGAAAAGAAAGAATAAAGAAGGAAAGAACACTGATGTCATGGCGATGGAAGGACAGCTATTACCAGCCAGAGTCTTGCCCAGTTAATATCCCTGGTTGGTGAAATGAGGATGATTTTTTACTTATTTTCCATATACCTTCCTATATTTTCCAATTTTTTTACAATCAGAGAAGAAGGGAAAAGAGTCTAAATTGACAGGGAACTGTGTAACTCTATTTCTCTGCCCAGCGATTTGTCTACATATACATGTAGGTATATATCCCGTGTCCCCGGTGCAGAGCAGAGTGCTTGGCACAGAGCCGGTGCTCAATATATATATATGGTAAGTGATCAAGTGGCTAAATAATCAAATGAATGAGTGATGGTGACGTGGCGGTTTTCTGAGTCAGGCTCCTCCCTCCTAAGACAGTGCGGGGTGATGACTTGATCAATGACACACACAGGTGTAGGGGACATCAGGAGCACCCGGCTCCCGAGGCTTCTCCCTGGTGACCCCAGGACCTTGGCAGCGGAAGGCCCGCCGGTACTCACGTCGACGGGCACGCTGTCGTAGAGGCGCTTGCCGACCACGGTCCTGCCCCGGATGTCGATGTCCTCCCTCTCCTCGACGGGCAGCGTCTGCGCCAGCGCACAGTCGACGTACAGGGAGACGTTCTGGGCCTGCATGCTCAGGGCCACCTTGTGCCAGTCGCGGTTGAAAAGGTCATGGACCCGGGGACCTCGGAAGACCACCCTGACGGCATCCTTCATGGCACCTACAGCGTTGTACTCCACGGCCCTGTTCTTGCCGTCCAGCCGGATGGACACCTGGGGAGGAGAGGACCAGAGGCCCCTTGAGCCGCGTGGGACCAAAGGCGGGGGGAGGCAACCGGGGCGGGGAGATCACAGGGTCAGAGCCGACAAACCCGAGTCACATCCTAGCCGTGACCCTCACCAGCTGGTCAGCCTTGGGCAAATCACTTCCCCTCCCTAAGCCTTGGGTGTCCTCACTGCAGTGGTGTTACTGACACCTACCTTACAGGCTGTTCTAAACCTTGTCTTAAATGGAAGATCTGGGCTCACATGTTAATCCAGGGGTCAAAATCTCAAGTACCCGAGGGGCTATGCAGGTAAGAGCACCTCTGTGAAACTACAAGGGGACTGGTGAGGAGGGGCTTGATCTGTGAGACCAACCAGAAACGCTGACGGGTTTCAGCTTCTTTTAAAACTGCAGGCAGCAAAACAGAATCCGTCTGTGTCTAGATACCAGGTGCCAGTCTGAGACCCCATCCACTAACCCAAACTCTCTCTCACCTTGAAGACAAAATTGAAGCCCTGGTAGAATAAAGCAATTTGGTGGCAGGGACCTTGGCTGTCTCGTTCACTGGATTACCCTCTAGTCCTTTGCAAAACGCCCTGAAAACTCTGGAAGGAAGTTTTACTTTCCTCTGCGTTTTAAGGATGAATGAGGGGCTTCCCTGGTGGCGCAGTGGTTAGGAATACGCCTGACAATGCAGGGGACACGGGTTCGAGCCCTGGTCCGGGAGGATCCCACATGCCACAGAGCAACGAAGCCCGTGCGCCGCAACTACTGAGCCTGCGCTCTAGTGCCTGTGAGCCACAACTACTGAGCCCGCGTGCCACAACTACGGAAGCCCACACGCCTAGAGCCCGTGCTTCACAACAAGAGAAGCCACCGCGATGAGAAGCCCGCGCGCCGCCACGAAGAGCAGCCCCCGCTCCCCGCAACTAGAGGAAGCCTGCGCGCAGCAATGAAGACCCAACGCAGCCAAAAAATAAAACCAATTAATTTTTTAAAAAATGAAGGAAGGAAGGAAGGAAGGAACGTATGCTCATCCATGTGCTTATTTTTTCAGCCCTTGCACGATACTCACTGAACATCCTCTGTGACAGGCAAGCAACCTGCTAGGTGTCAGGAATGCAGGAGTGGGCAAGATCAAGACTCCCTCGGCGCACGGAGGTGGGGGACATGACGTGACACAGACAACAGGTCTTCACTGAGCAAATGGATGGGTGGGTATATTCTTGTCCAGTCTCCATCCGCCCTGATATCCACGCTCCACCTCTCTCTACCTGGATCTGGACTCCCAGACTCTGACCTTTTACTTCTCGACCTGGGCTCCGATGCCCTTTGGCTTCCAGTTACTCTGGCCCATGAGAGCGGAAATCAAAGAGCAGGAAGAGAGAGGGGTCTGGTATTGACTCTCCTGCCCTCCCAGCTTCCCTGCGGTTCCAGACGGCCACGTTCCCCCACGTGCCGGGGCCCTTTAGGAGCTCTCCCTCCTCCACGACTCCAGAACACAATGTCTCCGCTAACCACCAACCTCTCCCTGCCCAGGCCATCCAGGCCCCGGGCAGGAGCTTCCTGCTGTTGCTAATCCCAGGACACCACCATGTCTTTCACTGGTTTCCTTAACCCTGACCCTTAACCTCATCAGCTCCCTTACCCCGAGACACTTTACTAAAACACTCTTCAAAAATCTGGGCTGTCTATTGCTTGCCCACACCCAAACCGGCAAGTCACTTTTAAGCTGTGTGACCTCGGGCAGGTTTTTTAACCTCTGTGTGCTGTTTCCTCATTTGTAAAATGGCACCGGTGATAGTGCCTACTTGATGGAGTTGTTATGAGAATTAAATGAACGTACAGATGTGTAAAACACTTACACGGTACTCACACATCAGGCACTGTTCTGAATATTATCTATAATGAATGAAGCAAGTTCAAAGACATCACCACAGCGAAGCCTTCTCTTGACACACACGTGTAACTGGGTTCTAACCTGGCCATTTGCTCTCACATCCTCAGGCCTTTGGATTTATTTATTTTTTCATGGCATTTCGGGTCTGTATATGAAAGCATTTGGGGTCATTTACTTCACCCACCCGTTTCTTGCCTGCCCTGCCCCACCCATCCTTTTAAGCAGGCACCCTGTCTCTACCGCTCATCTCTTTAATCCCAGCGGCTAGGACAACACATGCCATATAGTAGCACTCAACAGAAAGGGAATATGAGTGAATGAATGAGAGCCCCGAGGTTAAAGGAAGGAGCCCACTGCCCTGCAGGGAACCAGCCACAGTGTTTATGACGCAACCCAGGTGTTCTGGTTTCTCTGTCTCGGGTCACCCACACGGCTTCGGCACAGCCAAGGGGAACCTCGACTTTATCTTTAACTGCATTGTCTGCTGGTATCTTGCGGTTAAGGTGAAAAACAAAACTATGAACCCCTGGCTAATAACCTGAAACTTCTCGTGAAAGCATATAATCTCATCATCGTGATTAACCCTGGCCTCTTTCTTGGAATCAGTTTCACCTGTTTGAGCCCCGTACCCCTGAGCCACCTGGGGCGCTTCATGAGAACGTGGGTCTTTCTCCGATGTTTCTATCTCTCCCAGCACCATACAGAGCAGAGGAAGGCCGGCAGGCCCGAGTCCAAGCTGGTGTGGGGGGGGGGCTCAGGCGGGCACTCCATGGCTCAGATCCATCAGCAAAACCCCGGTGGTTCTATTTTCAAACTACTTGTCCAGAATCCCATCATTTCTCCCCAGTTCCCTATGACTGCTTTGGTCTGAGTCAGCGTCACCCTTTGCGAGAGGACCACAGCGGTCTTCCAGCAAACAAAAGTCCAGGACCGGATGGCTTCACCGGTGAATTCTCTGTAACGTTTAGAGAAGAGCTAACACCCATTCCTCTCAAATTCTTCCAAAAAACTGCAGAGGAAGGAACAGTCCCAGACTCATTCTATGAGGTCACCATCACCCTGATACCAAAACCAGACAAAGATACTACCAAAAAAGAAAATTACAGACCAATATCACTGATGAATACAGATGCAAAAATCCTCAACAAAATACTAGCAAAGGATCCAACAACACATTAAATATTAGGACCCAACAACACATTAAAAGGATCACACACCATGATCAAGTAGGATTTATGCCAGGGATGCAAGGATTCTTCAATATACGCAAATAAGTCAATGTGATACACCATCTTAACAAACTGAAGAATAAAAACCATATGATCATCTCAATAGATGCAGAAAAAGCTTTTGACAAAATTCAACACCGATTTATGATAAAAACTCTCCAGAAAGTGGGCATAAAGGGAACCTACCTCAACATAATAAAGGCCGTATATGACAAACCCATAGCAAACATCATTCTCAATGGTGAAAAACTGAAAGCATTTCCTCTAAGATCCGGAACAAGACAAAGATGTCCACTCTCACCACTATCATTCAACATAGTTTTGGAAGTCCTAGCCACGACAATCAGATAAGAAAAAGAAATAAAAGGAATCCAAATCGGAAGAGAAGTAAAACTGTCACTGTTTGCAGATGACATACTATACACAGATAATCCTAAAGATGTCACCAGAAAACTGCTAGAGCTAATCTGGTAAAGTTGCAGGATACAAAATTAATACACAGAAATCTCTTGCGTTCCTATACACTAACAATGAAAGATCAAAAAGAGAAATTAAGGAAACAATCCCATTCATCATTGCAACAAGAAGAATAAAATACCTAGGAATAAACCTACCTAAGGAGGTCAGAGACGGGTACTCAGAAAACTATAAGACACTGATGAAAGAAATCAAAGATGACACAAACAGATGGAGAGATATACCATGTTCTTGGATTGGAAGACTCAATATTGTGAAAATGACTGTAATACCCAAAGCAATCCACAGATTCAATGCAATCCCTATCAAATCACCAATGGCAGTTTTTACAAAACTAGAACAAAAAGTCTTAAAATTTGTATGGAGACACAAAAGACCCTGAATAGCCAAAGCAATCTTGAGGGAAAAAAACAGAGCTGGAGGAATCAGACTCCCTGACTTCAGACTATACTACAAAGCTACAGTAATTAAGACAATATGGTACTGGCACAAAAACAGAAATATAGATCAGTGGAACAGGACAGAAAGCCCAGAGATAAACCCATGCACCTATGGTCAACAAATCTATGACAAAAGAGGCAAGGATATACAATGGAGAAAAGACAGTCTCTTCAATAAGTGGTGCTGGGAAGACTGGACAGCTACATGTAAAATAATGAAATGAGAACATTCCCTAACACCATACATAAAAATAAACTCAAAATGGATTAAAGACCTAAATGTAAGACTGGACACTATAAAAAGCTTAGAGGAAAACATAGGAAGAACACTCTTCGACATAAATCACAGCAAGATCCTTTTTGACCCACCTCCTAGAGTAATGGAAATAAAAACAAAAATAAACAAATGGGACCTAACGAAACTTAAAAGCTTTTGTACAGCAAAGGAAACTATAAACAAAACGAAAACACAACCCTCAGAATGGGAGGAAATATTTGCAAACCAATCAATGGACAAAGGATTAATCTCCAAAACATATATACGGCTCATGCAGCTCAATATTAAAAAAACAAACAACACAATTAAAAAATGGGCAGAAGACCTAACTAGACATTTCTCCAAAGAAGACATACAGATGACCAAGAGGCACATGAAAAGCTGCTCAACCTCACTAATTATTAGAAAAATGCAACTCAAAACTACACTGAGGTATCACCTCACACCACTCAGAATGGGCATCATCAGAAAATCTACAAACAACAAATACTGGAGAGGGTGTGGGGAAAAGGAAACCCTCTTGCCCTGTTGGTGGGAATGTAAATTGATAACAGCCATTATGGAGAACAGTATGGAGGTTCCTTAAAAAACTAAAAATAGAACTACCATATGACCCAACAATCCCACTACTGGGCATATACCCAGAGAAAACCATAATTCAAAAGGACACATGCAGGCTTCCCTGGTGGTGCAGTGGTTGAGAGTCCGCCTGCCGATGCAGGGGACGCGGGTTTGTGCTCCGGTCTGGGAAGATCCCACATGCCGAGGAGCGGCTGGGCCCGTGAGCCGTGGCCGCTGATCCTGCATGTCTGGAGCCTGCACTCCGCAACGGGAGAGGCCACAACAGTGAGAGGCCTGCGTACCGTAAATAAATAAATAAATAAATAAATAAATAAGACACACGCACCCCAATGTTCACTGCAGCACTACTTACAACAGCCAGGTCATGGAAGCAACCTAAATGCCCATTGACAGACGAATAGATAAAGAAGATGTAGCACATATATACAATGGAATATTACTCAGCCATGAAAATGAATGAAATTGGGTCATTTGTAGAGACGTGGATGGACCTAGAGACTGTCATACAGAGTGAAGTAACTCAGAAAGAGAGAAACAAATATCGTATATTAATGCATATATGTGGAATCTAGAAAAAGGTACAGATGAACCGGTTTGCAGGGCAGAAATAGAGACACAGATGTAGGGAACAAATGCATGGACACCAAGGGAGGAAAGCAAGAGGGCGGGGGGTGGTGGCGGGGTGAATTGAGTGACTGGGATTGACATGTATACACTAATATGTATAAAACAGATAACTAATAAGAACCTGCTGTATAAAAAGTAAATAAATAAATTTTTTTTAAAAAAAGGAGAAAGTGAACATGTCTCAGAGGCCACACCAAGAAAGGACTAGACACGAGGTCTGAATCCAGGTCGTGCTGACTCTAAGCCAGTTTCCTCCACTACATCATGATCGTGCTGCTAAGAGAGCATGTGCCATAGGACAGCAGCACTGGCTGCCACCTCCCTGGCTGGGCTGAGGGTCCCTGAGACAGGAACTGGGCGTTCTGCCCCACCAGGTGACAGGCACTTGACCGTCAAGGAAGAAGTGCAGCCCTGTGGTGGTCTGCCAGCCCCTGCAGCTGCCCTGCGCCTCTATGGACACCAGACCCTCCATCTCCCAGGCCCAGGACAGAGACCCCAGGAGAAAACACGGTGGTTGATGCCAAGCCCACGAGAAGGAGAAAGAAATCTGCACTGAGACAAGGCGTGCTGCTCACACCTGCGGGATGCCGTACTGGTCGATGACCTGCCAGATATACCAGTCTTCTTTCCGAGACATCTTCCGGAGCCGGAAGGTGGTGACAAAGGCGTACTCATCAGGCAAGCCTTGCGGGAACACATCCCTGGAGGGAGACAGAGACAGAGGGCGCCGGGCTGAGAGAAGAGGCTGCAAAGGAAGCCCACGCACCCTGGGGTCACGAAGTCCTGCCACTCTGACCTCCTCGGGTTCTAAAGTCCCCCTGGTCGCCTGCCTTGACCGCCTTTTCCTTCAATCAGGGCCTCCGTACAACCCTCTGCTGACCCTCGCTGTGGCCCCTTCATTGTTCCGGTGCACCCACCCTCAGCCCCGTCAAATCCACCCCCGCAGTGCTCGCCTGCTTCCATCTCTCCAAAATCAATAATAAAAGGTGAACTGCCACCCCGCCGCGGCGTCCTCACCTCCCCCTGCCTGCTGCCCCTCGGCAAGGCCACACTGTCACTTCTTAGCCCGCCTGGTCCCTGACCCACGTGCCGGGACATCCTCCGTCTCCACAGAGCACTGGTTTCCTGAGCTCGGGGGACCAGCCCCTCAAATGGGGGAACCCCTCGACCCCTGCAGCTCCAGCCCAGACAGCCCCACACTGCCCTTTCCCCTACAAATTCAGCGTGCACGTTGTTCCGCGACAGGAGCTCGGATGTACGGTGTTGTGACGCCCCCGCCCTAGCTGAGGACGGCCAGGCTCTCGTGGGGTGACTCCTGCACCCCGCTGCTCAGCGGTCAAGCAGAGGCTCCCCTGCAGACGGCGGCGGGTCTCCAGAGCTCTCCTCTTGACCGCCAGCTGTTGCCCGGCACGCCCGCTCACGGCGGGCCAAAGCCTGCTCCGGGGGCAAAGAATGCAAGGTGCCGCCTTCGGCATCGGAGGAGGCGGAAACTGTCTGGCCAGAGAGCCAGGAAGGGAAATGAGGAGGCGTCTGGGTTTCTGGTTCTCAGACTTGTGGACCCTCAGCGACCCTTCGTTTGGCTGTAGAACCTGTGAGTAGACACTGGTCCCCCCTCTGTCGTCTCGGTGCACAGATCCGAGCCGGGAGTTGGCCCAGCCGTTCAGAGTCGCTCTCTGAGCTGGGATTTCACCCAGGATCACACCCAGACACCGGGAGCAGTGCCTCCCCAGGATTCAGGGACGTCCTAGGTCACTGCCACACGGGAGGGGTACGGGGCTTCCCCACCGCTCTGCACAGACACGGGACACGGGCTGCGGAGCCTCCCATGAACACTGCCCTTCCGTTTTTGTTTCTTCTCCTCGCGTCAATGAGGCCAACTACGCTAGTGTTCTCTTCTAAACACACTTACTTCTCAACACACATGTATGTATAATACGCAAACATGCTATGCATCTAAAGACACCGTATCTACATACTGATCACCGTAATTATATTTACATCTCTATCTACAGGCACCCCTCGTTTCGCTGTGCCTTAGCTTTACTGGGCCGCACAGATACTGTGTTTTTTTAAAAAACTGAAGGTTTGTGGCAACACTGAATCAAGCAATTCCATCAGCGCCGACGACACGCACGCTGTCTTTTAAGACGCAATGTGCTGTTGCAAACTTAAAAGACTACAGTATGGTGTAAGCGTAACTTTTTATACACACTGGGAAAGCAAAAGATGTGACTCTCTCCGTTTTGATATTCGCTTTATTGCAGTAGTCTGGAACCAAACCCGCAATATCTCCAGGGTGTGCCTCTCTCTCTCTCCTTCTCTCTCTCTCTCAGTGAGAGACTAATAATTTTTCTTAGGCTGTGTATATACACAGATATACAGGAGAGGGTAAAGGGATTGGAGCTGAAGGAGCTGAGTTTGAGGCCAACCTCCGCTTCCTAGGTACTATGAGATTTTGAACAGGTTACTGTCCCATTTTGAGCCTCAAATGTCACACCAGATAAATGCTGAGAATACTACAAGCCCTGCTTCCCCCATTTTACTGTGGTGAGAAATAAGTTAGATAAGGTGTGTAAAGTGCCCTTTAAACGTTTAGCAAGTAAGACAAATACAAATATTGAAAGTGACACCCCTTTCCAGTATGAACAAAATTAACCCGTACATTAAAAATTATACATGTACGTATGTATCTGCGTAAATTGCATTAGAAATGAAAGGGGTGCTATTCTCACTCAACACGTCAGAGCTCCGTCGGTTTGCTTGTTTCTGCTGTTTTGCCATTAAAACAAACTTGAAACCATGTAGAAATTCCTTCTCAGGACGAGTCAGAATAACATGAGCCCAAATCCATTTCCCAGAAACACGTCAGCCCCACGTCCAGAGAGCAGAGTCCAAAGCCATTGTGCTGTTTGCTCCAAATGTCCTGATAGAAAGACGGCATCCTCGGCAAGTGGGAGGCCTCTGCTGGGCTCCCCACCACATCTGTGTAACGTGTGCTTTCCTCCCTCCGTTTTGTTCTTTCTCTATTACACGTTTGCGTTATGATTATTTTCATTTTTGGCCACACCGCGCAGCTTGCAGAATCTTAGTTCCCCCACCAGGAATCGAACGTGGGCCCCCTGTGGTGGGAGTGTGGAGTCCTAACTGCCAAGGAATCCCCTTGTACGTTTGCTTTAAAGTGAAGTTGCCTGTGAATTTTGGTTTTTTTTTCTGTTTCTAAGTGGTATGGATGAATTGGACAAGTTAGGCCAAAGAAGTAAGGGGAATTAAGTGGGAAATGGAACCTGGATTCCGTTCATCCCTGTGCGGCCCCCAAAGGAGCACGGGACCAGGTGATGAAGATCACCCAGCATCTGTATCTCAGCCCCTGTGTGGACAGAACAACGCCCACAATCAGGAAGGCACGCCTCCCTTAAGGGTCTGCTGACTGTGATCATGGTCTCCATCGCAGGGCGAGGAAACGGGACCAGAGAGAGAAAGCGACCTAGCATTTCCTCTTCTGCACAGCACTCTCCCGGCATGCTGGCTCTGTGAGCCATGGAGGACATTAGGGCCCGATACAGTCCTGGTGCAAGGCTGGCTCTCAGAGAACGCCCACCGAGCCGGAGAAACGACTGCATGCCAGCAAAATGCAAGCTCTGAGGTCTGATGTGCCAAGCCCACCACCTTTGCCACGCTAGTATCTAACGGAGGCTTCTCACTGATCTTGGACTGATTCATCCCCTCCTCCAGGCGGGGCTCAGCTCCACGCTGGGACTCAGCAGAGGCCAGACTCAGGCCCTTCCAGGAGCTTCTCCCAGAGCTGGGGAGACAGTCTGCAAATGACTCATTGCACAATCGAGTCGCTGGCTTCGATGTTGCTACGTTTTATGCAGGAGGACAGGTTGTGAGGAGAGAAAAGAAGGGGAGGCCTGGCTTAACCTCCGAGTTCGGGGGAGGCATCCTTGAAAGCAGGACAGATGAGCTGTACTCTGAAGGACAGGCAGGGGTCCCAGGTAGAGGGCAGTGCGGACAATGAGAGGCCAGGGCGAACCTGATGCCGGAAAGGCAGCACGCGGCTAGATCACACACAGGGTCTTCCCAGGCCCTTAGCTTAAGAACACTCAGAGATCACTGAAGAGTTGTAAGATGAAGGAGAATGTCAAGATAAAATATCACTTTTCATTTTCAAAAGACCATTCTGCCCAAGACGAGCACAATGGAACAGTTATTTGGGTGTCATCACTAGCCCTCGACTGGAGACCCCACAGGTGTCAGACCCTGGACTAATCTTTGCATCAGGATCCTCTCAAACGACGTTGCAAGGCGGACACATTCACCTCAGGTGAAACAGATGCCATGACGGGGGCACAGGGACCTCCAATGACTTGTGTTAAGGCCGGGCACCCAGCAAACCCTGAACTGGGTCTCCACTGGCCAAAACGACTACGTGACTCTGGATGGGGCTCTGCCTGCATGTCATGCAGTGGCCGGTCCACAGTAGGTGCCGTGGATCTAAGCCACAGGTGATAAACGTCTGTCGTTTACCGAACTAACAGAAAAATGCAGGCATGAATGGATGGAGGGTGAACACCACACCTGTACGGACGGGTGAGTGTAGAAGGACCAGGGGACCAATAACGTCAACGGTAATACATGGTTAAGAAATAGGCTGAATTCCCGGGTCAGTGATTCGGCTGCTTCATTTCAGGGCGACCTCACCAGGCGCTCCGTAGGCGAAATCCCTGCCCCGTGCTCAGTGAGCAACCACGGTGCTGACGGGCGGCTTCCCACCCTTTCAGAGGCGCCCGGGCAGGTCTAGAAGGAGAAGCAACCACTCACTCAGTCCTCTGCACCACAGGGAAGGATCCCATCCGGACGTAGGAACTCTGCGCCCCGTTCTCTCTCTCCCCCAAGATCGCCTTCACATCGAACAAATCCATCAGGTCAAAACCTGTCCAAAGAGAAGAGCCAGGAGTGAGTTTGGCCAGAGGAGCCCGGGAGAGAGAGGAAAAGCACATCTGCTCTCCGGGAAGGTGGCCGGCCCGCCCTGCCCTGGGGGAGCAGGCGTGGGATTTAAGCGGGGTTGGGCGGGGCAGGGGGGGGGACTGTGCAAATACATCTCCCAGGTGAAAACTGAAGGAGGAGACGGACAGCTTCCGTTTCCAGGGCCAACTGCAGGAACAGGCAGAGACGCTGGGGTTTCGGATGAAACACGCGCCTTCGTGAAAGTCCCGGATCACAGGCGAGCATGAAGTAAGCGGCCGGCCACCATTCTGCCCGTGTGATTGGCAACCAGGGAGCCCACGTGGGGACACCCGGCTCGCACAGCCTGGCTCTGCGGGCAGAGCGGCAGCTCCGGCTCTCCTTCTCGCAGCCACATTTCCGCAATTCATCTGGACTTTGCCTGAATTATAAGTTAGCAGCATTTAAGCTGCATGATTTTAAAGAGCGAAACATCAGAGAGAAGAAAACTGTTCATGATACTGCGTTAATAGAAAGGCGTATTTTGTTTTGTTTTGGCTCTGAGAGAGGACCTTGCTCATTGGCTACACCAAGTAATGGAAAAGACACGAACTTTGGGCTCAGGGGAGCTGGCGGGACAGGGGGTCATCCAACTCAGTCACATATTTGTGTGATGCTGAGCGGGTTACAGAACCCACAAGAGCCTCAGTCCTTGGTTGTGACAGAAGGCTTGACACCCGCCCCCTTGGCTGTCAAGAGAATCCCAGGCGGTCACTCAGCCATGGTAGGAAACTGACTCAGCAGGTCAGTTATTCGCTCAGGACTCTCCACCATCAGCAGCACACACTTATCCATCACCCCCTACAAAACCACCTGGACCAGTCTGGGGGCGCTGACTGGAGTCCTGCAGCTGGGGTCCTCAGAGGAGCCCGACCACGACGCCCACACGGAGGCAATGGTGGGAGGTGCCGGCCTGACACTGCGTCCCTGGGGAAGGGGGACCCCGCGGCAGGTGGGAGGAAGCCACCCGTGGGTGGGCACCGGGCCTCACTTGTCTCCGCATCCCCAGGCTAACACACCACTCGGCATCAGTGGCACCTAACCCACGAGTCTTCAGGAAGGCTCTTGCTGTCTCCAACATTCTGAGATGCTGCCATGGAAAACAGGAAATGAGCTTGCAGGGCTCACATCAGGATGATTAAAACATCTCCTAACTAGATTCTGTCCTAAGAGATGGTTTAGTCATTCAACTTGTATTTTGAGAGCCTCTCTGCTCCAAGCCCTGTGTAAGATGCTGCAAGAACAGAAAGGAATTAGCATCAATTGAGAGTTTCAGCAGCAGAGTCAGACAGGCCTGGGCTGTGTTCCTGACCACCGGGTCCTAGCTGTGTGACTTTAGGCAGGTTGCCTGATGTCTCTGAGCACCAATTTCTTCATCTGTAAAAAGGGGATCGTCTTTGCACCTCATAGGATTGTGGTGAAGCTTGACTATGACACAAAGCTCTTCGTACAGAGCCTGACACAGAGCGGAAGACCCACAAAATAATTTTCATATTACTTATTTCCCTTTACAATGATTACAGCCTCTTCTCCCACTAGATTCTATCCATGGATATCATTTACCCATTCAATATATATATATATATATATATATATATATATATATTTTTTTTTTTTTTTTTTTTTTTTTTTTTGCGGTACGCGGGCCTCTCACTGTTGTGGCCTCTCCCGTTGCGGAGCACAGGCTCCGGACACGCAGGCTCAGCAGCCGTGGCTCATGGGCCCAGCCGCTCCACGGCATGTGGGATCTTCCCGGACCAGGGCACGAACCCGTGTCTCCTGCATCGGCAGGCGGATTCTCAACTACTGCGCCACCAGGGAAGCCCTCAATATATATTTTTTGAGATCCTGCTCTGTGCCAAGCACGTATGAGCACTGGAGACGCAGCTGGGAGAACTAGTCCCCTAGTGGGAGACCAATAATAAGCACATGTCCAACACAAATGTAAAGGACAATCTCAGGCAGTGAGGAATAATCAAACAGGATTTGATGGGAGGTGAGCAGGAGTGACCGCGCAGGCCTCAGGGGGCAGGCCACCTGAGCAGGGCCTGTTCCAGGCCTGGGGCAGGGCCTGTGACGGTCTGGGAAGGAATGCCATGCAGAGCAAGGCTGTGCTGAGATTGAGGCCCAGGGGCACTTTAGGCACCGGCCCCTCCCCGGCCCCTGCCATTCCGAGGTTGCCTAGTTCTCAGAAAATGACTAAGAGTGGCCACCATGTCATTTCTAAACAGCATCTCACACGCCAGCGAATTAACAGAATTCATGGCACAAGGTTAAATGAGATTTGGTCCTTAAGATAGAAAACATGTACCCAGAAGCTCCCTCATGGATGAAGACAGCATACCCTGGAACAGTGTGCTCTTTAGTGCACACTGAGGCCAACGCTCTAGCCTTCCCAGAGACGGTGGGGCCCCCCAAGGGGCAGGCACACCCCCCCCAACGTCACCACTGGCAGCTCTGGGTTTAAGGCCTCACAGAGCCCGGCAGGTCCAGCGGGATCAGCTGGTGGGACGCACTGGGCCACACGAGGAGGCGTCTCGTGAAGATCCAAAGGGCCGCCCGTGCACTGGGGCCCTGGACCTGGAGGTGACCCGCAGGGCTGGGCGGCAGAGGACAGTGGGAGGGGCTGGTGCCTGGGAATGGGGTGACTGGCCCACAAGGGTTCCATGGAAGGGACACCAAGTGGTAAAAGGCCCGTTTAGGCTCAGATTCTGTTCCCAGGAAAGGCAGAAGAGGCGGGCGCAGGTTTGGAGCCACTCTGCCCCGGGGGTGAAAGCAGGCCCGGCGCCGGCCGGGCCACAGCCCGCATCCTCGCGTCTCCTTCAGCATCGAGGCAAGGCTAAGGGGCCCAACTAGCAGGCTCGCCGCCTCCACGCCTCGGGGCCTCCGGGCATCCCTGCCATCGCCCCCTGCGGGAGCAAGTGGGTCCCCCCGGCAGGCTCTCCCGTTTGTCAGCACTCAGAGGCTCTCAGCCGCGTGGGAGCAAAACCCCTGGGGCGGTAACTGCCTGGACGTGGGGTGGGCTGTCGCTCCAGGGAAGCAGCCACTTTCATTTAAGGAGGGAAAGTGCGGACCGGGGAGCATCTCAGTGAGAGACACCTGGGCCCTGCCTGCTCTTAGACTCCACAGCGCCACGACTCTGGTGCAACTACTCAGCCCCTGCAAACTCCCACTTCACGGGGCTGCCCAAGGCCCACAGGGGTGCGCGGGCCCGGGGGGCTCCCACTGAGCGCTGGCTCTGACTCAGAGAGCGGGCTCAGAACCCGGCGGGCACGGGCCCGACGCCGCCCACTAAGGTGTCAGGCAGGACGGCAGAGAGGCCCGCTCCTCCACGCCACAGCTCCATCCCTGTCACTGGAAACCGCCACCTTAAGCTGGGTTTCCTTGTAGCAGTCGTGAGGGAGAATAAAAAATAGTTTTAAAAAGGCAAACATATGCTCTACTTTCCCGTTCCACTTTCATTGGCTTCCGTGGATAAAAACAAAGACTTAAACACCACAAAGCTCTGAACAACAAGCAATTAACTAGGAGGCAGCAAAGGGCACCGAGAGAAAGATGAATCGCCTGCAATAAATAAAGGCCGGGAAGGAAGATGAAAAATGTTCTCGAGGTACGTGGACCCTGATGCAAGGCACCGGGAGATAAAGCGGCGATTGTTTAATGTAGAAACTGCAAGGATGCACCTCCCCGAAGTCACGGACTCAGCTGAACCAGGTGGTATCAGGGACACCGTGACGATCGCCCAGAGTCCTTCGAGGGTCCACGCCGGACGAAGCTTTGACGGACCCCCAGGCACGGAAGTTACTCCCAGGTCTTTCGTGGGTCTGGCCGAGGTGCACACGTTTATCTGTCCCCAGGAGAAGGTGAGCAATTTGAAGGATGGGACCTGATCTGATTCATGTTTCCATCCCTCAAAAGGTAAGAGCTCTGGTTGTCGTTCTTAACTGAGGCACCGTCAGTGGAAAGAGGGAAGGAGAGAAGAAAGGAATTCACTAAACCATTAAGGGCCTCCTCCATCTTAGATGCCCTGTTGGCTGCTCCAATGATCAACAGGACAAAATCCCAGCCCCAACCCCCTAAAGTTTAGTGTCTACAGGGAAACAGGCATAGAGAGAAGCTGTGTTGGTATCATGGGTAAATGAGAAGGAGGGGGAATGGCTGGGCTTGTATAACAGCACATGGAACATTTTCCCTGCCCAGCTGAGGAGCAATCAGGGAAGGCTTCCCAGAGGAGGCAAAGGCCTGGCCTGAATTTAAAGAACAAATAAAATCTGGGCAGACACAGATGGAGGGAAGGGCATCCAAGGTAACTGGATGTGCAAAGGTCACCGGACCTGAGTCACTGAGGTTCTTTCTGAGAACCCCACTATTTCGGGATGTCAGGAGCCACGGTTAGGGGCGTGAGCTAGGCAGGGGCAGATCAGGCGGGGCTCTGTCGGCCACGCGAGGCAGTTTGAGTTTCTTTCTACAGGCAGTGGGGAGCCACGGAAGGGCTTTAAAGCAAGGGAGAGACACAGCCTTGTTTCTACATTCAAAGACCATTCTGGCAGTGGGGATGGAGGGTCGGGGAGATTGGTGAGGACTAGACTTGGAAACACAGGCCTGGGGAGGAGGGAGGGAAGGATCGCTGAGCTGAGACTATCTGAGATGCTCGTGACATGGCGACTGTTACCTGGAGGTCGGCGCTCAGGTAGGAGGAGAGAGACATTAGGATGTCTGTGGCCAAATCTCCGAGCTGGACCGCGCCCAGCACTTTCTTTCAGCTTTAAATAGCTGACCCCCCAGGGATGTTGTATAACGCCTTTAGTCACTAGAATTTGCAGAACATTCCGTTTTTAGAGCCAGGAGGGGTTCTCAGAGGTATCATGTCGGATGTATTGTTGCGTAAGTGGGGAAACTGAATCTCAGAGAGCCGGGTGATGGACCCAGGCCGCCTGGCCAGACCCACGCCTCCAAACTGCTGTGTCTGTTCTGTTCCCCGTCCTCACTGTTCCAGCCCAGATAAGCCCTAAAAATAGCTGGAGTCATTTAAGGAACCGCCTGGAGGTGAGGCTTTGGGGAACTGCATTTTTTACAAAAGCTGCTCCGATCACCCGACCGCATTTAAGTTGGCAAGTATGCGGCGCCATCTCTCCCTAACTTCGGTCTCAGCTCCAGCTGGCAGGAGCCTTTTTTCTGGTCTGGTTATAATTAGAGGAGATGATAGATCTCGCAGGCTCTCTGCTCTCAGAGCTGCACAAGCAGGGCATCTTCACCGTGTGCTGATGGATGCCCACCCAGCACTGTGATTTACTTCCTGGGGGCCTCAGAGCCCACCAAGGGGAGGCGACGTTCCAGGCTCCACTGGCAGCAGATCCACACAGCGGATTCCGCACAGAGGGTCCCGTTTCTATCCGATCACCACAAGACTCCTCAGCGGGATCCTCACATGCCAGAGCCCAAAGGATTTGTTCCCAGCTTGCATAAGCACACATGTGCGCACACAGACATGCACACATGCACACAGACACGCACGCACACGCACACACACACATTCTGAATCTTCCCAGCCAGAATCAATTATTATTCAGTGGAGAAAAATGCTGGAGGCTCTTCAGTCCGTAGAACGAGAGGAAAGCTCGTTCTGATTTATAGACAATAAGGCAGATGAAATGGTGTTCATTTGTGTCTCCTCCCTCCCTCCCCCTCTTCCTTCCGACGGGCTGGACGTGAGCCCTGACTCCGCCACAAACTCAGGCAAATTACTTAATGTGTCTGTACCTGTTTCCCCAGCTACAAAAGACACAATCGTGCCGGTCTCCTACACCCTAAGGGTTAAATGAGAAAATAAGCGCAAATCCCTCGGCACGCAAGGACGTGGTAAGCATGTAAGTGCTGGTAAGCATCGATTATTACTATTTCTGTTATTAATGGTATTACTGCCGCAACTTCCCTTCTATGAACAGACACACTGGTTAATGAATTATTTAGGGGAGATGCTGTTACAAAGGATTCATCGCTCAGGAAGCCCGACATGGATAACGCAGCAAGGTAAAGATCTGCTTTCCAGAGTGACCTCAGCGGAAGTTGCCCGGGCGCAGGGCCGGCAGGCCCAGCCAGGCGCGAGGGACGGAGGACAGATTACCCAGAGCCCGAGCCCCGCTGGGTGTCACCGAGGCGATCAGAGGGGACATCCATGCTCCCAGCAGTTTTGCCCTTTGGACGGTGACTCAGCTATAAATATTCTCACTTCAAGGTAGCTGCATGAATACAGTGACGAGGATGGAAGTCACCTTGCTCTCAGGAGTGAGACAGAGACACCCTGATAGAGAGAGTGTACCTCACTGAGCACTGACTACAGCCCAGGTGCCCCCCCCAGAAGTGCTAGTTTATCCGGGAGACGTGATCGAGAAGAAGTGTCAGCGGGGAGGGAGGCGGCAGCTGATGAGGACAGCGGCACCAGGCCGGACGCCCCCTGTGCGGACGTGCTGGGAAGCGGGTCAAGGACCCGGGTGTTCCTTTACCAATGCTCACCGCTGGAGGGCTGGGTTACCCCCGAGGAGTGTTAGCCCCCTGGCACGTTTCACCTGCCGTGCACACGGGGAGCACAGCCTCCTGCTGTTCTAGAAACAACCCTCAGGCGCCAAGGTGCAGATGGGGCATGTTCGCATGGGCGGGCAAACCCGGGCGGGGCCCCTGGGAAGGGGCAGAGCACTGCAGCACCTACAAGACACCGGCTTCTGATGGCCCGGGGCTCACTGCCTTGGACGGGAGACTGACTGCTCTGGTTAGAAATGGACCCGCGACGCTTTGGGGTGGAGAGACGGGGCTCCTGATCGGGCCGGCGCTGGTGAGGAGAGCAGGGCTGGTGTCCTGGACGGGGAGGAAAACTTCCCCGAGATCATGCACTTGAAGTGTTCAGCTGGACGCGTGGCCACAGGGAGTAGCCAACAGATGCTCACCACCACCAGGACGAGCAGGAGGCTGGCTCAGCATCCCCCACGCACCCCAGCCACCCCGTCGTGGTCGTGTACAGAGACAGCCTCTGCGGAGTTTATTTCTGCTGCTGGCTCCGCAGTCGTGTGGCTCTGCGCTCCCTCATCCGTTGACTCACTCATGCATTTATGACTCTGATTCACTCCCAAATGCATTTATTCATTCACCCTTTGACCGGCTGCCAACCACTCACTCACCATGTCAACTCACTCCACTGCGTTCTCTACCGACCCTACAGCATCACCACCTGCTCCCAGAGGGAACACGTGAACGGTCTTCCCTGTTGACGGTTCGTTGGTGGGAGCTGCTACCTGCACAGTTCAGACCATCCTATTAGGACTTTGGTGAAGGACAGGAATGAGGACAGCACCAGCAAGGCTACCCTTGAATCAAGGAGGGTCGTGGTCAAGTCCAGCAAAAAGCACAGCAAAGCAAGCCGTGTAGGGTGGCTGTTACTCTCTTACCTGTGATTTCCTTGGTTTCGCCATTGGTGTGCTTAAAGCGATCTCCTTCTACACGAACGCTGGGGCAGAGCACGTCTGAGAAAAGCAAGAGGAAACAGAAATCGATGAGCAAACGCAGCCCACGGTTCCTCCATGGCACGTGACGTCATCGGGACCCTGCGCCACCACCACCCCCCCGCATGCAGGACGTCCAGCATGGGGCAGACGCAGAGTCACACTGACGGAGTGTTTCATTTACTCCCAAATGCACTTGTTAAGCATGGGCTCTGCCAATACCGCGCTCATTCGGGAATGAGATAAGAACAGGCACAGTCCCCACCCACAAGGAGCTCACAGCCGTCCATTAGAGGGAGTCAGACACGGAAATCCACATGATCAACGGGGTCATAAGTGACAGAAATGGGTCTGGGTTGCTAGGGCACTCAGGACTCTGATCCAACACCTAGCCCAGCCTGGGGATGTCAGGGAAGCTTTCCCAGAAAGGTGATGTCTGAGGTTTCCCTTAAAGGAACAGTAAGACTCAGCCAGATGGACAAGAGACCAAAAGGCGACACAGGCAGAGGGAACTTCATTCATAAAGGCGGGAGCTTAGAGATAAAAATCCCAAGCCAGCGGGGTGTCACTGAAACAGGAAATTTACTGGGGGCCCACCTGCAAGGTGTCTGCTGTGCCGCCCCAGGGAGTTTTAGGTGCAATTCCAGAAGCAGACATAATCCCAGAAGCAAAACTGCTCAGTTACACAAAGGCAATGGAGTCAGTCACACAGTGAAAGGTACTTCATTAGACGAAACTACATAAATAAATGTCTTATCTGAATGTCTTCATGATTTCTCACTTAAAAAAAAAAAAGTTGGAAGGAAAAGGGATTCTTTCAGTTGCCCTAAAATTCCCAGAAAGAAACTTACGGTTTCTTTCAAAGGGGAAGGGTAGGGGAGGGATAAGTTAGGAGTTTGGGATTAACAGATACAAACTACTATATATAAAATAGATAAACAATAAGGACCTACTGTATAGCACAGGGAACTATATTCAATATCTTATAATAGCCTATCATGGCAAAGAATCTGAAAAAGAATATGTGTGTGTGTGTAACTGAATCACTTTGCTGTACACCCGAAACTAACACAACACTGTAAATCAATTATACTTCGATTTTTGAGAATCCCAGAAAGCACCAACTGCCAACGTCAAGGTTCCAGGCCCAAGTGTTGGCTCCGCTGCCAGTCTCCTCATCTCTGTCGGAGTCAGTATGTGTGACACGGGACACCTCACAAAATACACCCTTGTTGCAGGGCTGCCCGGAGGATGAAGCGAGATCAAGCCGTAACAGGATTTAAGTGCAGCACCGGAGACAACTCAGTACAAACACTGCCCTGCCCTTGAAGCCACCTGGTTACTATATACGTTATTACAGTAATCACACGTTATCAGGCAGTTCTGTCATCCCATCAATTCCACGTGCAGTCATCTCTTTTCATACGTTTTCACAAATGTTTCACTGCGGGGCCGGTTTGAGGCCCCTTTTCCAATCAGCAGTGAGGGGAAAGAATGAGATCCTCCCTGATTTGGGAGGAGGTATTTTTAATGTTTATCCCAAAGGCACCAGAGGTCTGACAAGCCCCAGGGAAGGAGTTATTTTGGAAACAGCACGGAGTTGTCGGTCTAGAACCAGATATGCCAGAGGATGCCAGCAGCGCGCAGTATTTAGATGGCGCCACCCAGGACAGCGGCAGCTGCGGGTGACGGCCAATTGCTTTAAGGTCGGCAGGCCGCCAGAGGGACTGGATGGGACCGTGCGTCACTTAAAATGAGTTGACTCAGAAGGTTCTAGCCTTGCTTATGAGCAAAGCTCTGGAGGCTGACGCCTGGAGCTCAGGGCAGGCAAAGCTACTGAGCCTTGTCTCTGCAAATATCCCAAGGGGACGCCCTGATTCCCAACCCGGGACGGTCAAGGACAGTCTGAAAGCCATGACCACAGAAAAGATTGAAACGTTTCAAAGACGTTAGCGCTTGCCCAAACTGCTTTAAGAAATCAGTCCCCAAACCACCTGCCAGTCCCCTTTTGGGGCCATCACTAAGCCTCATACACTCCAAAGCCTCAAGGGGGAATTTACAGCTGACTTAGTAAGTCAGGACAAATGGCTCCCCAAATACCCCCTGCAGCCAGGCTCCCCAGGGAAGACGGGGCCCCAGAGGTTCACCTCTTGGCAGGGAGGGAGGGTTAGCATCCAAAGTCCCTCTCAGCCCGTAACTACATCCCTTTGTCCAAGATACGCCCACATCTTGGATAATGATCTATTTATTTCCACGTTAACTCATTTACTCGAACTGAAATACGTACAGAGCTCCAGACACACTCCAGGCACTGAGCTAGTTCCAGGGACACATAAGTGGGATAATAGATAAGGCACCCTCCCTATCTTCAGGGCACTCGTGGGCTGTGACGAGGACTGGGAACAGGTAAGCTCGAGAAAGTGTCAGCGCTGCCGTGGCATCCTGTGTCCCCCGGCCTCACAGGCTCCTCCTCCTCAACCCTTGCATCCACTCACCCCAGCCTGGGTAAGGACCCCTCGGCGGGGCCCTGTGTCCTAGAGCTGACGGCACCACGCTGAAGGCGCTGACTGGCATGGCTGTCTCCCCGGCGAGTCTGGACACCCAGCTGAGTCTCGGTCCAGCTGTATGTCCACAGCCTTCACGGCTCCAGGCACAGAAGAGGCCTCGAGTCTATGCTGAACAGAACGACCAGTGACGCCTGAGCCAAGAAGTAAAGGCTGGGTGGCGGGCTGGACGCCTCTCGGGCGTGGGCTGCATCGTCATGTGGACAATCAGGTGAGAAGACTGCACAGGCTCCAGGACTCCTGCCACTGAGGTGTCGCACACACTGTTAGCTGCCACCCGAATGCCCGTTCCCCACTCCTTCCTTGCTAAAAGAGCGCCACTTTTATTCAGAATGGCAGCACTTTCAGCCTATGGAGAAAAGCTGTGGCTGGTTGGTCTAAGCCAATTATGGTGATTCTGTTCCCCACCTTTCCAGCCGCCCTTCCAGCGAGGGACGGACCTGTGACCCAGTTCTGGCCAAGGACATAAATACCAGAAGCGTGCTTGGTCGAGGAGGGGTGGTGTCTTAAAAAGCTTTGGTTTTCCCAATGTAAGGGGACAGATAGGTAGCAGGGATTGGCAGGCGTACTTTCCCTTCTTCCTCCTTCAAACGTGGGGCATAACGTCTGCAGGACTGTTTAGAATCGAGGAGAGAGGAACTCCAGCTACCCCCAAGCCTAGGGGGTAAGCGTAAGAAAAAGAAACTCATTTTCCTGGTGAAGAAACTACCGACACTTATCCAATCAATACAGATTTATAGGTAATCATTCAGGATCAACATAAAAAGTAGTTCTGGAATTAAGGATAAGGGTAAGTTCTCAGGAATCAAAACCTGTGTTTAATTAGCTCTTGGTTAGTTGGTTTGATTTTCCTTCTTGAAAGTGTGAAAACAAAATAGACTTGGCTGATTACAAAGCCCCTGCTCCCCTGGAGTTCATTTACTGTCACCCACGGCCATTCGTATTCCCCCAGCTTTCAGAAAGGCAGAACATTCTAGATTTCTGGAGAGCAACAAGATCTCTTTCCACAGTCTGAGTTCTTTTTCACCAGAAGCCTTCAACAGAGGCCAAGTCTTGGTTGATCAGGGCTGCTGCTCCCAGGGGGACACACCATGAATTCACCGCAGTTTCCCGGGAAAAACACTTCAAGTCGCCCTCAGTCTACCAAACGGCAGAAGGGGAGAACGTGTTTGAGCATCAGGGGAGGAGGGTTTGCACGAGATGGTCTCTGCTGTTCTTCTGCTTCCTGCGCAACACCCACGGTTCTGTCTAGAGAACATGTGCCACACTGTCCCCTGGCTCCCTGTCCCCTGGCTCTCAGCCAAGAGTTTCTCCAGTCGGAAAAAAAGGGCGCTGGCCATTATTGAGTGCCTACTGTGTGACATTCACCCACCTGGAAATTGTACCCTCAACAACCATTCGAGGAGGTAGACTTTGCTTCCGTTACACAGATGTTAAGAACTGAGGCTAAGAGAGGTTAAGAAACTCACCAGACAGGAGGAGTATCTGGGTGTGAATAAAGGTCTACCTGGGTCTAGAACGTAGGAGTGGAGACGGTTCCCCGGCCTAGCTGAGCAGCACCAGGAGAAGCGAGGAGCAAAGAGCCGAGGGAGGAAGCAACCACTGCCCATCCATCACCTCCCGGCAGCCGCCGCTGAGCGCAGCGAACCACAGATGGGATGATGGCATTCCAAGTGGGCAGGGGAAGAGGCGGAGGAGGAGAGAGATGAATCAGACCCCCGGCAGACTCGCGGCACAGCTCCTCCGCGGCTCCGAGGCCAGCCGGGAAATCATCCGCACACCCCCACGCTGGGGAGCCAGGCCCCAAGGCCCCAGGGTCGATACGAATAATTAGAATTGTAAGGGCTTCCAAGACTGCGTGCCCACACGTCCAGGTACCGCGCTGGGTGCACGACGTGGACAGTCTCTGCTCTGCCGGGGGACGGAGTTATCCCCGTGGTCAGGAGACAGACGTAGAGGGCTTGCTCTGCACAGACCTTGTGCTAGGTATGTCGAATCCATCAGCACGTTGACTGACCCCCACCCCCCCCTACAGCTTTACGGGACAGGTGCTGCTGTTTGCAGATGTGGAAAGAAAGGCACACAGAAGTCAGCAAGATGTCCAAGGCCACAGAGCTAGCAAATGGCAAAGTCAGCATGCTGGCCCCAGCCGCTGGCTCTGGACCACTACAGCATGCAGTCTCTCCAAGGTCAGCTGCCCAAGGCCACCCAGCACAAAGGCGCCCAAGTCTGTCTCCAAAGCCTGCAGGGACAGCCAGCCACCCTGCTACTTCCTGAGGCACCCCTCTGTCTCTGGACACCCCTGACATGTACTAGGGGCTCCCTCACTCTGCACCCAGAGGTTTCATGTGCTCTCCGAGTTCTGCCCATTGGGCCCGTCTGCTTGTGCCCACTTACACCTGGCTCTGGGCAGGGCACCGGGGAACCTGGGGTGGGCAGACGGCAAGGCCCTGCCCTTGAGTGTGTCCTCTGCTGGCACCAAATCCAGAACAGGTCCCGCTTCTCTCACAAAAGCCGGTTACATGTTTCAAGACAGTCAGCGGCCTCCTCTCTCCGATCCTCTCCAGCTGAGCGTCCCTGGCTCCCTGGCAGCTCCCTCACCCGGAGGAGAAAAGAGCAGAAAGATCAAGACCCCAACGGGAGCAGTTAAGAATCTAAGCGCCCACGCGCCGTAGACTCACAGCTCCCGGGGGCGCGGCCAAGGCATGTTCCCGCTGACAGAGGCCGGCAGGTGTTTAGCAGCCTGTCTGACGCGTGTCAGCGGAGTTAACATGCCCGTTTTTCAGATGAGAAAACTGAGTCTAAGAGAGCTTAGACGACCTGCTCAAAGCACACCCGTAGCTAGTGGTGGAAACAGAATTCAAATTCAGTATGACTCCAGCACTCTCATACTCGCTACAACAAACTGACGTATATACACAGGGGTCTGGAAGAACATATATGACATTTAAACTAACTGTGGTTACCTCTGGGGGGCAGAACTTGAAGTGGTTTTTATTTCCTTTTTGCTTTTCTGCATTTTCAAATTTGTTTTACAGGTCTGACCATGATTCACTAGTATAGTATTTGTAGGTTATCAGCGTCATTCTTTTTTAAAAGTCGGCCTGAGCCTTGCCCTGGGGCCCTTGTTGCTGAGGCAGCAGGAGGCTCTAGGGAAGGGGCAGCCGTATGGCCAGGGACCGGCAGGCAGCCATGAGGGCTGTTTCCAGAGGTGAACTGGAGCCCCGGAGGACAGCTGGTGCAGACATCCCCAGGAGGTCTGGGGGATGGCAGGGGCCTTGTGGGGCTCAATATGCACTTCTGGACCCAAGAGATGCCAGTCAGGGGGACAGGCCCCCATTTTCAAGGGAGCCACCATGGAGACAGACAGACAGCAGGACAGATGGGAGAGAGCTCTGTGCCACGGCCAGCAAACACCTGCAGATGCTGGGAGGGTTCACTAGTGGGGGCCGAGGACACAGGGACACACTAACAAGCAACGAACACGTTCTTTGGAGTCACTAAAATCCTAGCGCATGTCATGAGCTCCCTGCAGCTCTCAGCAAGGGCAGGACGGGGCCTCTCTCCACCCATGTGCAAAATGGTGAGGAAGAAAAGGGAAGTGCTGGACCTGCCCTGTGCACCACCTACCAGCTACTTTAGACAGTTATGTGCTCTGACTTCACAGCAACCCTGCAGTATGGGCATGCTGATGCATGGGGAAGCCAAAGCTCAGAGAGGTTAAGTAATTTATCCAACATCACACAGCCAGCAAGTGGCAGAGGCAGGAATCAAGCCAGGTAGTGAGGCCTGGACATCGAGCGCTGGACCACTATTCTACACACACATCTGAGGTGTTAGAAAGCACCCTGGGTATGAGTGTAGTAATAACCAGCCAGTCATCAGATAGCTCCACTGCCTCAAGGTCACACAGGGTCTCGGCTAATGCTCTCACAGGGCAGATATTAGCATCTGTTCTTTATGGGTGAACAAGGAGCTTTCCCCGTTGTTTAAAAAAAAAAAAACAACCCCCCACAAAAAAACAACACCCGAAGATTGTTATCAGCTGCATCCCAGGGCCGTGGTATGGACCGTGTGAGGAGCAAAGAGGACAACCCAGGGTCCAGGTTCCACCTCCACCTCCTATTCTAGAACTTTCTGGAGATTCCCGGCCTGCGTTTCCCTTCTAGGTCAAAGTGAATTGGCAGCTGCTGCCTCCCCAGAGGGCCCAGATCCCCTCGCTGGTCGATGCCCACCTCCCAGGTCCCTTAGGCTGGAGGGAGGGTGTGGTCAGGCTGCCCAGTCTACGGGGGGATGAAGGCTAAGTGTTTTAGAGGCAGCCTGGTGGTAAGAGACAAAACACTGGTAGAAGGAACCCACCACCCCGCTCCCCCGGGCCTGCTGACAGCAGGATCACCAGGTCCGGGAGACCACAGCCACCCATCTTCTGCCTCAGGAAGAGCACGCACAGCGTGAGAACAGTGACAACAGTGACGAGGAGAGGCTACCGGGTGCCCTCCCGCCCGGACACACGCCTGCCCGCTGGGTTACAGTGAAGCGGGGACAGGGCCGGGGGGGGGGGAAGTGCTCCCCAAGGCTGGGGAGGGGCAAGGTCTGGAGTCTGCAGACACCCACCACCCACGTCAGTTTCTCCTTCTGTGTCTGTTTCCAGACCCAGAAACAGGCGTAAAAGTTTGTGGGATTTTTCCCCATCCGAGGTCATCCAGTAGACTGAACGGACCAGGGGATGAGGAGTTCACGGCCTGATGCACGGCACCCAGTACGAGCTTGTTCGTTCCTTCACCCATTCGGCCAACACGTATTTGTACAGCACCCGACCCATACGTCCTGCCATAAAGAGCAAACGTGGAAACACGCAGACGAGGGGCCCCACCCTGTTGGAGTCATGAGCCAGAGGAGGGGGCAGAGAGGAAACGCAGAGACAGACACACAGACGCGAGCCAGCTGCCACGAGTGCTCAGTGCTGCTGGGGACACGTCGGTGACGTGGGGGCCAGGATGCACGCGGGGTGCGCCGGCCTGGGAAGACCTCCTGGCTTGGTGAGCTCTGGGCTGAGAGCTAAGGAGGGCGTGAGCGGCCACGGGAAGAGCAAACGGAAGAAGGTCCCAGTGAGTGTAGAGCCCTGAGGAGGAAGGGGCTCGGCTGGCCCAGGGTGGGAGGGGGACTGAGCCCTGCAGCAAAGCCCAGGGCGTGGAGAGAGGAGACGTGGGTCAGGGGAAGCCTCATAACCCCAGGTCTGTAATTCAGGGCAGGGAAGATATGGCTCTGCCCAGCTACAGAGGGGGCCGTGATCCCGGCCAGAGGCAGTGAGACTCCTTCGAAGAGGGTGTGGTTTCGCTTGTCCCGGGCCCCCTGGACCTCCTTCCCTCCTGGGCACTGTCCCGTGGGCAGAGCACCAGTAGGTGTCAGCAGAGACCGCGAGGACCTCCTGCAGGACTGGCAAGCGAGCCTGGGGGAGCGGGGACGGCAGGAGGTGGGCAGAGCCCTCCGCCAGCCTGAACAGGTGCCAGGGCCCGGCTCAGCCAGGCACTGACCTTTGGCCCCTGGTATCTGAGGAGCACCTAAATGCAAACCTCCTTCCCTTCACGCCGCCTCCGACGCGCCTGGTGCTGAGCCGAGCCACGGCACATGCTAAGGGCCCCGCGGAGGGGAGGGAGCTGCCGTCCAGCAGACAAGATGGAAACTGGTCAAGTAAGGCCTTGATGTCTCCAAGAACTCGGTGACTGTAACCCCTGAAAGGTACTGAGGCCAGTGGGGGGATGAAAACAGTGGGATCAAAGGGTGTCTCCACTGAGATTTGAGGGAGGAGTCAGAGGCGAGTAGGTGAGAGCGGGAGGAGGGTGACCCATCAGGGGTGCAGGCCAGGGTCCGAGGGCCGGGGAGCAGGGACGCCATGGCCAGAATGGCAGACAGGGAGACGAGGTGGAGCAGGGGCGGGGCCAGGAGGGGTGGGGGTGATGGGTCCCGGCAGGAGGTGCCCCTCTGCCTGGGGGCCTGACGCTGGCAGGCAGGGGTGGAGGAGGACGGACCGGTGAGGCTACCGCAGCGGATACTGGCAGCTTCGAGCCATGCAGCGGGGGCGAAGCAGGGAGGGGTACTCAGGCCCTGGTCTCTCTGGAAAGCAGAGTGGGCAGGCTGGTGGCCGAATGGGTGAGGAGCATCCCAGAAAGAAAGAATGTTCTGTCCTGAGCATCTGGGACCCTGCAGGAGGAACCCACCTGGAACCAGAAAATACAAGTCCAGTTTCTGACGCTTCATGTTTGAGATGTCTCTCAGACACCTAGAAAGCAACCGGATCTGTGAGCCCGGCTTTCAGACTTCGAAACAAAGCTCCAGGCTTTTGATGTGGGAGTTGCTCCTTTGTAGACACAGCCTTTAAAGCGCTGGGAATGGAAGAGATGGTTCAGGGATGGAGACAGAGGAGAGAAGAGGTCCCAGGGTAGGTCCTGGCCTCCAGCTTTGCATGTCGGGACATGAGACCTGGCCAGCAAAGGAGGCTGAGAAGGGGACGCTGGTGGACCAGGAGGGGCAGAGAGGAGGCATGGAGGTCCAGAGGAGGGAGCGTTTCAGACTCCAGGATTAAGAGACCAGGCCCGCCGGGTAACAGAGGTCATAACCAGGGACCCAGAGCTCAAGCCCAGGCGCGTCTCACTGCAGCATCACCCGGCTTTGCACTACAGCAGCTGCCGTGTGGACGGCCAAGGAGGAAAGGCCTCGTGGGGGTGAACCTATGCTTTCTGTGAGTGTCACCATCTTTTCCAACCCTCTGAGGCTTGTTTGCTCAATTCTAGAACTGAATCCGCACTCTCAGTATCTACCCTTCAGGGTCCTGGCAGGCACTGGACAAGAGAAAGCACACGAAGCGCCAGACTCGGTCCCAAGGCTGCCGTGATCTCACCCGTTCACGTCCTCCTCCTCCTGTCCACTCACTCCAGGACCCGGGTGCTGAGTGAAGCATCACCCGAACCCAGCCTGCCCTCCTTCCCAGGAACCCAGAGCTTCCGCTGGACCAGAGGGGGTTGGGGCACCCCCAAGGCTTTCTCCCATGGTGCAGGGTCCCGAGGGGGCGGGCTGCTGAGCAGGGAGGAGAAACAAGGCAAAGCAAAACCCTCCCTCCTCCTACGTGGGTTCAGAGTAGATGGAGAAATATAAAACCAAATAAGTGGCAAAATGGGAATTTATCACATGAACGCATGGAAGGGTTGATGAGACTTCCCTGTGGCCTGTGGAGAGGAGCTGAGACCTTGCGCCGGGAAGGCGCGGGGAGAAGGGGAGCCCACGGCGGGAAGAGGCCTCAGGAGCCCCGGCTCCGGGGGCAGCGCTGACCTGCGTGCAACCAGGACAGACACCGCCCCCCCCTCCGTCTCAGGAAAGCACAGGACTGGCTGAGGGGAGCCCCACGTCTCCCCACAGGCGCACCCCGGCCCGTGGTGTCTGTGCTTCTCACGCAAACAACATACAGCACTATATATTCTACTTGCGGCCACATCCTCTCCATCAGCATGTGGCCTGGGTCAGACCGTGCCCAGACTCAGGGTCGTGTCCTCAGAATCAGAGCTCCGGTGACCGAGGCAGCCCACAGGGACAGGAGCCCCCAGCGGCAGCGGGGCCGAGCTCAGCCGTCCGCTGTGTCAGGCCCCTGAAAGCCTGTGGGAGCAGGCAGCAAGGTGAGGACCTCTTCACCAGGTCCCGGGGCACTGGACAGGGGTGGAACTAGCCAGCCCTGATGCTCCTTTGCTCCTGGCCCCTCTGCCCGAGGGCTGGTGGATGTGGGTTTCTGGACGGGCCACTGGCTGCGTTCCTGCGGGGACCCGGGGGAGGCTGCTGGGACGTCACGGCCAGACGGCAACGAGGGGCAGCCGGTGTGGCCTTGCTCCCCCCGACCCCCCCGGACAAGTCCAGCGGTGACGGGAGAGCTGTAACTGGAGTCGGGGCTGACGGCTGCAGGAAGGGTGGGGACGCCCAGCGCACACACTCCAGACGGGGGCACCGCCCACGCGCTCTCCCATCCCCATCCCGGGCCACCCACTGCACACGGCCGCCTCCTCTGGGGTCCGCGGAAGAGGGGCCGGCTGGGGGTGGGCAACGGGGGTCACCTGCCTCTGCGCCCCTCCACGGCTGTGGACCCCCACCTGCGGCCCGGGCTCGGCTTCACCTGCCGACGCCACACCCGTTGAGGGAGGCTGCTGGCGCTTCCTCTCCTCCCAGCCGACCTCCGCCGGCTGCCCGGCCCGTCAGCCCCCGCTCCTCACGAGACCGCCACTGCGTGCTGGGCCCTCCGTTCAACTCTCCTCACTTTCCCCTAACTTCCAGCCACCCTCCCGCCCACCCCGCCCCTGCCCTCAGACGCCGTTCTCGGGGACGCCCACCCTGCCTCTCCAGCCCCGCCCACCCCGCCCCGGCCCTCAGACCCCGCCCACCCCGCCCCTGCCCTCAGACCCCGCCCACCCCACCCCTGCCCTCAGACCCCGTTCTCGGGACGCCCACCCTCGCTCTCCAGCTCCGCCCACCCCGCCCCGGCCCTCAGACCCCGTTCTCGGGACGCCCACCCTGACTCTCCAGCTCCGCCCACCCCACCTGCCCGGGCCGCTGGGCTGCGGCTCCAGCTCACCTTCCCTCTGCACCTTGATCAAGGGCCCAGGGCCCACACCTAACGAGCCGCACCCCAGCTGCCCACCTGGAGGGCGCAGGACCTCGAGAGTGAGTCTCCTTAAACCCGGAGCCTCACCGGCCTCATCCGCACCTCATCCGCACCGGCCTCATCCGCACATCCTCATCTCTGCAGACCCAGAGAAACAGGAGACCCCTGTTTCTCTGGGTCTCCAGCTCTTTCTATGACCTCGAAGCCACTGAAAACACGACGAGCTCAAAACGAGGACCCACTTGTTCCTGCCGGCCCGCTGCTCCATCGGTGTCCCCGACTCCCTATCTGCCTCCCCGGCCACGTGCCCGGGAGATAGCTTTGAATCTCTTCCCTTCGACCCACACCCCTGCGCTCTTTCTCTAAAGGTAGCCCCTTCTGGGAACTTCCCTCCATGCCCACTGCCTGCCCCTGGGCCCCCGCCCGTCACCGCTGGTGGCCCCCTGCAGGCCGCCTCCTGGGCCGGACAAACCTGAAGCACCCCCGGACTCCCCCAGCTCAGCTGCCAGCCCACCCCCAGCACTGCCTGTTGGCAGAGACCCCCCCCGCCCCTCTTGCTCCTCCTCAGGGTGTCCATCACCCCTGCTGGGACAGCAGCCTGGCCTGGGAGGTGAGGCCTCAGACGAGGCTCTCGGGCCCTGGGATCTGGCTTCCCCACCACACAGAACTCAGAGGAGTGAACGCCCTAGGGATGAAATTTCACCAGCAGAGACAGGCAAGAGCCAGCAAATGAACTCTCCACCCCTCGCCGCCCCATCAATTATTCTGAGGGTGCGGATTCCACGAGGGCCTTCCTGCCAACATCCGTCCTGGCGCACCCCAAGCTCTGGGTCGGGTGCAGCCGCTGGCTCCTCCGTAACGCACCAGCCGCTCCCCTCCCGAGCCTCTCCCCTCCGCTTCCCCACTCTCCTGCAGCCCTGGGAGGCAGCGCCCAGGAGAGTCTGAATTCTGCCCCAGGTCACCCTGGGCTCCTCCCACTGCCTCTGCTTTCTCTGTCCCCTGGTTGCATCCCTTGCGTCCGTCCTCCACCCAACAGCTCCGGTGAGTGGAACTCATGAACAGGTAGCACCGTGCTCTGGACAGAAGGGTACATGCCGTGTGTGAACATTCACCAAGCTGGACACTTCAGTTACGCCCCGCTTTCGAAAGGTTGCCCATGTCTCACTATAAAATGTGAAATGACACAGTCTTCAAGGGCTTGGCATTCAATCAGAATAAAACTCCCAACACCTCCCACGGGCACACGACCCCATCCAGGAGCTGGCCTCTGCCCACAGCCTCGCCCCGTGCCCTCCCCGACCTGCTCCAGGGCGCAGGCTCCCTGGTTTCTCGGTTCCTTTATATAACCCCGATCCCATCCCTTTAACATAAAGTTTCCTCTGCCTGGAATGCTCTCTCCGGGCCTTTTTCCTGGTGTGCCCTCAGAGGGCCCCCAAACCACCAGACCTACAGCAAATTCCCTCTTTCTTGTTTGTTCTTAGCCTCCCTGGTTATGTCTGACAGGGCACTTACTAAAATTTCCTGCTAGAATTTTCACTCGTTTCTATGGTTTTGTTCTCCCCTGAGATAGAGGGTGTGCTTATCCCACGAACTCCCGGACGCCCCTGACCTGCAGTCACAGTTTCCAGCTCACGGACAGCATTTCATCAAGATTTCCTGGACCAAAAAAAAAAAAAAAAAAAAAAAAATTTCCTGGACCCACAAGTAAAATACTGTAACAAGGCCACCAAGTGAGTTTTCTCATCCCCATGTTTCAGACAAGGACACTGAGAGTCAGAGCACCCAGGTGCTTCCTCAAGGACAAGTGCCTGGCACCTGCTCTGTGCGGGAAGCTGCTGGAAGCACTTTCATACTTTAACATATTTAATTTTCATGGGAGAAGGTGGGATTGGTGCCCCCATTCTACAGATGAGGAAGCCAAGCACAGAAGTGAAGTAGCAAGTAAAGAGATGAAAATGGCAAACGCAGAACTTCAAGCCAAGGTCCATCAGCCTAAACATCCAAGCATTGACCTATGATACAAACTGCTGGGCCTCAGAAGTTGAGATGAAAAAAGAGAAAAAAAAAAAAGAGAGAGAGAGAGAGGGAGGGAGAGAGGAAGGGAGGGAAGGAGGAAGAAAATTCTCTATAGCTCAGAATTTTAAAAGATCTGCACGTTCGGGATTCCCTGGGGGCGCAGTGGTTGGGAGTCCGCCTGCCGATGCAGGGGACACGGGTTCGTGCCCCGGTCCGGGAGGATCCCACATGCCGCGGAGCGGCCGGGCCCGTGAACTGTGGCCGCTGAGCCTGCGCGTCCGGAGCCTGCGCTCCACAACGGGAGAGGCCACGACAGTGAGAGGCCCGCGTACCACCAAAAAAAAAAAAAAAAAAAAAATCTGCACCACGTTCACTACAGGTTTACTGGCTCCCCCCTTTTTAAAAAAAATAATGCTCAAGGCCCTTTGTGGCCTCCAACCAACAACAGTCTCAGGGACATCACGCTGGACACCACTGGCCAGGCCTGCCTCATCTGCCCAGTGACACCAGAAAATGCTGCAGAGGCTGACTGTTTGACACTGGAGTCCTCAGTTGCTGAGCCAGGGATCCTAATTAGATGTTTCTGGTCATCCCTCCCTGACGGTGGGCTATGGTGTCAAGTTCATGCAGAGCAAGGAGGGGGAGAAGTGAACTCCGGGTGTCGATCCAGACCCCAGCCGGCCTGGGCCGCTCTCCCTGTGACCCCAGCACCTTTTCAGCTTTGGTGTCTGGGGCCTGGTCTCAATGGATCAAGGTCACTGCAGTCCATCCTACCTCTAAGTTCCAGTGTACAAAGAAACAGTGCTGAACTGGTCATTTTCACATTCTAGGCCAAGATTTTTGCATCCGGGACAGGGAGGAGGTGTGAGACTGTGGGAGTGGGCGCCGGGGCCCGCTGGGCTGGACTCCTAAAGGCGGCTTTGCTTTCTCTGGGCTCTGGCTGAGGCCTCTCTGAAGTGGGGCACGTGGGGACCGGGCCTAGACTTAACTCGGGTCTCAGAATCCAGACAGTTATGGACCCTCTGCCACGTGCCCATGGGGGAGATAGGTGTCTCCTGTGCACATCCACACAGCTGGTTGACAGCAGAGCTGGGTTTACAACCCAGGCCTGCTGTATTTCAGAAAGCATATTCTTTCAACCCCATTTTGTTGCCTCCCTGACAAAAAGGAGACAAAGAGAAAACAGAGGGGGAGGACAGGCCAAGGGACCACACCCACTCAGACCTCTTCTAAACCACAACTGCTCCTCTTCTAAACCACTCTGGACTTTCTCGCCCAAGCAGCCCACTTCCACTTCCAGAGGTACAGCGGTTGCCCACCTGTTCTCCCGAGAGTGGATCATGCAATCCCCGGGCCCAGGGGCTCTGAGGGGCAGCCGTATGCGGGGTCTGTGGGCAGAGCTTGGCCCGTATCCTGGGGTGTCCTTGCCCCCATGAGGCCCCCATGAGTCAAGCCCAAGTGAACTGGGCATGTGAAGAGAAGGGGGCTGGGTGGACTGGGGCCGGGGTGTGACCCTCCCGGGCCGCCGTGTCCTGGATGCCACTGGAAGGGGAGGCAACCAACCGCCCGTCTCCCAGGCCCACGCTAGGGGGATGGGACGTGTTTCCCGGGACAGTTTTTACACCTGATGGGTGGCTTATAAACCCAGACTGCACAGCAGGCAGCTTCCCTTTGCTCTCCTGCCCCGGCTCGTGGGTCAGCGCCGCCCCCGTGCCGCGCAGGGTTCAGTCAAGGCGAGCAGAGGTCACCGGAGGTGATCGGCCCTGCATCCCCGCCTCCTGTAACTGAGGGCTCCACACCCTCTGCCAGCACAGGCAGCCCTGGCCCACGGGTGCCTCGTGGGCAGCCCAACCTGAGCACAGGGCAGAATCTGGGGCCCAAGGCAGACGCGGGTGCAGCAGGAAACACCCAGGCCGAGCAGAGCTGAGGGACGCCGGGCCGGCCCTGCAGGGGAGCTGGAGTCCCCACCGGCCTGGCCCCCTCGGGGACCCTCCAAGAGCACCAGTGATCACTGTCCCCTCTTTGGTCACTTATCCTCACGCCTGGTTGCTAGACTGACGCAAGGAACAGGAGCCTTTACTGAAAACAAGCAAATAAAAACGCACTATGTGTCCGTTACTAGATCAAGCAAAATCGACTACTTCCAGAAAATAAGAGTAGGTATTTCACAAGTGCAGACAGACACTCAAAAGGCTCTTATTTTTAATACAGCTATATTTTTCTGAGCAGCTGCAAGTCGCTTGTTCCAAGGTGAGCGGCAGGAGGAAGGGGGTTTTGCTGTGCTGACGCCCCGTCTAGGTTCACGTGCGTGTGCGTGTGTGTGTGCATGGGGGGAGGGGCACATGTGTACACCCATGTGTATGTATGAGTGGGCATGGGTGAGTGTGTCTGTGTGCCTGTGCGTGTGTGACTTTGTGTGTGTTTCTGCTTGTGCTTGTATGTGGATAAACGTAAAGAAACCAGAGCCTGTGTAATTAAAAGGACAAAGACAGACACATTTTACAGCAAAACAAGTCACGGAGAACACACTGCTTTGACAACTGTTTTCTTTCAGGCTTCCAGAAGCGTGAGGCTGTATCAGAAGCATCGCAATTAATCAGCCACATTTCTTGGAAAGCCCCAGACATCGTGTAAGGCCCGTGCCCCGCTCGCCCTCTCGCAAGTGTGAATCCAGTTCAGCCAGGACAAGGTTCACTGCAGGATGTGAGAGTCACTCGGAAATGCAGAATTTCTCCATGTATTTAACTATATAGACGCGTATTTATACACAGACTGTGTATACGTGCGTATACATTTTGCAAGTGCCAATTTCACTGTGGCCCACTATATTTTATCCCTTTATCAACTCAAAATGAAAGCCACTGTGGGAAATGCAGTCGAACCTCCCTGAGCTGGAAATCCTGGCATGACGATACCAGTAAACCAGACGGTCACGCCTACGTGGATGCATTCTCTGCCTGGGATGCCACCAGGGACAAAGGTGTCATGGCTGGCAACGGCAGGACACAGGTTCCCAGCTGACCTTTCCAGTCCTTTCTAGTCCCACTTGGCGCACGAATCCTCGTCCAAGACCTGGGATGGTAGGAGAGCTTTCTAGGATACATGGGTCGCCCCTAAAACTGACACGATGAGAAGGCACCCGTAATGCAGTAGCACACGGATGGGGGAGGGGATTACGCAGGACAGTGATGGAGATGCAGAAGGGAAGGGCCTCCAGGAGGGTTCCCACCCACCCCACTCAGCACTCCATGGGACACCCTCTCTGGGGTCACCCCAGGAGTTAGTGGTAGCGACTTCAGATGCCCAGCCATCACGTCAGAACCCACTATCAGGGGTTGGCAATCTTTTCCTCTAAAGAGCCAGACGGTAGATACTTCAGATCTTGTGGGCCACGTGGTCTCTGTCACAACTATTCAGCTTGCGGTTGTGCCGACAGAGCCACAGACAACGTGTAAAGAAGCTGACGTGAAGTACATCTTCCAATAAAACTCAGTGTGTAACACATTCTGCCTGGTGGGATGTGGCCTGTGGGACGGGGTTTGGCACCCCGTGCACTAGATGAAGGACAGTCTTGCCTTCCTGGACAGGCCCGTTTTCTTTACAGAACTCGCAGCAGATGAACTGCTAGACTCTGCTTGATTCCCTCCTGTGACGGGGAGCTCAGATCCAGTCATGTCATGTCTGGGAACTTTGGTTTTTGATATTTTTTATGCAGATTTGCCATAAAAATATTAAGTATGATAATAATAGCACAATAAAAACAGTAAGAACCACAGTAAATTATTCACCAGATTGGTAAATACCACAATTTTACAGACAAGGAGACCAAGGCTCAGACAGGTGCACACTCCAGCCCAGGGACCCCCCAGCTGGCAGATAGTAGAGCTGGGATCCCATGCAGTCCCTGTGTCACAGATCAGAGGTCCTGGCAGTGCTGTGCCTGAATTATGATGGGCACTAACTCTGTGCCAGGCTACAAAGGCAGCCGTTTACGTGTGTGTTCTCTTGGCTCTAGAAAGCAGGTAGTCATATTACTGTCTTCATTTATGGGGAAAACTAAAGCTGAAAAAAGTAACCTGTCAAACAGAGAAAGCTGTATTTAACTGGGGCTTTTAGACCTCAGTCCATCTGCTGAACCCTGATGCTGCATCATCGCAGCTCCCGAGGGACAGGGGGCAGGATATGAACTCAGGCCTTCCCTGAATTCTCATCCTGTAATCCTCTCACATGCCCGAAATTATGCATTCTCAAAGGGGGTAATATTGCCTCCAAGGAGGTAAAACTGGCTTTGAGGGAGCGGGTAAAAAAAAAACCTTAGCGATTTCAACGGTCTGTGGCTCTCCAAAGTTCAACCTTACCCAACAGCATAAACAGATCGACAGTTAGGTGTGGTATTACAGTTCCAGAGAAGGAGGCAATTAGAGGAAAAAAACCCTCTTACACAGCAAATCCCCTACAGTAAACCTTCAAGCTGCGAACTTTCAAAAATGCAAACGCGCATCTGGTTCCAGCCAGGAGCCCGAAGCTGTGCCGTCGGCATCACGCGTGAGTGAAATGGCGGCTCGCCCTCTGTCTCCTATCGCTGACGGTCCTTCAGCTCTGCCATCTCCCACCGCCTCCAGTCAGTAACCCTTCTGGCCTCTTCACCCGATGACACCAGTCCCTGGACGCCAGCTGTTACACTGTACTCCTGTACTTTCCAGGTACGGTACTGTAAGATTAACAGTGTTTTATCTTTTGCGTTTGTTTGTTTTCATGTATCGTTTGTGTGAAAAGTATTATAAACCTATTACAGTACAGTGCGGTATAGCCGATTGCGTTAGCTGGGTACCTAGCCTAACTAACTTTGTTGGACTTAACGAACAGACTGGACTTATGAACGCGCTCTCGGAACGGAACCTCTTTGTATGCAGGAGGCTTACTGTATAGGTTTCCCTCAAGAGGAGGTCGAGAAATACTGCCTTAAGTGACGCGTATGAACTCAGTCACCTTGCTGAAAAGTAACATATGCATACACATATACACATACAGATAGAGACAGATGAAAATACAGACATACATAAAAATCATACACACCCACAAAGGTACCCGGTAAGAGCAGACAGTTGTAGAGCGTGTGCTCAGGGCCACCACTGTGCTAAGCGTTTTCCACGTCCCAACCCTTAGACCTTCACAACCCTCTACGAGGTGGGAATGTCACCATCATCCTCTTTGTGCCAATGGACGTGCAACTAGGCAGCTGGCCGGAGGCCTCACCCCGGCTGAGGAGGCAGGGCCGGGCTGCTCCGGCGCTGGGGCCGAACCGGCACGCGCCACGGCCTCCGCCGCCGGCCCACGGGCTGCGCTGCGGGAATCACGGTGCGCGTGCAAACCTCCTCTGGGAATCCGCCTGCCGCGGCAAATCCACACGGAGCTCGGTACTACACGCGCTGACGCCGTGAGAAACCAGGACCCGGAAGCAGAGAGAGCGGCGACGGGCGGGCTGGGGGGAACTCAGGACACGAGGGCACCTGCTCCTCACGTGGCGCGGGACACACGGGTCAGAAAGTGTGGACGAGAGGAGCCGCAGCCCCCGATCAGCAGAGGCCGAGGGCAGAAGGGCTGGGCTTCTTACGGGGGGTCACGCAGATGCACAGCAGGGCAGGGAGTCAGGCAGGGGCCTGGTCAGGCTCGGGCCTGGCCGGGCAGAGCTGGGAGACGATGCCTTCTTCCTTGATGCACACAAGTGAAAAATTAACGATGGGTGGTTTTTATTGTCCCTCACTTTCAGTAATTTTCTAATAAAATTCCCCAGCATGTAATCAGAACTAAGTAACCCGATGACTCTTTCCAGGGCGTGACCTCGGTCACCACGAGTTTACCGGGAGGCACTGCCAGTGACCTCTGGGCCAAGGGCGGGGCCCCAGCTGTGCTTCCCGAGGCTGGTGTGGCCCTGAGAGCCAGGCCACAGGCATCCACATGGCAGCTCCAAACCCACAGCTGAGGCGGCCGCTGATTCTGCCCAGGCTTCAGGCCCACCCAGAGTGTGAGCTGGGTGGGTCGCCTCGTGGGAACACGTGCTCCCAGATACGTGTGTGTGTGTGTGTGTGTGTGTGTGTGGTGTGTGTGCATAGGCACACACGCACGCGTGTGCTGAGTTCACCTCTGAGTCCCCAGGCCACGCAGAGGGATGTGGGGATGGAGACGGGGTGGGGACAGGAAGACCTGGTCCCTGGGGACAAGGCCACCAGCGGGGCTGTCCCCTCTCTGATGACTACGAGACTCAGGTCCTAAGGGAGACAGACCCAAAGAAGCTCCCAGGCTGGACACGCCACCCAGACGTGCCGACGGCCAGCCCCAGGCTTCCCGTGCGTGTTAGCTCTGGGCTGTCGAGGGGACAGACTGTTCCTGGGGGTTGAGGTGTGCTCTGCTTCTGGCCGACTCCTGGCAGGTGGACTTGGGAGAGCTGAGCTGCAGAGCTAAGCCCCGACAGTGGGGGCGGCAATGCTCTCCTCGTGGGCCCTGTGGCTGCCCTTCCCCCCAGCATCTGTTCCTCCAGCAGCAGGACCACACCTCCTGCAGGCCCTTGGCTTTGGCACTTGCCTCTCCCTGGAACTCTGGGCCCATGGATCTTTTCCTGGATCAACTCAGGCCTTCCGAAACCTCCCACCCGAGACCCTTTGTCACATGGCCCTGCTTTACTCCCTTCAAAGCACTTACGAAGCTATGAAATCACCTTCCCGCTTACTTGATTTTTTTTTTTTTTTTCTCCATCTCCCTTCCTTTCTGGAAAGTACTGCCCTAAAAGCAGGATCACAGGTGAATCATTCACCATCGTGATCCCCTCGCCTCACACCAATGTCTGGGAGATAAGAGGGGAACAAACAATCTGTGCTGAAGAAAGAACCCAACAGCGCAGTAAAGACCCCCGAGACCTGCACCGCCGTGAGCTGGTGTCCTGCAAGGTCTATCTAGCCTGGTCCCAGTGACACAAATAAGTTGTGTTATTTACTCAAACTGTTTTCTGCTACAAGAAGAAAAAAGCATAGAACAAATTTTCAGGCGAACCTTACGATTCCCTCATCTGAAGGTGCAGTGGTCTGTTGACAGCCACGGTCAAAAGCAAGAAAGAGCCTCTCAAGGAATCTCGGCACCCGCGCCCAGACTGACCTCACTTTCGATCACAGCGAGCGGGTCTCACCAGTACAGGAAGCGGAGACTCCCTGGAGGGGCAGGGGACACGCACAGAGTCACGCACTCTCAAAATGCGCGGCTGGGGTAGAGAGGCGGACATTTTTCCAGTGTGCACTGCAGGAGAACAATAAAATCCATCCCCGCCTCACACCAAACAAGCCTCGCCCTCTCCCTCCCTCCTCCCCGCTCCCCCTCCTTCTCCCCCCGCTTCTCCCCCCCACCCCTGTCGTCGTGGAAAGTATCGCATGTCCAGTAGACAAAACTCACTGGAACAGTACATGGACACACAACACACAGAGAGAGAGGGAGGCTTTGTGTCATGAACCAGAGAGGCACAAGGGGCCGCTTCTGTGCCCTCATCCGCAGTAACACCCAAGGGCTAAAGGGCAGGGGGAGGGGAGTCAGGGCCACCAAACAGTGTCCCCAAAATAGAAGTAGGCAGAGGCTCCCCCAGCTGCAGCCACTGGCATGCCACAAGCTCACCGACAGCCACACCATCAGCTATATAAAGGCTGTTTCGTGGCCACGACCGAGCCTGGGGTAGAGAAAGCTCTTAATTACAGACGAGGCTCTGGGGCTGGGCCTCCGCCCCAGGCTCTGCGGGAAGCCAGGCTGAGGTCCAGTCCCCTGGGAACCTCATCAGGTCACAGAGGGGCAGGAACTGATGCCGTGACACGGAGGTGCTTCCCTCGATGAGCCCAAGGCCAGGGGGACAGTGAGCCATGGGCCAGAGCAGATCTCAGGGGAGGCCACTGGGTGAGGCCGTGGAAGCCGCGGTGCTAGAAAATGCATCTCTAATAGCTCCGCCGTGCGTGACTGCTGCTGCAGCTACCGCTCGTCCACTCCTAGGTGTGCACATAATCTTTCATTTATGGGACAGGGATGATGGTTTCTTCAGGTACAGTGAGCTTCACTTATCACTTCAACAGCCACTGGTCACCGTGCGTGAGCCAGGCCTGGGCCGGGCGCTGGGAGGGTTCAATAATCAGGCATCCAGCAGGATTACGGAAGGACAGCTTGAAAAAACACTCAGACTCGCAGGCAGCGGATTCTGAGCTACGTGAGGAGTTGGGAGCCTGGTTGCCTGTGATCCCGGATAAGCCCCTCGGCCGCTCAGTGCCATCAGCAACAGAAGAGGAAAAGGCAGGAAACTGACTTGGGGGGCTGGGGTGAGGCTTCAACGCCATGGTGGATTGAAAGACGCTCCCTAAATACCCATAGCGACCAGAGAGGACTCAGGCCCCGCGGTCAAGCAGAGGGGTTAAACTCCCAGTTCCTCCCCGCTGGCGGGGCCTCCTTGGGGAGAGGTCCTAACCAGCACGTCACCGACCAATCAGGAGCGGCTAAGGTCTAAACGCCAACGTAAGTGTTGCGCCTATTAATTCTGAGAACGGATGGACACACAGGGTAAGTCATCAACGTGTCAGAAAAAAATCAACTGGTAGCACTAAGTTATCCTATTTGCAGCTATGACTTAGGAAGCAGGACATGCCCAGGAATTCTGCTCTAAGCGGTGGTGAACGACGGCAGCCTGAGGCCTGAGAAGAAGGAGAGGTCAGGTCCACGGGTGCTCCAGGAGCAATCTGGACAAAGAGAAGCTTCTGCAATGGCCACCCTGAAGAAGCGCTGCCCAATCCCAGGCCTGGTCCTGTCCCCACGTCACCCCTCCTCTGCTCACACCGTCACTCCCAGCTGGGCTTCCAGGCCAGACCAGCCACTGCCTCCAGACCCCAGCCTGTGCTGCCTTAGGAGCAGGGCCGCCGCACTGGCCCCTCACTTCCTGTGCACTGACCTGGGACTCAGCTTCCCCTCTGTCCCCCAGAACTGCCCTTCCTCTCTTCTGTAGCCAGGCTGGATGGAAAGCGATCAGACCTCAGCTCTCCGTCTGCAGCACCAGCGTCCCAGAAGAAGAACAATGAAAAGGAGGAGGAAGCAGAGGGGGAGAAGAGCCTCACGGGTAAGCTTCATCCGTAAAGTTAGATCTCCTAGGAGCCGCAATTTTTAACAAGTAAAAAGAACCAGGTGAGATTGATGTTAGGAATATATTGTATAAACCCTAAATTTCCAAAATACTATCATTTAAATATGTAATCAACATATATAAAAAGTATGCAGGAGGGCTTCCCTGGTGGCGCAGTGGTTGAGAATCCGCCTGCCGATGCAGGAGACACGGGTTCGTGCCCTGGTCCGGGAAGATCCCACATGCCGCGGAGCAACTAAGCCCGTGAGCCATGGCCGCTGGGCCTGTGCGTCCGGAGCCTGTGCTCCACAACGGGAGAGGCCACAACAGTGAGAGGCCCGCATACCGCAAAAAACAAAAAAACAAAACAAAACAAAAAGTATGCAGGAGATGCTTTCCTCTCTTTTTCATGCCACGCCCACAAAATCTGCAGGTATGTCACCCACAGCACTGCTCAGTTCAGACCAGCCCCAGATTGGTCAGTGCTAACATGTGATGGCCAGCGCGGGTCTAGAGCACTGGTGGCTTCCCCATGTGCAAAACGTCAGCAGGGACACACGCCCCCCGGCCCCACCAAGTGGGCTGGGTGGGGACAGAGTGAGAGTATAATGCCAAGACTGTCATCAGCCTTCAAAACGTTTGGTGCCCAGAGAACAGCAGACTCTCTCTGTGCTGTTCGCCGCCCAGGGAGTCGGGTCAGAGTCCTCTTCCTCTGCATCTGTCCTGTAATGGGAAGATTCAGCCCATCCCGGCCTGCCTCCTCCAGACCCTCACCAGCCTTCAAAATCCAAACAGACATTCCTCTAAAGAAGATGTACAGATTGCCAACAAACACATGAAAGGATGCTCAACACCCCTAATCATTAGAGAAATGCAAATCAAAACTACAACGAGGTGTCACCTCACACCAGTCAGAATGGCCATCATCAAAAAAGCTCCAAACAGCAAATGCTGGAGAGGGTGTGGAGAAAAGGGAACCCTCTTGCACTGTCGGTGGGAATGTAAATTGATACAACCACTATAGAGAACAGTATGGAGCTTCCTTAAAAAACTAAAAATAGAACTACCATACGACCCAGCAATCCCACTACTGGGCATATACCCTGAGAAAACCATAATTCAAAAAAGAGTCATGTACCACAATGTTCATTGCAGCTCCATTTACAATAGCCAGGACATGGAAGCAACCAAAATGTCCATCGACAGATGAATGGATAAAGATGTGGCACATATATACAATGGAATATCACTCAGCCATAAAAAGAAATGAAATCGAGTTATTTGTAGTGAGGTGGGCAGACCCAGAGTCTGTCATACAGAGTGAAGTAAGTCAGAAAGAGAAAAAGAAATACCGTATGCTAACACATATATATGGAATCTAAAAAATAAATTTAAAAAAGGTTCTGAAGAACCATTGCAGGACAGGAATAAAGACGCAGACATAGAGAATGGACTTGAGGACACGGGGAGGGGGAAGCGTAAGCTGGGATGAAGTGAGAGAGTGGCATGGACGTATACGCACTACCAAATGTAAAATAGATAGCTAGTGGGAAGCAGCCGCATAGCACAGGGAGATCAGCTCGGTGCTTTGTGACCACCTAGAGGGGTGGGATAGGGAGGGTGGGAGGGAGGGAGACGCAAGAGGGAAGAGATATGGGAACATATGTATATGTATAACTGATTCACTTTGTTGTAAAGCAGAAACTAACACACCATTGTAAAGCAATTATACTCCAATACAGGTGTTTAAAAAAAATAAAGGTTTTGTTTTTAAAGGGAAAAAAAAATCCAACCGTTTGTCTCTGCTTACCAAAGTACGCACCAGTGAAATACTCAGTTACTGCTGGCTATGAGTTCAGATTTGCTAAACACTCTATTCTTTGCACTTGGGAGGCGGCAGATCACTGCGCGAGTGCCTCTGATGTGCACAGCACCACAAGGACAGTCAGGGGCACAGAACTAAGCGCCAGGCCGCCGCTCTCGATTTCTTTTCAACAATCTTTAGGCAGCTCCTCCTACATACCAGGCTCTGTTTCAGGCGCTGGCACGGCAAGAAACAGACTTTCCCTCGTGAAGCTTATATTCTTATGTGTGAAGGCAGCTCCTAGGCAGAAAAACTAACAGAAATTTCCAGCAGCAGGTGGTAACCAGCACGCACAGTCCATGGTGTAATAATCTGCCACTTTCCTGCTGCCTCCAGTAGATAAAAGCTTCTCAAGGACAAAAGAAGATCAGATCCATCACTGCATCCTGCACACCTGGCGTGTGCCCAGCAGAGGACTCGCTCAATGAGTGATTGCTGAATGAACGAGTGAACGACGGATGGATGGATGGAGGGACTGAACTGAACCAACGCTTACAACACGTGGTTGGGTTGAAGTTGAATGAATGAACGGATTAGCGTGAACCCGCTATGGCTGTTGAAGGAATAAATGAGGGGGTTGGGTGGACTCATCACGACACCAAAACCTCACATTGTTAGTCTACGATTTCCCAGATCATCGGTGTGAAGCCCCTGTCAGAACAGCTCTGATTCAGGCCATGAAGTCACCCATAGGTACCCTCCCCGTGCCAAAAGATCTCTAGCTGTTTGGATGCTGTGATGCTCCTTGATTTAATCTACCACGTGCTTTCCACTATGTTACTGTCAGCTCTTTTATTTGTTTTGCTTTGTTTCTAATTGAAGCAATTGTGCAGAGATTTTGCTTCGTCTGTCCCCAGCACAGAGCAGACCCTCTCAGCCTACAGCTGTATTTACAAAACGGATTCCCTTCCGATGACTAAGAATAACTTGAATCTTCCTTCTACGCAGGCACGCGGAGAAGCCTGCGTCTAGAGCGAGTCGTGGGTTTCTGCCAATGTTACCACGGTGGCTGTGGAGCGCGCTGGGTGGGCTTGCAGCCCTTGCCCCGTGGCTGAAGTCCCCGGCGCTCTGCCTGGGTCAGAGCCCTTTCCCTGAGGGAGGAGCTGGGGTCAGTACCTCCACTCCCCGGCGTCAAACAGGGTCCCGCGGTTTAGGCCCCAGACAGTCAGCCTGTTTCCACTCGGAGGCCACAGCGACGGGCTGGGAACAGTCGCAGGGCCTACGGGCGTCCAGTCAGACTGAACCCGGGCCTGTGGGTCACCCTCTCCTCTCCTGGGCCCAAGGACGCTCGCGACTCTGAGGGCACTCAGAGCTGTCTTGTGCGGGCAGCTCCTGTTCCCTCCCACACCCCTGCTCTCCTTCTCTGTCCTGCTCTGAGCCCAGGAGGCTGGCCCCTGTCACCGTACCACCTGGTCCCTTTGCTGACCGGTGTCAGATGAGGTCAGGCCAACGGGAAGTGGGCAGCCGTGCCCCTCCCTGAGGTGAGGAGACTACAGCTCATGACGGGCAGCCCCTCCCCACCCACGGGCCCCAGCATCGTTTCCCTCCCTGCTACCAGCTGCCTTCTCCTGCTGCTGATTCCTGGTGCCCGGGCGTCCCTCGGTGGCCTCCATCTCCCCTAAAGAGAACCCCCCCATCAGCATCTCTTCAGTCAACACTGGTCACTGCCGGGACCCCGACACACAAATCAGCCAAGATCAGAATTAACACCAAGAAAGAAGAGACTAGCAACAGGGAGAGTGAGAGGCCTGGTCTCACTGCTCGAGGCCGCCTGACCTCTGGCCTCTTCATCCTGCGTGATGTCAATCTGCTTTACTCTTGAAGCAAGTTAGAGTGGGGTTTTCTGTTACCTGTGATCATCGTCCCTGACTCAGACCCAAGGTCAGTGGTGCTGAAACCTGTGTTCTGCGGGCACAGGGGGAGGAGGCCAGCAGGCGGAGGCCGAAGGCCCAGGTTCTGTGCCCAGCCCCGCCGTTGTATTCACCGGGCAACGTGACTCAGTGGCCTGCCCTCTCCAGGGTTCTCGGAAGCAGTCCCCAAACCGTCCCCTGGGCACAGAAGTTCTTAAAATCTACATTCTGCTCTGCCAAGACGCAGAAGCAGTTTGAACCCAGGCTGGCAGGATGACGAAATGCCAGAGGGTAGGGTCGAGAAGCAGCCTTGCTTCCTAGGTCCCCGGATCAAGGCTCTGGGATGGCAGCCAGGTACTCATGGACCCTGCGTCACCACGTCGGATGTCTGCCCCTTGGCTGGGCCCGCGACCTAGCGTCTGGCTCTCGTCAGCCCGGATTTCTTGAGCATATGCACCTAGATCAAGCCTTCGCCTGGCCCTGCCCGGGCTGTCCCTTCTGCTTTCCTCCTCTTCCCCAGTGTGGCCCCGTCACCTCTCCGGCCCCTACCGCTGAGGGCCCAGAAGTCCATGATCTCAGCATTCTAAATGCCCTCAGCAGCAAAAAGAAGAGCATCTGTATCTTAGCAGGTTGTAGTGAGGGTCAGACGAAGTCACTAAGGAAGTCCCCGGCCAGTGAGTTGCACGCTGTAGAAGAGGTGACTGTCTGCCAGCCCTCTGGGCATCAACTTCCTCATCTATAAAATGGGCCTCGGCGTCACTGTGCCATCCGTCCCGGCACCATTCTCTGAATTTCCCCAGCAGCCTTGGGAAGGGGCTCCCTTTTGCTTGCTGTCCTGCCAGCATTCCATTCTGCATAATGATCTGACCATGTCACGCCCTGCCAAGAACCCTCCAACGCCTCGCCTTGCACACAAGGCCCTCCTTTATCTAGGCCTTGACCATCACACAAAGCCACCATCCTCCACTCTGCTCCTTTCCTCTGGCCATTTCCAGTTCATTGACTAAGTGCGGCCACCTCATCCTGAAGCTCGCGCTCTGTCTTCTAAACTGTCTAAGTGTCACCTCCTCCAGGAAGCCCTTCCTCTTCTCAGGGTCACCATCCACCAAACCACAGCAGGACCCCACCCATCACATTCCTTTTTTGGTGTCTTTTCCACCATCTAGACTAGGAAAGCCTTGAGGGCAGGTGCTGTGTCTTATCTTTCTCTATAGGCTCAGAAGTCAGGCCACATAAACATTAGACCCCCCAGTAAGTATCTGTGAATAAGCAGGTAGAGAAAAAGCCACAGAGCGGTAAAGACAGGTATGAGTTAGCTGCAAGCCCGGCCCGGCCCTGGGACAAGGCACCTGCCTCTCTGGTCAGCCGCACCCACTCCCCCACTGCCCCAGGCCCCTGCCCCTGCCCAGGTGCGACCCTCTGGGCTGCCCCACCAGGGCGCAGTCCCCCAGAGAAGTCGGCAACACAGAGGCTGACACTCTGTTCCCTGCCCCCGCCTGGGCCCTGGAGGCGGAAGTTAGCTGTCAAGGAGGAAACATCACCCCAGTGAAGCAGGCAGAGCTGAACCTGGAGAAAGTCTGGCACAAGAGAAACTCACTTCACCCCTCCTGTCTTGGAGAGGGGGCTGGCCTCAGAATGACCCCACTAGGGTCCTGGGGGTCAGCCGTCCAGGTCAGAGGCCCAGGGGCCCCTGGATCTCTGCCTGTTGTCTGCCCCCTCCGCCCACATACTCCTTCCTCTCCCATCCTCCATCCGCAGCCACAGTCAAGATTCCAGGCAAATAACTCGGAGACCTCGGGCGATCTCAGAGGGCACCAGGTCAAGAGCCCCTGGCCTCTGGGGCCAGCAGCGGGCTCCTTGGACTCCGCTGTCCTGCCAGCATTCCATTCGGCACAAAGATCTGACCATGTCACGCCCTGTCCAGACTGACTCGGGCAGTTCCCAAAGGCGGTCTGTGCCCCCGTTTTCCATGACCTCTCACTGCGACCCCTCAGGAGAGGAGCAGGACCCGACATCTCTCAGCTCTGCGTGAAGATATTCTGGCGAGGCCTCTGCAGGCACCTGCTCTGACTTAACAGCCCTGGGAGGCCAGTGGATGGTCTCCATTGCAGACATGAAGCTGCAACTCAAGAGACGTAACCAGTCTCCGAGTATCTCAGACTGCGCGGGGTTCAGGACCCAGCTCTCTTTAATTTTCTTTCCACCTCTGCTTCCCTGGACGCAGGGCCCACGGGGCAGGACCCTGGGTGATGGGCCCGGACTGGGGGTGGGGAGTTCTCAGTTACTGAGCTGGCCGGCTGGCCTCGGGCCGCCTCTGCGGTGCAGCTGGGTCCTGCCCCGCCCCGTCCCGCCCCGCGCGCGGGTCCCTACTCACTCTCGCACAGGCGGCGCCGCAGCTTGCCCCGGATCTTGTCGATGGCGTCGAAATCTGACACGTGGAAGACGTGCGCGGCCCTGGGCTCGGAGGCGATCTCCTCCAGCTCCTCCCGCAGCGCCTCGCCCACGCCCACGGCGAAGATGCGGATGCCTGCGCGGTGCGCGGCAGCGGCCGCGGGCAGCACCATGTCCTGGCTGCGGCCGTCGGTCAGCAGGATGGCCACCTGCTTGAAGGCGCGGTCCCCGGGGCGGCCGCCGGCCCGCGGCGAAAAGCTGTGCCGCGTGACGTAGCGCAGCGCGTCGCCAGTGTGCGTGTGGCCGCCGTGGTAGGCCAGCTGCCGCGCCGCCGCCTTGACCTCGGCCCGTGAGCCGAAGCGGTCCAGCTCGAAGGCCGTGGTTGGCCGGTCGCTGTAGCGCACGACGCCCACACGCGTGCGGTCCAGGCCCACCTCGAACGTGTCCACCAGGTTGGCCACCCACTGCCGGACCTTCTCGAAGTTCTCCTTGCCCACGCTCGAAGAGGCGTCCAGGAGGAAGACCAGGTCGTAGTGGACGCTTTTGCAACCTGCAGGGGCGACAAGAAGGGCGACGGGGGCCGCTGGGTCGCAGGAAAGGCAAGAGCCTTAGGGGGAGGAATGGTCATCCGGGTCTCGCAGACCTGCCTCCAAGCCCCACCCACTCGGCGTTGCGCACGGGGGGGGGGGGGGCGAGGGGGGGGGGCGAGGGCGGGGGGGGGAGCGGGGGCGGGGCCTCGGCTGCTTCCTTAAAGCCCCAACATCAGGTCCCTAAAGGTCACGTGACCGGGAGTTTCCCCGAGGTTGCTGTGAGGTTCAGCTGCCTATAGATGTAGTTAACATATATATTTATATATATAGCTAATATGTATATTTATACAAGTGGATACCATATATAATTGTATATAATATAAAATATACTAACATAGAATTATATACAGTTTATATGTATTTCTAAAAGTGAATAACATACAATTATATATAATATACTATGTATATGATATATAAAATATATCATATACATAATTATATATAATATAATTATATATGTATATAAGTGAATAATACATATATAATTATATATTATATAATATATAGATGTTATATAAATATATATAATTTTATATATAGTTTATATATATATTTATATAAATGAGCAACAATCATGGAACACTACCGTACCCGTTTCTTTATTCCCATTATTTTGGTTCGAAAGTGACTTCGTTATCTTTCAAACCTACTATAAATAATGCACACCCATTTCAGAAAAAGCAGAAAAGGCAATCAAAAAATCTTTAAACGTTCGTATTTCCATCTGCTCCGAGATAACTACTGCTAGCCCACGGTGTATTTATTTATGTTCTGTTTCCATATAGTTATGGATGGAAGTGGGCCTGTACCAGACGCACTGATATATAAGCTGGTTTTACCGCATCCAGCGATGCTCTGGGAGCCCATTTCCAGTGTGATAATGCCGGTTTCTACAGATGCAGAGATTCCACTGCAGGGATGAGCATAATTTATTTAGCTAGTCCTCCCTTGTCAGATAGTTAAACAGTTAAAAGTATTTCACTATTAGAAATCATATAAGATAGACTGCATTCATATATTTTAGAAGCTCTATAGTGCTCTATAAAAAATATGCTTATATTTTTACAAATATAAATTTTATGTAAGCTATGTGATGCTTTTAATTAGACAAAATGAGGCACTATATAATTTATTTCTGCTCCTCAGGGCAGCCCTGTGCAGAGAGCTTGTTCGTCCCCATTTCACAGTTAGATAATGTGAGGAAAAGTGTCTTCTAAACTCCAAAGTGCTGCACAAATATACAGGGGAACCATCAAAATGCCCTTGTCTTGATTTTTCTGGAGTCTGAGTCTTGGCCACGCCAACAGCAGCAGCTGATCAGGCTTTGGGAACACCTGGCACAAACATCTGATTAGTGAAAATAAAATAAAAACAAACCAAAAAAAGAAAAAGAGTCCCACTGTGTTAAAGTGTCCAACTGGCAAAAGTCAGAAAGACCGTGGTAGCCAGTGAGAGAGTAAGGAGAGTGCCTCTGTGGGCTCAAGAAGTGGCCGTGGGGTTTGTCACCCCATTGTCAGGGCCCTAAAAGCCTTTTACAGAAGAGGGTATCTTTGGATCCACCAATTCCAGATTCAGTGATTCAACTGAAGCAAACTAGCAGATAAATGGAAGGGGAAAAAAATAAAGATGTATAAGGAAGTTCATGGCAGCACTGCCAAGCAAAATTCTGGAGACCACCTTCATGATCACCCATAGGGAGCTACTTAAATAATACTCCTCCTGTGCTCATTCAGTGGGATACCAGGAAGCCACCACAGCCATGGCCAGGCTCTACAGGAACCCTTATTTACCAATGTGGATACATTTTCCTTTCTGTTGTTGGGTATGAAAAGCATGTGTGTCCCTGTGTACAACTGTGTATTCAGGAGAGAAGCTACAAACAGAAACATGGCTTATCTCTGGCAAGCAGAACCATGAGTGAATTGTATTCCTTTGTACTTCTGATTTTGTGTTTACAAGCAATGCATTAAGTTCAAAAAACAGAAAAATAAAGCTAGGTATATTGATACACACACAGACACACACACACACACACAAATACTTCTTATCCTGCCCTGAGCCAGTGCCTTCCTTGAATTTTCCACGTCTACCTTCCCCTCTAGTTTTTAAAATCCAAGTCCGATCCGCTGAGGAGCTGAGATGAATCCCTGCCTTCCCAGGACTGATCCCCTAACAGGATTAGAGCTTTAGAAGTGTGTCCGCCCAGAAGTGTGGATTCAGAGATAATTCCTGGGGAGTGTTTCTTCTTGACACAAAAGGTCATCCTTTTGTCTTTCGGACAATGATGTCCCAGCCTGATCAGAATAATTGCTGCTGTGGACCAGGGAGGGCCCACCGAGCGGCTGTCATCCTCTAGGCCGCAGAAGGTCCATTTGTGCAGGAGGCCTCACCAAGGGGCCACTTTCTCCCGGAGGCCAGGGAACAGGCTGGGTCTTGGGCAGGTGAGAATGAAGAGGGATGTGGTGGGAACGGTCCCGGCTTCTGGCCTCGGCTCTGCCCCTGGCTCTGCCACAGGCAAGGGCTTTGTGACCCGGCAGGCGACTGCTTCCCCTGGGCTGCCACTCTGGGAAATGAGGGCGTGGACAGAAGGTCCTTGGGCCTTCCCACTTCTGAATCTAATAATCCTGAGTATCGCCTGGGCGAGTGGGGTCACCCCAGGGGACACAGGAAGCTCCTAGGAAGCCCCACATTCCTCCCATGCAAACCAGGATGCAGACACTAATCACTGTCTTTCTAGACAGCCGGGCTTTGTGAGGCTCAGGCAAAGCAGAACTTTGTAACACGATGGAGAAACGCAAGCTTCGGGGGTCTGTTGTTTGTTTTTCGTCTTCTTTGGAGGCCCCGGATGAAGGGCTTGGCTCTGGCTCAGCACTTCTTGTGTCCCCCAGCCTCACGGGGATGGGGGTAGGGGGATAGGAGCCTCTTTTTTTTTTTTTTTCAACACTTTTAAAAATTGAAGTATAGTCCATGTACAATATTGTGTTAGTTTCAGGTGTATAGCAAAGTGATTCGGTTATGCCTATAGATGTATATATCTATATTCATTTAAAAAATTCTCTTCCATTATAGATTATTACAAGATATCAAATAGAGTTCCCTGTGCTATAAGTAGGTCCTTGTTGTTTATCTATTTTATGGACAGTAGTGGGCATCTGTTACCTCAGTTCCTCATCTGTAAAACGGGGGCAGCATTTTACACCCAGCCATGTAGCGACAGGCGCCCTCCCTGAGATCGGGTCCAGCTGTGTGCCATGGACGCAGTGCGCGGGCTCTGGGCTGGGTGCTGTGATACAGACCAGACCAGCTCAGGTCCCTGACCCCTCCCCGATGTCCCCCGCTGACAGTGACTCCTCCCAGGAGGCCCTCAGACAGGTGGGCAAACCCTCCTGTCACTTCTCCCCCCCACACACCGGGCCTTCTCTGCTACAATAACTTCCCGTCCACTCACTGTCCCAGCCGCCTCTTCTGGCTGGGCTCCAGGGCATCCAACGCCCCCCAGGATGTGGTCCAACGTCCTCACAGAGCCAGACAACGCAGCAGGGCACTAACCTGTCCACTGTCCCCAAACCCTGTATGCGCTCAACAGAGACACACCCTCAGCACGTTCAATGACTGACACAAGATGTGTGTTGAAGCAACCTGAATGTCCATCAGCAGAGGAATGGATAAAGACTCTATGGGGCACATAGAGACGATGGAGTATTACTCGGCCATAAAAAGGGACAAAATAGCGCCATTTGCAGAGACGTGGATAGACCTAGAGACTGTCATACAGAGTGAAGTCAGAAAGAGAAAAACGACCATCATATAATATCACTTATATGTGGAATCTAGAAAAATGGTACAGATGAACTAATTTGCAAAGCAGAAATAGAGACACAGGTGTAAAGAACAGACTTAAGGATACCAAGAGGGGAAGGAGGGGGTATGCGATGAATTGGGAGATTGGGATTGACATACACACACTGCTGTGTATAAAATAGGTAACTAATGAGAAGCTACTTTATAGCACAGGGAACTCTACTCAATGCTCTGTGGTGACCTAAATGGGAAGGAAATCTAAAAAAGAGGGGATATATGTATACGTACAGCTGATTCACTTTGCTGCACAGCAGAAACTAACACAACATTGCAAAGCAACTATACTCCAATAAAAATTTTAAAAAAAAAGAAAAAGGTGTGTGTTTACTCTCACGCACATACTCACACTCACATGCACACTCCCCAGCTGCACGACTGATTATGACACACACCAGCTGGGGGACAGCTGACACCTCCCCTGTGATGAGCCGCACTCTCTCACACACAGGCGCTAGCCCACCCCGAGCCCCCCCCCCCCACACACACACACGGACGCGCACACAGACGGCTCTGTCTTCAGCCTGGCACAGCCTCCAGCCCCACCTGCCCTCTGGGCCCGACAGCTGCTGTCCCCACTCCAGAGCAGCAGCATCCAGAGGAGATGGGCCACGACGCTCCCTCGCAGGCTGCCCATGGCTCTCTCGTGCTTGGGAACAAGCGTTTCTGGGCCAGGAAGAGACGCCGTTAGGGTCTACTGGAACATGTCCTGTGTGGAGAAAGACACGCCTTTAGAGGAGGGCCCTTGAGCTGAGAAGCTGCGGGAAGTAACTTCTGGGCCTCACGTGGGAGGAATTCCCCAGACCCAGCCTCCCCCCTCTCTTCACTGCTCAGACGCCACTCTTCACACAGCCAAAGGTGTGACTTTCTAAGAGCAAAGTCCAGTGTCACCTCCCAGTCACTGATTCATCCATCCCTCCCCCCACATCCATCCATTAGCAAATTTGTGTTAAGGACCTGCCAGGCCCCAGGTTATTGGCTCCCTAAGGCTATGGCCTGTTACAGTAACATCATTATTCTGATCATATTTTCTACTTTTAGACATTAATAGGCTGTTTTATTTGTTTAACATGTCACAAGAAGACATCTTTGTACCTAAGTCTTTGCCCCTATTTAATTATTTTCTTACAGTAGGTTTGTGGGAAAATACTTAGGGTGTCCTATGGGTTTTGAAAGGACCCTGATATGAATCGTCAACCTTCTTTACAAAAAGGTTGCGCCATTTCCGCTGCCTCAAGCAGTGTGGGAGTGTGTGGGGATGCCCCTCTCACCACATACCTGGCAGCACAGAAGTGGCATCATTCTTTTGATCTTTGCTAACTCAGTTGGACAGACACCGCTTCTTGTTTTCTATGCATTTCTTTGATCCATGTGGTCTATTAGCTAAATTATTTCCCCTCCTGTATATTTTATTTTCATGTGGATGGCCATTTCAAAAAGTGTGTCATTGCTCACTCCGAGATGCAGGAAAAGGAAACAGCTTATAGATCTGACCATTGATTGATTCATTCACAAAGATTTACCGGTGGCCCTCATGTGCCAGGTTCTGAGGGCAGGCAGATGAATGACACCAAACCCTCCCTCACTGACACCTGGGAGACAGGTAAGACACAGGCCAGGGCAAAGTAAGATAAAATGACACCGGTAGAGGGAAATGGGGAGGGTTATGGGAGCATGGGGACAGTAGGGGGATTGCCGTGTGACCATTTCAAGAGAAGGTCAGATGACATATTTCTATATATAGAAAACCCTAAAAATTACAAAAGCTATTAGAACCAATCAACGAATTCAGCAAAGCTGCAGCATGAAAAATCAACATTTAAAAATCCATCCATTGCAGGGCCTCCCTGGTGGCGCAGTGGTTGAGAATCTGCCTGCCAATGCAGGGGACACGGGTTCGAGCCCTGGTCTCGGAGGATCCCGTGTGCCGTGGAGCAACTGGGCCCCTGAGCCACCACTACTGAGCCTGCGCGTCTGGAGCCTGTGCTCCGGAACAAGAGAAGCCGCGACAGTGAGAGGCCCGCGCACCGCGATGAGGAGTGGCCCCCGCTCTCCACAACTAGAGAAAGCCCTCGCACAGAAACGAAGACCCAGCACAGCCATAAATAAATAAATAAATAAATAAAAATGAAGCCCAAATACCTAGATTGGAAATCCCAAATTCTTAAAAAAAAAAAAAAAAAAAAAAATCCATTGCATTTCCATCCACTAGCAGTGAACAATCCACAGAGAAATTAAGAAGAGTAATTCTACTTACAATAGCATCAAAAAATAGCATACAATACTTAGGAATAAATGCAACCAAGGAGGTGCAAGACTTGTCTGCTGAAAACTGCAAATCACTGCTGAAAGAAATTAAAGAAGACCTAAATACATGGAAAGACATCTTCTGTTATTGCTTAATGGTTACAGGGTTTCTGTCTGGGGTGACGAAAATGTTCTGGAAACAGTGCTGATGGTCACACAACATCTGAATGGAATTAATGCCACTGAATCACACACTTAAAATGGTAAGTTTTATGTTATTTACTTTTCACCACAATAAACCCAGTAAAAGACGTCTGTATCCTAATCTCTGTGAATATGTTATGTTACATGGCAAGGAAGAATTGAAGTTACAGGTGGAATTCAGATTACTCATTACTTGACCTTAAAATACGGAGGTTAACTTGGAGGGTCTGGGCGGTCTCCGTGTAATCACAAGGGTCCTCACCAATGGAAGAGTCTGATGAGAGTCGAACCAGAGTGACGGCAACCCAAGGAAGACTTGATTGGCCATCGTTGGCTTTGAAGATGAAGGAAGGCACCACAAGCTAAGGGATGCAGGTGACCTCTAGAAGCTGGACAAGGCAAGGCAAGGGATTCTCCCCTGTGGACTTCTAAGGGAACAACCCTGCCAACCCCTTGACTTTAGCCCAGTGAGACCCATTTCGGAATTCAATTCAATTGAGAACTTTACGATAATAAATCTGTGTTGTTCTAAGCCACTAAGTTTGGGGTGGTTTGTCATAGCATCCACAGAATACTCAATGGCGATGAGAGATGAGGGAAGCGGAGGACCCAGTGGGTGCCAGGGGCGTGGTGAGTGGTCCCTCCTGGCAATCTCACACCCACCCCCCTTCTCTTCGCCTGCCGCCTACACATGTATGTTCAGGCCCCTTTCTCTGGACCAAATTATGTCCCCCAAATTCATATGTTGAAACCCTATCCCTCAGTGTGATGGCAATTGGTGGTGGGGCCTTTGGGAGGTGATCAGGTTTAGATGAGGTCATGAGAGTGTGGCCCCGTAATGGGATTAGTGCCCTTGTAAGAAGAAGAGGGACTTCCCTGGTGGTCCAGTGGTTAAGACTCCGCGCTCCCAATGCAGGGGGCCCGGGTTCGATCCCTGGTCAGGGAACTAGATCCCACACGCGTGTCGCACGAAAGAGCCCGCATACCACAACTAAAGAGTTGGTGCAGCCAGATAAATAAATAAATATTTTTTTAAAAAAAGAAGGAGAAGAGATGACAGAAGCAGCTTCCGTCGGTTGGTTCTAGTGTTGATGGGGGCAGAGCTGGCCGGGTGGTCAGGAGGGTGGAGCCTCAAACCAGAGCGCCTGGTGGTACAAATCCCGGTCATTCCCCAGCTCTGCGATCTCAGAGAGACACCTAATCTCTCTCTGCCTTAGCGTCCTCACTTGAGGAGTGGAGAGAATAAGAAAACCTACCGTAGCGGGTTGTCGCAAGGGGGTCATTGTAGAGATTAAATAATATCAATAAAACTGCAAGTAAAGCCTTCGCCCAACCTTAAGGCCACATCACTGACGTGAGCCAGAGCTGGTACTCCAACCCATACCTGCTTCCTCAGCCCACCCGCCGTCCAGGGGTGCCTGGTACCTGGGGTAAAACCCAGCGTCACTGGAGGGCCTCCACACTGTAGACGCCACACATCCCATCTCTATAACAACCCCACGGAGCGGGCACCGCCATCTCCCCTTCACAGGCCGGCCAGCTGGGGCTGAGAAGCGGGGAGGTGCCCCGAGCACACCCTACTGGTGAAGGCAGAGCTGCGTGTGAAAGCAGATCCACGGGACTCAGAAATATTCTTAATTGGAAGCTCCTGCCCCCGAGAAAAAGCGGGTGTGGGCTCCTGCTTCATCGGAAGCTCCCCTAGGGCCAGTCTGTGCCGACCACCGTCCCAGTGAGTATCTGCAGAGCTGAAAATCCACAGTCCTGATGTCAGGTTCTCTAGAGAAAAGGCTGGGGAAACACGTGTGTGCCGTGAGCCAGGCAACTTTTAGCAACGTCCTCTCTGCAAGTCAGTACCGTTGGCGCCACCCTCCCGAAAATGAACCTGGGATCAGGGAGCACAGACAACACTCCGCTAGGCACCCAGGCCAGCAAAGATGGAGCTGGAGCTGCCTTCAGGCCTGAATGACGCCAAAGTTCACGCTCTCTCTAGCACTAACCTTTAACACATATCGCATGCTTACGAAGCTCCAGGAGCTATTCCCAGGGCTTTAAACATAATAACTCATTTAATCTGAAAGACAGGTATCATGAGACCCATTTTACAGGGTAAGAAACTGAGGCACAAAGGGCTTAGTTAACTGCTCGTGACCTCACACCTAGTAGCCGGGGTCCAGCCCCCGGTAATCACAGGCCCACACTTGTAATCAAACAACAACATGGCTTCTTGGGAATCTGGCTGGAGCAACACTTATTTCTTAAGCACAGAAACAACGTGGGAAACAAGCAAAGGATACAGTCAGAAACCAAGCCATGCATCCCCCAGAGGAAAGAGAATGGCCTTCTTCACCCGTTGGTGTGATGGATTCCATTAAGTGATTTTCAAACTTTGAACCAGCCTTGCCTACCTGGATCCCTCCTACTTGGCCGTGGCCTAGAATTCTTTGTATACATTGTCTTATTTGATTCGCTAATATTTTATTGAGGGTTTTTGCATTTTTGTTCACGAGAGATATTGACCAGTCATTTTCTTTTCTCGGAATGCCTTTGTTTGATTTGGGATTGGGGTAATGCCGGCATCAGAGAATGAGATAGGAAATGTTCTCTGTGTTTCTACCTTCTGGAAGATATTGTAGAGAAGAGAATAACTGGAGTGTTCATAACAAAATGCCCACTGAGGAGGCAGGCCTGGTACGGAATTCTTCCCGTTAGCCACAGAAATGAGCACCCCATCCCCACAAGATGCGGAGGCTCTCTACTCCATAGGGGATGCCACGAGGGTTACATGAAATCACTTCTACGAAGCGTGCCGTGCAGGTGCTGGCCCAGAGCAGGTGCACAGCAAGTGTGAGATCGGCGTCAGTCAGCTTCCCCACCCACTCCAAACCACCTTAGGCTGCAGTCCCCACAAGCATGGGTACCGTGGTTCCATTTCCCTCTCACCAGCTCTTTCCAGGGTCTGGCTGCCAAGCTGGCACGGAGCAGGCCACACCCTGTCCCTGGAGGCAGGGCTCTACCATTAGTCTCCAAAAGTCCAGCAATTAATTTACTGAGCTGAGTTCCTTCCACAAGCCGGCCCATCGCCATAGTAACCTGCCTTCCCTATTCAGGGACTCAGAGGTAGGGGAGAAAAGACAACACGAAGCAGAGAGCAATTTAGAGGGAGGAAATGAGATCTGGCAACATTGCGAGCGCCGCCTGGGCAGAGTGCGAGCTCTGTCTGCTTCTGAGGGTCTGGCCGCTGCCCACTGGGGGGGGGGGGGGGTACTGCGTGGACTGAGGCACCGCTGCTGTGTTGCTGAGGCGACGGCGATGCTGTGGGCAGGAATCTGGTGGCGACATAGAAGCCTGGTGTGCTGTGTCCCGGCCGCTGAGCTGGGTCCTTCTGCGCCTCTGCTGTGCTGTGTCTGTGAGGGGAACTGCACTGGCTGGTCAAGAGGGGTAGAGTCAGCTGGCTAGCTTCTGCCTCCATGGAAAGCTCTCGAGCCCAGCTGCCTGGGTTCAAACCCCTGCCCCGCGTGACCTGGAACAAGCCCCTGCGGTCACCGCACGCAGTGAGCGCCTTCCGTCCCCGGCTCCTGCACAGACCCTGACTGCTCCCGGGCGGCTAGCACCACGATGAAGCTTCTGTGTCAGAGCCCGAGTGTTCAAAGTCCAGTTCTGCCTGTGACTCGCTGTGTAAACCGGGGAAGTCACTTAACCTCTCTGGACCTCAGCCCTTTCACGTACGAGTGGGGACAACATCTACGTCACTGGCTGTTGGGAGAATTAAACACGTTACTACATGTAAAAAAGCCTAGAACACCATCTGATCACAGCGGGTCTTAAGGCATACTATTTTTGTGATTTTCCAATCCTTTGTTTCCTCACCTATAAAATGGGCACAATAGTCCCTACTTCACAGATCTGTGGGAGAGGTTACGTGAGGCAATGGGGGTGATAATCCTTTATAAAGTAAAATGTTGACCATTACTGCCATTATCAACATCAAGGGGAGAACTGTCAGTTTGAGCTACTCAGACCACGGCCTTCATTGTTTTCTTCCCTAATTCAATCATGCCCTGAATGCATGTCAAGTACTTACTAAGTGCCAGGCACACGGACTAGGACACTTTGTCCAAGGAGCTTGAGACCTAATGGTGGAGACAGACAAGCAAGTAGATGCTTACATTTCTATGTGGTCAGTGTTCTGATAGAGGGAAGGACTTGACTCAGGCCTGACAATCAGGGAAGGCTTCCTGGAGGAGGGAATGCCTGATCCAATCCGGGAAAGATGGGTGGAGAGGAGGCTGGGGGACAAGAGTTACCTTCACCAGGAGCAGCCTGCCTCCCTTCCAGTATCACTGTGGGATGAGCAAAAAATAAATTGTTTAGAGAAGGAGGTGAAAGGAAGGGTGAAAATTCAGGCTGGAGCAGAAGGCAGGAATTCATGTTAATACCGGCAGTTAAGGGACTTGCACAGTGACCCAGAAAAAGGGGTCAGATTTTGCCCCTGGGACCAGTGGATGTCCTCATGCATGGGAGTGGCCTATATACTGATGTGATTTCGAAAACCCTGTTGAGAAGGATGGATGAAGTAGAGGGACCAATGAGGAGGTCAGTGCAATATCCAAAGAGAGATGCTGACAACCTTTCCTAAGACAGTAGCAGGTCAAGTGGTCCAGCTGCAGACTCCAAGGTACCAGGTTACTGGCAGGAAGTGGAGGGACAGAAGGGAGGAGAGAGTCTGGAAGGAAGCCCAGATTTCCAGTTTGAGCATCTGGGAGCCAGTCACTGAGTGGGGTGGAGATGGTAAGCTCGGGCAGGTCATCGTGAGGGAGTCTGAGACACCTGGAAGAGAGCCAGGTGGAGAAGTCAAAGACAGACAGACATCTGAGGCTAGAGCTCGGAAGAAACTTGGGGCTGCAGAGCCCCCTGGAAAAGTGAAGAGGGCGTGGAGGACAGAGCCCTGAGGGGAGCAGTGTGCAGCCGGAGTCGGGGCAGGGAGAGAAGTCAAGCGTCCGCCTTCCCGTATTGGGGTCAGCTGCACTTTCAATTGCGACCACTTAGTCATAAAAGTGCACATGCTATAGTACTTCTGTGCCTTCGGTTTCTTCCCCTGATCCAAGGTTTTCCTGTGATTTTTACGGTGGAGAATACTCTGAGGTATACTTTTAGCTAAAAATGAACAAACAAAACCTTCAGGAGATTAAAAAGATAAGCCACGGGCTTCCCTGGTGGCGCAGTGGTTGAGAGTCCGCCTGCCGATGCAGGGGACGTGGGTTCGTGCCCCGGTCCGGGAAGATCTCATGTGCCGCGGAGCGGCTGGGCCCGTGAGCCATGGCCCCTGGGCCTGCGTGTCCGGAGCCTGTGCTCCACGGCAGCGGGAGAGGCCACAGCAGTGAGAGGCCCGCGTACCACAAAAAACAAACAGAAAAAGATAAGCCATAGAGCAGGAGAAAACATTTGCAAAAGATACATCTGATAAAGAACTGGTGTTATCCAAATATTTTGGTGTTATCCAAAATACACCATAAACTCTGAAAACTCAACAATAAGAAAACAAAGAACCTGATTTTTAAAATGGGCCTATCATCTCAACAGACATCTGGCCAAAGAAGATACACAGATGGAAAATAAGCATATGAAAAGATGCTCCATATCACCTGTCATCAGGGAAATGCAAATTAAAACAGAAACGAGGGCTTCCCTGGTGGCGCAGTGGTTGAGAATCCGCCTGCCGATGCAGGAGACGCGGGTTCGTGCCCTGGTCCGGGAAGATCCCACATGCCGCGGAGCAACTAAGCCCGTGAGCCATGGCCGCTGGGCCTGCGTGTCCGGAGCCTGTGCTCCGCAACGGGAGAGGCCACAACAGTGAGAGGCCCGCATACCGCAAAAAAAAAAAAAAAAAAAAAAACCAGCAACGAGATACCACGACACCCCTATTAGAATGGCCAAAATCCAGAACACTGACACCACCAAATGCAGGTGAGGATGTGGACAACCAGGAACCCTCATTCGCTGCTGGTGGGAGCGCAGGATGGTGCAGCCACTTTGGAAGACAGTTTGGTGCTTTCTTACAAAACTAAACATATTCTTACCATATGACCCAGCAGTCACGCTCCTTGGTATTTCTCTAAAGGAGTGGAAAACTTACGTCCATACAAAAAAACCTGCACGTGGTTGTTTATAGTGCCTTTATGCATAACTGCCAAAACTTAGAAGCAACCAAGATAGTCTTCAGGAGGTGAATCAAGAAACTGTGGAATGGAATACACATTCCATTGTATGTATGTACGTATTCCATACAATGGAATACCATTCAGTGCTGAAAAGAAATGAGCTGTCAAACCATGAAAAGACACGGAGGAGCCTTCAATGCATATTATTAAGTGAAAGAAGCCAATCTGAAAAGGCTACATGCAGTATGGTTCCAACTATATGACATTCTGGAAAAGGCCAAACTATGGAGACAAGAAAAAGACCCGCAGCTTCCGGGAGTGTGAGGGGAGGGAGGGGTGAACAGGAAGAGCACAGAGGATTTTTAGGGCAGTGAAAATACATGTCCAGACCCACAGAATGGCAGCTGATCCAGTAGGCTGTGCGATAACAGATATGGTGAACATACAAGGGCACAGATGATATAAATGGTAGCCAGAGCCATGCTGTGGTTTCATTTGAATTGTTTTCTCTCTTCATAGCAAGCTGACAAAATGGTTATTACAACTGAGAATCTCAAGTTCAGGAAGGTTAAGAAACATGTCCCAAATCATACATCCAGGAAGTTATAGAACTGGAATTTAGTCCTAGGCCACTATCATCCTAAATCCTGTGTCCTTTTAACTTAACCACAGAGGAACTGGTCTCTGTCCTCTGTAGAATGGAAGAAATGTTGGGGTGTCTCGCAGAAGAGGAGGGAAGCAAAGAGCTCGGGCCTTTAGGAGCCTTTGGCCCCAATAACCAGCAAGAACGTCCATCCAGTCCTCATGTCCTCTCCATTCAGACGTCACGGATTTAAATGGAATCAACTTAAGCCCCACGCTGCCAAAACGCAGGATTAACTTGATTGAAGGAGATGGAAATAGAGTGAGAAATGTGTTTTCCTAACCTCCTTCTGCATGCTACGGAATTCAAAAATATTTCCTATCAGTTCTTTTTTTCCCTTAGAAGACGCCAGATGCCAGTCGTGTTTCTCTGCCAGTTGCTAAAAACTGTGAATGAAACTCAAGCCCTATCTCCTCTTGAAACAAAGGAGATTTCTTAAACTGGCCCCCAGAAGGACTTGAAAGGCACATCGTCCTCCTGCAGCCATTGCCGGCTCCTTCACCCTTCCCCACAGCCCGATTAACTAATCCGACCATCGAGTCCCAGACTAGACAGCAGGCGTTGTTTTAATCACTGGGTGTGGTGACATCTCTGCCTCCTTGGAGCTGACTTTCTAGGGAGGGAAGAGAGAAAGTAAACCAAGAAACGAACAAATACCCACATGGTTTCCGAGAGTAATAACTGATTTGAACACAACAGGGTTGTGGGATAGGAGGGGACGTGGTGGGCGGGACAGTTTCTACACTTTGTAAAAGGAAAGTCTCTGCTGAGTTGAGGGCATCTGAACTGAGATCTGACTAATGAGATGGAGCCGGCCACTCAGAAGGATGGGTGGGGTGAGAAGGACAAGGCCTCTATCACGTCTCGGATCTCTGCAACCGACAGCCTTGGGAGTAGCCTCCAGACCTCAGGCTGGCCCCTGACCTCAGCACCTGCATGTCCTCATAAGAACCAAATGACGCTCCCGACACACCAATGTGATCTTGAGACTCGCGGATGCAGTGGCCCTCACCGCCTGTGACGGAGCCCAGAGTCCTTAACACAGACCTTCAGGCACTGGCTTATACCCACCCCTCCGGCCTCACCTCTGTCACCTGCTTGCATGTCTGCCTGGCCCTCTGTGAACAGGGGAGAAGACAATGGGAGGGCTGCCAGTGCCGGGGCAGGGGAGGGGCAGCCCGCACCGCCAGGACGCCGCGCCGTGTGGCGAGGATGAGGGAGTTTCCCATGAGTCAAAGGGACATCACAGAAGGAAGCTGGCTTTGGGTTATTGGGCTGGCACCCAACCAAGAGAGCTGCTTCCACAACAAGGAGACTCCAGCGGGTACGCAGCTATAGAGGGCACTACCGCCGGGGCAGAAGCGGAAGGGGCAGGGGAGAGATCTCCCAGGGTGGGGGGCTCCAAGCCGAGGAGGCTCCATTAGAGAACCGCCACTTGGGTACCCGCAACACAGTGAAGCGTGGGTGGCACGGACAGCCAGGAAAGGGAGCCCCTGCAACCACTGAAGTAGGGTCTGCTGCCGCCCAACCTCCCCCTTCATCTTCACCCCGACCCTCCAGAGACAGAGGAAGAAGGAGAGAAAGAGCCCACCGGCCCCTCCGCCACCCAGGTCCCTCAGGACAAGGCTTAGCATCAGCGGTGACGGGAGGGCAGAGAGCTTTAATGTGAATACAGGATGAAACTCTGACATTGGAACAGGCTGCACTAGCCCTTGCAGCACCTGAAAGTGAACAAAAAGTTATGTGATTTGGTCAAGATTGGTTAAGGGACAAGACAAGGGGTGGTGACCTAACCGGCCTGGAAGCATGGATGGGGAAACATAAAACCGTTTCACGCTCCTGAGCTGTTGAGTGTCAGATGTCCGGGTGGTCACCTGAGCGTTATTGCTATTGATCACCCCCTGCCTGTGACCGTCAGGCCTGACGGGGGGGGAATAAGAAACATGTTCCCTACCGCTAATCCACTCAAGGCCGGTGGCCCTCCCAGTCAGAACGGATGTGCGCATGAATCCAATGAAGATTCACCAAACATCAGCCACACAGCAGGTGCAGAATCAGGATATTTATCGTCTCAGCCACAAGGAATCCCCATGATGGCCTGATGTGCTCAGAGTTACTGGTCCCTTTCACGGACTGGAAACCCGAGGCCAGGGCATCGCTCAAGGCCACGCAGTTATAAAGTGGCGGAGGCTGATTTGCAGCAACGTGGATGGACCTAGAGATGATCACGCTAAGTGAAGTCAGCAGGACAGAGAAAGACAAATATCATATGATACCGTTTATATGTGGAATCTAAAAACATGACGCAAACGGACCTAGTTACAAAACAGAAACAGACTCACAGACTTAGAAAACAAACTTATGGTTACCAAAGGGGAAGGGTGGGGGGGAGGGATAGACTGGGAGGTTGGTATTAACATATACACATCCTACCACATATAAGATAGATAATCAACAAGTTATATACATAACTGAATCACTTCGCCGTACACCTGAAACTAACACAACACTGTAAATCAACTGTACTTCAAGTTAAAAAAAAAAAAAAAAAATCCAAATAAATAAATAAATAAATAAAATGGCAGAGGCTGGATTCACTTTCTGGGCCACCCAACTCCTGGGGTTGCTGGCTGCCTCCTAAAGGGAAGCAGGGCGTAAGCGGAGACAGGAGTCTAGGACAGACTGTGGGCCCTTGAATGTCAATGGCCTGAGTTCTGTGCTTCAAGTGACCTGCAGCAAAACACTTCTCAATTTTGAATCACATGTGAGCTCCACAAAGGTGGAGACTAATGAGCTTCACGTGGAGTTGGGAGCAAAGGGCCATATAACCTGGGCCCGTGTGGATCCCAGAAATGGAGACCCTGTCCGTGTGGTCCCCTCTGAGTCCCCGCACCCCAGCGAGAGTCTCCTGCCTGGTACCACTGTCGCCGACGCCTTCCAAGACTCCCTTCTCCAGGCAGAAGAATCCGTGTCTTGTTTTGGTGAGAAGGTCTCTCCTACCCTTTAGTCAATGTGGTTCACGTGAGGGGACCCCATGGGCCGGTGAGTGGGGTGGTGGGTGGTAGGAGACCAGACCAGGCCACCTCGGACTCCACATCCCTACTAGATACTGGAATTTGACAAGGGACAAGCATATCATCCAAGCTGGGCCTATTAGGGCCATCCCTGGGGACTCTGCTGGAGTGTCGGGGAAGACAGATGCATTTCTGGCGAGCTGCTAAGTTTGGAGACGCGGAAGGCCGTTTGTCGTGACACGGGGGGATCCTGATGGAGAAGGCCACCCATCGCGGGGAACGAGACAAGCTCTGTCGCTCGAGCACCTTAGCCCAGTGCTGCCCAAAGTCCAGAAAGCACCCAGAGCTTTTGTGTTGGGGATAGATATTTCCCCAGCCCCATTTTCTAAACCTAAGCCAATCTGACCTGGGATTCTTTCACGTGCAAACCACGGGCAGGCCTTGTACTGTACAAGGCCCAGCAGATACAGCTCCATCTCTGGAGCTCACCCAGCCTCTCCCACGTGGCCCCTGGTTCCTTACTCTCCTTCCTTGTTCTATATCTTGTCTCCTCTTCCTCTCCTTTCTTCTTTGATTGACAACTCAGCTTAGACTGGCTATCCCAGAATCACCCTGCCCACCCTCCCCTTCTAAGGGCTGACTTCCAAGAGCCATCCAGGTACCCCACGCCTGCACCCTTCCTGGGCACAGACAGGGGGGCCCCCCTCCCTTTAGACAGCCCCACCACCAACACCAGAAAACGCTCATTGCCCTGCATTGTTCTATGAGTCTAGGCAGACATCTGAGAGCTGTCATAACCCCATTCAGAGTTCTTTCATTTTTCAGTATTGAATTCTTCCTGATTTTGTTCTTCTTTCTTTTCTCCCCTCTCCCCGACCCCAAATAGACAGCCTCAGTTCATTTCACAAGAGACGGTCTCAGATTACAGGGTCCTGAGGACACAGAAAGATATTTCTGTTTAACATATTTTGAGGAGCGTCTCGTCCGATGAAGCAATGCATATAAATAGTGCCAGAGCACCCACACGGATTTGGGAGGTGCCGACCCAGAAAGGCTCCCCTTTTTCTGGGGGAGGATAATCAAGAGCCATAAGCAGCGCCTCCCCGGTGAGATTTGAGACAGGACAGTAGATTGGAGCGCCGTGGGCCAGATGGGCTGTCGTTTGGCTCCCGTCTTCAGCACTGTGTGATCTCAGCTACTGTCTCTGAGCCTCAGCGCCTCGTCTGTAACAAGGGGCTTAACCCAGCCTCACCAGCTGGTTGCAAGGATTAGGGTCCCTCCCACAGAGGCTGGCTGTTAATGGCAGCCATAAAAAGATTTAAACCTTTTAAAAAGGTACAAGCACTCAATTAAAGGAAGCTATCGCTACGAGAGAATCCTTTTTGGCATTTATTTCGTACTGACAGTACTTTCTTCTAAGAAATCTCAGATCCTACCAGGCCCCCGACCCTCTGCAGGCAGGAGCAGGCGCGGAGGTCAGGGATGCGTGGGGAGGGACCGGGAACGGAGGCCCTGCAGGATGAGTTTTCCTCCCAGGAAACGATTCACAAATGTGCCCGGCACAGTGGGACAAGAGACCCAGGGCTCCAGCTCCCTGCCCAGGGGAGGCCTAAGCCTTTGGCATCACTGTCCCTCTCCAAGGTGGAGAGGAAGTTCCGGGAATTTCTCCCATCAAGGGGGGCCCCCTGTGGGAGGGACCTCTGCTCACAGCGTCTGTGGTTTGCTGTGTCAAGGAAAGTCAGGTTATCTAAACCCCATCTGAGTATTTACTGGTGAGAGAATTCCACGGGAGGAACAGAAGAAAAGCCTCTTGAAAGGTTCTGTCTGAGGAAAGAATCACTGCAACCCCATCCTCTCTCCTTTGCACCTGAAGAACCACCCAGACACGGCTGATCAACACTAGCTGACACCCTCATGCCTTTATCCAGCCAGGGACTTGCTCTCTCGCTCGCTGCTTCGTGAATCGGCTCCTTGGCCTGCCCCTCCAGGCAGCCGCCGCGCGTCTCCGCACCCACGCCCTCCCTCCCTGACTCAGCACCCACCCACTCACCTACACAGATGCTCACTCACGTGCAGGCACGGCACCCCTCCCCACTCCCACCCAGGTCTACGCCGGGGCTGCGGGGATGGGGGTAAACAAGGCAGAGTTTCTGCCTTCAGAACGCTACAGGGTAGCTGGACAGCCCCCAGGAGGAACAAGGCGCTCAAACGTAGCGTGGGGAATTCTCTGCTTTCCTGCAAGACTCAGCATTACCCCCTTCAGGAAGCCCAGCCTCAGCACACAGCACTGTGACACGGGAAGGGAAGGAAGCATAGGGGAAAGAGGCTTCTGTTCTTATCTGGCCATTTGTCCTTAGCTGGCCACCTCACTCTCTAGGTCTCTCCTCGTACGTAAAGTGATTACTAACTCCCTGCAGGATCGTTGCAAAAGTTACCTGGGGAGAGCGTGTAAGCACGCAGGGCCCATGTCTGCATTCTAGTGGGTGTTGCTGCACGGTGAGCGGTTGGCTGGGGAGCCCTCCGCAGCACAGAGCGCCTGAACCCTCACTGAGCACCGTGAGCAGCTTGGCCTCTGGGCCGCGGGCTGTCTGCCCCTCGACTCCCTAAGCACACCTGACCCGCAGCAGGCATTCAGAGCGTGGTAAATGGACGACTGGATACACCCCTGGAGGGAACTGACCGACTGAAGAGACAAGGGATTACAGGTATTTGTGTACAGCCAGTGCATCACTTGAGGGAGAGGGTGATCAGGTGGATATGGAGGTACTTTCTTTTCCAGCCCAGGAACAGGCTGGTGTGGCTGACAGGGGATCCTGCCGCCTGTAGGACCTTCGAAAGGTCCTGGAAAATGGACCTACCAGGCATTAAGGATGTCAGATCGACTCACTGACCAGAGGTTCCCAGGCCCTGAACTGACCCGTATCACGTTTTCTCCGGTGATTCCTGGACTCGAGCACAGAGATGCTCTAAGAGGCACTGAACCACACAGCTAGCCAAAGAAGGGCCACATTCAGACCCAAGCCAGACTTATACACACCAACACGGCCCCGTCCGTGAATCCAGGCCCCCTGAGCTCAGTGGGGCCCCCAACAATGCCCCAGGTCCAGAGCTGCCTGGGCATCACTCAGAACCCCCCTGTTGATGGGGAAGGAGAGGCATCCGTCACGCGTGTCTGTATGTGGAGTGCTGTGCCAGACCTTGTAAATATCAGTACCGCTTTTCCAGTTTTGATATTTCATTATTTTATTGTGATTTAAACCAAGTTGTCATTTCGTTAATCCAATACTACGTGCCAGGCACCTGATTAGCACCATTTTGAAATTACTTCCTTCCACAAAGATTTCTTGAGTTCCTACCGTGTCCAGCATTGTTCAGACACTGGTAGTTCAGAGATAAGAAATACAAAACCCATGAACTCCAGGAACTCATCGCCTAGTGGCAGAAACAGAGCAGCCCACGGTGGGTTACGGCACTTGCCGATGTGGAGCCGTCGCAGCATGGGGTGCTGGGGGCAAAACGCACCAGGCAACCCAAGATGCAAGGAGAGCCCACGCTGACTCGCCCACAGCAACTCAGGAGCAAGGGGAAAAGCTGGGATGCCATTAGGTGTTGCTTCAGAGGCCTGGGAACATCCCATGCAGGGTCCCATCCCGCCCATCAGCTTTGCTAAAGGCAAGTGGGGACCATGGCACCACCGCCCAGGGAGGGGCCTCACGGCAAAAGCACTAGATCAGGCAAAGCATTCCTGAAGTCAGCCCTTCAGTTAGAAACAGTACTCCCCGTGAGGCAGACACGCACTAGGTAAACATGTTTTAGTATTCCTTGTTACTGGGCCCCGATTGTTCAGATGCTGGATTTTGATTGATGCGTATGTTTGGATATAAAATTCTGAAAGGGTATTTGCCAGAATGATGCTTTTGGGTACAACTGGGGGTCTGAGCGCACGGAGCTGTTGCCAGCATCGTCGCCCTGGTAAAAATACGCTTTCGTTACTTTTATACTTTAAAACATTCTAATAAGAAATATTTTTTAAAAAGAACAAAGATTGTCTAAATGGTGTATTTGCCTCTTTGGATAACTTCTATACCTTTACCTTACACGCTAAGGCCATGTGGAATCTTGGTTCAGGGTATGAGTTTTGCACTAAGACATGGGTTTGAATCCCAGTTCTGCTGCTTTTACTAATGGTGGGACTGAATGTCCATAAGCCTCAGTCTATCCATCTCTACAAGGGGTAGCAGCATAGCCGATTCACAGGAGTAAGTGAGGTGAGGATGCATAGTATACAGCCTGGCACCCTCTGGCATCCAATCTCACGCTCAGGGTCACATTATTTTTGTTTCTCCAGATGTCAAAAATGTCGTGGGAAAGGGGATTTCAATTATTCTGAGTACCTCCAAAAACACGAATTAAGGGCTGGCAGACAGAGGTGGCAGGGAGAGAGCTTTCATCTTAACTAGGTATCTAATGATGAACCGGACTCCCTTGGGAGGTGGTGATTCCTCCGTCCCTGGACCGAAGGAGGTGGGCAAATGCTGGGGGACGTGATTCGGTGGCTGGATAAGGAGATTGGACAAGGCGGCCGTGAGGGTCATCTTACAGCCTTCAGATGCAAGAGCCTCTACAGGGAATCCCCCAGCCACTGGGCTGCGGGGCAGTCAAGGCCAGCTCCAACTGGCTCAGATCTGCCAGGATGCAGTTAAAGGACAGGTTTCCCCTTCGAGAGAGTTCCAACCAAAGGACGGTGTAAATTGCTATTTTTTTTCCCTCAGAATTGTATTGTGAGCCAAACTTTAAAAAATGAAAATGATATTCTCATCTCTACCAGAACGTAGACAGAATTAGCTAGAAGTAGTGAGCATCCAGTGACTGGGAGGGTACAAGAAAAGGCAAGTGGGCAGCGGGAGGGAACTTCACCGTCCGATGGGGCTCGTCCCCGAGGCTTCTGACAACGTCCCCGACCACGGCGGGCTGGTGGCTCCGTGCATTCCCTGGGTGTCGGCCAAGACTTCCCTTTGTCTGGGCCACGATGGGACTCGGCTTTCGGCCTCTCATGAATGCTCAGTCCCAAACCTCCTGAGAGCCATTAAAATGGCCATGCCCTCTGACCCAGAAATCCTACTCCTTGGGAATAGTCTGCCGGACCGCACTGAAAAGGGGCCGAAGTCACGTGCAGAAAGATACTGGCTGCAGCGGCCGGCGAGAGCGGTGAGCGCGTCACGGCTCATCCACTTGAAGGGATTCTAAGAAGCAATAAAAAACGGCACTTACTGAAACCGCAAACAAAGTGACCGATTTTGCTAAATAATAAAGCTGAGGCATGGTGCACGTCACAACATTCATTCATTCAACTCTGCGTTCATGTGGTCATTTACTCATTGCAAAGCACAAGGCGGAGAGGTCAGTGTGGCCGCCTGGCCTCGGTCTGGTCTTCTCAGACACCAACCCCACCTCCAACACACACACACACACACACACACACACACACACACACACACACACACACACACACACACACACACACACAGAGAGAGAGGCACGCATGCATGCATGCACCCACAATGCCGAGTCCTGGGCGGGAAGACCCAAGGGCCAACCTCTCTATGCCCAGGTGCCTCTCGGTAGACCTGTGTTTGAGACCCACCTCTGTCTCTAACTACAAAGCTGGCGAGTCACTCACATTCTCCTGGACTCTGTTTCCTCATCTGTAAAATGGGGGAATTATACTGTTCCCATCTTGCCATACCCCTCTTCCTTGATTTTTTTGTTATTTTCTTTTTATTCACAAAAATATTCTTGTTATCTTAATGTTATTTAATAAAGATTATGAAAAATTAAAGTTATTTTTGTCAGGCAACCTGCCATGTCTTCAATTCTGGAGTAGGAGGTTTAGCTTAATATCCTCAGGGACAGTTCCCACCCTAAAAAAATCCCCATGGGCCTTTCTCATCCTGGTCCTTCCTGGCTGGCCTGCATTAGTAACCATGGCTCCTTCTGTTGATGTGACAAGGGGCTTTGATCTCCCAGACGTAGCTCTGAATCCTGACTCTTATATTCTCTCTACCTGCCCTCAGGTTAAGTCATTCAAACTCTCTCCTTCCGTTTCCTTGTTCCCAAAACCGAGATATGAATGATCCACACAGAGTTCACAGTCCTGACCCAAGTGACCACACAAACCTGTGTTGGCCTCTATCAGCAGCAGCACTGAAGAAGCGAAGGGGGCAGAAGGGAATCAGCCGAATTCCAGGGCCGGAAAGGAAGCACTTAGGAAGGGTACGATCTCAAGCTGGGAAAAGACCTTAAATGTTCACCTGGCCATCAAAGTTCACATTAGCCCCTCACCCGCACTGCGAAATGGCCATCCAGCCTCAGCTGAAATCCCTCCAGCACTTGGGGCCCACCCCGCAGTGAGCGGATCCAGGGGGGTGGGTCTGCCCCAATCTTCCTACCGGACTGGAATCCAGCGTCCAATGAAACTTCGCCCGCTGGTCCTCCTTCCACCCTCTGGGGACCAAGGGAACAGATCAGCCACCTCTTCTCCACAGCATCCCTCCAGATTCCCGTGGCCACACGTTTTCTTTCCTCCACACCCGTCTTACGGTCGCACTGACCTTTCCTTGTGAGCTATGCCTCTGTTCCCAGGACATCCTGCTTTCTCTCCTCTGAAAGTGCCTTCACTTATCTGCAGCTCTCTTAGAATGGAATCAGGCCGAGAGAGATAACCTGAATCATCCAGTCCAGAGCCAGCAAACCCCCTGCAGGTCACACAGACCACCGTGCATGACCAGAGGGCACGTGCCTGGCTGAAGTGGACGGCTCCTCGGAAGGCCTCCCGGGGACACAAGCCAAAAACTGTCCCATCTTCTCATTGTTCAAGAGAAGCCAGGGATTAAGATGCGTACATGACATCTCCTGAACATTTTATGTTGGCAAGTAATGAAAACAAATGTAAAATAACCTAAGAAGCATTACAACTGTCTGTGGGCTGGACCAGACAGTGGGCTACTTCCTTAACCGTTTTGTTAATATGAAAACACTTTTGAGAATCTGATGAAACTTTGAAGAAGCCCCATAAAAAAACAGTTACAACCAAATTTCTGCTCCCATTTGAAAGGCCCCATGGATCCCCCGGAGGCACTCCTGGATCCCCAGGAAAGGAAACCCTCATCTCTTCCAGCCTCTTGCCAGACCTGGGAGGCCCAACAAACACAAGGTGACAATTTCCCGAAATCACGCAGCTGGCCCCTGAGTAGCAGCGGTGACAAGGAGACCTAGGATGGGGGGAGGGTGTTTCCTCCCCACAGCGACTGATGCCATCCCCTCCCCAGATCTGTGCAGCAGAAGCAAAGTAAGAGGCACCACATGCCAGCGAGGTCCCAGGCACTCACAGAGCTCTTCCTGCGTCATTTCATCATTGCCACTTGGCAGGTGAGGAAACTGAAGCACACTGGGTGCAGTCCCCCCAGCTCAGGGCTGCCAGAGAAAGCGACTGTGTTAGGACCAGAAGGCCAGATGAGCAGCAAAGCTCCTGCCCTTCACCTGCATCTACACCAGCTGGCCGGCACACCTCACTCGGCCTGGCTCTAGCAATGCACGAGCCCTGGAGCTTAGAACTTTCCCGGAACAACTCATGAACGAAACTAGAAAGGGCCTGGAGATGCGGCCCATCAGCGGGGGGCTCTCCCAGCTCAAGTCTGGCCTCCTAGGATCTTGCCGGGTGTACATCCTCAACGAGACACAGACAGACTGGGGCCTGAGTGACCTGTGCAGAGACAGGAGTGCCGTACAGGGTTCTGGAAGATGACAAGTAATGAAGTTCTGGGGAGGGAGACGGGGCACGGAGCGTCAGGACCAGGCGGTTGGGCTGCCTCCTTGAGGACCTGCCTGATAAGCAAGCCTGTCCCCTGTCTGTCATCTCTGAGTCTGGACTTGAGTGCGGAGAGGGAAGAGGGCACATTTTCCAATCACGTGACTGATTCCAGTTACACTCCATAACCTGGTACAAGAAACTCGGGTCTGCTACAGAGGATGGATTTGCAGGAAAAAAAAAAACCAAAAACACCTTCCTGGGGCAGAGGAAGTTGGGAGAGGCGAAACACACTGCTCAGATAGGAACGAGATTTAAATTTAGACCAACGTGCAAAGAAGTTCCTGGACAATAAATACAAAACCAAAGGGAAGCTGCTCTTCCCCCACTTCACTCTCTTTGTGATTTTTTGTGTTTGTTTGTTTGTCCTGTTTTTTGTTTTTTTTTTCTATCTTTCTGGCTCTTACTCCAAATTCCTTACCGGAAAGTTGAAAGAAGCTGGGATATCTCAACAACGCTAAAAGCAGCAATCGGACACAAGCCCGGCATCTGACACGCTGCCCTCAGCCCTGTGATCCTGCCTCCTGGGGCTGCTCAACTCTAATCAAACAGGTGCCTTCTCACCGACTTTGCTCCTTTCCACTAGAAAGCTCAGGCAAAGCGCAGACCCACCTCGCAGGACCGAGGTCACTCCCTGAAGAGCTCAGTGTGTTCTGGCTCCAGAAGGAAACAGATCCTAGTTAGGAGAGGGCACTGTCCCCAGGGCGCACGCCCCCAGGACTCTCCCCTCCTGGTCATGGGGAGATGCGCGGGGTGGGGGGGGAAGCCTGAAGCCCCGTGACCTCCTGCAGCCCCCAGCGGAGAAGAGAAGCCGGCCTTACCTGGTGGGGGGGGGAGAAGCTCAGCGGGATGCCAGCTATAGGGTCCCAGTCCAGGCGGATCCACAGGAAGCAGTGTCTGGAGAAGACGCCAGCCCCAGGCAGCCTCCTCCTGAGGGTCACCTGCCAGCGACCCCACCCACTCTTCCCCCAAATCTAGCAAACTGACTCGCTAGATAAGACTTGTAATAGGTCTGGGGGCCCCCCGCAGGCCAGGGGTCCGGAGAGAGAGCTAGTTTTCAAACCGATAACTAAATAAATACAGTAAAAAGGTAAAGGCTTGGCACTCAGAGAATAAAATAGAAAGTGTGTGAGAAACAGAAAAACAGGGAAAGGGGAGACACTTCTCTGGGGAGAAATGCAGCAGCGGCAGCCAGCCCAGCTGCTGCGCAAGAACAAAGCTGCTCGGTCCCCCCAGGGGCGAAGGGGCCGGAGCGGTGGGATCCCCAACCGGGAGCGCGGAGGGCGGAGCCCGGCGATGGGCGGGGCGGGGGCGGGGGCAGCGGGGAAGGAGACGCTTGGTCCCCCGGAGCGGGAGGGGCCGGAGGGGCGGGAGGCCTCCCGGAAGAAAGAGGAGGCGGCGAGGCTGCGTGCCTGCGGGGGCCGGGGGCAGGGGCCTGGGGAGGCGTCAGGGGAGCAGGAACGGCGTCGGGCTCCAGGCGGTAAAGAGGAAGCCCAGGACGGGGCCCGGCAACCCCCCGTCCAGTTATAGACTTCAGCGGGTATTTTGGTCCCTCTTCCACCCGGGTCTGAAATAGCCCCCTCCCTGGGCAGCTGCCTGCAAGTTTGGAAAGTTTGGAGGGGCCGGGGGCCGGAGGTTCGGGGCTTTGCTTTTGTCCCGCACACGGAGTCCCACTCCTGTCCCAGCATCTACCTGTCTCTTCCTGCAGGTGGCCCCCTTGACTGGCTCTCAGGACATCCTGGGGGAGGGGCGGATTGATGTCCCTACTTTGAGATGAGGACTGTGGGAGCCACTGTCACCTGCCAGGGCCCCTCGGCGGCGGAGCAGGGATGGGGGCCCAGGTGGGTCTGATGAGAACGCTTTCCTTCCTAAAGGGCTTCCCAGACTCCAAAAGCAGAGGAGGAACAGGTGCTGGCCCTGGGGCCTCTTCTACTTTTTCTTGCTGACTTCGGTTCCTAAAAATGGGCCAGGCCTGGGTATTTTGAACTAGATGAGAACATGGCTTAATTTGTATGACCTCCCTCACCCCCATTCCACTCCCAATCAGGCTCCTAAACTCTGGGGCGTCTTTTTTCGGCCTCCTGCTGGGTAGCAGGCATTTAATAAACAGACAGTATGGGGCTCATCTGTGACCCAGGGAATCCTCGGCCATTGGCCCCTTCCTTCCTCTCCTCCTAATCTCCCACTACCCCAGGACGGTTCATTCCACGCGTGGTTGCTGAGGGCGCACTTGGTACCAGGCAGAGTTTCAGGTGCCAGCTAAATGGAACACAGGAGGCGTGCCGGGGAGGGCAGGCCCCGCCGTGGGGTGGAAACGCACTGAGACAGGTGCCCCGGCTATCAGAGCCACAGGGAGGGTGGGGAGGCTGCGGGGCACAGTCACTTAACACATGGGCATCACGGGCCCAGTGAGCGCGCAGGCCGCGGGGTGAGCCCAGGAGCGGTTGCCTAGGTGCATCCTCACAGGGAGACAGACAGAAAACAGGGAAGCGGACCATCACGTTGACTGACCGTGTTATCCTAAGTGCAAAGGACACAGAGAAGAGGGACGAGTCAGAGAATGAATGGGGGGGGGGCGTCAGACTCTAGATTCAGCACGAGGAGGCCGAGACTAGAGATGGGCGCGTCCCCGGCCCCACCCTGTGCGAAGGAGGGGACCAGGGCTAGCAGGGTGCCCAGAGCTCACGGGACATGGGGGCCGTCCAGGCAGAGTGAAGGACTCAAGAGTGGAGTTGAGGACCCTTGTGGCCGGGGGCCAGGCTGGAGAGGGGAGCAGGGCACAGGTGACTGACGGGCACTGGGGAGGCCTGCGGAAGAGCGTGGACTCGAGCCGGATGACCAGGAGTCTCTGAAGTGCTCAGGGGGCAGGGGCGTGGCCAGTGGGGGCGCATCATAGAGCCCATGGGCAGTGGCAGGGAGGTGAGCTGGGAAACCGTCCAGTCTCAGAGAGAGAGAGAGCTCACGAGGCTCCACTAGAGCAGCAAGTGCCAAGCCCCGCGGTGAAAACGAGCTTGTGCGTTGGAGGGGCAGCCCAGTGGGGTCCCCGGAATGGCCTCTCCCCTCTGACGACCCTTGAGACCTAGTGAGGGAGGTCTGGCCCACGGGGACAGAATGCCCCCTCCACCACTGGGAATGTCTCTGGGTCCCTGCCCTGCAGCTGTCCTGCCACCCAGCGCCCTCCCCCTGCTCCAGGCCCCAGGCCTCGCCATGACTGAATTTGTCCTCACCATTGACAGTCAACAGAGGTCAAGTCCTCCCCCCACACCCTAACCCTCAGTCTCCCACCTTCCCTTCTGCTGCTGTCGCTGTGAAAATGTGATAAAAACCTCCTTGCGTTGGAGAAGCCGCTGGAGACCAGAGGCCTCCCCATGCAGCTCTCCCTTCTCGCCTGAGCACCCACAAGACCAGAGAAGAGGCCAGAGCCTGGTCCACCTCCGCGGACCGCCTTCCAGCCCCTCCTCCAAACCAAATCTGTTCACGAAAACGGGTCCATGTTTTCACAGGGTCATGCCCTGCCTCCAAGAAGTGGGTGCTAGGATTCGCTTTGTTCCTCCTCCTCTGCAAAGAGAGGCCGTGGGGCTGGAGGAGTGGGCCGAGGGCTCTGGAAAGACAATTCCAGAAAGTGTTCTGTCTCACTTCCTTCCCCTTCTGGACTCTTTCTCTGCCAGGATGACACATTGTTCACATTTCTGAGATGTATTAAACAGAAATAGAAAATACATGCATCAGTATGCACACAGAAATATATGGCTATGCATTAGACAAAGAGTTAGAAAATGTCCCCCGTGACTTAACTTCTTCTCATTTCTACCACCCATTTTATCACGGTGATAATTAACACCACAGGTCAACATACACAATAACTTTAAGGCTATTGCCAGCCACAATTCATATTTTCGTGTGGAAATATCGTGGGATCGTCTGCTCAGGGTCTCCCAAAGCTGCAATCCGGGTGCTGCAGGCCACATTTCCTCCTGAAGTTTCTGGGTAGGAGCCCGCGGCCGAGCTCATTTGGGTTGTTGGCCTTTGTTCCTTCCTTGCCTTGTAGCACGGAGATCCCTGGTTCCTTGCGCCCTGTCAGCACCAAGGGTGGCCCCCAGCATCCCTCTGGGAGGCTGGCGCTCTCCATCAGTAGCTCGCAAGGTAGCTGTTTGCTTCTTGCTGGTCCAGCCCAGCTGGAGCACGGCCCTCTCGTATCTTTTTCTACCTTCTTTTGCCACCAGCCAGAGAAAGTCTCATGATTTCAGGAGCTCATGGGATGAGATGAGGCTCCCCGCAGATCATCTCAGATAACCTCCCTTTATTCACGTCAGTTGGGCCCTATAACATAACACAATCACTGGAGTGATATCTCATCCCATGCTGACATTCCAGGGGTTAGGGAGGGACATTTTCCTGGGAGTCATCGTTCTGACCTACCCCGCCCTTTTTTGCAAAATTCTGCACTTACTGAAATTTGTAATCATTCATTTTCTTCCTCTTAAAAAAACCTTGTTTGTTTCCTGCATTTTTCTTTGACTCCAGTCTCTATGAGGACAGTAAATGTATCTTCTTGTGTCTTGTATCTTCCTGTTCACTGCTATGTGCCCAAGTCTATCATGGTGCTTGGCATCTAACAGGCATGAACGATATTTGTGAAATGCGTGAATGAGTGGAGGAAAGAATGAATGAATGATGGTCAAAATGACTCGCACAGGGCCAGGTGGTAGGTTTTAAATCACATCGACATGTTAGGATGCACACGACTGAGAGGTTAAAAAAGATGAAAGTCGCGGAAAAGTGATGGGGCCAAATTGGTGTCGTTGGAAGGGTGCCTGGGGGCAGTGGGGCATGTTTGAAATGGATTCTGTGCCGACTCCTCCATCCACCCAGCAGCCTCCAGAGGGACCCTTTGACAATTAAATCCAATGTCTTTATCTCTACTGCAGACCCTTCTGTGGGGCTTCTCCTTATGCTTAAAACCCATTCTGAAAGCCCAGGCCACTGTGGTCCTTCACACACTGCCCAGAACGCTGTTCTCCCCGCCTTCTACCTCTGGACCCTTACCACGGAGCTCCAGACACAATGGGCTCCCTGCCTTTCCTCCAAGCCAGAGCCCCACTTCACGTTCAGGACTTTCTCATGGCTGTCCCTCCCACGAGAGCCCTCCAAAATGGTCACATTCTCCTCCACGGAGGGCTCAGATCAAAGGCCCCCTCCTCAGCGAGGCCTTCGCACCACCTCATCTATGTTTACTGCAGTATTGAGCGTGATATCCAAGGTACAGAAACAACCTAAATGTCCACTGATGGATGGATGGATGGATAAAGAGAGTGTGGTACTTACATAGGATGGAATCTCGTTCAGCCTTGAAAAAGAAGGAACTCCTGCCATATGGGGCAACACGGATGGATCTTGAGGACACTCGGCTCAGTGAAATAGGCAAGTTGCAGAAGGACAAACCGCTGGATGATTCCACTGATCTGAGGTACCTAGAATAGTCAGATACATAGAAGGTGGGCACAGAATGGTGGTTGCCACGATCTGGGGGAGGAAGAAAAGGGCAGTGCTGTTCAGCGGGTATAAAGTCTCACCGAAGCAAGATGAATCCGTTTTAGAGTCTATATAACAATGTGCACGATATGGTATCAATATTACACACTTAAACATGTGTTTAAGAGGGGAGATCTCATGTTAAGTGTCCTGACCATAATACAATTAAAAAAAAAAATCCAAACCAGCCCCGCGTCTCTCTCTGCTCCCCACTTGGTTTTGTGATCCTCCAAGGCCCCTAGTGCTTTCTGACAGCGTATTTCCTGTTTGTGTGTTTCCTCTTTGCCTCCCCGACCAGAAACAAGAGCCAAGAGGGTAGGAAGTTCCGTTGCATCGTTAGTGCTCAGGACGGCGACTGGCCGAGAGCTGGGAGAAGCTGATCGGTGAGGGAGTGGACTCAGTCCGGAGCCTGGTGTTTCCTCCTGAGACACCCTAACTTCTCCAGGAGAGAGAGCAAGTAATAATAATAACTAAACAACAACGACGTCGGTCACCGTGGCCGTGGATTAGGTGCCCGTGGGCTACATACGCTTCCAGACACTTGTGTGTCACTTCTGAGCCCAGCTGGCAGGGTGACGGGCACAGCCTCCTGTCGCGAATACAGAAACGGAGGCTCGGTTGTTGAGAAACTTCCCAGAGTTGTTCCCCTGACTTCAAATCTAGGTCCGTCTTCTTCTAGAAACTTGTGTTTTCTTCCACATATCCCAGGCTGAAACATGACTTTAAAAGTTTCTTTTGTAGCGTGAAAATGCTCCAATTTCTGAAAAGTGGGTTGCAATTGTCTGCTGAGAAGTCAAATGCTGGTTTCCTGGCAACTCAGAATCTCCTTCCTCCTGGGTCTTGCCCTGTGTTCCATTCAGGGTAATTCAGCCAAAGAGACTGTGTCACTAGCTAATGGTGTGATCCTGCCAAAGCCACTTAACCAATTCCTGAGTCAGTTTCTTGCCCTGGGTGTGAACCCCAGGCCCCAGGCTTCCCTGTTTTAGAAGTTGGGTCAGTTACACCAACATCAGTCATTGCTTCCCTCTGTGGAGTCCCCTCCTAAGAGTCCTGAGCACCCCAGGGTGATGTGATGGCCCACATCCAGGGGTCTTCCCTGCCGGTCCTCATCTGCTTGCTTGGCAGCACCTCAAGCCATATCCTTCTATTTTCCAGATGAGGGAAGCGAGGTTCGGAGGTTAGCTTGTTCTGTCTCAGAGTGCGTAAAGGTTGAACCGTTCCCTGATTGTGAAGTGGATCAAAGACAACCAGAAGTAATATCATGAAACATGGCAGCAATTATACTTCCAGGAATGTATTCCTCATCAGCAAAGATAGATTCCCAAGAATGTTCACATCAGCGCTGTTTACAAAAGAACCAGCAACAGTCAAAATGTCCAACACTAGGGGATCGGATGACACAAATGATGGAAAGTCATTCAAGGGGTGGTATAGAGTTATCTGCTCATTACCAGGTAGAGACACCCAGGCTGTACTGTTAAATGGGAAAAAAAAATAAAGCAGATTAGCAAAGCAGGGCTCCCCGCTTCTCTTCCCAAAAATCTTTATTGAAGAGATGATTTTGTAGCTTTCACAATAGTTTCTGTTCATTCAAGTATGTTCTGTCGGGTACAGACCCAGACACATCCTATTTTGTAAAATGAGAACATACTCTTTACACAGACCATTCTGTAGCTTGATTTTTTTCACCTAACCCTGTGTCTTGGGCACCTGTCAATGTCAGTTCCTTTAGATCGACCTTATTCTGTTCATGGCCGCCTTGCTTTCCATCTGTTCTCTAATTCCACACACACTAGATGCCCATCACATGCCAGGAAGAGCTTCACTAAGCTTGATGAGTGGAAGGATAGTCGTTTCCGTCATGATTCCGTCACGGACAGATGGCTATTCCCACTTTTTTATTCACTTTCAGCATGATGCGATAAACATCTTTGTATGTACATCTCATTCTGTTCTCCACCTGTTTGTGAATTAGGCAAGAGGGGTCCTAGAAGTGGCCCCGGGTGGTTAAGGATGTGTACGACTTATTTTCTGATAGACATGTTTTTCTTGGATACCTTAAGGGGTAGAGCCCAGTAAAGAAATCTGGACTTTACCCTGTACAGGGCAAGAGCCACAGGGGGGTTTTGGAGCTGGGAGGCTGACTTATAAAGCGGAGTTTTAGGAAAGAGGGAAAAGTCAGGGAGTCGCTTGCGTGGAGTGTCGAGTATCTGCTCAGCACTTCCAGAGCTGGTTCTGCCCGCGTGTGCCCAGTCCACAGTGACAGGTGCTCCGTGAATATGCTTGATGTGAGTGAATGAATGACGGTACAGTGAATGAATGAATGACGTCATCCCCATTGTAAAGATGAGAAGACAAACGGGTTTGCGACCTCCTCCACCCCCCCTGACCCACCCCCGCTGCCAGGGGGTCCTTGCTTCCGCCCAGGGGTCAGTCTGCATCCACACGTGCGCAGCTTGGAGTGGGAGGGCGCCGGGGCCAGGAGCCCAGTGAGGACGGCCCGCTCACAGGGTTGCCATCTGGTGACGGATGCCTGCGGAGCGAGAGCTCGAAACGCAGGACGGAGGAGTAACGCCCGTCTGAACTTCCCACACGCAGTCCTGGCTGCATGGAATGGCATTATCTGTCCCCGTTGTTCAAGAAGAACAAATCCACTTTCCGAAATTACATGGCTCTTCGGATTGTAGTGATTACACAGCCTCCCCCATCTGCTCGGCAAGCGTCCATTGTGCTGGGCCTGCGGCTTTTGGCAGCGTCAATTATGCTGATAAACTCTGCCAGTGTTCACGTACCCGGCCTGCCTTTGCGCGCTCAGCCACCTTCGCTGGGAGTGAGAACGGCGCCGCCGCCAAGTACTTACAGAGGGAAGGTAAACTGGGCGGGAGCTTGAACACCGGATTAGCCCGGCCCTCAGGCTATCTGGATGAGGAAAGGGTTGGAAGGGGCCCCCTTTTGTCTGCAAGGGGTGGCGAGGGGGCCCCACACACGGTCTTGGAGGGAGGCCTTGAAGTCCCGGCATCGACCCGGGCAAGGACACAGGGCAGAGTTGGAGGACTTCACTTTGAACCCCTGATCTGCTACTTACTTGGCTGCATGACCCTGGATGACACACCCATCACCCCCTAGGTCCAGTACTGAGGTACCTGCACCGTGGGTTCAAGGATGTAGCTCAAGGGTGACTAAAATGTAGTTTCCTGACATAAGTGAGATCCCTTCTGTGAAATTAGCCACGAGTGCCAGCACTTAGTAGGTGCTCAGAGAAGCTAGTCATCGTCCTCTGTTGAGCCACAGAGCCCTAGGAGAGCGGTCTGCACGTGGGGTGCAGGCAGCGCTGAGCGTGAACAAGGCGATGCGTGTGGGTACAGAGGAAATGCAGGCAGCCTCAGGCTGACACGCATGACTCAGTGACTGGTGCCCACTCCTGGCCCTGCTCTCGGCTGAGGCACCTGCAATTTTCACCCTCTGCGGGGGGCAGGGTTAGTTAGGTGAGCGCCGGGAAACTGCCTGCGTCTTGGCGTTTCAGAATTTCTCTGTTCTCATTCAGTTGCATAAGATGTACATTTCACTATCTATTTTTGCTTCATTGTGACATTTCAGACCACTTGAAACACTGCTTTTCTTTAACTTTGCTTTTACAGGACCCTATATTTTATGTGGTCAAATCTGGGGGGCCCCTACTTATCTCCCTACTGTAGATTTTTAATTGTGTTTCACTTTCTGTTTATTTTTTAATGACTTTTTTTAAAAAGAGCAGTTTTAGGTTCCCAGCAAAATTGAGAGGAAGGTACAGAGATTTCCCACTTACCTCCTGCCCCACACATGCACAGCCTACCCATTACCAACATCCCCACACGAGTGGTGTTTTGTTATAAGTAATGGACCTGCTCGGACATATAAGATGACCCAAAGTCCACAGTTTATATTAGGGTTTACTCTTGGTATTGCATGTGCTATGAGTTTGGATATATGTATAATGGCGTCTATCCGTAATTATAACATCATACAGTGTTTTCTCTGCCCCAAGAATCTTCTGTGTCCCACCTATTCATCTCCCGCCACACTACTGCCAACCACTGATCTTTTTATTTGGCTCCACGGTTATGCCTTTTCCAGAGTGTCATGTAGTTGGAATCATACAGTATGTAACCTTTTCAGATTGGCTTCTTTCACTTAGTAACGTGCACTTAAGCTTCCTTCATGCCTTTTCATGGCTTGATAGCTCATTTCTTTTTAGTGATGAAAACTATTCCATTGTCTGAATGGACCACAGTTTACTTATCCACTCACCTACTAAAGGACATCTTGGTTGCTTCTAAGTATTGGCAATTATGAATAAAGGCACTATAAACATTAAGGTGTAGTTTTTTGTGTGGACATAAGCTTTCGACTCTTTTGGGTAAATACCAAGGTGTGCAGTTGTTGGACCATACGGTAAGAGTATATTTAGTTTAGTAAGAAACCACCAAACTATCTTCCAAAGTGGCTTTACCATCCTGCATTCCCACCAGCAATGAATGAGAGTTCCTGTTGCTCCACACCCTCACCAGCATTCGGTGTTGTCAGTGTTCTGGTATAATAGGTATACAGTGGTATCTCATTGTTGTTTTAATTTACATTTCCCTGATGACAGATGATGTGAAGCATCTTTTCGTATGCTTATTTTCCATCTATATATCTTCTTTGGTGAGGTGTCTGTTAAGATTTTTGGCCCATTTTTTAATCAGGTTGTTTGTTTTCCTGCTGTTGGGTTTTACGAGTTCTTTGTATATTTTAGATAACGGTCCTTTATCAGATGTATTTTTTGCAAGTATTTCCTCCCACTCTATGGCTTGTCTCCTCATTCTCTTGTCATTGTCTTTTGCAGAGCAGAAGTTTTTAATTTTAACAAAGTCCAGCCTATCAATTACCTCTTTCATGGATCGTATCTTTGGTGTTGTATCTATTTTTTTTTTTTTTTTTTTTTTTTTTTTTTTTTTTTTTTTTTTTTTTTCGGTACGCGGGCCTCTCACTGTTGTGGCCTCTCCCGTTGCGGAGCACAGGCTCCAGACGCGCAGGCTCAATGACCATGGCTCATGGGCCCAGCCGCTCCGCGGCATGTGGGATCTTCCCGGACCGGGGCACGAACCCGCGTCCCCTGCATCGGCAGGCGGACTCTCAACCACTGCGCCACCAGGGGGAAGCCCTTTGGTGTTGTATCTAAAAATGCATCACCCTACCCGTTTGCCCCTATATTATCTTTTAGGAGTTTTATAGTTTTGCAGTTTACATTTATGTGCAGGATCCATTTTGAGTTAATTTTTATGAAGGGTGTGAGATTCAGTTTTTTGCATGTGAATGTCCAGTTGTTCCAGCACCAATCATTGAAAAGACTATGATTGACCCATTCTCTTGTCTTCTGTCAAAGATCAGTTGACTATATTTATGGGTCTATTTCTGGGCTCTCTATTCTGTTCCAGAGATCTATTTATCTATTCTTTCACCAGTACCACACTGTTTTGATTACTGTAGCTTTATAGTAAGTCTTAGTGTTGGGTAGTGTCAATCCTCCAGTTTTATTATTCTTCAGTATTGTGTTGTCTCTTCTGGGTCTTTTGCCTCTATATAAACTTTAGGTCAGTTTATTTTTATAACAACCTTAAAAGTTTTATTTGGGAGTATGTCTTATAATATTTAAAATACACTAGTAATCAGAGACACACCTATACATAGTTTATAAAATAAAATACACTAATGAGATATATGCTCCATTCTTCATGAATGGGGTGCCTTTTGGAGAACACTTTTCTGGAATATCAGAAAAGGCCATAGCAAATTTAGGCAACTCACTTTCCAGTTTTAACGAGCTTCAGATTTGGCTGACACACCCCAGAGGTTCTGGCTCCAAGATTTGGGGTAAAACCAATCACCTGCTTTTCGACAAATCCTTGCATGAATCTGATGGATGATTTCTTGCACCACACTTGGAGGACTCATGCACCAGTTTATCCCTTGCCTTTATAGAGGCAGAAGCAGATGTTGGAAGGGGTAGTGCCCTGTCTGAGGTCACAGGGCTAGGAGGTAGCAGGTGACACTGGGACCCAGGGCTTGGAGTCTGAGTTTGCAAAGATAGGGTCCAAGTACCTCACCCCTTCTCTTAGCTCTGTGGCCCTGGCACATCCTTCAGGCTGCCTACCCAACCATCCTCACTGCTCTTTGCCCTGTGGAATCTCTTCTTTGTTTACAGTATTAGTGGATCACAGAGGATCAAATGGCTTTTCCTCCTGGATAACTATTGTTTTTGTAAGAGAAGCCTTCTGAGAATCAAAGATCTCATTATAAGGAATTATGTCCCCACCCCAACCCTCCCTTGAGCTTCTGTGCTGTTTGTCTGTGGATTTCTTTTAACAGTGGCGTCTAGTCTTCAGAATCACCTGGGAAAATTGAAACGAGATTCAAAGCCCCCAGCTCCCACAATTCCAATTTAGAAGGTCTGCTTCACTTAATCCTCACACCCTCCTTGAGAGTTAGGAGAAACTGGAGGCTCAGAGAGGTTGAGTCACTTATCCCAGTTCCCACAGCTGGAGAATAGCAGGTCCAGAATCGAGCCTGAGTCTGAGTTCTTTTACACATCAGGAGGCCAGCACACACAGCCGGCCTCCTGAGGAAGGAGTCCCACTTTTAAAAAGAAGTGGCTACAAAACACATAGCGTAGGTGAGGCCCCAGGTCAGCACCAGAATCGTCAGAAGGACTGAGTTCTGGCACGAAGGTTAGCATGAAGGGTCAGCTGGAGTTAAGACCCCTCCGGGGTCCACTTAGCAGCAGACTCAGGGCCTGGTCTGAGCTGAGGTTGCAGGTGGAGGTCGGGGACCAGGGAAGGGAGAGCTGAAGAGGCTGGAGCCAGGTGGCTGGACGTGACGGTGGAGACCTTCCTTGCTGTCCTGACTCAGCCAACAGTGGGAGGCTGGTGAGATGGGGACGTGGAATCAGGGGGTGCAATTTTAAGGCACGACCAGATTTGGTTAGAGGTAGAACCAATGAAACACTTCCAACCTGGGAGGAAAAGTGCTGTTAGGAAAGGCTTTTCTAATGAGAGGTCAGCTGCTCTGCTCCCAAACCCAGGCCCCTCAGAGCACTTCCGAGGCCTGCTGCCCTCCCAGCCCTCATTGCTCCACCACCAAAGCCCAGCCCAGCCCAGCTTTCTACACCCACAGCCCTGTCCTCTCCGTGACACGAGCACCTTTCCTCTCCACTGATGCAAGATCACCTGATCAGGTCAACCTGGGACACGACCTTCAGATTCAAAGCCAGTAGGATGAGGCCAACGCCGGGGGGGGAGTTGCCGTGGGAAAATGGAGGCCCCATGAACCAGAGGGTGGACACTGACTCCACGCTCAAGGCAAGAAGTGCCCCCTCTTTTCTCCATACTTAAAGGCGCCCTTCTTTCTCTGGGTACAATACAGTGAATAAGCCCGGGATTCCAGGCCGGGCAGGGCACTCATGCTTTGTGTCGGCCATAATGAGGGGTTTTCAGTGGGCCACGGGCCTCACAGCACGGGGTTCACGTGGCTAAAGACACTTTGTTGGGGAGGGGGCAGAGGTTTCTGGGACTTTCTCAGAAAACAGTTCAACAGGCAGCCTGTGCCCTTAGAGAAGGCCAGCCTGGCTGGGGCCCCTGGCAGCTTCCCAGAAGAGCCCGTGTCCCGGGTGGCTGGTGAGCCCCGCTGCAGCTGGGCGGGGCCTGTGTGGGCCGGGGGCCGGGGCTGGATGGGGCAGGAGCACTGAGCTGCACCCTCACTTCCACGCCACCCCACTGCTCTGGCCTCTGTCTCCACACCTGTAAAAGGAGAGTTAGAAGAAAATCCTCCCAATTCCCTTTCAACTTGAAAACATGCTGCTCAGAATTGGCTACATTTTACGCAGGATCTATAGCTCAGAATGAAAATGTAGGGTGCCTTTTTCAAACAGCAGGAAAAAAATGCTGTCAAAGGTACTACTATCAAGTTTTTTTCCTTTCTTCTATGATCTCTCTCTTGAGTTATTGTTGTGGGGTTTATTTGCTATTTAATGTCACCCTGAATAAAGAAAAATAAAATTGTATATCGCTAGTGTGAATTTTACCAGCCATCTTTATACTGTGCAATGCCAGTTTTAAATGCAAATGTAAGAGTGTTTAAATCGTGTACAGAATTACCGAAATTACAATTCATATTTTGTAGCTTGTGACATGCATATGTATTTTGATCTTACCAGATGATGGAAATGCTGCACAAAAGTAGCTTCCCCGGGGACTTCCCTGGGGGTGCAGTGGTTAAGAATCCGCCTGCCGATGCAGGAGACATGGGTTTGAGCCCTGGTCCAGGAAGATCCCACGCGCCGCGGAACAACTAAGCCCGCGTGCCACAACTACTGAGCCTGCGCTCTAGAGCCTGCGAGCCACAACTACTGAGCCCACATGCCACAACTACTGAAGCCTGTGCGCCTAGAGCTGGTGCTCCACAACAAGAGAAGCCACCGCGATGAGAAGCCCGCACACTGCAATGAAGAGTAGCCCCCGCTCGCCGCGGCTAGAGAAAGCCCACGCACGGCAAGGAGGACCCAACGCAGCCCAAAATAAATAAGTAAATAAATAAAATTTTAAAGTAAATAAATAAGTTTAAAAGAAAAGAATCACTATTAAAAAAGTTACTTAACCATTTTTATTTCACGCGTTGGCATGTGCACACTTACAGCACACTCTGGCTTCTGCTTACTGATGAGGAAGAAGGACTAAAGGAAAAGGAACTCTGGTTTGCCCTCTCTCTTCTGTGTCTTCTACTTAGCCATTTTCAGCCTAGTGATTGACCTGAACAGGGAAGTAACAGGAGTAGGAGGGCTGAGATCGTCTCCTGTTCATTCATGTTTCTTAGAATGGCCATTGCAACCCTCTGTGTTGAAGCGGGGTCTGTGTCTCCCCTTACCCAGTATAGATGGAACACACGGACCCTGTGCTCCCTGGGAGTGCGCTGAGCTCCAATAGCTTGTGGGTCCTCTGCAATTCTGTGCTCCTGGGGCATTGAAGAGTGATATGCACGTGGGACAGGGGGGCACACATTGTGCTTGTCTTCTGTGTTCACACACGTGCTCCATCGTCCCACCAGACTTCACTTACAAAACCAAGTTCAAAGATAAAATTGCTAAAAGTTTCAAGATAGCAACAGCAGGGCCAAACCGAGTATGAGGTCATATTAGGGTTCTCTGGAGAAATAGAGCCAAAAAAATTATATCTATTCATCAAACTATCTATCCATCAAGGAACTGGCTTGCAGTTAGGGAGGCTGAGTAGTCTCACGGCCTACTATCTGAAGTTGGATGCCGCCCCAGGAAACCCAGTGGTGCAATTCTAGTCCAAGGGGAGGAGGAGACCCACGTTCCAGCTCAAGGAGTCAGGCAAAGAGAGGATTCTCCCACCTTCTACCTTTTTGTTCCAAGCAGGCCCTCAGTGGACTGGATGACGCTCACCCACATCTGAGAGGGTGCTCTTAGGCTACCGATTCAGATGGTAATGTCTTCTAGAAACACCCTCCCAGACACACCCAGGATAACCTTTAACCAGAGAGTGGGGGCATCTCAAAGTCCAATTAGGTTGATACAGAAAATTAACCATCACGAGGTCCTTCTGAGTGGGGGGTCCTATGTGTCTGCACGGGTCCCCTGCACGAAGCTGGCCTGCCACTTCAGAACCAGTCACCGCCACTCCTCTGGAGGATTTATCTGGTTCTGCTTGTATCAGAACCTTCCCCACAGGCTGATAAAACAAAAGACACACATATCCACCTTGTGCCGGAAGACCTTAGGCAAATGTCTTTCACCCTCTGAGCCTCAACTTCCTCCTCATCTGTAAGATGCGGATACTGATACTATTGCATCAGTTGTGAGAAGTACATGCACAAGTGGCTGGACCTCTCTCTCTTTTTAAAAAAAATTAATTTGTATTGAAGTGGAGTTGATTCTCAGTGCTGTACAGCAAAGTGAATCTATTGTGCGTATACATATAGCCACTCTTTTTTAGATTCTGTTCCCATATAGGTCATTACAGAGTACTGAGTAGAGTTCCCCGTGCTGTACAGTAGTTTCTTATCAGTTATCTATTTCTATATATAGTAGTGTGTATATGTCAATCCCAGTCTCCCAAGTGGCTGAACCTCTCTCAGCGTCAGTTTCCTCATCTGGAAAACATTCTTTTTTGTTATTAGGGTTAAATTAAATTAGATGCCACTTGTAAAATATCTGGCACATACTGCAGCCCTATTTTAATAATTATCATAAATAAGAGCATCTCCCCAGGTGTGTGGGAAGCAACGGTAAGGGCCCATGGTCTGCAGGGATTTTCAGACTCAGGCAGGACAGAGGTGTGGTTCCAAATACTTGGTTTGGGGCAGGATCAGAGAGTTGTTGGAGTTCAAGGGGACCACCGGCTTTTGCAGGATCGCAGCCGGGCTCTCTGGATCCCAGGGCTGGCCTCCAGCCCTGGACGGGAGCTAAGGGACTGGACAGGAAACTGAGGCAGAAATGCAGTTTCTTGACCAGATGGAGGTTGTAGACCATGGATTTGGGACGCGGGTGTCCAAGGCTCCCCCAGCCCCACCGCAGGGAGCATCAGATACTAAGCACGGGGGGGGTAACTGGTTTCAAGACTCCTTACTGATGAGAGCGTGTTTATCTCTCCAGCCCCGGTCCCTGTCAGGACTGGCTTAGAGGAATATTTCTCTGTCTTCTTTGAGATGTAAATACACATTTCAGGAAAAAGAAGGGGGAGGAGGAGGAGGTGGGGGAGGGGCAGGGGAGGAGAAAGAATAGTAACAACAAAAACAATGTGGTGATTTCGGAAATACCAAGTTAAACACATTTCAACAGATTCTTTATATGAGAACCCACAGCATCATTAATAGACCCCAAACTTTGTGCCTCTCCGGCTGCGTGTCCCAGACCCATTCGCACAGGCACTGTTTTCCAGAAAACGCTTTGCAGAGCACAGCTAGGCGATTCCAATACCACGGAGATCTGGTGAGGCTGGAGCCGCTGGTGGGGAACGTCTGGGCCCGCCAGGCAGAGGAGCGGGGGTGGGGTGGGGGCCCCTCCTGAACACCCCTTGGAGGGACCCAGAGTTTTGAAACCATGAGAAAAAAAAAAAAAAGGCAGGATGCTAAGAGACATGCGTGCCGCTGTTCCGGGGAGGATGCTGGTCTGGCGCCACATCTGACTGCTGCAGGGTCGCAGGTGGTCATTAACCTTCCACAGAAGCCAGCCTGGCGGGGACATCAAACGCAAGAGGCAGTAGAGCATCTCTGGGAGGGCCACGTCCGATTCCCATGCCAGCCTGACAGACTCGCCACTGCCCAAGCCCAGCCACATCTCCCCCTCAGGTCTCCAGGCTCCGTGCCTGAGACCTGGCTGGCTGGCTCTGCTTCTCCAGAAGCCCGATGCCTTCTCCTCCCAGGGCAAAGTCCCACAGCATCCCACAGCTGGCCTCCCCAACTCTCTCCGTGTTCCAGGGACGGGCACGTGGCTCATCTGTCCCACCCCAGGTTTCTCTGGGAAGGTGCTGTTATCGACAAGAGGAACCCAACGAGAGATGCGTCTGAGGAAAGCGACGGGTCACTCAGCAGCACTGTTATTTGCCCACCGCCTCCAAGAAACTCTGCCTTTTCCTCCCTTGGAGCCAGGGAGCTGCTCAGTGGATGAGAATTCAGTGCTCTATTTCAAGTCCAGGACTTGGGGAGATTTAGTAAGATTGCTGCCCCTCGGTGAGCCTCAGATTCTCAGAAAACAAAAGTGCCGGAAGCCAGCTTCCAGCACGTTCATCACATAAATAAGGAGCTAACTGACACAGAAAAACGTTGGTCTGGGCCTTTCGGTTTGGTTCCCAAGGGGAGAACTTGAACCTGTGATGGGAACCGCAGGGACATGGGCATCCGCTCAGAAGGAAACACGTCCCCCCCCCTCCCCCCGGCCCCGATGCACAGGGAGGTGGCCGAACAAAGTATCACACAGGCCAAGGCACAAATCCTGGCAAATCTTTATCTGAATTGCAGCGTTCTCGCTTCCCTAACCCTGTGACCAAAGGCAACTTCCTCAACAAGGTAAACCTCAGGTTCTTGTCTGTAAAATGTAGATACAATCAGTTGCTGTGCTAATCATCGGCCATTCATCCATCATCACTAACCAGACAGCACCGGAGCAGGACAGCAGCGCCTGCCAGGGGTAAAGCAGTTGAGGTCAGAGTTTATTCATGTGATGGAGCTGCTTCTGGATGCAGTGAGCTGCTCGAGGAAAGCGGGTGAGCACTGAGAAGGGAAGTGCAGGGGAAAGGGTCCTGCTGGGCCCTCTGGGCCCCCGCTTGGCCACTCAGGGACTCAGCCCAGTCTAGGACTGTGACCCCGGTCTGGCCCCTGGAGTGGAGCTCTTCCTGTGGACTCACAAGAGAAGCCAAGTCAGTGCACGACGGGACGGATGGGCTAAGAGAGGGGGCAGCAGGGGAAAGATCCGTCCAAGAGGCAGCTAAAGGGAACACGTGCAGGACGAGGGGAGAGCAACGCCTCCGCCAGGGCCGATTCGCGACAGGAGTGCGCCCCCTGGTGGGTTATGGGGGTAATGACCCCACCCAGGGCTAAGGCCCCTTTCTGAGCCGGCCCAGTCCCATCTGGTTGGGACTGACTGGTGTGGTCTGAAACACCAAAGCACATGCCTTATGAGGAATGGTGGGAAAGCTGGAATGAATTGTGGAGAGGAGGAGGTTAATTTGCCATATTTGGAAGTCCCAAACGTACTCCCATCTCAAGAACTTCGGAGTGAACTCTTCCCAGAAATCCACCCTCCACTCCCAGGCCACCTGACCCCCTCCATTGCTCACGAGGACGTCCCGCCCTCTCGCACTCTGGGCTCTGGTTCTCATGCTAAAGACTGAGCCATGCTCAGACTCAGGGCTCCTACAGCCCCCAAACAGCAGATCTGGTGAATGGCTCACGCCCTTTGACATGGGTTTGCAGCATACTTCCTGATGATGCGCGCATGGTTTTAACAGGATGAGGCCAGTGGTGAATTAGTGCCCGTAGGAGCTGGCAGTCACTTTCTTTCGGAGCATTCCCAGCACCAGCTGGCTTCCACGGCCCTCAGGACTCTGTGCTCCTGCTGGCGCCCCCTTCAGGGCCACTTGCTTCTCATGTGCTGAGCGGGAAGTACCCACCATAAGCCCCACCCGCACCACACTCACTGCCTAGGACGGACACTTCGACTGGCTGTGGCTACTCCCAGGATGCCCGTGACCTATGGTCCATGCGGCTGACACCACAGATACCCAGCCAATTAGCTTCTCTCTCTCGGGAACCCAGCGGGGACTAAGCAACGGGCTCCTGGTACCAGTACTGAAGAGCAATGTACAGAGAGGGGGCTCTGCATGAGGCCAGAGGGTGGGGAGATGGACTTGGTTGTATTTCTGGCTTGTGATGGTTAACTTTGCTTCAGCTTGGCTGGTGCCCGGATATGTGGTCAAACATTCTGAATGTTTCTGTGAGGGTGTTTGGGGATGAGACCTACATTTAAGTTAGTGGAAATTTGAGGGAAGCAGATTGTCCTCCATCCCATGGGTGGGCCTTGTATAATCAGTCGAAGGCCTGAATAGAACAAAAGACTGATCTCCTCCAAGCAAGAGGGAATTCTGCTGCACATGGTCTTTGGCCTTGAGCTGCAACATCAGCTCTCCCTGGATCTCCAGCCTGCAAGACCACTTTGCAGATTTTGGACTTGCCAGCCTCCCCACTTACATGAACCAATCCTTTATATTCTCCCCTCTCTCTCTCTCTCTCTCTCTCTCTCTCTCTCTCTCTCTCTCTATATATATATATATATATATATATATATATATATATATATAAAATATACATATGTCATGATACATATATATTTCCTATCAGCTCTGTTTCTTTGGAGAACCATGACCAATACACTGGCTGACATGTCTCTTCTATTTCTTTGTCACTAAACTTTGAGAAGACAATATTCCTTCTTCTCCTTTTCCTTCCTCCATAAAATCTGCTAGTAATCAACTTCATTTAACAAATAATTTTTATGATTATTATATCAGTTTCAGGTTTTTACAGGATTATTAAGCCAATGATGATAACATTTAATAGGTTGTGTTAGTTGGGACATTGTTACCATTTCTCGTAACGTCTCTGTCAAGATCATTGTGTAAGATGGGTATGAGAGCGGTATTTGGAGGCTCAGTCAGACAGGGGGAGGCGTTTTCTCTACATGTGGCATGGAAAGCTTCGGTCCTTCCTCCTTATCCATGACAGTCTGAGTTTTCAGCAATGTATTTGCAGAGTATTGTGATTAACGGTGTTTTCTTGTGCTCTTCTAACTGCCAGGATGACAGTAGGCGGTTCACACATGTGTGGATGTGTGCACGTGTGCACACACATATGTGATGTTGGTGCAGTCATTTGTCCAGGGATAAAATTAGAACCTGAGCTCCAGACTTGCCTGTGAACCCACTCATCTGGTGACTGCTGGCCACCTGAATGCCTCAGTTTGGGAGTCTCGAGCAACCTCACGCTAGGTAGGATTTGAATTGTGTTTATCTTTTCATGCCCAGCCCCTAACATGGGGACTGGGCACACAGGGGGCCATGCGGAATAACTCATCCAATGAGTATGCATTGAGCACCTATTACCTGCTAGGCGGTGTTCTAACTGGACTTTCCCTCGAGATGACAGAAGTCAATGATGGGTAAATAAACGAGCAGGGTAATTTCTCACAGTTGCACCAGTTAGAAGTAGAGTGGTGACCTAGGGTAAGTCAGGACAGGTGTCCTGGGTAGTGGTGTTAGCACAGGTCCCTGGGTGCCTGCGGTCACGTGGCTTTATAGAGTGCTTTTCTGCACATGCCAAATCTGACGATAATTCACCAGGTGTCATTTAGAGACAATGAAAGGAAGTCAGCAAAGCTGAATGTGGAAGATACTCTGTGTGACCCACACAGTGTGAGACACAGGTCCCAGAAGCTACCTCAGTCCTCTCGGACACCAGTCCCATTTTGTAGTTAGGAAATTTAATTATTTCATACTTATATCTACTTTTAAGTCTTTTTCAGGAGTGTATTATTGAATTTATATTTATAAATTTATAATTTATAAATAAATGCATATTTACAAATAAATTCCAGAAGAGATCCAGGAATTTGCAGAGACTCAAGGAAGACATTGCTTTCAGTTTTCTCCTACGTGTACACTTCTAATTTTTCTCTTCCTACAAAACAGATGCCATAGAAAATGTGTAGTCAACTAAAATATTTACAGTTAAAATCTTTCCAAACCTTAACCTCACAAATATTCACTGTGAACAATTTGTTGTATTTTCTGAGACTTTTTTTAAATGAACAAAAAGCTGTTTTGAACATTATTGAGAATATATAGGCAGTGTCCAACTACATCATATGGTTTGATCACTTAATTTTATAAGTATTGGCCAACATCATCACAAACATGTCCTAAATATTATTGCAAATTCCTGTACCAAATCCCATAACATGAATAGTATAAATATTACTTAGGTTGTAAACAATATAATCATCTTAGTAAATCATTCTCCACTTACTCAACATTTTGGTTGATTTCCAGTATTACGGAAAAATATTATTGCAAACTCATTGCATCCTCTGGCTGCTTTTCCTTCAGCCAAGGCTTAAACCAAAGGACAAGGCTCTTTTCCCCTCGGAGCTTGGAGGTAAGTGGTGTTTGAGTGAGTCCTGCAGCTTCATGGCCTAGGTTCCTTCGGCTGCTTTCTCTGCCTACCTCTCAGCCCTGCGATTGGATAAAACCAGTGTCAAGGCCCTATTTAGTCCTCTAAGGCCAGGCAAGTACAAACTTGACAATGTCACACGAGGAGGCTCTGACTTGTGGTCTGGATGTCTGACAATGGCCCTTAAATGTCACTTCATTGAGATTTCCTTTGTCATTATTATAATAGTTCCCTTCCTTTCTTGCGCTATAGGAATTGGGCATTAACTCTGACTTCAAACCCTCAAGATAACCAATTTGTTAAGCCAGTGTGGGAGGGTGATTCAGCAGTGCCCATAAACCTGAGGCTCTGACTCCCCTTGATAAGTTCATCTTGCACCAACCCCCTGGAGTTGTGGCTTTGGTATGTCCTCAACACCTACTACGTGCTGGGCGTTACTCTAGGCTCTGTGGGCACACAGAGGAAGAGACATGGTCCCTGTCGTCAAAAAAGCTCAGCATACAGAAGAGACAGGGAAGAACGGTGATCATTAAGATGTAGAAGGTCAAGATATTGGCTAAAAGAAGCATCAGATGATTTGAAAGTGTCCTGCAGGTGCTTTTTATCCAGGCTGGGAGTACCCATAAAGCTTACTTAAGACTAAGTTGAATCTTTAAATGGTGAGGTTGCGGTAGGGAGATAGGTACAAACATGCATCAGGGAAAAAGTGCCAGCGTCTGCAGAAGTCCATCACGTCAGTAGCAACTCGTGCTAATTTAGTGATTTCTCTGCCACACAGTGGCAGGACAGGAAAGCAGAGATAAATCCCTTTGAGTCATAGAATCCTTCACAGAGTGCACTGCAGAGACCCCCTCCCCCTAAAGGCTGACAGCGGGACAGTGGTCCTCCAAAGATAGAATACAGGGAAAGAGAGCGGGTAGAAATCCTTCCGAAGTAGCCCAAGCGTTTGCTGAGTGCGGTAACTGCAGGGTTCCCTGAAGGCTGAGGTCAGGGTCACAAGGCAGAGGGAGATCCCCTGAGGTATAGAAATCCAGGGATGGGACTGGAGGAAGAAAATAACTCCCAGGGACCCCAAAAGCTCATATCTGAAGTGAGGAAGAGATTAAGAGAGAGAGACAGAGAGGCCTACCACAGTCAAAAAGCTGGCAGCTATACTATAAACATAAAGAGATCACGAGAGGGGGCTTCCCTGGTGGCGCAGTGGTTGAGAATCCGCCTGCCGATGCAGGGGACACGGGTTCGTGCCCCGGTCCGGGAGGATCCCATGTGCCGCGGAGCGGCTGGGCCCGTGAGCCATGGCCGCTGAGCCTGCGCGTCCGGAGCCTGTGCTCCACAACGGGAGAGGCCACAACAGTGAGAGCCCGCGTATCACAAAAAAAAAAAAAAAAGAAAAGAAAAAGTGTCTCTTTGTCATACTGGACTTTGCAATGCTTGTGTTTTCCAAAAGGCAATTATGGAAACAGCCTGCTTTACTACCATAAACAGTGCACGAATTCCAATCTTAACTCGGGCAGAAGACAGGGCCTGCTGAGATACGTAAGACCCAGGAGGCTCGGACAAACCCAGGGACGTCTGCGTATTGTCTTAGGATCCCAGGATGCAGGAAGGATGAGGGGCCTTGGGGGTCATCCGCTTCAACTTGCACCCTTTCGTTGGGGGCCTGTTCCTCAGCATTCTTTTCTGGGCGGCTTCGGCTTGGATGCCTCCAGTAGCGGAGAACTCAGTACTTTCCTTGGCAGCCTTTCACTTGCTGGGACAACTTGAGCTGCCAGAAGATGATGCATCCTATTGGAGAGGGTGGATCCTCTGCGGTTTCACCCACGGAGCCTTCTCCTTCCCAGCTGTGTGTTCTCCACGATGCCCATCTCTGTTTGAGGTCAGGCCCCTCCCAGCATGCTGTCACTACCCATTCCTCCAGGTTTCCGATGGGCCTGTGACCTTGGGTGAGTCATGTAACCTCTCTGAGCCCTGCTCAGAAGGTAAGGATAAGAATAGCTCTCGGGCTCCCCTGGTGGCGCAGTGGTTGGGAGTCCGCCTGCTGATGCAGGGGACGCGGCTTCGTGCCCCGGTCCGGGAGGATCCCGCGTGCCGCGGAGCGGCTGGGCCCGTGAGCCGTGGCCGCTGGGCCTGCGCGTCCGGAGCCTGTGCTCTGCAGCGGGAGAGGCCACAGCAGTGAGAAGCCCACGTACCACAAAAATTTAAAAAAAAAAAAAAAAAGAATAGCTCTCGCCTCGATTCAGATACTCAAGGGAGGTACACGTGTGGAGTGGCTGGAAGGCCCCGGGAACACGGCACTCTCCGCACACCTGTAGGTCAGCATTACTAGCCTGCTGTCGGGACTTCCGCTATTAATAATAGTCGCAGGCAGCCCCATTCCCCTGACAGCTGCTTGTTTTATTAAGGTTGCAAAGTGCTGATTCTTCACATCACCCTCCACTGCAATCACCCCTCTCCGAGCTTCACTTTCCTGGAGATAAAATTAGAACCACTATATGTGCTCAAAGATCCGAGGCCAGGGTTTAATGATTTAATGTGTGGGAAAGTGCTGACATGACTCTAGATTCAAAGTGCCAGCACCTTGACCTCCTTCCTCCTTCCTTCTTAGATATAAGTGCCTACTCCAGGGTAGACCAAAAAAATAAAAATAAAAATAAATCGCGAGCCTAACACACAGCCTGAACATCAAAAGAATTGATCTATTTTATTGGCATATAATCCACATATCATAAAATTCACCATTTTAAAGTGTGTATTTCTGGGTTTTGAGATATTAACAGAGCTGTATGACATCACCCCTCTCTAATTCCAGAAGTTTCATCACCCCCAAAAGAAACCCGTCCCGGTCAGCAGTCACTCCCCTCCCCCACCCTGTCTAGCCCCTACGACCACTAATCTCCTTTCTGTCCCCATAGATTTGCCTACTCTGGGTGTTTCATATAAGTGGCATCATTGAGTGTGTCACCTTTTGTGGCTGATTTCTTCCACTTAAACGTAATGTTTCCAAGTTTCATCCATGTGGTAGCGCTGGATTTTGGAAGGGAATTCACCTTCATAACCAGAGTATTGTTCCCACCTTGGAAATGGGAGGCCTAAGAGATAAGCTGGCCCGCTCAAGGCCACCTGCAAAAGTGCAGCAGCTCCTCTGACTCTTGGCCTGCAGTCAGATGGGATCCGGACTGAAGCTGCTCTATGGAAACATTTTCCCTCCCCCTCCTGCCACCTTGCCTTCCAGGGTGCCTTCCCCAGAGACTTCCTGATGGTAATTTGGAGTGACTGAGTTGCAGGTTTAAAACGAGCTCACAATGCGTTGATTGTGTGCAAATACGGAGAGCCCGGAGCCTCGGTTTGTTCATCTGTGAAATGAAGACCCTAATAGCAACTTCCTCATGGGGCTGTTGTGAGTATTAAATGAGGTAGTACCTGTCTGGCGCTTAGTGCGATACCCTTGGATGTTGAATGACCCACAAATTTTGGCGGTGCTCTCATCTGTAAGATGGGGTGAGTGAGATTCAGCTTGCAGCTATATCTGGAGATGGGAGTGGAGCCAATTCCGACAGGCTGGCACGGAGCTGGCCATGTGCCGGCTGCTCTTATTACTGTCCTCATTAGAATTACGTTTTGCTAAAGCTCTAGCTGCAACGCCGCCTGCCCCCATCCCGGGCATCCAAGCCATGGGCAGCCCCTTGCGTAAGTCCAGGTGATGCTCTTCCAGCCCAGTTTTGAAGTCAATTCTGGAGAGGCGCTAAGGTCTGGGCTAGTGGGAGCCCAGAGCCGGTCACATCTGCCTGCTCCCGGCGGCCACTTTGGCCTCCTGTTCCCCTGGCTCTCGTCGGCCTCCTGCACTTCCTCAAGCCGCTCAGGGCAAGAAGGCCTGGGGGAGGGGAAGGGGGGGTGGAGAGCACAGCCACGGTGACTATACCCTCCCAGCAATCTGCATTTCGACGATGCGGTATTCAGACCAAACTCTGTTGTCATCTTTCCCAGCACAAAGCTCAGGGGTGCCAGGCGCTGCTTGCGTCCCTGGGCAGGCTGCCCGGGTCACACTGCGGCACTGGTGACACTTGCTTGTTGTGGGTTGTGAACCAACCTGACACTCTGTTCCTCCCATGCCCTCCAGGTGGTCTGTCTTCTCCGGGTCAGCACCATCCAACATGCAAGAGTCTCAGATTCCAGTTTCCTTATAAACAGCACCCCCTCCGTGGATCCAAGGCTCAGTGGTCCCTTCATTAACCACAGACAGAGTGACTCCTTTTCATCTCCATTCGGAACATTGTCACAGTTCACTGTAATCATTTGTTTACTTTTCTGCCTTTGCCAACCCAGAGGGCAGAAGATGACCCGATGTCAACTCTCTAGGACAGCTAACCAGGCTCTCTGGGCCCAGAGCAGGGAGAGTTAAGGGCTGCAGACGTCAAGGAAGGCTCCATAGCAGGGATGAGCTCTAATCCAGGCCTGGGCGCTTGGGGACAATTTGTACAGCTGCTGAATGGAAGAGGTATTCCAGGAGGGAGCACTGACATGGACAAACGAACAAAGGAATATTTGGGAAAGGCCTTCGTAGAGTTTAACTCTTTAGAGCTGGAGGGTTGGAGAGGATCCTAGGAGCAGACCAGCAAATGCTTGAGAGGCCTGGCCAAGACATAGAACAGATTCTATTTGTCAAAGGGGGAGAGAGGGAAGGGAACTTGCATTGTTTGCGTGAAACCGTCCCGAAATTGTCCTAACAACTTTTAAATAGAGCTTTATATACAACGTCACCACTGTACAGAATGAGAAAATTTAGGTTCAGAAAGCCTAGTTGATATCACCCAACCAGAAAGCGGCCAAAGTGATTGTAATTAATTAATTATAAAACACCAGATCTGGTAACATGAAAAATTCTTGAACTTTTCGTTGTATCGATATCTATTATCTATAAGAAGATGACTTCATATATACGTGTAGATATAGATACATAGCTATAACCTTTCTGATTTTATAATGACTTTCCCTAGTGTTATTCTTGAGCAACCTTAAATAACTTACCTGGCAAGACATAAATCACGGCAAATTTAAACTGACTTTATTTTTTTCCTCTTGAATGCCAACCCCACAGCCCTGTTTGCAGGGCTAAAAAAAGGAAGGAGAGATATTCAAGCCCTGTTCCTCTTGGCTAACTGGGGATTTATTACTGGTTCGTTTGCTCACAATGGCAGGGGGCAGACCCATCCTTTTGTTTCTGGGCTGTGAGTTTCTAATTGGAATGTGCGTTGTGTAATGAGGTTTACTATTTACGAGCTGCTCCATGAAAGGGCAAACTCCAAAGACAAAATGGTATTTTCGTGTATTTATTATTTTATCTGTGGCATGAGATGGAACAGAAGGGCAAAATCAAGGTGAACTTTTAGAAGTGTCTCCATACCAGGGGTTTGGTCTTCACTCATTCCCACGCCTTCATTGCTCCGTAAGGATTTGCTGACTTCTTCAGGAAATACAGAGGAAGAAGTGATTCCTTCTTAAGGCGAATTCCAGAGAAGGCTCTGTGGAGGAGGTGACATTTGAATCGGGCCCTGGAGGGTGGGAATTCTGATGCATTGAGTTGGGGACCGAAAGGCAAAGAAGGAGAAGAGAACATTTTCTGGTTAAGCTGGGAGAGCTGTGGCTCAATTCACCCACCAACCAATCATCTGAAACACGTGTGGGCACCGGCACCCGCCAGGCGCCGCTCTAGGTAGACATGATGCAATGAGTTAGAACCAGAAGCAGCTTCTACGTTCAGAGGAGGGAGCCTGGGGGAGGACAGCGGCGAGGGGCACCCAGCGGGCAGGACCACCAGTCCTCTCCCTTGGCTCATAAGGGATAATCACGTTGGCAGAATAAATAAGTAAAATAAAAGAGGAATCGTCTCTCTCGCTGTCTCATGGTCCTGTTTGCCACCTCCTTCCTCTGACATTGTTTCACCATGACCTTAACTATCACCACATCTGTCATTCTTTTTTTTTTTTTTTTGGTCCTTGCCGCGCTGACTGTGGGATCTTAGTTCCCTGACCAGAGACCGAATCCACGCCCCCTGCAGTGGAAGCGTGGAGTCTTAACCACCGGACCTCCCGGGAAGTCCCTTGTAACTTAAACACGGAGGGGCCTCCACGTGGAGGCTGGTTGTATGGGCACAGCTCTCCTCCAGGAAAGCTTGTGCCCCCGAAAGTCTTGGCTTTCAGTGGGAGACAGTAAGGTGGATACAGGTAGAGACGGAACACAGGTGTTACTAACCCCAGCAACGGTCCTTCTTCCTGGTGTCGTTGGAGCCAGTAGAACGAGACCAAGATGGGCTCCGAAGCAAAGGAAAGCTCCGTTCTTTGATCAGAGAAGGGAGAGGCACGGGTGGGTGGGGTTCTAGGGCGCATGCTCTCCCACCACCCCCAGGCCGTGGGCGGGGCTGCTTCTGGGGATCTGGCAAGGGAGGGGGCGGGGTTCTCGCGGGGGGGCGGGGTTCCGCGGGAGGGCGGGCGGGCGCAGGCGCAGCTGCACGGCTCCCCGCTCCGGATGGCAGTACCAGGCGCAGTGCCACTGCACACGGCCCGCTGCCGCAGCTGCCATCTTGGATTGAGGGGCGGGTGCAGCTACACTGGAGGTGGATGCAGGGAAATCTGAATGTTCAAGTTGAGGGGCAGAAGGTGCTGAGAAAACGGGGTCAGAGACCTTGATCTGCTGCACTCGACCATGTCATACTTGAGAGCACACAGAGGCCCCACCTGCCCAGGGACATGGTCTCCCCACTACCTTTAAAATAAGCAAAGAGACTCTTGAGAAGAAGAATTTAAGCTGATAACCAAAGCCCAGTGTAGCCTGACCTCCTTCAGTTCACAGAAGGGTCTTTGTCAAAACTGCCTCCAGACAGGACTTCTTGTCTGGTAGAGATGGCAGTTATCCTGTGGGTATAACAGCCTGCCTCCCTCCCTCCCTTCTTTCCTTTCCTTTCCTTTCCTTTCCTTTCCTTTCCTTTCCTTTCCTTTCCTTTCCTTTCCTTTCCTTTCCTTTCCTTTCCTTTCCTTTCCTTTCCTTTCCTTTCTTTCCTTCTTTCTTTCTTCTTAAGATATTCTTCAAATATCATAATGACTAAAATACCTTTCCTAAAATTCAGTAATTTAGTCCAAATGTCATTCCAGTGTAGGTACTCTCTCTTCTCTCGAGTTGTCTGTTTAGATCTTCTCTTTGCCATTGACATTACTCAATATCACGACAGTGGGTCCAGAGGTGATTTTCTGTGTATTTATGTGTGTTGGGACTTGCACGCTTCCTGAGTCTGAGTGTTTATGTCCTTTGGCAGTTCTGGGAAATTCTCAATTTTTCTGGTCATTACCTCATTACATATTGACCCCACTGTTATCTTGTTCCTATTAGATGTATGTCATGCCTCCTTTTCCCATGATCCTTGTAAATTTACATTTCATATTTTTCTGTCTCTGTCTCTCTGGATTATGTTTAGAGTAATGTTGAAGTGTTATCACAGCTAATATCTAGAACACATTATTATATCATCATCTTTTTCAAATGTCACTCTTGCCCATTCATTAACTTTATTTAAAATGTCAATGACTGCATTTTTCCTTCTCGGTGTTCTATTTGCCTGCTGTTCTGTTCCTAGTATATTACTGTTTTCTCACGGTTTTGAGTCCATCTCTCATTTCTTCATTTATTTTAAATGTACTTAAAATTATTTTTTTATTTATCCGTCTGGTGGAGAAAGGAGACCGGGCTGAGCCCGCAGGTAAATCTCTCACCCGTCCTCCTCCTTGAAGATAAAGTGCTTCCACGTGGCCCTTCCCCACTGGGCTTTGTTTGAAGCAGTGTCTAGCTCGGAAGTGCATCCTCTTAAAATTTCTGTGCACAGGTATGAGTGTGTCACCTAACACCATGGGCATTTGGGGTTGTGAGGTAGTGTTGACAGTGTTCATAACGTACATTCCTGTACAAGTTTTCTCATCTGAGTTATGGGTGTCATTTGTGTGAATAATGATACGTTGTGTGAATAAAGATTTGCATTGTAGGACAGTGAGTAAGTTAGCGTAGTTACAAAAATAATATATATTATTAGACACCGTCCCCTACCCCAACCGAGATGAAAAGTAATCTCGAAGAGCAGATTTGCAGAAGCTGGCTTCTGTGAATCCTGATTCTCTTTTTCCTTTGGGCAGGTTATGATGGGAGGCGCTTCTCGGAGGAAATCACATCGGTTGGTGTCCAGAGGCCAGGATTTGATCTCAGCTTTGTCCTCACTGATCCTACGACCCTGGGCTAGTTAATTAACCCTGCTCTTGCATTTTTTTTTCTTATTTGGAAATGGGGAACTACAAGTCGTATGTGGTAGGGTTGTTGTGAGGCCTGGGGTCACAGGAAGGCAGGTCGCCTGGCACAGTCCCTGGCATTTAGGGTGGCCTCCATAAGTGGGGGCCGTGTGGCGGACCATTCCCTACTGCAGCCCTGATGTGGAAGCCTCGGCATCCAAGTCCCTTTGCAAATCAGTCAGTCGTCTCAGTGCAACAGACTTTCACCAAGCACTGTCTGCTTGGCTCACAGTATAGGCTCCGGGGATTATACAAATGAAGAAGACTGCTTGGCAGTGGGGGAAAAAATTCCACTAAAAGGAAAGCCTAGATCTCTTAGAGTTAAGAGTAAAATGTCACTTACTTCTAAGCGTCGATTCCAGGGAGCAGGTAACAGTAACTTTGTGGAGGTGTCTGTGAGAACAGACAGAGGACTTGCTGTCTGGTACCTTTGGGCAACGTATACAACGACATTCCTTCTAGAGAGATTCAGGAAATGGCACCATCTTCAGGTGGACAAATTAGACAGGTGACCCCCGATGGCTGGACACCACTCGGACAGGATGTTGCTCGGTGAGCAGAGCATAGGCAGGGTTTCAGTGGCCACGTGCTTGGTCTGGTTGGGGACCTTTGTGCAGTGCACAAATCAGGAGCTGGGTTCCTTCCGGAGGCCCTGGGGGAGAATGTGTTCCTGCCCTTTCCAGTTCCTGGAGGCTGCCTGCACCCCTTTGCTCATGACCCTTATATCCTCCATCTTCACACCCAGCCACAGTCTGACCCCTCATGTGTTCTCACATTTCTTTGTAACGATAACCAGGAGAAGTTCCCCACTTTTAAAGATCCACACGATTAGAGTGGGCCCACCTGGTTAATCCAGGTACCTGCCCCCCACACCCCCGCATCTCAAGGTCCTTAGCTGTAATGACATGTGCAAAGTTTCTTTTTCCACGTAAGGGCATATATTCACAGGTTCTAGGTATGACGTCATGGACATCTTTGAGGGGCCATTATTTTGCCTCCTCCAGTACCTCCAGCCAGGAAGGAACTGAGGCCCTCAGACCAAAGTCCAGAAGAAACTGAAGGCTGCCAGCAGCCACATGGACCAGGAACAGACCCTTCCCCAGACCAGCCTCAGATGAGCCCAGCCCCAGTTGAGACCTTATCTGAAGCTAAGAATGCCTGGACCCCTGACCCACATGGATGGAAATGATACATGTGTGTCATCTGAAGCACCAAAGATTGTGATATATTATTATCTATGTTATATAATATATATTATTATATTATTATTGATATATGATATAATATTATTCTATAGCAGTAGTTAACTACTACATTATACAAAAGCCTGTTGCCTGTTTCTCCAAACCCATCTACCATTGCCCTCCCCTCAATTTATACATGTTTACATTCGCAGAAACACACACACACAAAACCACCTACAATAACTATACACTTTCAGTTCTTTGCACAAAACACAGGGTTTCATGCCTCTGTGCTGTGAAATTAAATGAAGATTTCCCAAATGAAAGTAAGCAAAGGCTATTCACTTTGAACTTGCTCTAGCAAGGGAGTCACCCACCATCATGGGGGTTTGGCACAGAATCCAAAGCTGGCAGAGGAGTGGGAAAGCTTTACGGTGTCAGAAACACAAAGGCCTCCAGGGTGCCCTGATTGGAGGCTGTTGGCCTGGAGAAGCTGGAGTTGGAGGAAGCACCTCCAGTGGGGCATGTGACTGTTTAGAGGTGAATATTATTTTTATTCCAGTTCGTCCTAAGCTAGAAATGGGGGCAAAACTTAGGGAGGCTGTCAGTTATTAACCAAGACCTGGCCATTTGGGGCTGATTGTTTTAAGGGTTATTGGTTGGCCTCCAGGGTTGGTTGCTGCACGTTGCAGATTGGAGTTACCTTTCATATACGCACGCACGTGCGCACGTGCGCGCACACGTGCACACACACGCACACCCCCCCCCCCGCACGCATGCACGCGTGCGCGCGCACACACACACGTTTATCCGTTTGTATAACGAGTCTCACAGCACTTTTTCATGTACGGTTCTTTCTACCCAGAGCGCCCATCCCTACCCGGCTGCCAAACTCACACGCAACTTTCAGAGCTCTGCGTCAGTGTACGACTTCCGGGAGGCCTGCTGCGATCCCTCTGCCTTCTGTCCTCTCTCTGTAGTATGTCCACATCAGCCTCAAATGTTCCACGCCGCATTATTTTATTGGCATATGTTTTTCTCCCCAACTTGATTGGGAGCTCTATTTCTCCAGTGTCCAGCCCATGGCCTCGTACCTAGGTGCTCAGTAAAGGCCTGTTCGATAGTTACAAAAATAGGGCCAGTGACAAAGCAAATATTCCTATATTCTCCATCCAATCCAATGGTTTCATTTCCCTGTTATCCTGAAGCCACGGAATCATGCAGTCTTGAAGTCGGAAGGTATCCAGCTCATCTTAGCCTACTACCGGGAAAGAGAAGAGGAGTGACAGAGATTCTTGCCCAAATTCCCACAGGGGGAGGAATCCAAAGCCTAGGTTCTTTCTGGTTTTCCATGCATCCTAGAGACCTATGGATGCTGGAGGGCTAGAGCCAGAGTGCAGGGGTCAGGAGCCTCTCAGTGAGTAAAACAGATGCTGGCACATGGAGGCTGTTGCTAACATACAAGAACGCACTCATGAATAAGGGAAAATCACTCATCATCTAGCAATTACTATGATTCACACTTTCCAAGGAATTAATGGCATAATCCAGGAAGGCACTGGACAAAAGGCTGGCCCTGCAGAAGTATGTGAGAGTACTGCTTTTCTCTGTCCGCGTTCTCATTAGCCCCATGTTATGAAAACACAGTTGTGGATATTCAAAATGGTATGTATAAATCTGTTTTCATGTAAGGAACTCAATAGGAAATGTAGGCCCACAGCTGTTATTTCTTTGACTTCTTTGATCCTTAACCCAGGTGAGCAGGCGTGTTCCGAACTTTTCTTTCTTTTCGATTCAATTCAAGTCCCTGTATGGTTAATTAAAAACAACAGCATCGTCTCTGCTGTGATGGAACAGCCCCGGCGCAACAATCCATCATGCTCATTAGCAAAGGGAAGAGGGTTTTGTCTGTTTTCAAATTGTCTGTGTTCTAAAATTGGTGTAATTCAGAGGAGAGGCACCAAGCAAAATCCAACACGCAAAATTTTGTTTGGAAAATTATACTTTATGAATTTTGAACTGTAACTTGGATTTCTTCAGATTTGGGCCTCTTGTATTATTATTGTTGCTGCAAAGTAATAATTAATAACCTAATAATATTTATGTTATCAATAGTAATAGTAATAATAATAATAGTGGGTAGCATTTTGGAATGTGTATTCTGTCCTACATCATCATTTCTCCAGATGTGTCCATACAACATTAGTTCTTACTGTGGAAGATGCTTCCAGGGTCAGAGATGTATTGGAAAACTGAATCTTCTAGTCCTTCCTTGGAGATTTATAACACTCATCAGAAAAATCCCTTTAGGAGTCATAGAGTTAAAAAAAAGTAGTTTCTTCTTAGAACTGTTGAACCATATTTGATAATGTATCATATGTGGAATATCAGCATCATGGAATTGGTATTTCATGGAATAGATTTTGATAGCTTAAGCATTAAAAACAAACTATGAAGTAGTTATCCCATTACAGTTAAGAAAAATGAGACCCAGAGGGGCAAGGTGACTTGTCTAAAGCCAACAAGTAAATTCCATCCCTGGAATCTGCACTCCTATCTGTCTGATCCCAAAGTCCATACTCCCTGGATGAGTGTATCTTGTTGGTGACATGGATCTTGGTGTGTGCATGTACTTGACCATTGAAATTAAATCTTCCATCCTTGATTTGTGGAGGAGTTCTTTTTGAACATTTGCAAAGTAAAGCACCCACAACTAGACAGCAGACCTTGATTTAAGACTTCCTTACAAGGCATGATGGGTCTTTCATCCCTTTGCTGGTGCAGAAGACTCATGCCTGTACTACACAGCAAGAGGCCACCAGTTAGGGGGAAGAAAGGGGACCGGGAAAAAAATAAAACTCTCCTTAGAACTAATGGGTGTCGGCTCTGGGTCGGGCCTGGGATACAAAGATATCCAGAACAGGGAGCGTACCACAAATGTTTTCACCAAGGCCTGGCCCAACTAATCACTTTTTATAATGTTGGCTTTTGATGAGCAGAATTTCCTTCTTTTAATTCGGTCTCATTTATCTTGTTTTTCTTTTATGATGAATGGTTCATAGGCTATTTAAGAAATCTTTTCCTAAAACAAGATTATGAACAAATTCTATGGTTTTATTCTAAAGCTTGATTATTTTAACTTTCAGATTTATGTTTATGATTTTCTTCAAATTAAATTATGAAATAGGGAAGAAAGTTTGTTTTTCTTCATACGTATACTGGATTAGGGGGGAGCAAAATTTATCGAAAAGACTGTTCCCCAGTGAAAATCTGTGTCACTGTAAACAACAACGTCTGTCTACGTAGGGTCTATTTTGACTGATTATTCTATTTGTCTTTGTGTCAGTGTCCACGCTGACTTAATTACTTCAGCTTCACACTAAGTCTTGAAACCCATGAATCATCTAACTTATCTTTTAATATTGTCTTGGCTGTTCTTTGTTCATAGCATTGTCATTAAATTTTTGCATTTGTTTATCAATATCTACCACACTAATATTTTAAAAAATCTTCAACTGCTTTCATGTTTTGGCAATTAAGAATAAAGCTGCTGTGAATATCCATGTGTGGGTTGTTGTACAGCCATAAGTTTTCAGCTCATTTGGGTAAATACCCAGGAGCATGAGTGCTGGATGGTATGAGAAGAGTGTGTTTAGTTTTATAAGAAACTGGCAAACTGCGTTCCAAAGTGGCTCCCACCAGCAGTGAATGAAGGTTCCTGGTTCTCCACACCCCCACCTGCATTTGGTGGTGTCAGTGTTCTGAATTTTGGCCATTCTAATAGGGGTGCAGTGGTATCTCACTGTTTTAATTTGCATTTCCCTGATGACATATTCTTTTCATATGCTTATTTGCATCTGTTTATCTTCTATAGTGAGACATCTGCTCAGAGCTGTCCTTCAGTAGTGGATATCAGCAACCTAGGTATCCAGATAGTGGAATATTAGTCAGCATTAAAAGGAAAAGAGCTATCAAGCCATGAAGAGACGTGGAAGGACCTTAAATGCATTTTACTAAGTAAATTAAAGAGCCAATCTGAAAAGGCTACACACTGTATGGTTCCAACAATATTATATTCTGGAAAAGGCAAAACTATGGAGACAATAAAAAAATAAGTGTTTGCCAGGAGTTATGGGAAAAAAGGAACAAGTAGGTGGAGCACAGAAGATTTTGAGGGCAGTGAAACTATTCTGTATGATGCTATAGTAGTGGATATTTGTCATTATACATCTGTCCAAACCCATAGAATGTACAACGAGTAAACCCTAGTATAAACTATGGATTGGGGGAGATAATGATGCATCATTGTAGGTTCATCAGTTGTAACAAGTGTATCACTCTGGTTGGGGATACTGATAGTGGTGGCGGGCACTCGTGGGATAGGGCGTATATGGGAACCCTGTATTTTCTGTTCAGTTTTTTGTAAACCTAAAACTGCTCTACAAAATAAAGTCGATTAAAATAATGATCTTCTAGGATTTTGATTGGAATTATATTGAGTCTATAAATAAATTTAAGGAGAATTGAAATCTTAATAATGTTAAGTATCTCAAGACATGAACATGGAATAACTGTCCATTTGTTTAAGCATTACTTAATTTTTCTCAGCAGCATTTTGTGTTGTTCCATGTGGAATTCTTACACATCTTTACTTAAATTTATTCTTAGGTATTTGATATTTTAAAATATCAATATTACACACGTTTACATGGATTTATTCCTATGTACTTAATAATTTTCCATGCAATTGTAAATAGTCATATTTTCAAATTTATTTTTCTATTATTTGCTGCTAGAATATATAAATATTATTTATGTACACTTTAGATTTACCTTGTTTCTAGCATCTTTGCTAGATTGACTTATTAATTCTAACCGTAGATTTAGGCAATTTCTACATATATAATCATGCCATTTATGAAGAGAGATGGCTTGATTCCTTTTTAATTTTTTTCCTTTTTTAAAAAAATTTTTATTGGAGTATAGTTGATTTACAGTGTTGTGTTAGTTTCAGGTGTACAGCAAAGTAACTCAGTTACACATATATCCACTCTCTTTTAGATTCTTTTCCCATATAGGCCATTACAGAGTATTGAGTAGAGTTCCCTGTGCTATGCAGTAGGTCCTTCTGACTTCTTCCACTATGGGTTAGTTTTCATGATTTTTGAACTTCCTATCAGTGGACTCATCCAGCATATGTACTCACTTCTGTTGACCTTAACTTTTTATGTTTGTGAGAGTTATTCATGTTTTTTGTGTAATTATTCCAGTTACTATGGCTGCATAATAAGTCATCCCCAAATTCAGTAGCGTAAAACAACCATCTCTTGTACTTATAGGTTCAGAATTTTGGACAGAGCGCAGTACAGTGGGCTTGTCTACACCCCACTATACCTGAGGCCTCAGCTGACAGAGTCAGTCTTCTACATTCTCTTGTCTGGGGGTGGATTCTAGTTGCCAGCTGAGACCTCAGCTCCTACACGTGGGGTCTCCATGTGAGTTGGGCTTCTCGATAACACACTGTCTGAGTTTCAAAACTGAGGGTTCTGAGAGGGTAAGAGAGCAAAGCAGAAGTTGTACCTAATTTTACTACCTAGCTTCCGAGTTTGAAGTCACACAGCATCACTTTTACTGTATTATGTTGGTCAAGGCAACTACAAAGTTTTGTCCAGGATCAAAAAAAGGGGGAAAACCCCTCTCACTTATCAGTGGAAGAGGGTTAACATCTTGCCGTAAGAAAAACATGTGGGATGGAATATATATCGATGATTGCTGATGTACATTTGAGTTGTTTCTAGATTAGGTATTATAACTAAATCTACAGAAAACATCTTTGTATATATATTTTGATATACATTTGCATTTATTTCTATTAAGCATATTGAATGGAATTGCTCAGTCATAGAGTACTGGCCTACCATCTTTAGCAATTAGAACTAAAAATTTTCCATAGTGTTTGGGCAAATCTGCATGTCTATTGGCAAAATATGAATACTGTAGTTGCTCTACATCCTTATCGTTACAAGTGAAACGGGCTGGTAAGCAAGCTGTGGATGGATTTTAGGGAGCCCTGCATCCATGCCTTAGAGTTCACACCTTTCCCTCATAGCCAGGGCCTTGAAGCTGGAGGTTTTCCATGAAAAACCTGTGGTGTTGCCGAGGCTGCTGTTGCTGTTGTTGCTTTTAACTGACTTTGGATAACTTTAGAAAGGGCATAACTCACTCTCCAGTGTTCTAAGATAGCTACTATTCTGTAATTTCTCACCACGTTCCATCTCAGAATTATTCACTATACTCCTGAAAGCATTTACTTTAAAAGTCCCCAAGTAAGCAAAGTTAAGCACAGTATTGTTGGGGGAAAACAATATAACATATAAAGTAAACATATTTTTAAAAGAGCAAGAGGATAATAAATTTACACTTCAGAATGAAACGTAACTTTTGCAGGGAGGTGGAGGATAGGACAGATGGTAGCACCCAGGTTGAGTCAATGCTATATTAATTTGGGTAGTAGGTTCATGGGTAATTGTTTCTGTTTGCTTTATCATTTACATATATTACATATACTGTTTGTACTTATTTTTGTACCTGTATATGCATTTATTAATCAGCATTGTATCAGACAGTGGTCTTAGGTATAAATTATTACATGATAAAAAATTAAGCCCAAGAGAAAACCATAATTTGAAAAGAGGTATGTACCCCAGTGTTCATTGCAGCAATATTTACAATAGCCAAGACGTGAAGCAAAATAAATGTCCATTGACAGATGAATGGATAAAGAAGATGTGGTACATCTATACAATGGAATATTACTCAGCCATAAAATAGAATGGAATAATGCCATTTGTAGCAACATGTATGGACCTAGAGATTATTATATTACGTGAAGTAAGCTAGACAGAGAAAGACAAATATCATAGGATATTGCTTACATGTGGAATCTAAAACGAATGATACGAATGAGCTTATATAGAAAACAGAAATAGACCCACAGGCATAGAAAGCAAACTTATGGTTACCAAAGGGGAAAGGGGAGAGGGATAAAAAAATTAAGCCCTATATTTCATAAAATTCGTGCATGTGTATAGTGATATTTATGGGAGGAAATCTGTGAATATGAGAGGCATAATAAGATAAAAAGAAGAGAGATACATAAGCCAAGCCTTCTTGTAGTAAAAATGGGAATATTCTGTCTTTTCCTTAACACAAACTGGGCTGGTTATTTAATTAAACATGGATTTCTTCCAAAATGAAATATTTGAAGACAAAATATTTAAGGGTGTTGGATGCTGGAAATAAGCCCAGATCTGGTCGAAAGCAGCTCAGAAAAAGGGTGAAAACTGGGAAGAGAGGGAGCAGTGATGGCTGAGGGGAGATTCACGCAGGCAGGCAGGCAGGCAAGTTAGTTTTCACCAAGGCCCATTCCCAAACGGAGACCCCAACTTTGAACACTGGGTACTGTCATTTTCTGCAGAGAACTCGAAGCTAATAGTTATTGTGGACCCGTTATAACCATGAACCACAGGCTTTTTCAATCCATTTCTGTTTTCACTCAGCAGATGCTCAATATTTACTGAACAGAAGTCAGGTGTCATTGGATTGAAAGTCTGTGAAGTCTGTGCTAGTGTCCATATTTCACAGACGGGAAAACTGAGGCTCGGAGATGGGAAGTAGCTTCGTGGTGGGGCAGCTCGTAATCAGTAGTTTCCAAACGCGGGTCATAACCAAGTCCGCATGGTCTTCTGACCATGTGACCCGCCCCTGCCCCATCGGGAGCAGCGGATATCCCCTCGCCGTGAAACCTGGCGGATCTCGGTGACCTGCCGGGGCCAGTGCAGTATAGCAGAAGTGACCCCATGTGACTTAGGGTCGCGAAAGGAAATGAAGTTTCTTCCTGACTCTTTCTTGAGACACTTGCTCTTAGAACCCAGCCACCTTGCCTTGAGGAAGCCCACGCTACATGGAGAGCCCTGCTGAGACGCCAGCTAAGGTCGTAGCCGATAACCAGCACCAACCGACGGACACAGGAGTGAGCAGTCTTCAGCAAGACTCCGTCTCAGCCACGTCTGATTGCAGCCGGGGGAGAGACCTCGGGGGAGAGCCTTTAACTGAGTCCAGTCGACCCCCAGACCACAAGAAGGAGTGGTCGTAGTAGCCATTGTAATAAAAGTGGGTTTTTACAATTGCGCTAAGTTTGGGGTGGTTTGTCTCCCAGTGAAACTATGGGCGTTAAGCCCCATGCTCAGAAGCTTACACTCCTTCATAGTATAAAAGATGCCGTTAGTACGTCTAGAAAATGGCCATGTTCTTGCTTACCATTCCTTACAATTCCACTGATACTCCTAAGACTTTTGTTCATCAGGTTTCATCTTCCTTCTTTTCATGTCTGAAAGGCTAGGACCTCCTGACCCAGGTTCAATAATGATTAACACCATTCTGTCTCAGGGAACTCAGAGTTTGACGAAACAGACTCACACATAGCTAAATCACTAGAAAGCAACACGGTAGATGGTGGTGGGACAGGCCACAGGGAGGGACACCAAGGAGGGGTGGCATCAGGATGAGGGCAGCTGATCAGAAAGAAAGCTTCCTGAAGAAGAGGTCAGCTAAGCAAAACCTTGAAGCAATAAAATAAGTCGAAGGCAAGGGAAAGAATTCCCCAAAGGATGACACAAATCTTGCAGAGGCAGAGAAGCAAAAACTAGTTTAGCGCATGAAAGAACAAATATCTCAGCATTACTTTAACGGCCTTGGAGGCCAGGGGTGGCAGGAGAGCTGGCCTGGTGGTCTGGCGGGCCGGTGCTACGCTCCACAGTGCCTTCCTCGGGACTGGGTCTTCAGAAGCGCTGCATAAGGGGCAGGGAGTGCAGTGAAAAGACAGTTCCTGCTGCATGTGAATCATCTACTAAAATACGGTTCCCCAAGCCCTGTCCTCCAGTGTTCTCATTCTGTAATTCGGGGTCGGGATCTAAGAATTCTGATTAAAGTGGGGAAAACAAAGCTTCAGCCAGTGAAGCTCTTCTCGCTCAGTTTGAAACTGCTTGAGTCAATGGAATCCACGGAGGGATTTTAGGAGGAGGACAGAGTCGTGTGTTGGAAATGTCGGTTCATCGAGCAGTTTGGAGCGTAGGGTGGGAAGAGGTGGGCTCTGGGGGCAGGAGAGCAGTCAAGCCGACCGTCCAGGTGAGAGCTGGTGAGCAGCAGACCCGGGCAGCGATGCTGGGGGGAGAGGAGATGGCGTCAGTCGTGGTCAGAGCACACAGCTGGCGGGGCCGGTGGAGGGCGGAGGGCAGCGGGTGGAGGGAGGTAAGGCCGGCCAGGCGGATGTGCAGTCTGGGCTCAGGTGAGACGGGACACACTGGGGCCGTCGACTAGGATGAAGGGTGACGGAACAGGTGCCACAGGAAGCCCCAACCTCCAGGGAATAAGAATTGTTCTTACAACATGAAAAATAATGATTCCTAATTTTTTTTAAAAAAAGTGAAATTAATGCCAGGCCAGGACAAGTTTTTTTCCAGCTTCCAAAATGAACACATGATTTATATCAGTAATAAAGAATAAAATTCCTGGAAAATAAAATATAAAAGACACTAAATGGAGTAGAAATATGAGCGGAGGCTATAAATAGGCTAGTGACAGATGGGGAAGTCAAAAGTACTAACATGTTTATTAAAAACGTTCAGACTCAGTAATTTTAAAATGCTAATTTAAACAGAGGCACAACTTTTTATCCTGGCAACAATGGCAAGGAGGTACAATTCCGAATGTGGGAGGGGAGCGGGGAAAGGGGTACCGCTGACCTGCCGGCTGGGCAGGCTGGACGGGCCCAGCCGTGCTGCAGGGAACACAGGTGGAATCAGTGGAGATAAAAAGGGCGCGTAGGGCTTCCCTGGTGGCGCAGTGGTTGAGAGTCCGCCTGCCGATGCAGGGGACGCAGGTTCGTGCCCCTGTCCGGGAAGATCCCACATGCCCTGGAGTGGCTGGGCCCGTGAGCCACACAACAGTGAGAGGCCCGCGTACCGCAAAAAAAAAAAAAAAAAAAAAAGGGCGCGTAGCCAGTGATCCAGCAGAGGAGCTGCTCTACAGGGAGCAGATATAAGGAGGCGCACCTCAGCTTTGTTCGTGATAGCAGGTGTTAGAAGAAGCCCAGCGGCCCATCAGTGGAGAAGGAGACAGACAGACTGTGTGAGCGCACTCGGGACACGAAGCAGGCAGAAGCAGCAAACCAGAGGAACACGCCGCCACACGGCTCCATCTGAAAAGTGCTGAGCGAAATATCAGCATGACATCATTAATACACATTCAAACTACGTACCCAGAAAACAGCATTACACATTTTCCAAGGATACCCCCATATTCAGGGCACGACACCAAACGTAGCAGTTATCTGCTGGGGAGGCGAGGGGTGTAACTGAGGAAGAAGTGGGGTAAGAATCAGAACACAGAGCGAGAGGGAGGGAGAAGAGAGAAGAGAGGCGAGAGCAAGCCTGAAGTGACTTGTGTGCCGATGTTGGCACGTCATGAACTTAGGGATACAGTCACGTGAGGCTTCTGCATCTTCGGAGATCAGAGCCAAGAGAAGGTCTAGCAGGGAAGCTATTGATGGAGTTGAGTTTGACGTGACCATGGGACCCGCAGCTGTTGAGATTCAGGAAGCACGTGGAGAGGTAACAACTGGAGATCACGAGAGGCGACGATTCTGGAGAGAAAGCCAGACGCGGTCCAAGAAGAATCCACGAGGAAGAGAGAGATACCCCTGGGAGGGGTCATAGGGTAAGCTGGCGAGTCCAGGAGCTGAGAACACCTGTCATCCATGGGCAGGACGCAGATGGGGGGCTGCCCAGGAGACCAGGAGGCCGCGGTGTGAGGGCACTAGGGGGAGGGAGGAGGGGCTGGTGGGACAGGCGTTCCCGGGGGTGCTGAGGGAGCAGCGCTGGAAGCAGCGTCCTGGCCCTGTGAGGCATGGGCTGAAACCATCTTCTGCACTGGTCCAGGACCTGTTGCTCTTATCGCTAGGTAGGTGCTACATGGGTTTGAGTGGGTGGGATTAGGGGCCGTGGTGCAAAGGAGAGGTATGGAGGAGCAAGGAGGGGGCCCTCTCCCTCTCCGCCCACTGACAAGGTGCGTGAGTCATCCTTTACGTCATTTCTCGTCTCTGGGTCTCAGTTTTATGGAGACGAAACGTAGGTGACTCTTGTTTGGGGCACCATCCTTCTATGGCTTCCATTCGACGGCAGATATGAAAGTCCTTTTATACTGCATGTTGCTCTGAGTGTACTAACTCCGACAGCTACTGCTCTACTTTCTGTCTTTGGAGTTTTCTTTTCTGGACGTTTTATATAAATGGAAGCAAACACTGTGTTCTTTTGTGACTGGCTTCTTTCACTTGGTGCAGTTTTTTTGTTTTTTTTTTTAAGTTCCTTTCATTCCTTTGTTAATTTATCCTCAAATGTCTCTCAAGTGTTTACTATGTCCAGGTTGGGATGTTTTGAAGAAAGCTAATCGTCTCAGTCTCTGACCACTTGGGAATTGGAGCACAGATATTTCAGAAGCGATGGGTTCCTCGGAATGTCTGGCTCACCTCTGTCAGTCTACAGATGAGAACGCAGAGGGCAAGAGAGGCGCGGGGGCCCCCCAGAGTCTCAGAGTGGGGGCGGGGCAGAGGCAGGGCGGGCAGCCCTCTTCATCCTCTAAGCACCCCTCACGGTCCCCTGCAAGTCACGCAGAACGGCAGGGCTCTTCTCAGCGCAAATCTTGTGCAGTTCTCCCCAAAGTTTAGTTCTCAGAAAGAGCGGCCATATAAATTATCTGAGGGCAAAAGCAAAGACAATGTGGGATAATGGAAAATGTCTGAACTCAGGGCCCAAATAAGCATTTTCCAGTCCCGTCATTCCTGCAACTCACTGTGTGAGGAAGTTACTCTCCCTCTCTGGCCTCAGGAAAACACAAGAATTTAAGATCTCTCCCAGGGCTTCCGTGGTAGCACAGCGGTTGAGAGTCCGCCTGCCGATGCGGGGGACGCGGGTTCGTGCCCCGGTCCGGGAGGATCCCACGTGCCGCGGAGCGGCTGGGCCCGTGAGCCGTGGCCGCTGCGCCTGCGCGTCCGGAGCCTGTGCTCTAAAACGGGAGAGGCCACGACATCAGTGAGAGGCCCGCGTACTGCAAAAAAAAAAAAAAAAAGATCCCTCCCATCTCTAGTATTCGGCAGTTGAGGTAGCACAAAGAACCTATTCTCCAAGCTCACAAAATGTTCTGCTTTTAGCTCTCTGACGTCAGTTCCTGGGAACTAAGCGATACCGTCGTCCATTCTCATTTCCATTGAGAAGCCAGTGGGGTGTCCACCGAGCTTCAGAGAGAGGAAATGGGTGTGGAGTGCTTGCCCTGGAGGCACGGGGGATCCATGAAATGGGGCGGGGCCCGGCTCCACACGTGGGGCTCCCTTCAGCCCATGGAGAAGCACAGGCAGCAAATCGCAGAACCCTTTCCTCCGGCAGGATGGACCAGCCTACCTTCTTTTTTTTTTTTTTTTTTTAACATCTTTATTGGAGTATAACTGCTTTACAATGGTGTGTTAGTTTCTGCTTTACAACAAAGTGAATCAGTTATGCGTATACATATGTTCCCATATCTCTTCCCTCTTGCATCTCCCTCCCTCCCACCCTCCCTATCCCACCCGCTAGGTGGTCACAGAGCACCGAGCTGTTCTCCCTGTGCTATGCGGCTGCTTCCCACTAGCTCTCTATTTTACATTTGGTAGCGTATATATAAGTCCATGCCACTCTCTCACTTCGTCCCAGCTTACCCTTCCCCCTCCCCGTGTCCTCAAGTCCACGCTCTAGTAGGTCTGTGTCTTTGTTCCCGACAATGTGCACGGCTCCTTCGGCCTTCGGCTGTTGCCTCCTGGGGGTCTCCCAGGCTCCCCCTTCTCCGTGGTGTAGGATTTGGAATTCCGAGCTGTGTAACTAGACGGGGAGCTGGAGTTGGACTTCATTGGGAAAAACATTAGGGCAGATTCATTCTACACTTGCTCCGTACTGTGTGGTGCCTTGTTAAGTGCTTTTTACTCATTTCGTTTAATGCCTACGACAGCTCCATAGCCCCACGTTATAGATCAGGAAAGAGCTGGACGTTGAAGCATGATGCCTCAGGCCGCACCCGGGCGTGGCGTGGAGGCAGGGCTGCAAACTCGTCTGACACCAGAGCCCGAGCTCTGATCTGCCACATGAAAGGACACCTTCCACTGTGACCTGGGAAGGAGGCTAACCAGATGCCAAGCCGGCCGGTCATCCGATTTCCCGAATCAGCGTCTACAAAAGATGAGAGGGGAAGACGAGCGAACTTCTAATGCGTGTTTAAACGTCGACCGTCTGTGCTCCCAAGCGGTGGGGCTGGGCTTAAAACCCAGGATTCTGACCGCGTGGTCCAGCGATGGCACCAGCGGCGCAGCCTCTGCGCCTCGGCACGACCTTCTTCCGTCCAGGCAGGTGGTAGGAGCTGCCCCGGCAAGCACAGCACACTTCGTCGCTTCAAATATATTTCAAGGGTTTGGCGATGAATTTTATAAAAGCCACCCCACCCCACCCCTGAAATCAATTCGCCGGTTTTCTCAGGCTCTAGAGGAGTGTGTTGTGTCAGCTGCGGTCTCGTCCTAAACCCAGTGGAACGGAGAGTAATTACTCCGTGGCTTTGCCAGCTCCCTCGGCGTCACTGAGCAGCCGACCCTGCTCGTGTCCGCTGAAGAGGTGCGCCTTCCCGCCATCCTCTGATGGCGTGCA